>NC_143053.1:246067500-246692500 GCF_052426305.1 Pelodiscus sinensis | reverse complement strand
TGTCAAATTTAGTGTAAAAATAGAATAAGAAAAGCCAAAAAGGAGTTTGAAGACCAGCTAAATAAAAAATAGAAAAGTAAGAACAAAATGTTTTTTTAAGTACATCAGAAGCAGGAAACCTCCTAAACAACCAGTGGGGCCCCTGGACAATCGAGATGCCAAAGGAGCACTCAAAGATGATAAGGTCATTTCAGAGAAAATAAATGAATTCCATGCTTTGGTCTTCATGGCTGAGGATGTTAGGGAGATTCCCAAACCTGAGCCGTTCTTTTTAGGTGACAAATCTGAGGAATTGTCCCAGATTGAGGTGTCATTAGAGGAGGCTTTAGAACAAATTGATAAACTTAACAGTAACAAATCACAGGGACCAGATGGCACCCACCCAAGAGTTCTGAAAGAACTCAAATGGGAAATTGCGGAACTATTAACTGTGGTTTGTAACCTATACTTTAAATCAGCTTCTGTACCTAATGACTGGAAGTTAGCTAATGTGACACCAACAACATTTTAAAAGGACTCTAAATGTGATCCTGGCAATTACAGACCAGTAAGTCTAATGTCAATTCTAGGCAAATTAATTTAAACTATAGGAAAGAATAAAATTGTCAGACACATAGATGATCGATGATCATAATATGTTGGGGGAAAGTAAACATGGTTTCTGTAAAGGGAAATCATGCTTTACTAATCTACTAGAGTTCTTTGAGGGGGTCAACAAATTTGACAAGGTTTGTCACCAAAGGTTCTTAAGTAAAGTAAGTTGTCATGGGATAAGAAGGAAGGTCCTCTCATAAATTGGTTAAAAGGCAGGAAACAAAGGGTAGGAATAAATGGACAGTTTTCACAATGGAGAGAGGTAACTAGTGGTGCCCCTCAAGAATCCATACTGGGACCAATCCTATTCAACCTATTTATAAATGACCTGGAGAAAGGGGTAAACAGTGAGGTGGCAAAATTTGCTGATGATACTAAACTGCTCAAGACCAAAGCAGACTGTGAAGAGCTTCAAAAAGATCTCATAAAACTAAGTGACTGAGCAACAAAATGGCAAATGAAACGTAATGTTGGTAAATGTACACCAATGCACATTGTAAAAAAATAATCTGATCTCTCTCTCTCCCTCTCTCGATATATATATATATATATATATATACATATATATATATATATATACACACACACACACACTCAAGAGAGAGATCTTGAAGTCACTGTGGATAGTTCTCTGAAAACACCCACTCAATGTGCAGCGGCAGTCAAAAAAGAAAACAAAATGTTAGGAATTATTAAAAAAGGGACAGAGAATAAGAAAGAGAATATCTTATTGCCTTTATATAAAACCATTGTATGCCCACATCTGGAATACTACGTACAGACGTGGTTGCCACATTTAAAAAAAAGATATATTAGCATTGGAAAAGGTTCAGAAAAGGGCAACCATAATGATTAGGAGTTTGGAACAGGTCCCATATGAAGAGAGATTAAAAAAAAGAGATTAAAAAGACTGACTTTTCAGCTTAGAAAAGAGGAGACCAACGGGGGATATGATAGAAGTCTATACAATTATGACTGGTATGGAAAAAGTGAATAAGGAAAAAAGTTATTTACTTGTTCCCATAACTTAAAAAGTAGTGGTCACGGTCACCATATGAAATTAATAGGCAGAAGGTTTAAAACAAACAAAAGGATGCTTTTCTTCACACAGTGCACGGTTGGCCTGTGGAACTCCTTGCCAGAGGAGGTTGTGAAGACCAGGACTTTAAAAGGGTTCAAGAAAGAACTAGATAAATTCATGGAGGCTAGGTCCATCAATGTCTATTAGCCAGGATGGGTAGGAATGATGTCCCTAGCCTCTGCCAGAGGCTGGGAATGGGTGACAGGAGAGGGATTGCTAGAAGATTCCCTGTTCTGTTCACTCCCTCTGGGGCATCTGGTACTGTATCCGGAAGACAGGATACTGGGCTAGAGGACCTTTGGTCTGACACAGTATAGCCGTTCTTATGTTCTAACTAGACTTTAAAAATTGGAAAGCCTCCATTCTGCAGTGGTCCAGAACTTTACCAGCCAGAGCACAGAACCATAAAAAACACTCCCAAATCTATTGTATTGCATTGTGCCCTGCTGCCATTTCATCCATTGGTTTCAAAAGTCCTCTTACCATTTGTTGGTGGTATGTATGGCCTACACATGGTACAGTCAAAACCAATATCAGCTATGTTTTCCACTTCTTCTTCTGTGCTTAAATTCTGACAGATTGCATGCATCCATCTAGAAATTAAGTGGGGGAAGGAGGGAAATACAATTTAAAGGAAATGGCTAACATCTTAGGAGACTCAAATATCAGTATATGGCTTTTGAGGAAAAAAGTAAAGGGATATATTTTCAATTTAAATTTTTTAAGAAGAAACAATGATGATCCAAGTTCTCTATATATTTTTTCCTTTATATGCATTTAAATACTGGATATATTCACTTAGATTATCTATTACACTTAATAAGAAATACTCTATAACTGTATTTATGTTACAGACACTCTTTAGCTTTGCTTTGCCTAATGCTCTATTTTATTCTTATCTATTTATATGATACTCTGCAAAGTACTTACACATTTGTCCTCACAACAATCCTGTGAGGCAACCAAATATTACTTTTACAGATAGAGAACCAAGATACAAAGAAATTTAGTAATTTTCCCAGACTCACACAGGAAATCGGTGGCAAAACTGGGAAATGAATTAACATATTCTAAAAATCCCACTCCAGTTGGCTTCACCACAAGACAACCCTTCCTCCCATCCTTATGATGTTACACTAGTGGGGTAAAATGTGACCCATGAAAATCAATTTCACAAAATGTTACCTATCGCATTGCCTACACTGAAGAATGAGCTCTTCTTCTCTATAATTACGAAAGCAGACTGGGCAGGTAGATAAACTTGCACAAGGAGCACACTGTGTGTAATTGTTTTGCCATTCACATCTTAGACCAGGAGAAGTTGCTCCACAGTGTCTGCACCAAACACACCTGCAAAACACAAACAAGAATGTCTTTATTATCTTGGTTTCAAAGTAACCTTCACACAATACAAAGTATTAACGGAAAATAATGATTTCCGCATTAAATTGCGTATGATTAAATAAAAATTGGTAGGATATTTTTGATCATTATATACCTGCTCTCAAACATTATTTGAATTAAATGAGAAATGAAATTAATCTAATGTTGGAAATATTACAATAATAGTTTTAAATACAGTGAAAAGAAAAAGGGAGAACAGTAAACATTTCTGAAACCAGAACCAAACACACCATTTGCACTTCCAGCCTCCTTTGGGAACTGTCTGCAGTGGGGGATCCAGGCAGTAAGTGTGGTAGCTGATGTCACAGTCATCACAGAGAAGCAGTCTTCCTGGATCTGTAGCTTTCCCGCAGGCTTCACACACTGTGCACTCCAGGCACCTCCAGCCTTTACTGAGCACCACCTTTGTAATCTGTACACAGTAAGGAAAGGTGCAACTTATTCCCAAACAACTGTACAGACTTTAAATGTTATATACATTTATTTCACTACAGCAAACATTGGGCCCGAAGCTGCTATCTGTCCCTTATTTACACAGATGGGTGGGAAGTAGCAGAATGGGGAAGGGACTAGAGTGTAGGTTCTGACACAACTATGTGACAGCGTTCATAGCTCAACATCATGTCAAGGAACATATGCTGCACTGGGATCTATACCCAGTGCAGCTTATTCCCAGTGCAACAGGAGAGTCACAAGCTCTTTCCCAGGCTGCTCATGGGGGAGTGCAACAATACGTTTGCCTGTAGCAAAGCCAAGATGAAACTCATTAAAAAATCCTGTTTCATTCCAAATTCTTTTTGAGGCCTCACACTGGGGTTTTAGTGACTAGAACCAAATCATCTATTTAAAGTTATTTAAATATAATTTAAGAGTATCATCTCAATGCAAAATCAAATTGTAGTCTCATGAAAAATGCATACAACTTTTCATAAAGCACATGTAAAAAGCAAAGTAAAACCCAGTGGTATCTTAACAAATATCCACGTTTTACATAACTGCACTTATATAATGAACATCAGACAGTTTATAGTTTATATGCTGTAGTAAATAGCTTATTATGTGCTTGCTAAGTCATCTCATACCATTCAAATTTAATTTTCTCACATTCTTTCCTACACTAATGAATCTGAAGTGTATTAATTACTCCAGTTGTTGTCAACTCTGACAGCCAACAGACACATTGAATCAACTAAACTTGATGCCCTACAAATGAAGTTGCACTAAATTTCTTTCTTAAAAACATTCTGTTTGTGTTAAGATTTTAAGATTACATTTCAACATATTATTTTAACCAACTGCTAGATAATAAGTGCTATTTATGGCTGCGGAATTAGAAAAAAGGTTAATTTCTCTTGAGGCAGTGCATACTATAAAATGACATTTAATTAAAGTCTTTCACAAGTTGAATACAAATAATGGTCACATTAGCTGAAGAATATTTAACAAGTTAACAACTCTCCTAATTAAAACAAAACTAGAAGCAATGTAGTGCTATGCAAGTAAAATATGCAAATAGTGTCAAATAATTTTAATAAAGCACTTACCTTAATACTGACACAGTATGGATGGTAACACTGACCACACTGAGAGCATGCAAGCAACCTGCCCTCTGCACCCTGGCCAAAACTCCCACAAACTACACACATATCCTAGAATGACAAAAAGAACAGATGTCAAAGATGTACCAATAGACTAAAATCCAAAACTATGAAGCTGCTTTAAAATAAAACCCCACCCTTATACTGGATAATTCAACTCATAACAAAGATATTAATTCCTTTTTCATTACAACAATCAGAATAATGGTATCCCAACCTGATGTAAAGTGAACTTGTCACTGCTAGAAAATAGTACAACTGTATTATGCATCGAATTTTCTTCCTCATCTTTGTTAAATGAAACATCCATTGTAGTGACCTACAAAAGACAACACCATATTAAAATATTTTCATAGCCTAAAATACATACTTTTCACTCCTCCTAGAACTGAACAAGGAGTACAGTATTTTCAGAATACAAAATACACAGACTATTGTAAACTGTAAAAAAAAAAATGCTGTTTCAAGATTCGTACTTCTGTGTATTCATCAGGAAACTATGCAAATGTTTAAGACAAAAATATCACCAGTAAAATCCACATTTGCCAGAAATTACACACTTATGGCCAAACTGCATCTTTTTTCTCTTTTAATCATGCATCCTGTCTCCTTTCATGGTTAGGAAAAGTAAAGCAGAGAGGTCAAATGTTTTGGCAGCAGTCTTCCCCCTATTTCTAAACAGCATTCTGTGCATTTTGGGATTCACAGGGGGAATTGAGAAGCCAGAACAGTTTGAGAGAAATGTGCTTTGTGCTAAATGGAAATTTATCTGAATATTCTAAATTTGCTCTTTTTCTTGCTCATTAATAAATATAAATTTAATGGCACATTTCATTATTTAAGGTTTAGTATATACCTGCAACTGGAGAACAATGATACTGAAGCAATTTATTCTATATTACCTATCTATTTTTTGTACTTGATTTAGATAAGTGCTCCATTTGTAGTAAAGATATGATGGATAGAAATTAAGGTTGTGCAGCTGTTCCCATTCATGAGTTTCTATAGAGTTTTATAATGTGACTGTGAAAATTAGCTCCTGGTTGAAAACTTTGCATAGACATTTAGACCACAGCCTACAAGCAAATCCCCCTGCTCTGAAACAGATACAAAAACATCAATTTAAACATCCAGATTATATGAAGGCAACACACACAGCTCCCAGTCAGATATGAGGACTTTTAAAATGTGGTTTTACGCATCTGTAACACAATGTTTTCATTTTATTAAACAACTGTTCCATACTTTAACTGCAACACAAAGTTATCATTTCATTGAAATATTTTCAAATAACCCGAGCCAGACTTTGGAAAGCTATATGTTATGCATAAAATGGTTCGCCACAAAATTCAGTAAGAATTTTAAAAATGTTATATTACTTTGTAATTGCATATAATTACACCATTGTGTATCTTTATGCTGATTCAGTAATTAGATACAATTGATTAAATAAATAATGATAAAATATCCTTGGCTTATTTTGGAAGTGTCTTAACAAAACTTCATTACAAGATTATGTCTGGGAAACAAACCCAGAAAAGCAGAATAATTCACTGTTTTCTGATTTAAAATTTAACACACAAACTAGTTACCCTTCTGTGCCATATGAGAGCAGCATATAGGAAAGAAAAAAGACAACTAACATTTGACAAATACATAAACGTTATAATGGATTTCTCAAATGCACATACATGAACAATAATTTCTAACTTTTTTTTTTTATGTTCAATCATATTTGGTAAAACACTAAAAAGAATGCTTGAATTACCAAATTTATTCTATTAGAGGTTTTAAAAAAAATATAGAGAAGAAGGGAAAAACTGTGATATTCCAATTCTTTTTTCACTTGAATGAAGGGGGTCTATTGGTAGGTTCCTTTGGGTACGTCTAGACTACATGCCTCTGTCGCCAGAGGCATGTAGATTAGGCTACCAGACATAGGAAAATGAAGCGGCGATTTAAATAATCGCCGCTTCATTTAAATTTACATGACTGCCGCGCTGAGCCGACAAACAGCTGACCAGCTGTTTGTCGGCTCAGCGCGATAGTCTGGACGCGCGGGTGTCGACATCAAAGGTAATTGTCGACCACCCAGGTAAACCTCATCCCAGGAGGCATACCTGGGTGGCCGACAAATACCTTTGATGTCGACACCCGCGCGTCCAGACTATCGCGCTGAGCCGACAAACAGCTGGTCAGCTGTTTGTCGGCTCAGCGCGGCAGTCATGTAAATTTAAATGAAGCGGCGATTATTTAAATCGCCGTTTCATTTTCCTATATCTGGTAGCCTAATCTACATGCCTCTGGTGACAGAGGCATGTAGTCTAGACATACCCTTTGATTAGGAGTAGCTCTATTTCAACCTGGTATTAATGAACTAGGTGCTTATTTCCCCTGCTTCTTGGTTGAACAAAATCATCATGATTTTTCAAAACTGATGTGTAAATATGATCAATTAAACTGTTTTGATTTTAAGGAAATCTCCTTATGTATTATGTTCTACTAATTTAGTTTGTTTACAGCCACCAGAGCTGGCTCTGAGTGTTCTGTTCTGTTATTTAGCTCAAATTTACCCTTAAACCTCTTCTAAGAGACCAGTAATGAGTGGAACTGTTGGTAACGCTGCAAGACAATACTGACATCTCATGGTTTGGAAAACTCAATTGGGACCCAAAGATGGAAAGCCTTCTATGGACAGCTCCTCATCAGAGACTCCCAAAACCTTGGATTATCCTCTGGAGGTTATTATAGAGAGTCAAGAGAAGGTGATACAATCCTTGCTTTTCCCATTTCTACAGTGCCCAGTGGAAGTGGAAAAAGTTATTTGGGCCCTCAACAGTGTCCTTTTAAAAGGGAATGTAGCTAGTTTAAAATTGTTCTGGATCAATGGATGAATAACTCTACAGTTATTCCCTATTTGTAACTGTAAGTATATAATTACATTTAATGAAAACTAGATTGTTATCAAAACTATTTCTCAAAGCTTATTTTGTTTAGACATAAAATTTCTCGTAAAAAAAGCTGGATAAATGAAATTATACACCAAATTACATATACTATCAAAAAGATAGTTCTTACCCCTGGAGTGACAACAGCCCCAATTCCATTCTTTAGTTTTGATCTACCTCTGCCACCTCTTCCTGAAAGACCTGCACCACGTGGTCTCCGCTTCCCTGGAAATCCTGATCCACGGCCCTAGTAGAATAAAAGAGCAATTTAAATGCAATCCAGATCTCTTTCAGCACAGGGACACTTCCTTGTAACTATATAAATAAGAACAGTGTTTTCAAGTGGAAATAGGCAACTATATCATCCTTATTAAATTACTGCATAAATTGTAGTAGAATATCTTTAACTTCAGATTAAAATATTTTCCTCTGTCTGTGATCTTCACAGACTTTAAACTGTAACACTTTAAACCTGTAACACTAATTTTTACTACAGGCACAACCAGTAATACAGAAATACATTTTCTCCATCTTGCCTCCTGCTAAACATTTTGACTGTTGCATGGGTACTTTACCAGTTCTAAAGCAGCTACGCTTCTTTGCTGTAAATAGTCACACAGACATTAAAAGTTCTTAGGGCTTTATCCTGCCCTCACAGGTCAATGACTAAACTCCCACAGATTCAATGGGAACAAGATCAAGACTTTAATTTTTATTAAACAATTATTTATAATACTAAAATAATAATTTTCTTTGTAGTACTGATACTTAGTGCAAGGTGTTTTATTCTTTTTTTCCCCCACCCTTGTTTAAGCTGCAGATGCTTAGTCTGAATTCTGGGTTCATATTCTTTAACTGATGAGGTGAATTCAAATTCAGTGAACTAGAGAAAAGAGGGGGAGTAAATTTCATATTTTTTCAATGTTAATTACCTGAAATTATTATTGTGAATTAATTTGGCTTTCATGAATAAAAGATTTATTTCACACTGAACTGGAAAAACAAATCAAAACACAAAGGAACTCACTCATCACACCCAAAAGAGGAAAATTTTATTATTGACTATGTTTCTATGGAATTGTGGTTGACATTTTTCAGACCAGATTCAGATTACATGTACTTTAGGTCTTTTTTTCTTTATCAATGAGAGTTAAGGTACATGTTCAACACAGCAGATTTTCTGTTGTGCTTTTTTACTATATGGTAAATAATGTTTGTCTTTGTTTTAAACACATTTTAAGAAATTTAAGTTAATAGCTACTTGAACTTAGTTTTGCTGTCCATAAAACATTTACAAGTCTATCTGAATGCTTGCTTAAAATTATTTTAAGATGCCAAAAATTCAAAGACAAAACAATTCACTCAATGAAATATGGTACTATCATTAACGTCAATGGAAGATGCTCTAGATCTATGTGTACAGTCTCCATTGATATTAATACGAATCCCATAGATTGAAGGTAACATTACGGCCTCTATATGGCCAATAGTAGTTTCAGATATACCATCCCCTATTTTTATAGAAGTGTGTGGTAACAATTTTTGAGAGGTAGAATCCAAATATCCATTAGTAACAATACTATGCGAACTATAATTTAAAGTAACTCTGCACTTTTCCCACTTTCAGGCTATGCAATCATACAGCAATTTAGATATAAGAATGAAGAAGGAGATATTGCTTGTCAAAATTTAATTTCTCTCTCTTTCTAGATAGAGTGTAAAATATATATGCACTGTAAAGATCGACTTTCTTTAGAAATAAAATGCTCGGACATTCCGCGTTTTAGACGAGACATCAGTATTTTTAATTTCACAAGACTTGCAATGTAACAGAAATAGCACAATATATTAATGTTTATGCTGGACATTATGCTGCAAATTAAAGTTTCAAGCAGCAATAGCTAAGCTAATATCAAATTAAAATAAAGCAAATTAGCATGACAGTTAAAGTGAGATGAAAATAAATCAGTGGAAATCAAAAGTGACTTATTTATGGTTTTATATTTTTCATTAATTTTTCTCTCTTTTTAGTGTAGTAGTAAATCCACAGCAGGCTTGTCTACACAGAGCAGCAACGCACACTTGGAGAGGGGGACATGTAGATTTTGCTAGTGTGCACTAAAAATTATTTAGCCTGCTTTAACGTGGTGCTGTTTGAAACAGCATTATGCTAAAAGCGCATTAGGGAATTTTCAGTGCATACCAGCAGGGCCTATGTGGACCAAGTAATGCACATTAGTGTGCTTTAGAAATCATTCCCTAAAGTGTACACTTGCTGCTCTGTATAGACAAGCCCTCAGTTTCTGTAGATGGTAGATATTAATGGGGCAATAGCCTCGCTCCTTCCAAGACAGTCAAAAAGTTGTGTTTAAACATGTGTCACTGTGAATGCCTTTTGCAATATGTCTCCACAGAAACATACTTTGCCAACAGCCCAGAGCTCAGTCCTTTTCAGTTTGGCTCTCCTTACTGCCAGCAGTCTTCAGGACACACGCTCTCTCTCCCTTAAGTAACTCCTTTGATAACTATTTAACAGCAATAGCCTTCACTCCACTTCCCCCCGACCAAAAAAAAAAGTTATTACAATGGTATTATTAATTATTTTGTCCTATTAAATTCAAAATTTATGCAATGCCACAACATTCTGTGATGTTCTGGTAAGTTTATATTTTTTAATTGAAAAAGCTCTAGACTTCAATGGTTTTCTTAAAAAGCCAAAGTTAACAGTATTAAAATGGAAGATTAATTCAGTTGAGCTATACACAGTTTTTATTGGTAGCCTCTATAGCAGAAAGATAGCAATGGATACATGAATATAAATACAAATTATTTACCACTTTGATGCTCCAAATGGCACTGCCAGGAAGCTGTCTGGATTTAAAAATGTCCCGACCTTCTGAAATGTCTGGGGACCAGGAAGGTGGGCTCACTGTATTATTGGTACTCCAAGCCCCCTAGGATACGGCAGGTGAGAAAATAGATGTATAAAACTCAGCAACATAAAAATAAAGAAATTAAAAAAATAAAGCAAGCAACCAAAAGTTTCTGGAAAGCAAAGCACATGCAGGCATAGGCACTCTCTCCCAAATTTACTTAGCTGCTAACCTAGTTCATATAGGGAAAATTTCAACCCTTTACTGATTTACGCAGAGTATTTCAACCCTCAATAAGGTTAAAAGGTCTGCGAAATGACTTAAAAAATAAACCTACAAAGTGAAAATGTGAGAAAAGAGGGTTGACTGACATCACCATCATGTCATAGGCAGCAATCATAGCAACACAGTAAGTCTCTAAATTTTGCATCACTATGCCAAGAAGTTATTATTTTGAAATTACGGAAGGGTTTTGAGAATACATTCCCTTCTACACCTCTATCCATATCTTTGAAGGAAGAGACGGCCTTGTATCACTTTTAAATATAAAATTATCAATATTCAAAACAACATGTAGGCTGAGAAGCATGTAAGACAAAGGGTAAAAATAAAACTAAAACATGAAAAAAAATGAAAAATAAATGTGAGCAGTTAACAAAATACCTCTGACCTGCAAGTATACCACAAATGTACAATTATAAAAGTGCACACCTATATATCTTAACTCCAATTGTTTTGTATTATAACAAACTATAATATCAAACAATGTCTAACATAATACAGGATACATAAAGCTGAACTTAAGAAGTCATAATCTTATTTTATTTGTTCAAAGTCCAGTACAATGTGGTCCCAATTTGATTGGGATATTTGTGTACTCCCCTAACATAAAGAGTAAATCAAGAATAGCGTTACCAATGTAGTGCCAATTTGGAGGTAGGTTAGGAAAATGTACTTAGGTTCCTGCAGTTCTTACTCAGGCAGTCATTGAAGGCAGTAGAAGTTTTGCTTGAACTCTGTGTAAGGACTTCAGGATTAAGCCAGAAATGATTTACCAAGGTAATTTTATCCTAAATTTCATATTTAGCATGGCTAATGAATAATAAAATTTTACCATTCCTTTAGAATTAAGCAAAAACATTGCTAAAGATTAAAATGGTATAAGAAAAAAATGGTTACTTTCCAGAAAACTACATTTAGCAATAGTTTAGGCCCCTAATTTGGCATGCAAGTACGGGTTAGACCTCTCTGATCCGGCATTCTTGGGACCTGACTGGTCCTAAAGGAGGTATTGTGCCGAACCAGTGGAGCTCATTTCTGGTTCCAATACTGCTGGCCCCACCCCTTCCTTCCCCCTCTCCCCTATGGGCTTCCTGGATCCTGCCCCTCCTCTCCTGCCCTGCACTGCACCAGGCTGCCTTCCACTCTTCTCCCCAGCAGTATGCCAGGACTCTGATCCTGGTCCAGACCAGAGAGTTCCAATTTACAGAAGTGCAACCTTTACTCCCAAGTATTCACATATGAAAAAGACTTAAATGCAAAAATATTTGCAGCATTGAGGCCTTAGAACATTGGTCTTTGGGACAATAAGCATAAAGATATATATAACACATCACATTGTTTTAATATAAAACAATGCCAAGCAAAATTAAGTGATTTGGGAAACAATTTCTTTTGAATCTGTCTGTGATGGGCTAGGCCTCGGTGGCATACTGCATGCCAGGGCTACTCCAACTGAATGGCCGGCGCAGCTCCTGTGCGTGACGGACTCAGCCTGGCGCCCCCGCCACAGGCAAGGGCACCTCTGGCGCGAGATGGAGTAGTCCCTGCCTGTGATGGTGGGTCTGCTCCAGTACAGCCACAGTGGGAAGAGAGAGGCACTCCTGGCCAGGTGGACTGGAACAATCTCCTGGCCCTCCCCACCTTTAACTGATTAAACATTGTATATAACCAGTTAGCCAATAAAACAAGATTTTAGATCCTTATTAAAATATTGCAGTATTTTTGTTGAAAGATTATTATTATTTCTATCAATATTAATTGTCAGAATAACTGTCAGATACTATGTTAGCAGATCAGGAGCTACAGGACAGTTAAGATATCAACTCTTTGCTGCTATGCAACATTCTCTTTAACATCAAGGTGTACAGAACATGAGCTTCCAGTCTGGGTAAGAACCAGGGACGTGAAAGGTTAACCAGGTGATGTTTACTGGTTCCAGTTAACTGGTAGGGTAACCACTCTCCACCTGACATGGGCAGAAGCTGCCCCAGACCCACAGGGCCCACCAGGGACAGGGGCATCTCTGGGAGTCGCAGGCAGGGGCTGCTCCAGGTTTCCAGCCTGGCCTGTGTAGGGGCTGCTTCGACTGGGCTGAGCTGGAGCGCAACCCTCCCCCCCCTCAATTGGTTAACCGGTTAAAATGTCTCATTTAACTGTTTAACCAATTACAGGGGATTTTACATCCCCAGCAAGAACAAAAATTTCCAGAAAATTAGATTTAAAAAAATCTCTCTGACATTTCAGATGTTTTCCCCCTAAACAAACAAGTATTTTGTTCTTTATTAACAACAAAATATAGGACAAATTCTACATATCAAAGTCCTTCCCTCATCCTGTGTTTATAAGACAGAATATAGCACTTGAGCTCCACAATTCAAAAATCTCAAAACACATTACTCAAAGCAATTGTTTAAGAACTAAAACCATTTAGAATCCTATTTGGAATATATTAAATAATTTTGCTTTAGCAAGAACACACTTGCCTAGAAATTACATATTTTTAAATGATTTAAAATGTAATAGAGCTTTAAATTTGAATATGAAATATCCACCTTTCAGAACAAAATGTATTATATATGATTATAAACCACATTGTTATAGTCCAATTGGATCCAACTTTTATTCTAGTAGATCAGAAAGGCATTTGAATTTCTTGTAAGATAAATTTAATTAAAAACACACCACTTCCACAGTAATATGAACAAATTAATTACATCAAAGAGATGCATTAATTATATTTTGGCTTTTAATTAATGCCCATTACAGCACAACACTGGAGGAAAAAGTTGTATACAGTTCATTTATATCAAAACCATGATAATAATTATGTACTTTGACAAACAGGAAGTTCTTATTCTTCATCTTATTCTTGAGTCCTCAGAACTCAACAACACAGCTGCAACTAAATTACAACAAAAGGAAACACAACAACAACAAAGATCAGGAGAGCTTATTACTAAATCACCAGTGGCTGTGGTTAGCAATTGAATGTCTCCTTTATGAAATATACTTTAATCAGAAATAAAGATGAAGAAAACATAAGCATTCGTGTCATTTCAATATTTAATAAAATACCACATATGATCTTTTTAGACTGCAATTGTATATTTTCTCTCAAAGTAAAAATTATACAAGGACTTTGAAATAACAATTATAAATCTAACTCTTGTATTGAAAACAATCCCCCTAATAACAATGAAAACATCATAACAGTCTCTTTCCAGCCTCACACACCAACAAAATGTCCGCTCTACCTAGGTTCTCACATTCACAACCATGATAGTAGTATCTAAACACTTCCATTGTTATTAAAAATGATTAAAAAGCTGGTATAACACAACTCCCAATAGGAAATATATACAACACGGTTGTTTGCTCTCTCAGTAGTATAGACAAAACAGAATCTGTTGGGGTCAAAACCATGTTGGGGAAAGATTGTACAAGAGATTCCACTGGGATAATATTTGGGATGTGTTAGAAACCTTTGGGTTGGGCTCAGACATAGAGAGAGATCTCTTTATTACTATGGCTACGTCTACACTGGCCCCTTCTCCGGAATAGGCATGCTAATTTCGAACTTTGGAATAGGGAAATCCACAGGGGATTTAAATATCCCCCGCGGGATTTAAATAAACATGGCCGCCGCTTTTTTCCCGGCTTGGGGAAAAGCCGGAAAAGAGCGTCCAGACTGGCGCGATCCTCTGGAATAAAGCCCTTGAAAGTAGGAATAAGAGATCCTCCGGAATAGGGCTTTATTCCGGAGGATCGCGCCAGTCCTATTAGAAAGATAAACTCTACCGGGAATGATGTCATAATGGGAGACTATCAGGCTGTGCCCATGAAAGCTCATGACACCATCTACATGTTTTGTTAGTTTATAAAGTGCTGCAAAGGCCATCTGTTGTTTTATAAGTTTTTCCTAGATAGTGACCGGAAAATAAATGCTATTAATACTGGCTGGGCCCATTTATTGCTGGATGTGATGGATGATGGTTCTCATTATCAAATCATCACTGATCAACAACAGGTGATTCAATTTCAGACTTGATTTTGGTAAGAAGTGAGGGCATCACAGCAGAGCTGATTGCAAGAATAACCTCGGATCAAGCAATCATGAGTTGATTTCGGTCTAAATAAAATGGAAAGCTCATTAAAGCCAGGCTATAAACTATATTTTGTTTTGTTTCAAAAGGGCATTCTTTGAGAAACTACAGGAATTAGTTTAAGATGTCACTGGACTGAACAGCTGAGGGACTTTAATGTAGAGGAGGCCTGGAATTTCATGAAATCAAGTATGAGGAAACTATTGCAATTGCAACCCTAGCAAGGGGGAGAAAACTGTAGGGAAAGGCTCCAGATGAATAGCCACCACAAAGGCTGTTAACAGTAAGCAAAGAACCCATAGAAAATGGAAAATCAGAGTGATCAGCAAATAAAGCTGAAAATTAGGAATACAGTGACACTTGGTAAAAGTCTAATCAAATTAACTCTTGTGAAGGAAATTAAGATTTTTTTAAAACTTGTAAAAATAAAAAGAGTAAGGAAGAATGATGTTGGGCAATTATGCAGAGTTGACGAGGAAGAGTTTATAGATAATCTAGGTATGACCCCAAAACTAAATGAATACTTTGTCTCTGTTTTCAAAATGGAACATGAGCAAGAAGTCAGGATGGTTGATGACCATGAGTATATGGAAATTACCAGCCCTGAAGCAGTAGAAAAAACTTAATGTCCTTAGATTGGAGATTGGATAATTTCCATCCTAGAACTCTGAAAGAATGGAAACATGAGATTGCTAGTGTGGTAGCAAGGATTTTAACTGACCTTTCTATTCAGGAGTACTATTGTATGACTAAAGAATAGCTAACCTTGTACCTATATTTAAGAAAGAGAAAATAAAATATTTGGGGCAATTGCAGATCCATTAGTCTAACCTCAGTGGTATAAGATTTTAGAAGAGATCATGAAAGAAAGAATAATTAAATTAATGGTAGTAAAAAGGGATTTAATGCTATATATGTTTACCAAAGGCAGATTGCATTAGACTAACCTGATTTCCTTCTTTTAGAAAATAACTCATTTTTTAAATATAAGGGAACTTCAGGTAAGCATTTTGGCATGGTACAAAAGAGAAAAGTATTAGTTAAATTGGAGATTAGTTCAAGAATTGTAAAATGGGTAAGGACTTACCTTATTCACTATTTTTATTAATGACCTTGGCTAAGAAAGTAGGAATGTGCTAATGAAATCAGCTGGTACTAAAAAGCTGGGAGACTTGGTTAATACGGAAGAGGATTGGAATATTACATAGGAAGATCTGGATGACCTTGAAGGCTGAGTAACATCAATGGAATTACATTCAATAGTACAAAGTGTAAAGGTCATGTGTGTAGGGTCTAATAATAAGAATTTCTACTACAAGCTGGGGACCAATCACTTGGAAGCAGAAGAGGAGGAGAAACACCTGGGTGTGTGAGTTGATCACACAACGTGATACAATGGCAAAAAAAGCAAATGTGATCCTAGGATGTATCGGGCAAGACATTTCTAGCAGAGATTAATTAAGAAGTATTAATGCTATTTTACACAGCATGGATAAGACCCTATTTGAAATGCTGTGTAGAATTCTGATCACCAATGTTCAAAAAAGATTAATTCAAACTACAGCAGATACAGACAAGAGCTATGACGATGGAAAGGGGTTAAAAAGCAGCCTTAGGGAGGTTGTTTCACAGTAGACAGCCAACCAGAGAAGGGCTGGAGGCGGCAAATTAAGCCCATATATGAAAAGGACTGCAGGACAGAGGAATCAGTTCTCTTTTGAGAGCCCAAGGAGTAAGGAGTGGATACCTGAGAAGTTAGAGGGGGACTGCAGCACCCTGGACAGAGCAATGCTGGGCAGGAGCAGAAGGAGAGTGAGATCCTGCCTGACTGCTGACAGACTGAGGCACCGATACAAGGGCCGGGAAGGTGCTAGGGCTCTGGGGAAGGTCCCAGGGAAAGAGATTGCAGAGTTGGAGGGGACACAGCACATGGCTGCCAACTCTAGGTTCCCTGAGGCAGGACCCAGAGTAGAGGACAAGCTGGGTTCCTACTTCCCCCTCCCTTTGTGGCCACCTGCCACTGAGATAATGTGGCTGGACTGGAAGGGAGGAGAAGGAGTTGGGCACGGCTGGAGAATTGGGACCTGAAGAGGATACTGCAGTCTTTGAGGTCACACAGGTCCAGGAGCGCTCATGATGGCAGCTGAGACACCACCTGAAGACAGCCTAGTCAACTACAGAACTAACTTCTCAAGACACCCAGCAGCAAATACCAGATTGGGGAGTATCATCTGTTAGTTACAAGGAGGATCATGGGAACTGAGAGCCTATATTATGTGAGGAGACTGAAAGAGTTGGCTTGTTAAGCATGGCAAGATGAAAGCTGGAAAGGGATATGACTGCTCTTTAATTACATGCAAGGCTGGGAAGTAAACATCAGGAAGGATGAAGAGCTATTTATGCTAAAGTACAAGGTTGGCTCAAGAAAGGGAAGTTACTCACCTTGTGCAGTAACGACAGTTCTTCGAGATGTGTGTCCCTATAAGTGCTTCACTGTTTGTGTTGGATCATCCTGGCACCACAGACTGAAATTTTGCATAGCAGTAGCTGGTTGGGCTGCGCATGTGCAGCAGGCGCGGCATTCATGCCTTTGTGCCTCGCACAAGCGGGCCGACCATCCTCAGTTCCTCATCTATGCCCGAGTAGCTAAGTACTTTGAAGTAGAGGGGAGGAGGGAGGGTAGTGGAGCATCCATGGGGACAAATATTTCAAAGAACTGTCATTACTACACAAGGTGAGTAATGTCCCTTTTTTCTTCAAGTGATGGGCCTGTGGGTGCTTCACTGTTGGTGACTACAAAGCAGCAATTGAATAGAAAGGTGGGCTTCCGAGTCACTGCTTGGTGGCAGAAGCAAGGACTGCTGTGGCTACTGAAATGTCAGCTGATGGTTGTCGAGTGATGGCATATTATCTCAAAGGTGTGTTCAGATGACCAAGTGGCTGCCTGGCAAATGTCCTTGAGTGAGACATTGTGAAGGAATGCCGTAGACATGGACACGGCATGGGTGTAATGCGCTCTAGGTGGAGCTGGGAGAGTCTTGCTGTGTAGGGAGTAGCAGCGAGTAATGCAAGAGGATATCAGCATGGAGATGGACATGCCCTTGGAATGGCCTGCAATGGAGACAAACAGGTGCTGAGATATACGGAAGTCCATGGTCCTATCAATGTAAAAGGCAAGGGCTCTCCGAATGTCCAGTGTACAGAATGGCCTCCTGACAGGAGGCATGTGGTTTTGGGTAGAAAGCTGGTTTCACCATAGGTTGTTGAGATGGAACAATATGCATACCTCTGTCAGGAAAGTGGAGTGAGGCCATAGGCATCCTTCATAAAAACTGTGAAACACAGGTCTACCATAAGGGCCCCAAACTTGCTGACCCTGCAAGCAGAAGTAATCACAACTAAGAACACTACCTTCATGGAGAGGAGGAATAAGAAACAGGTCGGTAAGGATTGAAAGGGAGGTTGAGTGAGTGAGTCCAAGACTAAGTCCAAATCCCATACTGGTGGTGGCTGTGGAAGACCTTTAAGGAACTTCCTGATAGTAGGGAGCATGAAGACAGAGAATCCATCTACCAGCAGATGGAAGGCTGTCATTGTAGCAAGGGGGATCCAGAGGGATGAGATGGATAAGCCTGCAGTTTTCAACTCAAGGATGTAATCGAGGAGGATATGAATTGGCAAGGAGAAGGGCTCAATTTGCCTCAGAGAACATCAGGCTGAGAAACACCTTTAATTAGAGAGGTAAGTGGTATGAGTGGTTTTACATCTGCTCTGTAGAAGGATTTCTTTTACTTGATCAGAACAAAGTGTTTTAGAGCCCTGGAACCAAAGAGGAGCCATGCATTTAGGTGAAGAGACCGGGGTTGAGGGTGTAGGATCATGCCCTGGTTCTGGGAGGGTAGGTTGTAACTGTCCAGGAGAGGGTACGGAGGCAGAAGAGACATTTGGTGGAGGAATGGGTACCAGGTCTCTCTGGACCATGAGGGGGCTATCAGAATGACTCGAGCCCTGTCCACTCTGATCTTGTGCAAGACCTGTGGGATAAGTGTAGTAAAGCGGAGCACTCCAGGTCATGAGGAATTCATCTCCCAGGGTATGTCTAGACTACATGCCTCTGCCAACAGAGGCATGTAGTCTAGACATACCCCCAGAGACTTCGTCCCTATACCTGCTCAGGAACAGTACTGTGGGTACTTGACTTTGCGACGGAACGCGAAGAGGTCTACTGGGGGGTATTCCCTCTGTTGGAAGATGGAAGCGAGGATTCAGGGGTGAAGCTACCACTCGTGTTCTATGGAGAATTGTTGACTGACGGTGTCTGCTGTAGTGTTGTTCATGCCTAGTAGATATGAAGCTGTGAGCATGACATTGTGGTTGATACACCAATTCCACAGCTGAATCGCCTCAGTGCATAACAAATGGGACTGAGCTCCTCCCTGTTAGTTTATACAAAACATGGTGGTCATGTTGTTGGTCAGAATGCGGACTGTGCAGTTGCGGATACTGGAGGCAAAATGAATGCAGGCGTTTCACATAGCCCTAAGTTCCAGCAAGTTGTTATGAAGTCTGGACACCTGTGGGTACCACTTTCCCTGTTCTAAGTGGTGTTGCAAGTGAGTGCCCCATCCAAACAGGGAGGCATTGGTTGTAATCTGGACAGAAGGTTGCCTTTGCTGAAACGAGACCCTTTCAGAAGGTTGCTTGAGGTCATCCAACAGCATAGAGAAATGAGGATGTTGCATAGGAAGGAGACCATTTTGTGTAATTGATGTTTGGAGTGGGGGTAGACCAAGGACAGCCAGTGTTAGAGGCAACAGAAGTGGAGGCGAGAGTGTTAGACTATATACGTAGTTGCCACCATGTGTTCCATAATTAGGAGCAGCCCTAGATGAGCTGCCGGCAACTGGCGCCCCCGTCTCCAAAGCCCTCATTGGCCGTTTATCTTAGCGCCCTAGGTGACCACCTAGTTCGCCTGTATTGATGGGCTGCCACTGCCTGTAAGCTGTAAGCAGGTGAGAACTGTCACAACAGGACTCGCCGACACTCTGGCAATCAAGTCCTTTATGGCTTGGAAGCAGTGATGCGGTAGATAGGGGCACGCTGTTAAGAATCCAAGTGAGGGCCTATGAACTCTAAAGACTGGGTTGGTTTGATCATGGATTTTTGTTCATTTATTAAGAGTCTTAAAGCCTCGAAAAGTTGCCTGGCGATATGCACAATGTTGATAGTCTCTGCACATGATGGACCCTTAGAAAGCAGTTGGCTAAGTAAAAGAGACTATTAACTCCCATCTGTTGAGATAAGCCATTGCCACCACAAGGTTCTTTGAGAAAACTCTGGAGGCAGAGGATAGATCAAAGGGCAGTACCCACAGAAGTGGTTTAATCCTATGGTAAATCAGAGAAATCGTCTGTGAGAGGGATGAACAGTGACATGAAAATATGCATCCTGATTGTTGAGGGCTGCAAACCAGCCCCCTTCATCCAATGCCAGGATAACTGCTGAGATAGTGACCATTTTGAAACACTGTTTGCGCAGGAATTTGTTTAATCTGCAAGTGATCTAGAATAGGTCTCCAACCCCCATTCTTTTCTGGACAAGGAAGTAATTGTAGTAAAATCCCATGCCCTGTAAAGGTCAGGGTCTCTCTTGATGGCTCCCATGTGTAGTAGGTGGTCAACCTCTGGTGATAGGAATTGCTCATGAGAAGGGTCCCTGAAGAGGGACAGGATAGATGGGGAGGTTGGGGGAAGGGAGGTAAGGAGATAGAACTTATCCCGATTGGATGATCTCCAACACCCACCGGTCTGTTGTACTAGAAGCCCATTGGTGGTAAAAGGGGCGCAAACAGTGGGGGAAAAAAGGTTGGTACACTGTTGCAGCACTAGGATGGAGGAGAGGTCAGGCAACCATCAATCAAATCCTCAAAACTGCTGCTTAGAGGAGTGGGGAGCTAAGGGGCAGCTCTGAGGAGGGTGCTTCTTCTGCACTGTTGACCTGGAGTGGTCATATTCAAATCCCCTCTGCTGTGGGCAAATGTAAGGGGGCTCCCTTTGCCAATGGTATAGTATACAGGCAGTCCCCGGGTTACATACAAGATAGGGACTGTAGGTTTGTTCTTAAGTTGAATCTGTATGTAAGTCGGAACTGGCGTCCAGATTCAGCCACTGCTGAAACTGATCAGTTTCAACAGCGGCTGAATCTGAACGCCAGTTCTGACTTACATACAGATTCAACTTAAGAACCCCAGGCATCCCCAGGTCAGCTGCTGCTGAAACTGATCTGCGGCTGATTCCAGGAAGCCCGGGGCAGGGGCTTCCTGTAGTCAGCCACTGGTCAGTTTCAGCAGCGGCTGACTTGGGGATGCCTGGGGCAGAGCAGCTGGGGTGCTGCTGGGTTGGTCCAGTAGCGCCGCCGCTCCTCGGTGCTACTGGACCAACCCAGCAGCACCCAAGCTGCTCTGCCCCAGGAGTTCTGATTCAGCCGCTGCTGAAACTGACCAGCAGTGGTTGAATCAGGACGCCTGGGGCAGAGCAGCTGGGGTGCTGCCGGGTTGGTCCAGCAGCGCCCAGAGCGGTGCTACAGGACCAACTGGCAGCGCTCCAGTTGCTGTACCACAGGCGTCTGGAGCAAAGCCGCGGAGCACGGGGGCAGCGGGACAGCCAAGACGCGCCATGGCTGTCCTGCTGCCCGCGTGCTCCGCCGCTTTGCTTCCTCTCCCTGGTCTGCTGGAGACCAGGGAGAGGGCCCCGTTCGTAACTGCGGATCCGACATAAGTCGGATCCGCGTAACTCGGGGACTGCCTGTATATCGTCTGCGATGGTAGGGTGGGGTATACATGACCAGTGTGTGCAGAGTTGTGTGGGAGTCTTTGCTGCTATGCAGCACCTCCTCTGTCTTGGCAGCGAAGAGCTTGTCTTTAATCAAAGAGCAGGTCTTTGACTTTGCCCTGGAACTCTCTTGGGACCCCAGAAGCCTGGAGCCAAGAGGCCCTGTGCATCACTATGGAGGCTGCCATAACGCGAGCAGCATCAGCAATGTCCAAGGCAGACTGAAGAGCTATGCAGGCAACAGTGTGGCCCTACTGGATTATGGATTTTAATATAGGACGCTTGTGGTCCGGAAGGTGTTCTATAAGATCCGCCAGCTTTGAATAGCTGTCAAAGTCAAGGTTCGCCAACAAGACAGAATAGCTGGTGATATGGAGCTGAAGAGTGGGTGATGAGGCTGAACACGTCGAGTTGTGTGTGGTCTTTATCCTAGGCCACAGCTTTGAATTGTGGCAGCTTTGATTGACGATGGAGGGCCTCCACCGCCTGGGAGTTTGACTGAGGATGGGAGAACAGAAAGTTCATATCCTGTGGTCATCATCGAGATTGCTGCGTACCGACAGCACTGGGGATTCTTGGGAAGCCTGGGGAACCCCTTGAAGGAGGCAGCATTGGTGACCACTCCCTAGACACGGTGCCGAGGCAGTGAGGCTGCACTGCAGGAGCCGACACCGAAGTGCTATGATCTGGTCTTCTCAGAATAGAGCAGCTTGATGCTGATGCTTTGTCAGCTGCTGCCGATGAATACGGCACTGGTGGAGGTGGCCTGGGTACCAGGGGTAATGAAGGCAGTTCCAGGCTCAGTGCCATAAGTGGAGTTTTAGCCAGCGTGGAAGATTTTGCCTGTGCTTTAGCTGACGATGGCACTTTCTCTGGTTCCTGTGTTTTAGTCAGCACCAAGGTTGATTGTAACCGTGCCAATGAGTGTGACTGGTGGGACTTAAGAGTCTGTACTGGAAGTGGTACAGGATTGGATGGTACTGGAGGTCCTTGGTCTGTCTCCTCTGCTGAGTCTGGCAGATGAAGTATCCGGAAAGGATCAAGCTGGAGAAACCTTCCATCTTACAGTTGACTTTGCCCAAGGGGAATCAGTTCACCTCTCCTGGGCCTTAGGGGGCTCAATTTGGGCTGAGGCGGCGTGAGGCGCTGAGGGCTGAAATGTCTCATCAAAGAGCAGCATTTGGAGACAGAGTACTCTGTCTCGCCACACTCTTGCGGTGAGACTACAATGAATGCACTTCTGAGGGATGTGCCCGCAGGCATCGGATATAGCAGGGCTACTCAATTCTGGAAGCCCCTGAGGCCACAACGATACTCACGGCACATGCTGAGGGCCACAACTTAAGTGTGCTTGCATATACATGCATATATGCAAATAACTTCTTTCACAGTGAAGGGCATGAATAAAAAGCACTTCCCACAATGCCCCAGTGCTCCTGGCACCTCCCCTCTGGGGGCTAGAAACGCTGACACCCTGTACCCATTTATTCCATCCAGCCCATCTGCTTTCATCTTTCAGTGCTCACCCCGCCTGAGACACGCCTCACTGTTGTGGAGCATGTTCCTAGTGAAAACCATATTCCAAGGATTTCTCCCAAAGGCCACATGTTTGCCTCCCCACGGAGAATCACCAGCTGTTCTCACTAGCTGGCAGTTACCGCTAAGTCAGGGCTACTCAACTTTAGAAGTTCCAGGGGCTGCAATGATACTCACAGCACATGCCGAGGGCCACAACTTAAGCGTGGTTGCATATACATGCAAATATATATGCAAATAAATGCAAATAGCTTCTTTCACATTGATGGGCATGAATACAAAGATTAAGGCAAGACTACACAACACACAGGCCCCATTTAAGTCAGTTCTCCTGATACTAATAAAATGCAATATTTACCCAATTTTCACCCATATGACAGCACTTTCAATGAGCAATGACAGTCCAGGAATTTAACTACTAAAATTTTTATCAACAGAAGACTATTGTATTTACACCTCTTTTGTTTTGGTTCCCACCTGCGGGCCGCATGTTGAGCCCCGTGTAAAGCCAAACTGCACTGTGGGCCAGAAACAAACAGGCTGCAGGCCACATGTGGCCCATGGGCCATGTGTTGAGTAGCCCTGCTCTAGGTGCCTGTGCCCCTGACAATGTAAGGGCACTCTCCCCTGCCTCCTGCCTCTCACCCCCATGCCAATCAGGCTTGGAGGCGGGGAGAGAAGTACATGAAGTCTCCTCCCGCCCTGCCCCAGTTCTACAAGGAGTGTGTAGCACTTAGAAGCGCTGTGCCCCTTTCAGGGCAGCAGGAGACTTGAAGCACTCCCCCTCCCTCCAGGCCAATCAGGGCTTGGAGCAGGAGAAGTCTCTCACTCCCTGCCCTCAGGCATATGGTACTCCACCTACTCCCTGGT
This sequence comes from Pelodiscus sinensis, assembly GCF_052426305.1. Taxonomy (NCBI): domain Eukaryota; kingdom Metazoa; phylum Chordata; order Testudines; family Trionychidae; genus Pelodiscus; species Pelodiscus sinensis. Next base: position 246,668,381 of record NC_143053.1, on the reverse strand, counting down.
CCCTAGACCCTAATTGGTCTGGGGACAGGGGAGAAGCAGGGCCTCTGCGAGCCAGATCAACCCTCTTGGAGGACTGGATGCCCGCAGAGGCCCTTTTGCCCACCCCTGCCTTATAACAAAGAAAGAAATGATGGACTATAGACCCTTTAATGCCTGCCCGTTTTCCCTCATTGGGGTTGCTGAACCTCTCATTACTCAACAGTCATCTGCTGGGTGAAGGAGAAGATAGTCGCAAGCTAGAACAACCTGCAACAAAAGCTAAGAACAATAACCTTGTCATTAGAACATGATGACCCACAGACACAGCTGGTGAGGACAGCCTTATATGTTTGCAGTCTTCCAGGAAATCCCCCTCTATACTACACCTTCCCAGGATACATGAGAAGGAAAACATAGCTATAATATGTCGAAGGCAGTTGTAGAGCTCCCAAACAGTTTCCAATATTAAAAAACTCTTTCCTGATTTAAAAAAAAAAAGTGAAAGGATAAACTCTAATTTGTTTTTTGTATTGGGTGATATTTAAAAATATATGGTTGTCTAACTATCATTTGGACTCCTGGCCTTCCTGCACTGAAGAATTCCAAATATATGTGTGTGGGGGGGAGGGGGGGAGTGAGGTGGGGGAGCACAGAGTGTCAGGGTGGAGGTAGAGAGAGAGAGAGAGAGAGAGAGAGAGAGAGAGAGAGAGAGAGAGAGAGAGAGTGTGTGTGACTGTGACAGAGAGAGAGCGCGAGAGAGAGGTGTGATGTACATATGCATGCATAGAGGAATAAGCATGTCTATTACTTAAGACTTCTCTGCACAGATTTGCCCGGCTTCACTCATGAAGGTGAGTCAAGGAACTCAAGACTGGAATTATCCATCATACTGCATCCATAGGTGAGATGGGGAAACTGGAACTGGGGATTATCCAACCCTGTAGCATTCCATAAAGGTGATCTGGGGAAACAGCACTGATTTTATTATTCATTTATTCCGCTGTTAGGAATTTCAGCCCCGTTTTGCTTCCTCTCTAAAGCAAGAAAATGGAAGGACAGAAATTGTGTAGAAAATATTTCAAGTGGCTACCAAATCCCCAGTCCTCATTGAGGCTCCCATCCCTTGTAGGCCTCAGGAGTGGATGTGCCAGAAGCTCTACCCCTCTCTATAACATGGAATCCATGTGGGCAGATCTGTGTTGGAAACGGGGCGTGAGGCCTCTTGTTAGACTCTCTGGGGTTGGCAGAGACCATGCTCTGGAAAGTGCCTGCCATCTGCAAGCTGTGGGGGGTGAGGGAGGAAATGGCTGAGCTCTACACTCAAGAGGCATGGCTGCTGCTCTGGGCTAGAAATTCAGGCTTAATGTTCCATCTGGCAAGCTGCCCTTCTGGCTTCACTCCCCTTACGGAGCTGGGGCTGCTTGCCCTAGAGACAGTTCTCTACAATCCTATCTGCAATCTTTCCCATTGTGGGAAAGGCCCAAGGCAACTTCCTCCTACTTAGCTGCATTTTGCCCAGCAGAGCCAGTGTCTCCAATCCTGCCTGGCTTCTTTCTTGCTTAGAGTAGGGAAGAGCCTCCAATCAGACTGCACTTTGAGGGAAACTGCGCTCAACCTGCAAAGCCAGTTGAATTTCCCAAAGAGACACTCACTAAAAATGAAGCAGGAGGCACAGACCTTTCTGCTTGCTTTTGGCTCTCTCAGTCTAGCTGTCTCCTAGAAGCCTGCAGGGGCACATGACACTGCAAATGCCTCAGAGGCGATGCAGAGTACAGCTCCCCCCCAAGGCAAATGCAGCCCCTGGGACATGACTGGAGATTAGATGGACACATTATTAAGCCAAGTTGTTAGTGAAAAATTTGAAATGCAGCCCTGAATTTCCCTCAGAAAAGCGCTGCAGCAGAGAAACCTGTCTGAGCCACCACAGAGGCAGAAAAAACTGGCAGAAGCTTCAAAGAGCACTGACATGTCTGATTCAATTCCCCTGCTGCAAACAGGGGTATGTGCTCATTGTAACAGGTCTGTAGACCTTAGCACAAAGAAGTGAATTATCTATAATTTTTTTAATTAATTTCCAATGAACAACTTATACAATTATCCTCAAACTTCACCACAATAATTTTCCTTTGGCAGAACACAATATGTGAAATTATGTACAGAATCCTTTTGTTTCTCTGAAGTTAGGAAAGGTATCCAAATAAGGATTATGAAAGAGAAAATCTAGTTACAATATTGACCATGGAGTTACTCCTGTCATTCCACAGTATGTGAATCAACTTCTAAAATCAAACTTAGCACTTGATGTCAGAGAATGCAGTTGACAGTGTGAATCGCTTGTCTACTAAAAATTAGAAAAGTAGATATTCATCCCACATTGAAAGAAAAAGGAGACCTCTATATTTAATACTCACTTTTTAAAAAGCGAGTATACTAAAACACAAGAGGATAAAAATACTGTGTGTTCTCTCAGGTATTAATGAAATATCTTCACAGGAGGTTAATTATTCTAATCCACATTTTCTGATTTGCCACAAGTTCAAGATTATTATAACAATGTTGACTCAAGGCAAATTGTATCAATGCAATTCTAGGTGCTACCCATGAGTATAAAGTTTAACACACGACTTACCCAACTGAGATTTTCCTGTTTGCTTATACATTAGTCAGAGGGGAAATTGTTTACCAGTAATTGGATTTTTCTAAAGCTAGTATCCTCTACAGACCCACGTTCAAAAGATTTCAGTCCCTTAGCAAAGGGAACAGATTAGGAAGTTAATATTATAAAAGTGAGAACCGTCATTGGAAAGAGTTACTGCATTGCCTCAGGTATATGCATATATATGTACATGCCTTAGTATATAATGAGAAACTAATCTAAGAGTACAAAAGAATAAACACAGTATCACTAATTTATGACGAAGTTTGAAGTGTGTTTTCAATGGTGCAGCTATCTTTAGAAAACATCAGTTACGAAAAAAAATTCTTTTCCTAAAATATGTTTCCTTTGTAGATCTGCACATCTCTTAATACACTCAAATCCAATCTATAACAATAGGAACAAAATTAAGAAATGATCAACTAAGAGCACAAAAACATAAGATGATACAGTTGTAACAAAACTAGTATAATAAAGAGGAAAGTTGTGTTTACTTTTAATTAATACTTTAATCAAGTAGCCTGAGAGAATATTCTCTCTTACTTTTTGTTCAGTCCTTAATCTGGCAAATTTCCACTGATTTTAAAGGAAGTTTGACAGAGCTAGGGTGGAAAAACAAATGCCTGACAACTGAAGAGTTTAGGATTTGGACCAAAATATTTGCAGACATTTTTCTTACAATGAAATTGCTATTGGAATGATCCAAGTTCCAATGTAGGATATTTGGATTCAATATGCATTCTCTGAAGTCAATGTGACTTTTCATTGCATTCAATAACTTTTAGAATGGCCTTGATCCTCCCCAACTTGGGCAGAGTAAAAAACCAGAAATAAAGAAAGTCTAAATGAGTTGTGTACTATATGACCAGTCTTTTTTTCTTAATTTAAATGGGAGCCATTTAATCACAGGAAATGGTTATGCAGACAAATCCATGTTTCTGTACACTCAAATAACCACACGTGCTATTTCAATTGTTAGACATTAAAACATTAACTACACGTGTTTATTTGAATATTTGATCCATTATGATCACTCCTCAGAGTATTACTATGGTATTATGAAGATGCAGATTTCAAAGACATACACTGGTGACGCTGTTTTCTTTTTAAAATTAACATAGAAATTAAATGCTAAAATCATATTATGACAACATTATGACTGAGATTTTGTTCACTCTAGCCATAATGTTCAATGTTATGGTTCCCATAGCAATTGTAACTTGGCTATATTACATACACTGTATATATTAAGATGTTCATGTCAACAATAGAGGAAGTGTGCAGAATGTACAATATAACGCAGTGCTTTTTGCTGATGTTTTTAAATGTAGAATTATTTTCCTCCACCACTTATGTATATTATTCCTGAATTAAAGCTGGGAAGAAATAAAAAACTTAATGTGATTTTAGTAAAATTCACATAAACTTACAGGTTCTCCAGCAGCTGCTAATTAACAAACATTATCACCAGAACTGTGATTGAACTCTCTCACAAGACATGAGGGAAGTAGTTTGCTGAGGTATGAAATTTTAAAAAAAACCAAAACAACAAAAAAAAACAAATTACTACACTTTGGCATTCTCTCCCCATCACAGACTCCTCCCCCGCCCCCACTCCTCAAAAAGCAGCAGCTGAGGTAATTTTTAAGTACACTACAAAAAAACCTGAATGACAAACTAAATACATTTTAACAGGAAAATATATTTCATTTTCAGACATTTAAGTATAGAAACAGTGTCTGATTATTCTAAAATACTTGACAATGTTCTTTTAAATACCATAAGAAGACATTACAACAGGGGCAAGTACAGTTTCTTTTAGAAGATTAGCAGAAAATTTTTGATTTACTGTGTATTTTCAGCCAATTTCAATATGTGTACATACAGTGAAACCCATAAGAGAAATGCACAAAACCCCAGCTGGTTGAATTATCTTGTATGCAATTTGCTGGATTTACTGTAGAGGATTAAATTAGTCTTGGATTCTTAATCCTTAGAGGACATTGTTTCTCACCTCTTTAAAAAATCTGGCTTTGCTTGAGCTGGTGAATAGTCTTAACTAAGTACAGGTCTATACTGCAAATTTACAACAGTAAAAGATTCTGGTGAAGACATTCTAAGGTGGTGGAAGAAGCTCTCCTGCCAACACAGCACTGTCTACACCAAGGGTTACAATCAGTGCACTTACGTCATTTAGGAGTGTGGATTTCATAGAATCAGAGTCGGAAGGGACCTCAAGAGATCATCGAATCCAGTCCCCTGCCCTCATAGCAGGACCAAGCACTGTCAAGATCATCCCTGACAGGTGTCTGTCTGACCTGCTCTTAAATATCTCCAGTGATGGAGATTCTACAACCCCCATAGGCAATTTATTCCAGTGCTTAACTACCTTGACAGTTAGGAAGTTTTTCCTAATGTCCAACCTAAACCTCCTTTGCTGCCGTTTAAGCCTGTTGCTTCTTGTCCTATCCTCAGAAGCCAAGGAGAACAATTTTTGTTCCTCTTCTTTGTAACACCCTTTTAGATACTTGAAAACTGCTATCATGTCCCCTCTCAGTCTTCTCTTTCTTAAACTAAACAGGCCCAATTTTTTCAGACTTTCCTCATAGCTCCTGTTTTCTAGACCTTTAATCATTTTTGTTGCTCTTCTCTGGACCTTCTCCAATTTCTCCATATTTTTCTTGAAATGTGGTGCCCAGAACTGGACACAATACTCCAATTTGAGGACTAATCAGCACAGAGAAGAGCGGAAGAATGACTTCTTGTGTCTTGCTCACAAAACTTCTGTTGATGCACCCCAGAATGCTTGCTTTTTTTTTTTCCAACAATGTCACACTATTGACTCATGTCAAACTTATCATCATAAACTTGTCGAATTTATGACCCCTAAATTCCTTTCAGAAGTACTCCTCCCTAGACAATCATGTCCCATTCTGTATGTGTAAAACAAACTGTTCATTCCTAAGTGGCATACTTTGCATTTATCCTTATTAAACTTTATCCTGTTTATCTCAGACCATTTCTCTAGTTTTCCAGATCATTTTGAATTTTGACCCTATCTTCCAAAGCACTTGCAATCCTTCCCAGCTTGGTATCATCTGCAAACTTTATAATTATACTCTCTATGCCATCATCTAAATTGTTGCTGAAGATACTGAACAGAACAAGCCCCAAAACAGACCCCTGCAGAACCCCACTTGTTATGCCCTTCCAGCATGATTATGATCCGTTAATAACTACTCTCTGAGAACGGTTATCCAGCCAGTTATGCACCCACCTTATAGTAGCCCCGTCTAAGTTGTATTTCCCTAGTTTATTGATAAGAAGGTAATGCAAGACCATATCAAATGCTTTACTAAAGTCTAGGTATACCACATCCACTGTTTCTCCCTTATCCACAAGGCTTTATATCCTATCAAAGAAAGCAATCAGATTAGTTTGACATGATTTTTTGTTTACAAATCTATGCTGGATTTCTCATTTCTCAACCCCATAGCAATGTAGTTATACCAAAGTAAGTGTGTAGAGTAGACCTGGACTAAATGAGTAAGATGGAAAACATCGTATTTACTTTTGAGGACTATGATAAATTTTCCCAAATCACAACTGCAATGACTTGTACCCAATAAATTTAACAGATATCTGCCAACATAACAAAATTATCAGACCATTTGCCATAACCACAAATTTCTGCCCACAGAAAATCTCCAAGCACAAGGACAGCAGGGTAGCTGCAGGTTCATCTATAAAGGTGGGTGAAGACGTTTTACCACATCCTGCCTACACATACAATTCACTAATCAATAGGGATATATCTGCAGACTGATATGAAAGACTGAGAAATAAGATTACACAATAAAAACTGCAACATTATGGATATCACTTCTGGGACGTGTGTTTAACATTGCATCTGAGGATCATATAAGACAGGCATTCTCAAACTTCACTGCATTATGACCCACTTTCAACAAAAATTACTTTACAACCCATGAAAAGGGACTGCCTAAGTGTCACAATCTCAGATGAGGGTGGAGAAAGCCTGAGCCCTACCACTCTGGGCAGGGAATAAAAGCTGAAATTCAAGTGTGTCAGCACTAGCCAGAGACTCTGTAGCCTGAGCCCTACCTTCTAGGGCTGAAGCCCTCAGCCTCTGGCTTTGGCCTTGGGCATTGGAATTAAGATTTTAGCCCAGAAAGTTGAAGCCACCTCAGATGACCCCGCAACCCACTTTGGGGTCCCAACCCACTGTCTGGGAACCATGTAAAATTTCTAGTTTGCTCTAATGCTCAGATAATCCAAAAGTAAGGAATTTCCCATTGAGAACTTCACCATTTCTTAACTTCAATTATTCAACCTATATTTACATAGTTTTTCAAGGCAAATATGTTTAAAATAATAGACTATTAACAATAAACTATATGCCTGATAAACAATGTATATTTTCCAGGACCATTCAAATTGTTTTTCATTAAGCCAAATCTGATGCTTCTTTAAAAAACACAGTATATTGGAAGTTAACAATGATTTGTCTTCCAGCTTCAATACTAAAAAAATATACTTACCTGTCTTGATCTGGGTCTCCCAGGAGAAAATTTTCGTTTGGTGATAGCTGGTTTTCCCATGCCAATTTTTGGAGTGACAGATATATAAGTTGGTGGGAGAGCATTTCCAGCAGAGGAACTCCGAGGTGGAGTATGACTGTGCAGCAAGTCACGTGCAGAATGCATGTCTAATGAAACTCCTGGTGAGCAACATACACTTCTCTTACTTATGTCAACTGATGAAAATGAAGAATAAGTCTCATTTGGTGACTTTATAGGCTTGTCTCCTAAAAGTGAACTGTTATTTGCACAACTCTCAGGAGTGGTTTCTAGTTTCAACAGAAGAGGTGGTGTTTCAGAGCTTTCATGGGTTTCTTTCTTTTCTACATCTTCTTGCATTCCTACTGTCTCCAACTGTTCTTCTATCTTAAAAGAAGCCTCCTCTTTATTCACAGACACCAAGGTTTCTGGTGGTGTAGCTGAGGTCTCAGGTGCTAAAAGGACAGGGTGAGATTCCTTTGTGGATGCTTCTGATATCTCAGCACCTTGTGACAATTGCTGCTCTTCTGCTTGTCTGTCTGACTCCTGCTGGGTTACAGCTTGAATGCTTTCTGTCACTTGCATCATGTGCTCAATTTGACTGTCCTCAGATACAGGTGTCTTTTTAGGAGATGTTTCCATTTCATCTGTATCAAGTTGATCAGAAACTCCTGCTTCCGGTTCAACAGTCTTTTCATCCCGTGATATGTCTGCAACTAAGTGAGAACATGTTGTTAGAGACTCATACGAAAGCATCAAAAGGAGAAAAGTTTTCCAGTAATTTAAAAATGAAAAGTAGACGATATTTCAATATGAAAATATAAATTTCTCTTCAAGAGGAACAATGCAGGGGATGGAACCTGGGTTTATATGTGGAGGATGCAAGAAAGCAGAATGTTCTCAGGCCTGGACAATACACTTTTAACCACATGAGTATGTCTGTTAAAGATCTGGGAAAAAAACCATACATTAACAGATGTAAGTATGCCAAGCAAAAGCCTTGGGTAGACACAGGTATAGTGGGGGGTGAGGGAGCCATTTGCTGGAGTAGCTTATTTCATTTTGTGACCTTGAATAAATGATATTGTCAAAGAAAAAAACAAAAACAAAACAACAACAAGAACCACCACCACCACCCACCCTCAGTTTCTGGTATGAGCTATGCTTCCAAACCCTTTCTAGTGTAGACAAGCCATCGCAGGAAACTCTTCACTGTAAAAATTGCTCTTATCCAGAGATCAGGTTTGACCAAGCTTTGAGACTCTGGAGGAGCAGGTTCAGCAATGTGCTCCTGGATCAAATTATCTAACCACAAATAAAATATTAATATGTGATATGATGGGAAGTGAACTATTTCTCCTCAATGGCTGCAGATATATAGTTAAAATCCATTCATAGTAATTCTACGGGGACACTTTATGAATATAAATAAACATACTCAACTGCTATTATTACCAATCAATTATGTTAAGGGAAAAAGATGTGTAAAAAAAGCAAACACCATAAAATAGCCAAATATTATACATTTCTAAGCCTCAACTAAACTCAGAGAATAGGGTTGCATAGTTTGTTTAAGGGTCTCTCCATCTTCCTTGTTGTTTTTGCTGAAGGAGACTAACAACAGCTACCTCTGAAACAATATTCAGTGGTATAAAATCATTTTAGATTTCAGTATTCAGTAAGTGGATTATCATGGGTTTAATATGAAGCTTCAGAGTTTAAAGAAAGACCCAGTGTAGCACAAATCAGTCAGATAATAAATCATAATAGAATATGTTTTCAACAAAAACTGACCACAACCTATATTTTCCAGTGAGTAATTTTCCTTCTGAAAAAACCTCAGAGATTAATAACCCCACAATAGTCACCATAAAAATATCAAAAACAAAGAATCCACAAATTAAATCTCAGCTAGCATAAACAGTTCTTCTTGACAAAAACCTCTCTCAACCCTACCCACCCAACAAACCTTGCCACAACTCTTAGGATCAGGATGAAAGTGTGATTATGGCAGGGGTGTGAAACCTAAGACCGGGGGGCTGGATCCAGCCCCTGGCTTACCTGGATCCAGCCCCTAGGGCTCAGGGCTACCCCAGAATAGGGGAGCCCACACTGGTGAGGGGTGTTTTTTTTGTTTTTCACTTCTGTGCAGTTCCCAACTGATTTTTCTGTGCGTCAGTGGCCCCCAACCCAAAAAAGGTTCCCCAACCCTGGGTTATGGTATGCAAAGGTGGCAAAAAGAAAATTTCTCTCGTCAAGTGGATGTGCGAGCCCGAGCCATACATTTCAGAAGAATTTAAACCTGTATGTTTTCTAAAGTCAGCCAAAACACCATATTTAGGTTTGTTTTTGCAGTAGCATCATATTAAGTGTTCATGTTTGCAATGTATTACCACCAGTGGGATTCTTTGCCTCAAACCACTTATTTCACATGTGGGATAATCTCTATATATGCCGAATATCATTCTGGGAATTTGCCCTATTTTCTAAATTCTCAAGGTCCTATGAAGTTTCACTTGATCTTCTACGATGTTCGCAATCCTTCTTAAACTAGCATCACCATCAAATTTGATTATTTAATCTTCCAAGTAATCTGTGAAGCTATTAAATAGCACTAATACTAAAAGAAGCTCACCTGATACCTCAACCAGTGTTATTTAATCATAGAATACTAGGACTGGAAGGGACCTCGAGAGATCATCGAGTCTAGTCCCCTGCCCTGATGGCAGGACCAAATACTGTGTAGACCATCCCTGATAGACATTTATCTAACCTACTCTTACATATCTCCAGAGATAGAGATTCCACAACCTCCCGGGCAATTTATTCCAGTGTTTGACTACCCTGACGGTTAGGAACTTTTTCCTAATGTCGAACCTAAACCTCCCTTGCTGCAGTTTAAGCCCATTGCTTCTTGTTCTATCCTCAGAGGCCAAGATGAACAAGTTTTCTCCCTCCTCCTTGTGATACCCTTTAGATACCTGAAAACTGCTATCATGTCCCCCCCTCAATCTTCTCTTTTCTAAACTAAACAAACCCAATTCTTTCGCCTTCCTTCATAGGTCATGTTCTCTAGACCTTTAATCATTCTTGTTGCTCTTCTCTGGACCTAATGACAGAACAATGTATGGTTTTCTTTAAAAACTAAACACCACAAACATATTCCTAAATCTGTTAGTCTTAATAGATATAAATTGCCATCTGAATATTTCCTGTATTGTTTATTTTAATAGATTTCCTAACTGTGGTTTATCTAAACAGCTCAATATATTTACATTTTGAAAACACTTTGTGCGTTCCTCTTGTGCTTTCTGTAATCATACCAGTGAATTCAAACTATCAGTTATTGTTCTGCTACACATTTTCCTATTTGTTTCAAGATCTTGGATACTACTCTTTCAGTCCTATGATTTAAAAGACAACCAATATCTCCTCTGAACCTATCATTAGAGAAAATTTATTCACATTATCAGCCACACTGATCCTACTATTAACTTGTGGGGCAAAGTACTACATGCACTCAATAACTCAGACATCATACGGGGACACTCTCTGGTTTTATTCTTTTTCTTGGTGAATTTTTAAAAGACTGCTAGAAAAGTAAGTTATTTAACTCTCTTAGAAAAGTATATTATTTGTATCTTTTATCTGAAAAAGTTCACTATTCAGCAATCTTATTCAATGACTTTCATTTTTTCCATACAAATGTGGGGAAATCAGGGAAGTAATTTAATTCAGATGTTTGTGTGTATCATCATGTAATCAAATATATATTTTCTATTCATTATGCATTACATAAAGACAGCTTTACTAGTCCTTGATTCAAATAAAGAAGCTAGCACTGTGACATTCAAAATTGATACCATGGACATCTATGCCAACAATCGATCAATTTTGGGGAGCAATGGTAAAAAAGCAGAGTAGGATCAAAGGTTCCTGATACTTGAAATATAGTTACAATCAAACAGTTCAAGATTTAAACAATTGTTTCTGAAGCCTCTGCAGAGCAAGGAAGCAATGCAGTGATGGCGTAAGAAAAATAAAAAGGACAAAACGTAGTTTAAAAACCGGGGAAAATGTTATCCAGTTGCACTGTTGGGATTGCATGTATTGACCAACCATTCTGAGACATCACCCTAAGCTTCTTTGCCAGGTTAATTAATGTTTTTGAGCTCCTTTTGGAGAAAGTTACACAGAGGGTGAATCTTCTAATGGGGATCTGGAGTTCTTCACTACAGGAGGATCATTTTTAGACTCCAGTCAAGATAATACCAACATATGGTTGAGTTCACATAACAATAGAGCAGGGCAAATAATGGAATATTCACATACCTGGGGGGGGGGGGGGAGAAATAATTAAAAAAAAAACCAATTTAGCAACATTCTGATAATGTCTTTCCCCCTGTCATTGAGTGGGGGAAAAGAAAACAACAGAAACTTTAGAAACGGTGGAAGTGCTAAATGCCATTTTTGCCTCAGTTTTCACCAAAGGATAGTAGCTGAGAATAAAATAGAAAAAGAACAAGTTAAAAATTATATAGACAAGTTAGATGTCTTCAGATTAGCAAAGCCTGATGGAATACATCCTAGACTACTCAAGGAGATGACTGAGGCGATATCTGAGCCTTTACTGATTAATTTTAAAACTTATGGATGAGGAGAGAGATTCCAAAGGACTGAAAGAGGCCCAATATAGCTCCAAACTATACAAAGGAGAATAAGGACTACCCAGAGAATTACAGACTAGTCAGTGTGCAAATATTCAAGCAATTTGCAAAGACCAGAAGAAAAAAAGATGTTAAAATACATCCAACACAGATTTGTTAAGAACAAATCATGCTAAACCAACCAATAAGACTTTCTGGCAAGGTAACAAGCCTTGTGGATGAGGGAAAGTGGTATATCTTGACTTTAATAGAACTTTTGATACCATCCCTCATGACTCCTTAATCTCTCACTCATTCACACAAACAACACACATACACCCACACCCAAAAAGGAATATATAGCCTAAATGGAGCTACTCTTAGATTCATATATAGTTGTTTGGAAAACTGTTCCCAGAAAGTAGTTCTATGATCTAGAATGGTGCTTGGTCCTGCCATCAATGGAGGAGATGTAACAAAAAAGGCAACCATCATTCTGGAGTGAATTAGCAGGAGAGTTATAAACAAGACATGAGAAGTAATTCTTCCACTCTACTCTGCTCTAATAAGGCCTTAACTGGAGTACAGGCAGTCCCCAAGTTACGCGGATCCGACTTATGTCGGATCCGCAGTAACGAACAGGGCCCTCCCTCTCCTTGGTCTCCAGCAGACCAGGGAGAGGAAGCAAAGCGGCGGAACACGCGGGCAGCGGACAGCCCAGACGTGTCTGGGCTGTCTGCTGGCCGCGTGCTCCGCGGCTTTGCTCTGCTCTGCTCCCCGTCCCCCTGGTCTGCAGACCAGGGGGACGCAGAGCAGAGCAGAGCAGAGCAGAGCAGAGCAGAGCGGCGGAACACGCGGCCAGCAGACAGCCCAGACGCGTCTGGGCTGTCCGCTGCCCGCGTGTTCCGCCGCTTTGCTCCCCGTCCCCCTGGTCTGCAGACCAGGGGGACGGGGAGCAAAGCAGAGCAAAGCCACGGAGCCTGAGGGCAGCAGGATAGCCACGGCGCGTCTGGGCTGTCCCGCTGTCCCCGTGCTCCGCGGCTTTGCTCCGGACGCCTATGGTACAGCAGCTGGGGCGCTGCCGGTTGGTCCCATAGCGCCGCTCTGGGCGCCACTGGACCAACCCAGCAGCACCCCAGCTGCTCTGCCCCAGGTGTCCCTAAGTCAGTCGCTGCTGAAACTGACAGTGGCTGACTACAGGAAGCCCCTGCCCCGGGCTTCCTGGAATCAGCTGCTGATCAGTTTCAGCAGCAGCTGACTTGGGGATGCCTGGGGGTTCTTAAGTTGAATCTGTATGTAAGTCAGAACTGGCTTCCAGATTCAGCCGCTGTTGAAACTGATCAGTTTCAGCAGCAGCTGAATCTGGACGCCAGTTCCGACTTACATACAGATTCAACTTAAGAACAAACCTACAGTCCCTATCTTGTACGTAACCCGGGGACTGCCTGTATTGTGTCCAATTTTGGATACTCCATTTCAGGAGAGATATGGACAAACTGGAAAAAGCCCAGAGGACAGCAACAAAAATGACTAAATGGCTAAAAAACATGACCTCTAAGGTAAGATTATAAAAATGTTTATTTAGTCTGGAGAAGAGAAGACTGAGGGAGAACATTATAACAGTTTTCAAGTACATAAAAGGCTGTTACAAGGAGGAGAGCAAATTTTTTTCTTGTTAACTTCTGAGGTTAAGACAAGAAGCAACGGGCTTAAATTGCAGCAAGGAAAGTTTAAATTGGACACTACGAAAAATTTCCTGTCGGTGTAGTAAAGCACTGGAACAAACTGTCTAAGAAGGTTGTTGGAATCTCCTCCATAGAAGGTTTCTAAGAATAGGCAGGACTATCACCTGTCAGCAATAGTCTAGTTCAGGGGTGGGCAATAAAAGGCCCGCGGTTATCCAGGGTTAGCCCTGGTGGGCTGCCACTACTATATTTACCTGCATGGCCACAGGTAATAGTGCTCACTGCTCCCGTTGGGCATGGATTGCCGCTCCTTACCAATGGGAGTGGTGGGAAGTGGCACAGAACCAGATACTGTTTCTGATAGCTTCCATTGGCCAGGAATGGCAATCTAAAGCCAACTGGAGCTGCAATCACTGGTACTTGTGGCCGTTAAGGTAAATATAGTGATAGGGACCTGCTAGGAATTAGTCATGGGGGCCTGGATCCAGCCTGCATTCAGATATTTGCCCACCCCAGTCTAATTATTACTCAGACCTGCGTTAAGTACAGAGGACTGGACTAGGTGACCTACTGTGGTCCTTGCCTGCCCTACGCTGCTATATTTTTTTCCAAAGAACTAATTTAACAAGTTTATTGGTTACATTACTCAACAAAGAACGAACAGGTACATCCTTATTATAAAATACTATAGACATCAGATGATCTGAAGTGCTACTAAAAATACATAAAAATGGAACCACAGAAAGGTGCATTGTAAAAACTTACAGGTATGAACTTGATCCTTGACATGGTTTACAGTTAAAATGTAGGCTGACAAAGCTATGTTACTGTGCAGTGTGAAAATCCAAACCCATGAGTCATGTAGCTAGTCCATCTACATGACACTGTATCACCAGTGGAGATATAGCAAAGTTGACAGTTAATGTTTGTCACTCAGATAGATGATGTTCCTACACCAATGGAAAAACCTTTCTGTGTTGGGATATGCTGGACTATGGGATTACACTGGTGTAACTACAGTACTATGGCAATGCCAGTGCAGTCCTCTTGGTGTAGACATGACCCTTTGTGTTCTAACAGGAAAGGGCAGGAAGTTCTGAAGGAGCTGCACATTCAGTCAGCAGGAAAAAGTTTCACATGTTTATCGACAGCACCCTTCATTCCCCTGTCCCCCAAGCCAAATTATATTTTATATTTATTTATATATTTACACACACACACACACACACACACACACACACACACACACACACACACTTCTAAATTGCTTTTCATCTGAAGATCTCAAAGTGCTTTAAAACAGGTTTCAGTAAGCAATATCAATGGCAATTTTTGAAGGACAATTCATCTAGCCTCAGACAAAATGGAAAGTTGATGATTACAACAAGGAAAATCAAGTGAATTGAATTTAAAGCTGGAAAAAAATTACTTGCACTATTGCCATGAGCTATTTTTTTATACCTGTAGAACATCCATTTTAAAAATCCACTTGCAAGAAAGATGAAATTATCACACTAGGCTGTGTGACTGTATGATTAAATCTATGTAATAAACATGCTAGTAGCATTCATCCCTTGGATATGTGTCCCAAAACACACAAGAGAAACTTCAGCCACTCATCCGCTCGTGTGCTACTGCCAACATATAAACTCAGTGAAAGTAATAAAGGGATACCATTCCTCTGGAGTTGGAAGGTGCCAGGTACTTCTAGGTTAACAAACTTAGAGGTGTGAGGGACCGACTTGGAAAAAAAACAACAACTAATCCTAACCCTGCTGGGAATTACTTTGATCACACTCTGTGAGAATGTACCAGGAGGAGGCTAAGCAAGAGCAAGCCTAGGAGCATCTGGAAGAGGGAACTCCAACACAGGTCCCAATTCTTTACACAGTGCATCTGAGCAAAAGTTTTCAGATTTGAGAGTAGGGCCACAGAGAAAATACTCTAATGGTGAATGAGCAGCAGGTGAAGAACGAAAGGAACCATCAGTTCTGAAAAGCACTCCTGGCCTCCCAGAAACACCTGGAGGAAGTCAAGCTGTTCAAGCATGAGCAGAACAGACAGTTTCAAGTAGAAATGGCCAACTTGATCCCATCTTCCAACAGCTTCTGTGAGAACAGCCATAGAGGGAAGAACCACTCTGGAGCATCAGCTAGTCTCACCTTGACCAAGATGGGCAGCAGGATTACCCAGAGGTCTCGCTGAACACCTTTGAGCTTGTCACCACCACAGCTGTCTGAGAGAAGGTTTCTGGGAGGCATGACCGGTCCCATAACTCACTGGTGAGGACCAATCAGCATACTGGGCTCTGACTCAGAAAGACCAAGACTGAGTCCAACTAAAGAGGGGCTATATGACTTTAGAATACTTTATAAACTTCTATAGAAAACTTGGCAACTGAAATTATATGGAAACAAATAACATCAATATTTTTCTCAATATTCTACAAATATACAAACATACTAGTTTGGTTAGCTTCTATTTAAGGGAATATCTACTCCCAGTAAACAGTTAGTTTATAACTTTATAATTGTCTTAGTCAAAATAATCTTTTAAACAACAAAACATAGTTAATATAGTCACTGAAGAATTCTGGTGATGGAATCTACATAGGTAATTTGATTCTGCAAAAGGCAGGGAATCTTCCTATTAGTGTTTATGTAATTCCATGAACCCTTTGTGATCTTTAACTGAAAGCAAATGTACACTGCAAAGATTACTATTTTGTCTGGCTGTGAACCTCTCATTCTTACCTTCTGAGACACATCCAGCTGTTGATTCTTGACCAGGACCATCATCAGTAACTGTTTTTTCCTGAAATGCCACATCCTCTGTATCACCTCCTATGTCCATTTCATTTGTACAAGCTTAAGGAAAAGCAAAGCATTTATCAATTTCAACATGGTGTTTACTGTATTACTCTGGCATCAGTGACTGCTGTCATTGCTTGACCTTTTGGTTTAACAACATGGTATTTAACTGTAATTTGAGATCAGGCAATCAGGACAACCTGAAGGCTAGGTAGAATATACAGCATTTCCTAAAGAGCTTGTGTGAACATGGAGTTACTCAGGAATAGCTATATCTCCATTTATGGAATAACTCCATGTATGAACATTTATTCTGTCCCTCATTAACTTAATCCCACCCTTATGTTACATCTACGCTACAGAGCCCATGCTGGCATATCTATCTAGCACAGTCCCCCAACATAACACAGTGTTTGCCAATGGGAGTTTTTCTGCACTGTAGGAACTCCACCTCCCTGCATGATGTTAGTTACATTGACAGAAGCTCTCTTCTGTAGATATAGTTGTGTCTATCACGTGGTTTTTATCAGAACAGCTATGTTGACAAGGGGCAGGGGTTTCACACATCCATGGCCAATACAGCTGTAATGGTTTAAATTTTAAGTGTAGGGCAGGCCTACATTGCTTAAATCTTAATAGATACAAGCCACTTTTATTCCAGAATAAAACTGTCCACATTTGTTGGTATTCAGAAATCTATATTGCACTATAAATTCACACTGTACTTTAATCCAAATTAATTTTCTTTCAAGTATAAACAAGCTTTGGGAGCCTAATTCTCAATAGTGCTACAGCTGGTTTACACCATCCTGAGTGAGCAGGGCTGTAAAATGAGTGTAAGCCTAATTTTCTGAACATAATTTATCCTCACTTTAAAATCCCTTTACATTGCCAGAGCCATACAAAAGAGGTTTGGTACAAATGAGAATTAGGCCCTAAGCTCCCAAATCTTATAAATACCTTGCAAAATCATGGCTGCAAATACAGGTTGGATGTCCCTGGTCTGGCACCCTTGGGACCTGATCAGTCCTGGATGAGAGATTTTGCCTAACCAGGGGATATTATATCAGCCCCACCTCTGACCCCGCAACTACCGGCTCCCCAGCTCTGGACCTGCCACAGGCCTCGCTACCCTGCCAGTCCCCATCCTTCTTTGCTTGCAATGCCAGGCAGCCCTGCCAGCACCGCAGGGCTCCTAGACACTAGCACTCCACCAGGACTCTCTGGTCCTGGAACATTCATGGTTTATAGCCAGTTTACAGAGGTTCAACTTCTATTTATAAAAATGAATAATACAACAAATGAATAATGTAGACTCATGACATAGTGAAGAGGCTCTCTCGTCTATCAAGGTTTAGAACACTGGCCTTTCAACCTACTTCACTGGCTGAACATACTGTGTCAGGAGAGGATAAATTTTCCACTAGAGGCCCGGATCCCATTTCAACTGAAGGAAATTCCATGGAGAAACATATGCTCATTGAGTTAATATGCTACCTTCTGGGCTGAATGCCTTAGTATGGTGCATGGCTACCAGAAGCCTACTGTCTTTTCCCTAAAAGCCTTTATATCTAATAAAATTCATTAAAATGAAGTAGGCAATGTAGTGGACAAGGAAAATGTAAAGTATATACAAATAACTCCAGCTCCAAAATAACTGATCCTCAGAGAATATTAATGTAAAAAACCAAATTGATGATTGCTTTTTGTTCAGGAATGCCTCTTTAAAGTTCAATAAGCCAGAAATTATTAATTGATGCTACTTTTAGCACCTAAAATCCCTCTCAAAGATTATGCCAACATTAGAATGATATTTTAATTTCAATTTGAGGTAATGATCATTTAGACTGGTTCCAAATCTGGGTTTAATGCACAAAAATGATCTCTTGGGTGCAAGATGCTACATGACTACACTCCTATAATAGCTTCAGATTTTCACTAGTCATTCAGATGAAAGCCCAGTACTTCCTGGGGGAAAGAATACATTTCTCAGTGATTCATTTAGCTAAAAACCATAACAAAAGTTGTATTTTCAATTTTAAGCATTAAAATAAAAGCTTCTATTTATTCAGCAGTGTTTTCACTTTAAGGATGGAAAGTTTTTAGGATTAGTTTTCTGTGTTAGCTCAGACTTCTCCCCAAATGACCTAACCAAACGATCTGAAAGTTCAATAACCACAAATAGCCTTTCAAGATAGAAAAGACCTTTTGCTAACCTGTTGTACACATTCATTCCTAACCTCAGCCATCCATTTATTTGTATTTACCTACTGTCACTGTCCTTCTATAAGATCAATTTTTCATTGCTCCCTACTATTCATCAAGGGATTATACATATGGACAGAACCAGCATTGAAGTTGCTTGTTTATGCAGGAGAATTGTACTTGACTTTTCTAGTAGTTCAACATTTTCCCTCTCACCAGTGAAGGAACAGTTGGCCGTCTGGCACACAGATACCTTGCAGTTGCTCTCCCTATTTCTTCTAATACAGTAGTTTTCAAACTTTTTTTCTCACAACCTAGTTGAAGAAAATTATTGATGACCGTGACCCAACATACTTAAATCTTTGACTAGAGTAAAGGCTCCAGGGTGGGGCTGCAGGGATGAGGGTACAGGGGGTGAAGGCTTTGCCTGGGGATGTGGGCTCTGGGCTGGGGTCAGAGATGAGGGGTTTATAGTGCTGGCTGAGGGGAGGGGCAGATGGGTTCAGTATGTACCATGGGAGCGGAGTACAGGGTACATGGGAGTGGAGTTCAGGGGTGCAGGCTATGGGATGGGCCAGTGATGAGATGTTTATGGTGCAGGAGGGGTTCCTGGGTTTGGGAGGGCTTAGGGCTGGGAAAGGGGATTGTTGGGACACAGACTTACTTCCAGTGACTCCCGGTCAGTGATGCAGTGGTATGGTAAGGCAGGCTTCCCAACTGTCCTGGCACAGTGGAACACACTGCATCCTGGAAGTGGCCAGCAAAAGGTCCAGCTTCACTGGCTGCCCCGCACCCCAAGCTTTGGCTCTACGTGCCCATTGGACAGTTCCTGGTTTGTCACCAGGCATTGCTGAGCAAAAATGGATGAAGCTTACTTTGGACTTGTTCTGAAATGGGATTGGCTTCATTTTTTGGCTTGTTTTGCTTTTTTATCTTGTGAGAGTTGGCTACCTGCCTATCTCTAGGGGTGTGTCTAGACTACATGCCTCCTTCGACGGAGGCATGTAGATTAGCCAGATCGGAAGAGGGAAATGAAGCTGCGATTAAAATAATCGCGGCTTCATTTAAATTTAAATGGCTGCCCCGATCTGCCGATCAGCTGTTTGTCGGCAGATCGGGGCAGTCTGGACGCGACGCGCCGACAAAGAAGCCTTTCTTCATCGGCACAGGTAAACCTGGTTCCACGAGGCTTACCTGTGCCGATGAAGAAAGGCTTCTTTGTCGGCGCGTCGCGTCCAGACTGCCCCGATCTGCCGACAAACAGCTGATCGGCAGATCGGGGCAGCCATTTAAATTTAAATGAAGCCGCGATTATTTTAATCGCGGCTTCATTTCCCTCTTCCAATCTGGCTAATCTACATGCCTCCGTCGAAGGAGGCATGTAGTCTAGACACACCCTAGGAGCTGGACCTGATGCTGATCGCTTCCTGGGTGCAGGGTGGTCTGCAGTGCCAGGACAGGCAGGAAGCTGGCCTTGGCACCCCCTGCCATTTACCTTGTCACCCTACAGCTAGGCGACCAAGTGCCTGACTTTCCAGACTGGAAACTTTGAAAATTACTGTTCTAAAAGAAGCTTACAACACAACACATGAATGGCAAAAATTCACAAGGTGCCAGATTAGCTGATGTTGTCAAAGCAGAATGGGTATGTCTACACTAGCTTGTTAATTTAAGCTAGGTAGGCAAATCAGGCAACTGGAGTTGCAAATGAAACCCAGGATTTAAATATCCCGGGCTTTATTTGCATATTCCCGTCCTGCCGCCATTTTTAAATCCCCCTTAGTTCGAACGAACTGTCCACGGCTACACGCGGAGGTTTAAAGTTAATCCGAACTAAGTCCTTAGTTCGGATTAACTTTTACACCTCATTCCACGGGGAGTAACAGTTAATCCGAACTAAGGACTTAGTTTGGATTATCTTTAAACCTCTGCGTGTAGCCGTGGGCAGTTCGTTCGAACTATGGGGGATTTAAAAATGGCGGCCGGACAGGCACATGCAAATGAAGCCTGGGATATTTAAATCCCAGGCTTCATTTGCAACTCTGGTTGCCTGATTTGCCTACTTAGCTCAAATTAATGAGCTAGTGTAAACATACCCCAGTATAAGACTTAACTAGTACCCTCTCCTAAAGAAGATGTTTTTGGTAAAATTTCTAGCCTGGGCCTTCAACCTTAAACACCAATTGGATTTCTCTCCTGAGACAAAATATGCACAAGAGGAATGAGGATTGTCACCTCATCCACGTGGCAATGTGATGTACTCCACTTATTTTTCAAATGACAATTTAATGAAGCAGCATGTCTTGTTGGCAGAGCAGCAGGCTATTACTTGGGTTGACCTGGCTTCTACCCCCATCTCTGTTGATGGCCTACTATGTAAAGCCCTTTATATTTGTTTCCCCTCTCATTTTTGGTCTGTCTTATAAAATTAGACTTTAGTAAGATCTTTAAGGCAGGGACTATCTCCTGTGTAAATATTTTGTTATGAATTGAACCCATATAGTGATAACTGAATGCTGTTTAATGATTTAATTAAATACAGCTTTATCAGAACTAACTATTTGATACACTCAAAATTTAAGAAAAAAAACCAAAACACTTTACCTGTCATACTACCAGATTCGGCAGTAAGTCCAGAAGTCTGCATTAGATCACATGGCTGTGTCTGATCTATTTCTCCTTCTACTTGCTTACAAAGAGTACAGATATAATCTTTTAACTGAGAATCCTCTTCATTACCTGGAGGTTTGTCACATTCTATATGAATCCACCTGGATAGATTATTAAAGATACATATTCACATCATTATACATACATAAACGCGTGCGTGTGCACACACACAATCTATATCCTCAGAGCAAGTGTGAGCACATAAATACACATGCACACACAAAATGAAAGTGTAAACCAGTGTCCGAAGGGGATAATTATGACTAAATGTACTTTGCACTTTGACATAGATCTAGAGAATGTAATTCTTTTTCCATTGCATTGCAGGAGGGAAGAAATAAAAAAAGCTTCCAACACATCAAACATAGAAGACTTTTAAATATCAGTCTAAAATTTGCTTAAAGCCAGCCATAATATTATCCTACAATAGGGATGTAAAATCCCGGTTAACTGGTTAAACCTCAGGTTTAACCAGTGAACCAATTAAGTGGGATCCTGCTCCCACGCTGTACCGTCCCCCCATGCTCCTGCACCTGGGGGACTGGAGCAGCCCTTTGCCTGCAGTAGGCTGCTCCCTGGAACTGGTTAGCTGGTAACTGGGAAGCATCACTAACAGCAGGGCAAGTTTCTTTGTTATGATCCAGTTTTTAGTATAAGAGAGGACAGTTTACTGACCACAGCCATTTGCTGAAATTACAGAGAAAGGTACCTATTTATTGACAACTCTGGCAATGTTTTATGATGACTCTTGTCAGTTAAATGAAGTGAGATGAATGCATTAATTTCAGACAGGCTACCAAACACTTAAAAATCATTTAAGGAGCTGTAGTTACATATGGCTTCTTACCTTTTGCATATATGACAGTGCAACAAGTCTTTCTGTACGTCTGGGTGACATAATTTTTCACAAAAAGGACAAGGGAGGTTGTCTTGCTGTTGGTAACAATTATCACATACTAGACAGTTGTGGTGCCACTGACAACTGGTTCGTGTGCCACACTCAGCACACACTCTGCAGTTCTGGAGGCCACAGAAAACAAGGATTTAGTCTGTTAATTATGATGACACAACACAGGACTAAACTGTCATTACAGGACATTTTCTAGTCTGATTAAAAGGGACATTTTTAAAATCCTCTCTTTTTTTTTTGGCAAATGGTAGCAAATGATAAAAGATTAGTCATCCTTAATCAGGAAGTCTTCTATCCACAGAATATGTAAAGCTTGGCAATAGCAGGAAAAATTTCCTTGCACTGTATTCTCACTTGAGAGACACACAACTTCTTTGGTGAGGGGATACTTCAGTCTCTAATCCCATTCAAATGTCAGCTTCTTATTGAGACTATCAACAAGAGGATCAATTAGTACCAACTATGGTGGTGCTTTTGTTATTCTGATACTTGTATAATGAAAACTGTATTAGGATTCAATTCATGTCACAAAGGTGGCCAAATAAAATCTTATATCATCTATCTTCAGTCTTTATTCCATTTATAACTTCAGAATCAATGGCTATCACCTTTGACATCATGCATAACTATTCAATTGTTGTTCATTTTCTGTGCAGCATGCCAGAAAACGTATTACTAAACTATTGCCATTTATGACAACATAACAATGAGATAAGTCCAGTCCCTTCCTAATAGTGAAAGAGGGTCCTGTGAAGTTGAACTGATGTTATTTTACTGAACAAGGAGTGGCAAGATATCGGGAGCCCTACACCTACTTCATGGCAAAGACAGGCGTGTCGCACAAGTCCTTTTAAGAGCAATGTATGCAGGCAGATATGAGCAGGTGCAGGGAAACCATATGAATCTCTATATGGATCATCCCCCTTCCTGTTTCCTACATAGAGGGTTGCTTAAGTGCCTATATGGGCTGATTCAGCCACTGAACTGATGTAGTCTCTGTGGAACAGCTAAAGTACCACACCATAACCGGATGGTAGATCGTCAGATATCACTAGGTTGGGGTTTTTGGCTTGTGTTCTATGTAGGTGGAGATGATCATTATGGTCCCCTCTCACCTTAAAAACTATTAACTTGATAGATACAAAGAGCATGTTATAAAGATAGGGACACAATTGTTTTCTGGGGGTTGGTGCCCAGAAGCATCCTTTAGCTTGCAGATCTCCCCCTTCCCAAACAAAGTGTTGGGTGGGGGGGGGGGGGGGAATCATGCATTAGGATCAGTTGCCTCCATGGTATCCTTCCTTTCTCTTTTAGAGGTATACTGAAGGACTTTTTGTAAGGTCCAGGATGTGTGTGGGGAAGGCAGAATGCAATAACACTCAGAAAAAGCATGCCATTAGCTTACTAAACATAGAGAACACAGAGAACTTTGTTTGAAGATAACCTCCATGCAGATGTTACTATAGCTTGAACCCTTATTAACAACTTTTTCTGAGAAAGTAATCCTTGATGTTCTGGAACATTGTATGCACCAGTGCACATAAGCCTTCTGTCACAGAGTGGCTGGCCTCAAGATATGAAGCGACTGCAAAACCCCTGTGCCAGAAAACAGATCTTTAAAAATCACTTAGGAAAGTTAGATGTCAGCAAGTCACCAGGTCCTGATGAAATGCATCCCAGGATACTCAAGGAGCTGATAGAG
The DNA here is from genome assembly GCF_052426305.1 of Pelodiscus sinensis. Lineage (NCBI taxonomy): Eukaryota > Metazoa > Chordata > Testudines > Trionychidae > Pelodiscus > Pelodiscus sinensis. The sequence continues at coordinate 246,644,538 of NC_143053.1, read as the reverse complement.
GAGGTATCTGAGCCTTTAGCTATGATCTTTGAAAAATCATGGCAGACAGGGGAGATTCCAGAAGACTGGAAAAGGGCAAATATTGTGCCCATCTATAAAAAGGGGAATAAGAACAACCCAGGAAATTATAGACCGGTCAGTTTAACGTCTGTCCCAGGGAAGATAATGGAGCAGGTAATTAAGGAAATCGTATGCAAACACTTGGAAAGTAATAAAGTGATAGGGAATAGCCAGCATGGGTTTGTGAAGAACAAGTCATGCCAAACTAATCTGATAGCTTTCTTTGATAAGATAACGAGCCTTGTGGATAAGGGAGAAGCGGTGGATGTCATATACCTAGACTTTAGTAAGGCATTTGATACGGTCTCGCATGATATTCTTATTGATAAACTAGGCAAATATAACTTAGATAGGGCCACGATAAGGTGGGTGCATAATTGGCTGGATAACCGTAGTCAGAGAGTTGTTGTTAACGGTGCTAAATCCTGCTGGAAAGGGATAACAAGTGGAGTTCCTCAAGGGTCTGTTTTGGGACCCGTACTATTCAATATCTTCATCAATGATGTAGATATTGGGATAGAGAGTACGCTTATTAAGTTTGCAGATGATACCAAACTGGGTGGGGTTGCGACTTCTTTGGAGGATAGGGACATAATTCAAAATGACCTTAGCAAGTTAGAGAAATGGTCAGAGGTAAACAGGATGAGGTTTAATAAAGAGAAATGCAAAGTGCTCCACTTAGGAAGGAACAATCAGTTCCATACATACAAGATGGGAAGCGACTGTCTAGGAAGGAGCATGGCGGAAAGGGATCTAGGGGTCATAGTGGACCACAAGTTGAATATGAGTCAACAGTGTGATGCTGTTGCAAAAAAAGCAAATATGATTCTAGGTTGTATCAACAGGTGTGTTGTAAGCAAAACTCGTGAAGTCATTCTGCCGCTCTATTCTGCACTAGTTAGGCCTCAGCTGGAGTACTGTGTCCAGTTCTGGGCGCCACATTTCAAGAAAGATGTGGAGAAATTGGAAAGGGTACAGAGAAGAGCGACAAGAATGATTAAAGGTCTAGAGAACATGACCTATGAAGCCAGGCTTCATGAACTGGGCTTGTTTAGTTTGGAAAAAAGAAGATTAAGGGGGGGACATGATAGCGGTTTTCAAATATCTAAAAGGGTGTCACAAGGAGGAAGGCGAAAATTTGTTCCTCTTGGTTTCTGCGGACAGGACAAGGAGTAATGGGCTTAAAGTGCAGCAGGGGAGGTTTAGATTGGACATTAGGAAAAAATTCCTAACTGTCAGGGTGGTCAAATATTGGAATAAATTGCCAAGGGAGGTGGTGGAATCTCCCTCTCTGGAGATATTTAAGAACAGGTTAGATAGACATCTGTCAGGGATGGTGTAGACGGAGCTTGATCCTGCCTTGAGGGCGGGGGGCTGGACTCGATGACCTCTCGAGGTCCCTTCCAGTCCTATTATTCTATGATTCTATGAAAAGGTGCTCCCAGTTTGGCAGGGTAATACCAGAGGCTATAAAGATCCAGGGAGAATCAGAGAGACACTCAGTGAGTCAGAGTGATCTGAGTCAGCCACAAAAAGGGGCAGATGAGAGCTCTGTGGGAAACTATAGCAGGTTCCTGTGGAATGCTGAAGGCAGGAGAGCTGCAAGAGTGTTTGTTGCCAACATCCCCAAATCAAACTGCCAGGGCCTAAGGGATGGGGAGGACTGAAGGTCAGAAAGCAACTGATCAAGTTGCCTATACTGGACAGTGAAAGTGAAGGGCTGGAGAGTGTTGAAGGCAGAAGACCAGTGGAAGGGCTTACTTGCTAATGTCTCCAACCAGGACAGGTTGACCTAGGAGAATTGTTAAAGGGGCAGGGGTGCTCTCCTGGTGAGGATAATACCCCAGCAAAGCAAAGGGGAGATGGTTCCTGTTGAGAAGAGCAGGGCTGCACTCCAGCTGGGAGAGGGAAAGAAGAGGAGTGCCAAGGTATGACAAAAAACCCTGAAGGTGTGGTACTGCGGGTGTCAAGGGACCCCTGGGGTTTTCAGGACAAAATACACCAGATGTGTTAAATGGACTATGTGTGGGGATTTCTGCACAATTTTTATGTACTGACTGAATCAGTCCCACTGAGTGATATTACTGGGGCAGGATAGTTCCTAGAGATACTAGGGACTCAGAAAGAAGAAAACTGAGGCAGGCATAATGGCCATGCCAGGATCTACTGCAGGAGAGCCCTCAAGATGAAGCTATTCAAGGTACTGTTTAATGTTATATCGGGGCAGGAGTCAACAGGGCAAGACTGTAAGAATGGTACTACTAATAGGCAGATGCGAAGAACGCCAAGAGGCTGAAAGCCAAGACCCCTCAAAGAAGACGGTGACCCCAGAAGATACCCCAAGATCTGTAAGGTTTGGGGTCCAAGAACACTTCCTGTTACATATGAAGGTCATTCCCACACTCTCCCCAAGAAGAAATGATCTAAGAAAAGCGCCAAAAAGCAAACACTGCGCTGTTCTTCCCTCCATATTCGTTCCCTGATGGATTTATTTTATTTTGCATCCAAGGGACAAACCTAACCTACATTAATGAATCTTTAGTTCATTTTGCAGCAGTAACATTATACACATTTAAAAATATATATAGACTTACCACATTATTGACATTTTACACAATTCTGACAGTATAACTGCAAGTCTACATTTGACAGCTGGATACCCCAGCTATGTTAGGTCACAGGGAAATACGATAAGTACATATCAGAGATCAAGTTCAAAAAATTGTCCATAACATTTCAAATCTGTTTTATATCAGACACGTTTTATATCAAAGCAGACAGACATCAATTTAGTAGTCAGACAATTTTTATGATGCCATGAAAAAAAAGTCAAAGAGCATGAGACACTAAAATACTCAAAATGGTTATAATCAAAATTATTATTATGACAGGCTGTTGTCAAATGGTCTTTTCCTTACGGTCTCTTCTGCCTAAAAATGTAGCAACACTGATCAGACTGCTGTTCTTAAAGCTGAAGCCACTAAGCTTGAGACTCTGTTCTATTACACACACAAAAATTATATCTACACTATTGGAATACCAAAGATCAAATATGATTGATATTAGTGCAGTGAAGTGACTGTTGCTCACTGTATCGTTAATGAACAGCCACATTCTGTTGGCAGGATTATCTAGAGGAACAGGTACAAGATTGAAATAAAAAACTCTCTAGTTATATTCTTAGAGCTGCACTGATTGGTTTGAGGATATGAGCAACTTATTTCAGGTTTGTACCTTAATTTTCCAAGCTGCAAAATGGGTGTCAACATACACAGAATGCCTATAGTACTTGCCTTACGTGTATATGACCATATACTATGCAAATATGATTAGATTAAAGATTTCTCATGCATATTTTATTTTGGAATATCTCATCTACAGTAAAATGCAGGACAGACTAACACAGCTACATTTCTATCACTCATCTACAGTAATTTGATTTTAAAGATACAATATATTTTTATGAATATGCTGGTTCCTGTTTGGCTGTCATTTTATTAATTAAAAAAAACCAACAAGTAAATAAACTCTAGACATCCAGCAAGCTGACTGGCTGGCAGAGATTTTTTACAGTAATACAAACATTTGGCTCAGAGGCAACACGTTCTCCACTAAGAAGTGAATAAAAATAAATCATGCAATACTGGAATAAACAATTAAATAAAAAAAGATTATGTCAGTAATGTCTGTGAAATGGAGCTTTAAGCAAAGAAAACAGCATATTTTTAGCTAGCCTCCATATTTACATGCACTAGATGGTATCTAAAAAAATTATACCACTCAACATCACATGTATGAAATTCTCAGGGATTAAGAAATCTAGACTGTTGTCTTAATGTTACACCCTTATGCACATCTATGCCGATTTAAATAAACAAATGAAATTTCTTTTTTCCACTAGCCAGGGCCTGAATTCTGACACTTTTACTCACTTAAAACAACAATCTTACTAATCATTCTGGCCTCAAAAGCAATACATATGGAGTAAGGTAATCCTTAGCATAAGCAACATATCAAGGTTTGGCCCCACATAGGCAATGAACAGTTTTAAAAACTTATTCAACTTACTTTGCATTTCCAGCCATTTGTTGGTACAGAGTCCATAACTGGTTGCAGACAAAAAGTATGATACCCTTTGTCACACGTATCACACACCAGCATCTTGCTGTCTTCCCCAGAATGCCTAACAAATACGTCAATGGCGACACTTAAAAACAAAGCCATTTAAACAGGTCATACTGAAAAAAACACTCTTTAGAAAATGCTATGGGCCCCCTACTCACTATGTTTGCCAACCCCCCTCTTGGCCGGGGAGGGCCTGGTGCCAAGCCCACCATAGCCTGGCTCTTCCCCCCCCCACACCCCTATGGCCCAGCCCTCCACCTGCTCTTTGCCCCCCAAACTCCCCCCCCCCCCGAGCAGCCCCAGCTCTCCACCCCACTGCCACCAAGCAGGACCAGGCCTCGCCAGTCCTGGTTCTTCCCCCAGCAGAGGAGGTGTGTGAGGGGGCTGGAGTGTGGTAAGCAGGGAGGGCATGCACCTCTGGGAGGGGGAAGGGTGTGTGGGAGGGGGCTAGGGCGCAGGAAGGTGGAGACAGGAAGGCATACAGCTCCCCCCAGGGGAGAAGGGAAAACTCCCACCCCTCCAGGAGGAGGGAGATCATGTGGATCACCGGTGGGGGGAGGGAGATGTGCAGCTCATGCATGCACCCATCTTTCTGGAGCACTGGGGAGGCTGCATGTGTCATCCCCTCCTCCACTGAGTACCAGAGAGGCTGCGCTGCTCCCACCATCTCTCCCTCCCCCTACCCAAGCACCAGCGAGGCTATGCGGGTCCTGCACCCTCTGGAGCAGCTGAATTTAAAACTCCAGCAGCCGCCAACTTTGTGGCGGCTTCCAGAGAGAGAGCCATCAGCTGTATGGAGGCTCAGGAGCCAGGGTGACTACCAGCCCTGGCCCAAGGTGTCCCACAGTCCCACTTCCCCTGCTGCAGGCCTCTCTACTGGCACCCTCATCTCCCCTGCCATGGGCGTGCCTCATCTCTGGTCCCCCCCCTCCGCCCCATGGGCCTCTCCACCCCCGCCCCACCATGGGCCCTACCGCCAGAGCAGCTTGTCTTCCAGTCCCACCCCTTTCCATGGGACTCTGTGCTGCCACCACCTCTCTCCCCCTCCCCGCCGCCAATGGTCTTGGTCCCCACTCCATCTGCCCCACAAGCCCAGCAGCAGCAGCATACTTTCAGTGCTGCTGCTCCCCAGGAGCCATAGGTTGCCAATCCCTGCTGAGTTGGCAGCAGGGAAGAGGGAGGAGGTGGAGCAGCTGAGGGGGGAGGGACCATGGGACTCAGAGTGACATGATTACATCAATCTGTCATTCCACAGGAAAAGTTTCTTTTATATAGAGAGAGATTCTAAGAACAAAGCAGAGATAATTCGGCACAGAACTCAGTTTACATCACAACAACGTCATCATCATACAGGCATAATTTTCACACACAGTTGCCTAAAAGGCAGGCTCTTGAATCTATATTAAAGAAACTAAAATGTTGTCTTGTTTTTCAAATGGTCAAACTTAAAATTCCCACACCTTCTGGAAATCAGCTGTTTTTGTTTAGATGGCAATACATGGATTTAAGACCTAGCTTTTGGCAGTCGGAAAGTTAAAGGGAACATGTGGCTAAAATTAACATCTTTAGAGAGAATTCTATCCAGGTGAATCAGTTCATTTGGAAAAAGAGTCTGCCTTGTGTGTGTCTGGAAAATATATGCAATTTTTTCTTCTCAAAACAAATGATTCAATTATATTTTTCACAAAAAAAAGATGCCTATAGCTCAGCCTGTCAATAAGCCTATCATGCTAAACCTATATACATGTAAAAGTGTAGAAATAATTAAGGAATAAGATTCCAAAGCCTATTCTTTTAAAGTAGGGCAGATCTGCAGTTGGTGTATTATCATAGCCCCTTTGGCTTCAGTGATAATTGACAGCTATTGCATGTATCTATATAAAAATAGGCATTCTTTTTTAAAAATACCCATTAAGAAGGAATGAGCTGAGGATCTGTCCAGCATTTTGAGTGTATTTTTAAGTTCTAATAAATAAATGTAATAACTCAATGTACCACCACGGTTTCATTTTGATGAAGAAGTGTAGTTAAGCTGCAGGCTCACACTCAAAACTCATCAGCAAAATGTCATACAGCATATTAGTTGCTACTTCATTAGCTGAGAGACATGGTATTTTGAAAGTAAGGAATAAATGCTGCTCTGACTAGCAAAATGGATAAGACACTGTCCTATGACACTTGCATAACTATCACCCTGTCCCCAACAAAACACTATACTTCATATAATAATTACATTTTATTACCTATTCCATTTGCCATTATGTAGAGGATTTATTAGCAAGGCTTCCCATATACAATAGAAGTCTTCCTGCGGGGGTACTTTTTAGACTGTGCTTCAATACTAATCATTGACTGTTGATATCTACTGTAGTTTGTGTATGATGAAGAAATATAAGACACTTTCTTTGAACCTGGTGTTCTTGGTATATGGAGCAGCATAGGGGAGGTGCATTTTGTCCTTTTTATCAGGCATACCAGGCACTAATTAAGTAGCTATTTACTCTCAGATTGTCCTTGATGATGTCCATAAAACTGAAAATATTATTTTTCTTTTGCAATAGGCACTTTTAAAAAACACACAAACACATACTAGATAGGTCTAATGGTAATGGGAATAATTGTTCAGGCATATTCCAGTCCCCAGTGAACCCTTGTAAAAATTTATTTCATTGTTTCAAATGCTTGCCTTATCTGTGACTGCTCTTGACTTGTCATCACCTCAGGTAGCCACAAATGTGTTTTAGCAATGACTCATCAGCTCACTCCATCTACAAAGTATCCCAAAATAGAAGGGCCAGTCTTGCACAAACACTACTTCCAGCCAATGGTAAGGTACCTAATATACTGGAGTTCCACAAACTTTTTTTGAGGAAAATTCAGAAGCTTTGGGATTTTATTGTTTTTTTTAATTTAGCACTTATGTGTTAAGTAGATGTACTTTAGTGTACAATCTTTACTTTTTAGACAGTTTAAGGTGGACAGTTCTTTAGTAACGTTTTGTTCTTAAAATCTCAGCATATGTAAAACCATGCCCCGTTGTCACTTACTTGCAATTCTGGCATACTTTGCAGTCAGGACACTGCCAACCCGCTCGTTTTAAAGGTGTAACTTGTATATCCAGGCACATCCCATGATAATGCTGCCCACAGGTGGTACAAAAAAGTTGATCTAAGAGATCTCCAGGGCTGTCACACACTGCACAATTTGCCTCTTCCTTTGCTATAATTTAAAAGTTTTCCAATTATTCAATGAAAAAATAGCTTCCCTGATTTTCTTTCCAAAGCCAAACTTTTCAATACATGTAGAAATCAAGAGATAAATGTTTTCAAAATATAAGTCGAGTTCTTTAAAAGAATAATATACAATTCAAATAGAGAAAGCCATGTATGTTTTTAATCCATTCAAATTTAATTAATTTCCTGATGAATATATTGCTCTGTTGTTTTTTTTTAAACTAGAAAAAACGACTGAATAAAATGTATTGCTACATGAAAAGGTGTGGGTACTAACTAAGTACTTACTAAGGCTTTGATTCAGGAGCTTCCATGCTTAGGAATGGCCCTCACACACTTGCACATGTGTAAATCCTTTCTGAATCAAGCCCTAATTGTTTTAAAATTGCAGAAGACTAGCAATAAACTTTTATCACCCTAACTGAGAAAACAAGAAACACAATTCCATTTGTTGCAAGTTTATATAACAGTCATATACATATACTATTTTTATATTGTATATATCTCACCAGGACATACATCAATACTTGGGTGTAATTACAGACACAATATTAATGTACTCTTTGAATAAACTGGCCCTACTAAATATTAGTAATCACAAAACTGTAGCTATGTAATTAGTTTGTTTCCATTTTACTGATTTAAAAAGAATAATTTTGAAATAATTTCTTTGCCTATACCATTACAAAAGATGTTTATATATATATATTATATACACATACAGAGAGAGAGAGAGAGAGAGAGAGAGAGAGAGAGAGAGAGAGAGAGAGAGAGAGTGAGAAAGAAAGAGAGAAAGGAAGATGTATTATATAAGGTACAGATAACCATGACTATAATTAAGTTTGCCTGACATTTCATTGTAAGACCCTGTTTTTTCAGTGCTTATAACTTTTTCCAATTTAAAATATTTGGGCTGAAATTTTCTATGCCAGATGTTTATCTCAGGTTGAATTTTTATGGAAAATGTCAGCTGTGGCAAATTCAGATGCTTGTGAGAATGAGGCTGGGGAAAGTATTTTGACCCATATTAAAAAATAATTCATAAGAACGGCCGTACTGGGTCAGACCAAAGGTCCATCTAGCCCAGTATCCTGTCTACCGACAGTGGCCAGCACCAGGTGCCACAGAGAGGGTGGACTGAAGACAATGATCAAGCGATTTGTCTCCTGCCATCCCTCTCCAGCCTCTGACAAACAGAGGCCAAGGACATCATTTTATCCCCTGGCTAATAGCCTTTTATGGACCTAACCTCCATGAAATTATCTAGCTTCTCTTTAAACTCTATTATAGTCCTAGCCTTCACAGCCTCCTCCGGCAAGGAGTTCCACAGGTTGACTACACGCTGTGTGAAGAAGAACTTTCTTTTATTAGTTTTAAACCTGCTACCCATTAATTTCATTTGGTGTCCTCTAGTTCTTCTATTTAGGGAACTAATAAATAACTTTTCTTTATCGGCCCTCTCCACACCACTCATGATTTTATAGACCTCTATCATATCCCCCCTCAGTCTCCTCTTTTCTAAACTGAAAAGTCCCAGTCGCTTTAACCTCTCCTCATATGGGACCCGTTCCAAACCCCTAATCATTTTAGTTCAGACAACCTTTAACTAAAGAAGCATTAGCACCTCTATATTTTGAAGCAGAAAATTGAAATTTAGCAGGGGATAGCTTTTGTAGTATTAGGAATGTACTTTTTGCCATCCCTGTAATAGTTCCCCCAAATCTGTACATGTTCGGTGCAGGTGCATTGGAGTCTGACAGCTAAATTCTCTGAAGACACCATCAGCAGTGAGCATGGGCCATTCCCTTACAGATCCTGCATGCTAACCAGATTGTACATGCAGCATCTTACAGAGTTCATTAATATACTACCATCCCAAGGATGAAGGGACTAAGCAATTTTCCTTCCCAACTGCAGAGGACACTGTTGTGCTAAGTGCCAGAACTGAGCTCAGAGAGAGTAGACTGCCTCTCTTGTGCCCTCAGTGCTTACTCTGTTGGTCACAAGCAGCAAAAAGGAAGAAACTACCTGATTTGAATGCTGAGTATGAGGAATCAAAAAGGTGAAAATATGCCTGGTGGGGGGAACCTTTCATGGGCAACCTTAATTCAGGCACTGCCTAAGCTGTGTGGTTGAATAATAATAATAATGCTCTTAACATATTATTTCTATCTATCTATCTATCTATCTACAGCTGTTCCCCTCCCATTTTATTTTGATTACAAATTAAAACATTTATGCAGGCTCCATTCCTTCAAGTATCTACCTTATTATGGCTCTCTGACTCCACATTATGGAACACCTGATTTCCATGAGTGACTCTGTTCAAGATTTCAATACTCATTCAATGCACCTGATAACATTTAATTTGATCATATTGAATGTGAGGAAACACAAAACCTTATTCTTTACTTTCCATAAGTCAATCTAAATACAACAGATAAATATTCAATTTACAAACTCAATTTATTTTTGTATAGCCACTGTTATACTAGCTTCACAAAACATTTCAATCAGTTAAAATGCAGGATTTTTCAAAAAATACAATATAAAAAAGATATTACATGACTCGAAAAACAAATCAGACATGAGAAAAGTGAAGGCTGAAGGTGGGCAACAAATGCAAGAGAGAAGAGATACTTTTTTTCTTTGCAGCATTTGAAACCACTGAGACTAATTCAGGGCTGGCAGAGAAATTGCATCACATAGGGAGTAAGCATATAGCTAAGAAAGAGGAAGACAAAGGAAGATTCCAGCTCACCATAGGAAGTAACTAGATCAGAGAAGATGGATGGAGTGAGGCAGTGAGAGTAGCCAAAAACTACTGGGCAGATTTATTAATTCTGGTCTGTGAGAAAATACACCAATAATGTGAATAAATACTAAAGTAGTGTATACAAGCTTAGACACTCATTAAAACATTTTGTACACACTGCAAAGAAATTGCAGTGATTTAGACAGAGGACAAGAGAGAACATGGGCATGGGAAAATGGATGAAATGTAGATAAAGTTAGATGTTGTTAAGACTGATGAGATTGGATTGACTGATATTATGTAGACAGAATTGACATTATGCAGTAAAGGTAGTTTGTGGTGAAGACACAAAAGAAATTTATCCTAGATTATAGATACAGCAGGGTAGTTTAGCATGGTAAAATTAAGCTATGCACCAAGATGAAATGGCTGTAAACAGTGCATGGATTTCTCACAACTAAAGCAATGCATGCTAAACCCACATTTTACTTAGGGTAAAAGGCATATATGTACAGTGACATGACATTTTCAAACAGTGCAATGGATCCGGACATCAGATTTTTGAGGCACTAACTTAACTGTCATAGATCCTACAAATCATCAGTATGGTGGCAACACCTTATAGATCTAAAGAGAAATTCTAATTAAGAGGATCAAGATTAGGAATATGTGACTTTCAAAAGGTTTTGATAAACACTCAAAAATTCAGACGGGCTAGAAACTCTGCTTCAATGTGATGGAGAAATACAAGAACACCTTTTTTCTTTTTCTATTGCAGCACAATAACGTGGCCTTGTAACCAGAACAAAGTGAAAAAGAGTGCAGAAAATGAAAGACTTTGTGTGCTAATGTGACTGGGTGAAAGAGAGCTGCATTCTGCAGGATCTTTAATATTTAACAGAGTTTGAGATTAGTTCTTATTTTGGCCAAAATGGCTTGCTTAAAAAAAAAAAATCAAGATTTTTTGTTTTAAGAGAATAGACAATTTTAGTGTAGGTATCCACAGGTAAAAATGTAGGGGGGAAAAAGAGTCTAGGGACGAAATATAATGAGATAGGTAAGACATCTGACAAAGCAATTTAAAGCAATGTATTAAATAGGGATAAACTTTCCAAGAGTGATCTTAAGTTTAATGGAAATATGATTCTTATAGAAAGGTCACAAAGAGAACATTGAGTTTGTGGAATAAGTTATGAAAGAGGTTTAGGAACCATGAAAGAAAAAAATTGGAGAATGGGAGGTCAAGAAAGCCAAAGTACTGAGGTGACCCAATCGTAATCTTTTAGAAGAAACAAGACACAAAAATCAGATGGACAGCATGGCAGACTGGAACATGTCTGAGTCAATTAACTTTATCTTGTTCTGTGTGTGGAAAAGTTGGACATGGTGACTGCACAGGTCTGGACATGTCCAAAGCTAAACTATTGTACTACTTTCCATTTAGCAGCCCACCTGGGAAAGGTGTTTGAACCCCTTTGTTAAAGGACTAACACAAACAGCCATCAAGATTGCAGTTTGGGGAGAATAGATTTTATTGTCTCGATTACTGGCTAACCGTTCCACTGGAATATATGTAAGGTTTTGTTTTTTTGGGTGGGGAGGGGGGCTAAACACAAGGGTTTGCAGTAGGGAAGGGGCAAGCCTCAGGGGTGGGCAAAAGGGCCTCCACAGGCCAAATTCAGCCAACCAAGCAGGTGGAAGTGGCCCACAGAAACCCTGCTGCTACCCCGCAGCCAGGCCAATTAGGGCCTGGGGAACGCCCCACGCCTTCTCCACTCTGCCCCTGCCCTGAGAGCAGTGTGCGGCACTTCAAAGTGCCACGTGCTCCTTGCAGGACAGGAGGAGGCTTCCCACGCTCCCCCGCCCCCAGGCCCTGATTGGCCTGGGGATGGGGGAGTATGCCAAGCCTCTTCTAGGGCATGGGTGCCCAGTGGGAAGGGGGGCAAAGGGGCTCCCCCACCCCCAGAGCAATCATGGTCAGGAGGTAAGGTAGCCCCGCCCCTTCAAGTTTAGGCCCCGTCCCTTATGGGATGGCCCCGGGCTACTTCAAAAATTTTTGAAGTGGCCCCTGGGAAAAAATTACTGCCCACCCCTGGCCAAGTTGAACTGGTTGTTTGATAGCTACTCAGTTTGAGAACATCTTTCAGATGGAAGCCCTATTCAAGAGCAGCATTCTGGTCTGTGCTAAGGGCAGACTACTGCCACATTAAGGGTGTGTCTAGACTACATGCCTCCTTCGACGGAGGCATGTAGATTAGCCAGATCGGAAGAGGGAAATGAAGCCGCGATTAAAATAATCGCGGCTTCATTTAAATTTAAATGGCTGCCCCGATCTGCCGATCAGCTGTTTGTCGGCAGATCGGGGGAGTCTGGACGCGATGCGCCGACAAAGAAGCCTTTCTTCATCGGCACAGGTAAGCCTCGTGAAACCAGGTTTACCTGTGCCGATGAAGAAAGGCTTCTTTGTCGGCGCATCGCGTCCAGACTGCCCCGATCTGCCGACAAACAGCTGATCGGCAGATCGGGGCAGCCATTTAAATTTAAATGAAGCCGCGATTATTTTAATCGCGGCTTCATTTCCCTCTTCCGATCTGGCTAATCTACATGCCTCCGTCGAAGGAGGCATGTAGTCTAGACACACCCTAAGGGACTTGCAGAAGCAAAAGAGCAGGAAGCTCTATGCCCAGCTTGAATGCTACAAATCTCAGAATCCCACAAGGTACATCACAGAACTTCTGTTGTTTTTAAAGACCTGTCACTCTTGACTGCTTTAAGAGTAAACTCATTGTAATTAAGAAGTTCCTTTGTTAAGTGTCTGCTTCTTGCTTTCCTGCCATGTTGTCCCAGAATGGATTACACTAGAAACCCAACATGTTCACAATCTAGATGCAGCTCGGGGGCGGGGGGTATAAGCAAGTGAGAGGGCTTTGGAGATCACAGAAACTGATTTTGGGACCTAGGGTGGAAACATCATATGTTCTAAGGAACACAAGAGCTATAGCCGTGGTCACCAACCAGTAGATCGCGATCTACCAGTAGATCTCAGGGGCTCCAAGAGTAGCTCTTGAGCCCTCTCTGAACTGCACACCTGCGCAGTACATTTACATTAGATTTCCTCATGTAATGTAGGCTGGGCTTCAAGGAAGGGGTGGGGCAGTAGATCTTTGCCTGTTCTGAGACTTAAAAAGTGATCTTGGGTGTAAAAAGGTTGGAGACCACTGAGCTATAGTGTTCTAAAGCAAGAAACAGTTACTAGACTCTACCCAGGGATGGGCAATAATTTTTGATGAGAGGGGCACGACAAGGTTTTGTTAAGTGGTCAAGGGCTGCACTTTTCTGTGGAGGGGTCTTGGTGCAGAATGGAGCTTGGGGTAGGGTACTGGTATGCAGGAGATGGTGGGGTGTGAGAGGGAGTTTGGGCGGAGGGGGTTCTGACTGGGGACAGGGATGCAGAGCTCAAGAGGGGATATAAGTGCAGGAGAGGATTCTGGCCTGGGAGAGGGATATACAGGCAGTCCCCAGGTTACGTACAAGATAGGGACTATAGGTTTGTTCTTAAGTTGAATTTGTATGTAAGTCGGAACTGGCTCCAGATTCAGCTGCTGCTGCTGAAACTGACCAGGGGCTGACTACAGGAAGCTGGAGGCAGAATTGCTCTGCCCCCAGCTTCCTGGAATCGGCCACTGATCAGTTTCAACAGCGGCTGAATCTCGAGCCTGGGACAGAACAGCTGGGCTGCCAGGTAGGTCCCTGCAGGATCAACCCGGCAGCACCCCAGCTGTTCTACCCCAGGGTCCACAACAAAAGCCTGGTCTGCAAGGGGGGGGGTGCACTAGCTGCGCTCCCCTCCCCCAGCAGACCAGGGACACGGGGAGCAAAGCTGCAGCGGCGGCGGGGTCCCGCGCCTCTGAGGCTTTGCTCTGGGTGTCCCAAGTCTGCTGGAGACGGTCCCCAGCAGACCAGAGGCACCGGGAGCAAAGCGGCAGTGGCAGCGGGGTGCCGCGCCTCTGAGGCTTTGCTCTGGCAAAGCCTCAGAGGCGCGGGACCCCGCTGCGGCTTTGCTCCCGGTGTCCCTGGTCTGCTGGGGACCGTCCCCAACAGACCAGGGACACCCGGAGCAAAGCCGGGGAGGCGGAGGCGCGGGACCCTGCCGCCGCTGCGGCTTTGCTCCCAGTGTCCCTGGTCTGCTAGAGACGATCTCCAGCAGACCAGGGACACCCGGAGCAAAGACGGAGAGGCGGAGGGGTCCCGCGCCTCCCCGGCTTTGCTGTGGCAAAGCCTCAGAGGCGTGGGACCCCTCCGCCTCCCCGGCTTTGCTCCAGGTGTCCCTGGTCTGCTGGAGACGGTCCCCAGCAGACCAGGGGCACCCAGAGCAGCTTTTCTCGCCCCGGAGGTCAAGGTGGCGGGACCGCTGCGCTCTGGGAGGTCCCGCTGCCTGCGAGCTCCGGGGCGAGAAAGCCCCGTTCCTAAGTGCGGATCCGACATAAGTCGGAGCCGCGTAATTTGGGGACTGCCTGTAAGAGGGGGTGCAGTGTCTGTGATCTAGGAACAGGGGAGTAGAGAGGTACTGGATGGTGACCTGGAACAGGAGAGTATGGTGACCTGAGGCAGGGAGTTGGGGTGTAGGAGGAAGTGGGGTTCCAGAGGCAGGTTCTGACCGGGAGGTGCTTACCCTGCCTGCTGCAGCCCCAGAGCTCAGAGCAGCTGCTCCATGTGCCTCTCTGCGCCACACAGTAGGGAGGGGGTGGGGGGGGAGATCAACATGCACTCCCCATGTGTAACCCACACATCTAGTGTGGTTCACTGTCTCACGTAGTGGCACTTAGATCACTCACAACAAGAGATAAGAACAAAAGAGCTCTACAGCCTAAGAAGAGAGCCAGCTGGTTTTATAGCTCAAGCTGTAGAGACTCCTACACTAATCGCCAGATGTCCTAGTTCAAAACTGTCCGGTAGCAGCTACACATGCACCCAGCATAATCTCTCAACTCCCATTGGCTAGTTCCAGCAAAAGGGAACTGAGAGTTTGTGATGAGGAGGAGTAGCCAATGGTAACCAGCCCAACAGGATCTGAATGATCATGCTGGGGGCAGGGTAGCATGCAAAGATTCCTCCTGCACAGAGAGGCAGATGAGGCAGATACTGTGAGCCCCTGGGCTGCTCCTTTGCCTGAGGGTCTGAGCAGGGTGGCTGTGAGCCGGATTGAAAAGCTTGCCAGGCCATGTGTTGCCTGCCCCTGTGTTGCCTGCCCCATGGCTGATGAGTTGCTTCTCTTATTTAAACATAATAAAATACCAATAAAATTGACTGTTCCAGCTAATACACAGCAGAGCCCCATTTGTCACATCGAATTGGGACCTGGGTCAGATCAGATCCTCAAAACTGAGATAATTAGAAGAATGGGAAAGTGTGACGATGTAGTGCCATCCAGTGGACACATGAGGAATTGCCTACTTTTGGCCCTGTGTGTGTTGGTTGTTGGGTTAACATAGAAAACTGCACAAATGGAAGGTTAGAAGAACAGGACTCTACTGCACCCCCACATCATCTGTAATGACTCCACATAATAGGACACCTCATATTATATACTGCTGCTAGTGACACTCTCACCACAGATCCTCACAGCTCCCCAACCTCCCTTGACATGGAGGCAAGCAGAAGAGGATTGTTACACCCAACTGATAGAATTAAGGAACTGCTCAGAGCCAACCAATGTAGAAAAGAAGAATTTCCCAAGCAGATGATTAGTTCTGGCTCATTTGCTGGGTCTTATAGAGAACAACAGTCCCGAGACTCCTCCCTGTCACTGGGCCCGGCAGCTCATCCAATCAGCAGTGAGACTGAGGGGCAGGAAGCTATGGGAAAAGGGATACGAAAAATGACAAATTCCAATGTCCCCAGTAATAATAAGGGACAAAGGCCTAGGTGGGAAAATAATTCTCCCAATGTTACTGTTTCCCATGCCTTGCATTTGGCCAGCACCAGGTGGGTCAGGCTGCATCGGCACCAAACCTCGCACAGGCTCTTACCTTCTCTACAGGTCTAGTTCTGGGAAAGGAGAACACTCCAAAAAGGCTCCTCTTCATGTTACCCTGAATTCTCTCTCAGGCCTCAAGGGCCAGCCTCAAGAAGCAGAGTCCCTGCAGCAGTCATGGGAGCTCTTGAGATTGCCCCAGCCCCCCATCCTGTCCTACCTGGCCATTTGTAATGGCCTCTCTGTGAGGTCATCGCCTCCCAACGTCCTTTAACCAATAAGCTGAGGTGCTGCAAAAGGCCTTGTGATGTCACTGCCACACTCATCCCTGCCCTACAGGGCTAATGTCCTACCCCGGCCAGTCCCTTTGCATGTTTGAGCTGCTTCCCCTGTGTCATCCCTACTCACTCAAAGTGTTCTGGGATCAAGCAGGATGTACATGCAAACATCAGAGGTTTCTCAGTGCCACATGCAGTTTCTGAGATCTGCAGACTGTAAGGCCAGAAGAGACCGTTCGATCATCTAATCTAAGGGCAGACAATAATTTTGCAGGGGAGCCACTTCATAAACTTTGATATGTGGTAGTGGGCTGGCTCTGGGCTGCCTGGACAGTTCGGGCCTTCAGGCAGAAGGGGTGAGGTTGAGGGCTACAGAAAGAGACATAAAGAGTGTGTGACAGAGACACTGTGTGTGTGAGACACAGACTTTGTGACACAGACTGAGTGTGTGTGGCAGTGTGTACGTGACAGTGACGGTGTGCGTGTGGCACAGAGCATGTGTGTGTTGGCTAAGTTTCGGAGAGAAGCCACACTTTGTCTCTTTAAGGGAAATCAGTCCTGCTCTGTTGTCTCCCCCTCCCTATCCCCTGCTCTGCACTCCTCTGTCACTTACCATCTACATTTCAGATTGGAGCAGCTCTGATGACTATGTCACTCCTTCTCTTCAGAGATGAGGTATAGGGGGGAGAGGAGCTCCCTCACATTAGCACTCCCCTGTCTCCTTACCTCCTCCTCAACTCTGCACAGCTAGCAGGACACTCATGGGAGCAGCTCTGCTGCAGGTCAGTGCAAGGTGGGGGAGGGACATCTGAACATATGTTGCCAGCTGTAAGTATGCACTCTCTGCTAAGCAGCTGGGTGGGCCAAAGAGAAATGCTTGGCAGGCCAGATCTGCCCCCCCCCCCCCCCGGGCCTGATTTTGCCCACCCCTGCTCTACCCAGATCTAGTGGAGTTTAAAGTATTCATGAGCCAGCTACTGGATCCACATGCAATAGGCAGCTAACCATTCACAGCGTATTAGGTCAGCATGTAAGTATGTGGAAAAGCCATTTTCCATGCCAAGTAATGCAAAGCAGCTTTTTCATTATTTCTTCAGCTCATCAAAATATATATTTACACCCCAGATTTCAGTGCATCAGCCTAATTCAAGGTCACAGTGACAAGTTAATAATAATAGTCGGAAGTAGCTATCTGAAAATATACAGATGTCCACAATACCTTTTTACTAGCTGAAACTGTTTCACAGGCTCACTGCTCCTGAAGATGATTTAGCCCCCCTTCTCCCGTGAGTAGTTTAAATCATATTTGCTTGTATGCAATATTTTGCCTGCTTCCCTCTTTCAACTGTTATTTAATAGCGGACTAGGAGGGGGTGCATATGCATGAGACTCTGCTCTCTCAAATCTTCTTTCATCAAATTCAGCTCTGTCCTTATGCAGAAAAATAAGCAGGATCACAATGGAAGAGACGTGCTGTCACTTACTGACACAAAAGCAGCTCAGTGCAAAGAAAAGACCATTTGAAAACATCTGGTCACATCTGAACAGCAGCACTGCTCATATGGCCTGACTCAGCTTTGTACTACTAGCTGAGCAGGCAAGCAGGAAGGGCAGAGGAGGAACTCCTGTATACTCCCTTTCCCCAGCCTTTCCAGCTATAACACATGACTGAAGCACAGCATATGAAGAAAAAAGTTTTACAAATGTGTAACAGAGTAAACCAATTGCACTTTGGAGTTTGGACTAAATCTTCCTTAAAAGCAGGTAGAGCAATGGAAAGTAAAAAGGAATTCAGGATTTGCAATATTGGATTGGGCAAGTGATCTGTGCACTCCAGCAGCTTGTCTCCAATGGAAACCATTAGTTAGAGTGAGTACTTTAAGTAGCCATGTCTGAAATAGGCTTATGGACAGAGAATTCTTGGAGCTGTAGCAATGAGAGTGCAGAGATTTGCACAGCCTGCTATTATTGAGAAATAACCACACTGGTGTTTGTCAGTTCAGTATACGGTGGCTGCAACAATTCTACTTCTGCATTTCATTTAATGTTTCATCTGCATTTTCATTTAATGTTTATTTTAGCAGAACCTCCATTTTTTTAATTAATTTGTGGTTAACTGGCCTTTTGTAAATATACTTATCTTTTTATTTTCTTCTAATTTGCAGAAGTGCTTTAAGAAATGGTTATAATGCCCCTGATGCAGGATTGAGTCCATACTCACTATACAGAGTGCTGACAAATGGGGCCCAATACTCTTGGCTTAAGGCGGTTACTCACATGCTTAAATACAAATGCATTCTTAAATACTTTGCTGGGTTGGACCAGGATGCTCAGCATCTGATACGATCGAATCTTATATGACCAGCATGTGAACCTGTGATATAACCATATATAGTTCACTTTCTTATTTGAATGTTGCTTACTTACATCTTTCAGGAGCCTGGTCAATATGGTCTGGACAAAGGAGGGAGAAGTTACTGAAATCCTGAAAGGTGCCTGCTCCAGCAGCACAGGGGTAATGGTACGTCTGGGCACATTTCTCTTCACAGCATTTGATAGTGGCTCCAAGGTGCTTACAATATGCACATCGCTGAAAAACAGACACGCAGTTCTTTTTATGATGAAAACTGAACACAAAAGCTACAAAATTTGCAGAAGAAATCTCTTTATTGCACAACTCAGAAAATCCATGTTCAGTTCAGCCACTGCGGCCCAAACAATGCCAAAAGTTTTAGTCACAGAAGCAATGCTACGACCAGGTACCTACCCTATAGATTTACACTCTGTAGAGATGACTCACAGCTTTGAATCTGGTGCTCTCTCATGGTCATTCTGACTAAAGCTTTTTTTTTCTTTTTTTTTTTTTCAGATCGATTAAGAGTACATTGAGCAGCTTAACACCGCTAGTGAATGGTAGAACTCCCACTGACTTCACTGGAAGCAAAGCTAGGGCAACGCTGAAAAATGTTGAAAGTTCCAACCCTAAGCTACAACACGCTCAGCATTCTGAGGTGCACTACATGGCAGCAATTCCTAGGATGGCAAACATCAACATACAATCAAAATCTATTCTCATTATTTACTGTTGTCTATATAAACGGATTATCATCAGTTGCAAGAACCGTATGTTTCATGTGCATAAATCTTCTCTGGTAACTTCTGACTTTTTGATGAGGTGGGGAAAATATATTTCCTTTACTTTTTATCTATTTGTCTAATTTCAGTTTGTTTTTTTTATAAAGAGGCCTGTAAAGTAATTCAGAATAGTGCATACAAAGGCATTGTATGCTGGTAAGGGCTGTTACTAGAAATGGTAGAATTCTGATATTGTGAAATAACAGCATACATTAGAATATGAAACTACGTGAAAGTGAACAGGACATGAAAGTGAACAGGAAGTATCATGTTCTCTTTAAAGGATCAATGCATTAGACATTGTATGGAGCAACCCTGACTGACAATGTGATGGATTAGATGACCCAGTATTTCTTTACCATCTCTAATTACTATCATTCTGTGATACACAAGTTCAGGCAACAGACATACTTTGCACGGAATCAATACATCATTAATGACCACATGTGTGTATGTGAAAAGAGAATTCCCCATAAAGAGCTAACAATTTGTCACAGAGCCACGCGACATGAAGTTCCTTCTTCATGACAGGTACACCTACCTTAGTTTCCCTTTCTGAGCCCCCTGAAACAGTCTTTCCTAATGCCAATAGCCTTGTGAGGCTAAGTTGTTACCAAAGAAAATTCCCCATGCACACAAGTCCCAATTCCGCAGTGCAGATGTTTCAAATGCAGCCCTGGTGCCCTCACCGCACCCCCACTCTCCAGCACAGATCTAGCGTCCCACACCTTGCCCTAGCTCTCCAATCAGCCCTACTTCCCAGAATAGTCCTCTCTGAGTGTCTGCCAGGGTAGCCACCCCAGTCTTTCCAACTAAGGTGCACCCCTATTCTCCCCAGTGAACCCTCCTCCCCCCCACCCCACCCCCCAGACTCTGCTGGCATCATCCTCACCATGGGAGCAGGCCTATCATGGGAACCTATCATAGTTCTCCTGGCTCCAGTTTTCTGGCGCTGGAGATATCAGCAAGTTAGCTCATCCTGCCTTCAGTCCCTGCCTCGTATGACTGGAAGACACCAGCCAGCAAACCCCTTTTGTTCCTGGGAGAAGACTGAAAGAGAAAGAGCAGACACATTCTGCTTTCTTCTAGACTCCTCCAAGCCCTTCGTTTTTGGCAGGTCTCACTTGCTCATCCTGACAACCAGTCTGCTCTGACCTGCTGGAACCTCAACCTCTCTGGGACTCTCCCTGATTTTCTGTAGTCCCGTGGTGCTGTCCCACCCTCTTAACTACCGAATGGGAGCACCTATTCTGGTACAAGGGAAATGAACCTACTTCATTCATATAGGCCAGCCACTCTGTAACACAACCCCTCTGTTTGAGGTTGGGTGAGGAATTCTATCATCTCTCACACACACACACACACCTTTCTGATTCAGTTCATCAATCCTTTTCAGTCTTGGATCTCATTACAATCCCCAAAGTACTGCTACATGTTTTTATACTTTTTGGGGGCATGGAGGAGACACAACATAGACAAATATAGAAAATTTGGAATAAACTGATGAAAAATAGGTCCATGGTTTATGGAAAAGCAACCTTTCCAGAATGGTGTGCCAAGATTTAACCCTCCTGCCTTGGGCCATGCCATTCTCCCAGGGGAGGGAGAGGGGCTCTCTCCACCGCGCACCTCATGGACAACCTGGGTCAATGCAAATCTCTCCACGGACTACCAGTAGCAAATGGAAACTCACCATTAATTACATAATTATGCCTGAGCCATTTTGCTAGTGTTGCAGCAGGGGAGAATGGTTTAATTTAAATTATTAAACAGATTAAGCATTTTAACTTTTTCATGGTAGTTTCTCAAACGTAATTAAAAAAAATTAAAATATGTCCAACACAAAAGGTTTCAATGGTTTCTTTATTTGTGGAAGCAGTGGGGAACCTTTTTTGGGTTGCGGGTCACTAACCTACAGAAAGATCAATTGGATCACACAAGTGAGAAGCAAAAATACTCCTCCAAACCCCCCCAACCCTCACTGATGTGGCCCCCAACTGAGACACCTCAATCTTCTGGCACTCCAGCCCCACAGGGTGAGGGGAAGGGACAGGGAGGACTGAGATTAAGGGCATCCTATAGGCCAGATTTACTTTTCTGGGGTTCCAGAGTTAGTGGATTTTGTGGACCTCCTTAGGCTCTGGGGTGGAAATAAAAATGAGGGGTTCAATGTGTGAGACAGGGCTGCCAGTGAGTGGGACAGGGATGCAGGATCTGGATGGGAGGTGGGGTGCAGGATGGGGTAAGGAGGATAGGGTCTGAAAGGGAATTTGGGGTGGGGTATGAGAGGAAGTTTAGGAGTGGGAGGTGTTTGGGGAAGTAACACAGAAAAGGTGAGAGAGTGAGAATGTACCCAACAATGCTGGGGGGGAGGGAGGGGAGAGAAGAGGAGGGGAGTAAAGAAAAGTGCAGCTTCTGAAAAGTAAAATTGTATCCCCCCCTCACATCTTCCCTCTGCTCTAGCCTCACTCCCTTCAGCCTCAGGATCTCCCCAGCTTTTTCCCTGCATCATCCCATTTCCCCCTAGTGCAACACCTGCCCCCTCCCATCTTGCCCCCCCCCCCCACATCCTTGTGCCCCCAGCATACTCACAGGCAAGGCAGTAGCGCCGGGACTCACAGCCCCTGGGAACAACACTGGAATGAGGCGAGGCAGGGTTAGGGAGCAGAATTTCTTCCCTGACAGGCCCAGATCTTTGCCTGCAGGCAGCAGCTCCAGGGCTGGGGCAGACAGAGCCTGGGGTTGCCCAGGGCTGGCTTCAGCCCAGCCGGGCACAGTGGGGCACTGGGGAAAGGACTCCCTGCCCCCACACACAGCCCGTGAGGAGCAGCATAGCAGAGCGTGGGCCCCGGTGGTCCATGTGTGCTGGCCACCTATCCCCGCCCCATCCTAAAGCAAGAGGCAGCCCCAGGGACACATGCACGCATCTCTACTGTCACCTCTGCTCCAGCAGGAAGCTGGAGGTGGTGCTCCAACCTGCAGTTGCGCAGCTGAGGCGTGAGACTCAGCACGGGCTCTCAGCTGCGTGGGGGGAGGGGCAGAGCTGAGCTCCCCCCTTGCCTGACAGTAAAAATTGGCTCGTGTGCCAGAGGTTGCCGACCCCGATCTACTCCAATAGAACATATGCTTAATTCTTAGAATGTAGAAAATGTACATTGCCTTAATTCTTCAATATTTCAAGAGTCAGCCACAAGGCATAAATAATACTCTTACAAACTCCTGGATGTCTAAGACAGCTGATTTTTAAGGCAAAGAATTTAAAGTCAGACCAAATCCACGTCCTCAGAGAAACAACCATCTGCACTGCCAACTGAAGGTATAGTGGTAGGAGAAAAATGGCTATTTATTTGCACTATACAAGAAAAATGGTCAGGTCTATAAAATAAGACAGTTGATGGGGGGTAGCTATTATCCAGTATTGCAGCAAGGCTAAAAAAAAAATGAGAAAGAGAATGGCAACATACTGTACAGAGAAGACACATTTCACAACCTTTGCTGAAGACAGAAGTCCAGTGACCTCTTGTTTCAGTACTCAAAAATTGATGAGGATAAGAGGAGTTCTTGCAAACAAATGTACAGAACTGAGCTCTGGGTGCCACATGGTTGGCTATAAAAGATGCAGTGTACTGTCATTGCTTTACAGCTCCTCTGTAAAAATATCCAGGCCATTAAAATATATAGTTCCAGATATGTGAAGACATGGCATAGAAGAGCATACCCAACAGTTCTGTAGGGAAGAATACACAGTGGATACCTAATTCAGAACAGTGATAAGCAATACCGTGAGCATGTGCAAATGATTGCTTTAATATCTACCTGACAGCCAATCTGTACCTATGTATGTTACTAAAGTTTCTGGCTAGTAAGTATTATAAGATTTAAAACACTGTGGCAAAATCACTATTAGTGACCATACATTAACTGAACACTATGATCTAGGATGCTGTGTAGGGTAAACAATAGGACTGAAGGTGAGGTGGAAACCACGCAGCCCCCACTGTGAAGGGTCACAAACTGCAGCTGCATGCTTGTCTTACAACTATCAGACAGCCGGGAGCATAGGTTCATAGCCAATGTTCAAATTGTATAGATCATAAATGCATGCGAGAGGTATGGTAGCATTAACCCTTAGAACATTATAACTCTCCCACCAGATTAACTCTTTAAAAGATGTCCATAGATCTTTCTCATGTTGGGGGAAGGATATGGAGGAATGCATGTGTGTGTTGATGCACACTCTTGCATACACGCAAGAGAGATAAATGAAAGATGAATGAAAACATTCAAAGATCAAAATATTATTCAAAACTCTGAATTATCAAGTTGTAATAAATACCAGTATTAATGACATTTAAGACCTCATGTTTCTGTTTTAAAGTAGCCATCCTAAAATGGTACATAATGAATAATAAAGTAGTTTTAGAGTGAGTCCGTCTCTAAATTTTATGTGGATTCCTGAGATGTCAATTAGTGGACTTCCCATCACTTTTCATAAACTGGATGATCATAAAAGAGTAAAATCTAAGTAATTCTGATAAGCACTGAAAAACACCAAAACCATGCTGATTTACAACATCACAAAAACTGGGGTGAAAAATGGAAGCCCTAATTACATTTAATTGAACCTTTCAAACCCATCTGCTACAACTACATTGGCAATGAAAAGCATTTGGCAGCTACGCAAAACACATACTTTTAAATAAGGTGGCAGATATCATCTGAACCAAATAAAAATGAAGAATATCAACTTTTCTTGAATTTATAAGACGAAGAGATAAAACAGTCAGAAGTAATACATCTTCCTCACAGGGAGATTTTGCCATAGCTGCTAACTAGAAAACTTATTTCTACAGCAACAGAAGCCAACTCTTCTCTGAAACTGGACTATAAGTTATGGCCAAGAAAAAAATATATAGCTAGTGTAACTGACTAACTTTCGTGAGGGAAGTGTTCAAAAATACTGTATTAGAAGTTTTTATTACTGTGATACAAAAAAGCTCCCAGAACCAATGTTACTTTGGTTTTTTACAGCAAAAATATTTCATAAGGACATTAGAAAAAAAACTATCAAGGCAATACAAGTATCTTTTCCCATCACCACACTGTACATTCAAAGACTTAAGGAAGTTTTGGCATTTTCAAGATGACTCTCAATGGGTAAGTCTGTGAGTCTGTCACAGAAGTCACAGATTGCATGACTCTCCAGGACCTCAGGGTATGTCTACACTACAAAGTTAATTCGAACTAACAGACGTTAGTTCGAATTAACTTCGATAGGCGCTACACTAGTGATCCGCTAGTTCGAACTTAATTCAAACTAGCGGAGCGCTTAATTCGAACTAGGTAAACCTCATTCCACGAGGACTAACGCCTAGTTCGAATAAACTAGTTCAAATTAAGGGCTGTGTAGCCACTTAATTCGAACTAGTGGGAGGCTAGCCCTCCCCAGCTTTCCCTGGTGGCCACTCTGGGCACCACCAAGGAAACTCTTCTGCCCCCCTCCCGGCCTCGGAGCCCTTAAAGGGGCACGGGCTGGCTACGGTGCCCGTGCCAGGTGCAAGCCTGCCAGCACCCAGCCAGCAGACCCTGCACCTGGCACGGCTCGAGCCAGCCACCCGCTGCCACCCAGCCCTCCGCCTCTTCCCGGGACCAGGCTGGCGGCTCCCGGGAGCCTGCTCGGGTCCGCAAGAGGCGGGCGCCCGCCTGGTCTAGTGCGGACATCGTGGACCTCATCCACAACCTCCACACTAGGCACAGGAAAGTGGCCGTCTAGGGCACGAGACCTGCCAGCCTGGCCACCCAGGAGCAGGTTGGCATGAAAATCAAGGTGGTCCACTGAGACCCCCGACCCTGAGCCCTGAGCTTAGAATGGCTGTACTGGGTCAGACCAAAGGTCCATGTAGCCCAGAAGCCTGTCTATTGACAGCAGCCAACACTAGGGACCCTGGAGGGGATGGACCAAAGACAATGACCAAGCCATTTGTCTCATGCCATCCATCTCCAGCCTTCCACAAACAGAGGCCAGGACACTATTTCTACCCCCTGGCTAATAGCACTCCATGGACCCAACCTCCATGAACTGATCTCACTTCTCTTTAAACTCTGTTATAGTTCTATCCTTCACAGCCTCCTGCAGCAAGGAGTTCCACAGGTTGACTCTTTGCTTTGTGAAGAAGAACTTTCTGTTATTAGTTTGAAGCCCGCTACCCATTCATTTCATTTGGTGTCCTTTAGTCCTTCTATTATGGGAACTAATGAAGAACTTTTCTTTATGCACCCTCTCCACACCATTCATGCTTTTATAGACCTCTATCATATCCCCCCTCAGCCTCCTCTTTTCTAAGCTGAAAAGTCCCAGTCTCTTTAGCCTCTCTTCATATGGGACCTGTTCCAAACCCCTGATCATTTTAGTTGCCCTCCCCTCTCCCACCTCCTTTTCCCAGTCTCCCCAAGTTTTGTTCAATAAAGAGAGTTTCTATTTTTGAACACACGTGTCCTTTATTTTGTACATCAGGAAGTGAGGGAGGACTGGGGTACGAGCCCCCGATGGGGAGGACTGGGCTGGCTCTGCGTGCTCCTCGGGGTGGAAGCTCTGCTGAAACCCCTTGTTTCCCCCCCCCCTCCCTCCGGATGGCAGCCTGCGGCAAGTGCAGCCGGTCTGATGGTCGAGTGCTGTGATGTGCCGAGTGTGGGCACTCAGGGCACTCCAAGACAGGACTGCTTTGCAAGCGGGGAACCCCTGAGAACTGTCTGTCTCAGATGGGGGTCGGGTCCCTTTAAGCACAGCCCTCGGCTAGCCTGAGACAGCAGCTCCACGCTCTAAGTCCTAATCTGATGCCCTGCCGGCACTGCTTCCGGCCATCCTTAACCCCGGTTCAGGATCCACTCAGTGTGGACATGCTAGTTCGAATTAGCAAAACACTAATTCGAACTAGTTTTTTAGTCTGGATCTGTTAGTTTGAATTATCTTAGTTCGAATTAACTAATTCGAACTAAGTTAGTTCGAATTAGTGCTGTAGTGTAGACATACCCTCGGTGACTTCTGCAGTCCACAGGTGTGACTTATTCCAGTCTTTCCTCCTCCCAACAGTGGCAGGCCTAGGCCACCCCTGCCAGCAGAAATGGCAGTCCCAGACTGCCCCCTTGCAAGCAGCAATGATTGCGGCAGTCGTGGGCCATCCAGTGTCAACATTGGTGGCAGAGGTCCTGTGCCAGCACAGCCATCTTCTGCTAGCTAGCAGCGACTGTCACCCGCCTGTAGCAGATGCCGCACTCCCAGATTGGCAGGATCCCAGGACAGTGGGCCATCCCCTGCCAACAGTGGTGGCAGCAGTCCCATGTCAATACCAGTGGGCCGCCTAGTAGCCGCCCCCCCCCCCCCCCCCCGAGCATTATATGCACCTTCAGAACCCCCTGAACACCAAAAAGTTAGTCAGGGTTATTGAGTACAAGTCATGGACAGGGCATGGGACTACAGATGTGAACGACTAGTCAACTATACGATAAGCAAATGCTTATCGGATAGTCGAGTCCAAATTGCATAGCCTATTCGATTAGTCAATTACTTGAAATTTAACATCCCTACAAGGGACCATTAATTTTGTTGTTATTTTCTATATTTTACTAAAAATTCCCATAACTAAATCTTAGCCTTAACAATAGGTAGATGAAATTACATCAGATTCTTAAGGACACAGGTCAACAGGGCTATTTGGAGCTAGCTAGTTCCAAACTTCCACCCATGCATCCGCTAATTGCTTTCAGAATTGGAGTTGACCTCAGACAGAGGACCTCAATGCTGTGAGAAGACTGGCAGAATGCTGAAAGTTCTGATGGTCCACAGCCCCTATTTAAAACTAGCACAGGAACAGAAAGTCATCCATGCACCTAGATCAGGCCTGGGCAAAATTCAGCCCACCAAGCCACCGGATCCAGCTCACAGACACTGTGAGGAGCCCCAGGCTGGCTCCCCCTTGCCTTGCCCCACTCCACACTGCTCAGAAATGCGGCTGTGGGGCGGTTGTTCTTTAAAAACTGTGAGTCCGGAGAGGAGGGGGGAAGTTTTAGGAGCTGCTCCTGCCCCCTGCACAATCCCATTGGCCGGTTTCTGGCCAATGGGAGCTGCCTGTTTCAATAACAGGCAGCCATGAAGTACAGCAGGCTCGAAACCACATGGCTACAGCCTGTGTGGGGGCGGGGCAGGCAGGGAGGCTGATTCGGGAACCGCTGCTGTCTGGTAAGTCTCCTGACAGAGCCTACCTCTGGCACCCCAGCCCCTTCCTTCCTCAACCCTCTGCCCCCCCCCACTCCACATTCCCGAAATCCTATGCCTCCCTCCTGTACCCATATCCCCTCCCAGATCCAGAATTCCAATCCCCTGGCCAGAGTACAACCTCCTGCAGTCCCTCCTGTACCCCAATACCCTGCCCTAAATCACAATCCAACCCCCTATACCAAGTTCAGTGCCCATCACAACTGCCTTCTTCACCCAAACTCTCTTCCTTACTCCAAGCACTCTTCTGCACCCAACCTCCATCCCAGACCTCGCACCACCTCCTTTAATACCATGAAAGAGTGCAGCCCTCGACCACTTTCCAAATTCTTGGAGTGGCATATCCATTAAAAATTATTGCCCATCCCTCACCAAGATCCCCTTGATCTGCACTATATTTCTTTTGCTTCCTCCTTCCACTCCTTTGGCTTGACTTCCTGGTATTCCAACTTGGTCTCACTTTGGTTTGAGCCATGATTGTACTGTAAAGTTCATCTCCCACTTCTAATTTCTTGGTGACCTGACCTTGCCTGCATCCTAACACTTAAAAGTCTCAGTTTGCCCTCTGGCCTGGATTAGACTCTGAGTTCTTGGTATCTGACCCATCCTGACTCCTGCTTCGATCACGAAGTCAGACACCCGCCCCCGCCCGGTCAGGATACCGCTAAAGGGAATGGCATATGGGCCATCTCTTAGAACATTCAATGCTTGATGCAGGAATAAAAAAATTGCCAGCTGTCAAAGCAAGCATAAAATTGTTGTGGCTATAGATACAGAATAACCAATGTTTTATCATCTCCTGGACCAAAGGAAAGTCCTTGCACAATGCTATTTAACTAGAAAGTTCAAGTTTTGTTCACAGCTTATTGAAGAAAATTAGCAGGAACAACAATAAGGCACTTTGCTATTCAAAAGCCCTTCATTGTCTACTCACTGCTTTTTGCATCAAAACCAAGCTTTTCGTGATTGCCTTCAAAGCACAGCAGAACTGCAATCTGCCTACCTTTCTGATTTTATTTTGAATTACTGTTCTCTCCGTCATTTGACTCTGCACCAGCCTTCCAATTAATTGCACTTCTTCATTTTGTTCTCTTTTACTCATCTTTGTGCCTTCATTTATGATACCACATGTGGTAGTAACAGTCTTTCTGAGTTACTGAACCAAATAGCCACAGTCTCCTTCAAATTTCAATTTGAAACTTAGTTTGTTCATTAGGTTCAGTAGACCCAATAGCCCTTGAATACTGCCATTAACCTAATGGAAGAGAATTGTGCTCATGAGTTAAATATCTTTCTGTAAACAGGAAATGCAACCGATTTAATGTTCAGAAATAAGTACAGTGGAGTCCGGATTATCCGACTCCCGGTAATCCGACACTCCGCTTTATCCAACCCTGCAGCTCCCGGGGACTTTGTGATTTGCTCTCTAGGAGCAGCTGCTGCGCTGCTGCCGGGGAAGACGCGGCCCCGGCAGGAGCCCCATCAGCTGCTCCTAGAGAGCACGGGGACAGCTGCTGCTGCCGGGGATGCTTCATCCCCGGCAGCAGCAGCAGCTGTCCCCGTGCTCTCTAGGGGCAGCTGATGGGGCTCCTGCCAGACCAACTGCTGCTGGTCTTCCCCAGCAGCAGTTCCTATCATCCGACATATTCAGTAATCCGACCATGTGTCAGTCCCGTTTACGTCGAATGATAGGGACTCTACTGTATCAAGAGAAATTAAATAGAAATTCTAGAATGGTCACCAAAAGAGTTTATTGGGTACTTACTCCACATAATAAAAAGGTGCATTGATTGATCAAGATTGGAATACATGCAAAGTAGAGATTAGCATACATAAATAATATATCAGCTGAGGGTGCTGCAGGCTAATGTAACTATTTTCTACGTATGCTGTAAAAAAGAAACTTGTTGGTAAGATATGTTGGCCATGGTGTTATACATCTGATAAAAGTAGAGTAAGTTAAAATTATAGAACAAAAGCTTTGTTTTATCCATATATTATCAAAACATCAAAGTACTGATCCTTAGAGATCTACCAGTGCTCGTTGGTTTCCTGGGATGTTGGGGATCAGGCCCTAAAAGCTCAGACAATAGGAGGATTATTGGCTCTGTCCTCACTGTTAAAATATTCTTGATTCCAAGAAGCGCTTTTATGAGAAGATTAAATGCACTATGTTAAAAGATTTCCACTACTGAAATGCTTTGGGAAAATATTCAGCCAAAACCATAAAAAATAAATTAACTGAAAAGATGACTATGACAATATGGGTTCTGATCTCCAGCTGCTACCAATAGCAAATAAAAGGATATATGTAATGCCATATTTTGTAATTCTTTTATAGCTTTTAAGTCTTTCATTAAAGGGGACATGAATCAAACAATTATGAAGAAATCCTGTGGATTTTCGAGAAGAGTCAAAATTATGACTTTGGATGGAAACTTATGTGCAATCTTACCAATACAGCAGAATTTGGTAAAATACAAATTTTACCATTCCGAAACCTATTTTGGATAAAATGATATATACTTTTCTCGGATCAGCTTCATTTAGCTTTTAAAACATTAGCTGAGAAATATCATGGAATGAATGTTTTTTTATTAATAATAGTGCACTGTGCCATGTAGAAGACCCACCTGTTCTTATTTATTGACCTTGCAGAATTTAATCTATACATAGCAGTATGGGTGTTATCTTTGAAATGGCTGAGCTAATTAAAATTGTTGTCATGGATTCATACTAAGGGGATAAAGTGAATAATACCTTTTGGTCCTAGCATTAATGAGACCTAAAAGAAACTAAGTGTAAACAGTGGTTAATGAAACATGCTACTGTGGTTTTGACAAACTTCATTGGTTGCTCTATGGTCTGATAAAGCCAAATAATGCTTATTAGCACAAATCACTATCAGGGTATTGAATATCAAATCCAATATTGTAGATAATTAAGAAAAATTAAACACACCAACATATTGGCAAAGGAAGGTAAGCAATTTTCCATTATATGATGGCTGTGAAAAGGTCTATGTTATTTGCATGTCCAGTAGTACCCATTATTTTCTAACCTTTTAAATGTTGCATTAACAATGCCAAATATAGGGCAATGATTCAAAGCTGATAACAAGCAGGACATCCAAAGATTGGTTAATTTAAACTTGAAAATTTAATTTAAAAATTACATAAACCCTAGGAAATTAAAATTCAGATTGCTCTAACTTAGATTTTAATTACACATTAATGGTAATTTTCTTTTACCACAATAACTTAAGAAATGAAACATTTTGAAGCACCAGCAAACTTTAATGTAATTTAAAAGCCAAACCTGAAACCTTAGTAAACATTTATTACCTTTAGTTTAATAAAACAAAATATGCCTGTGCCACACTCTTGGTGCTTTGATATAATCTTAAAAAACTCACAATATTAAACAAGCTGTGTAGTATGTATTACATACAAAAAAAACTGTGGCAAGAATACCATCTTTGATGGAAAACATTATGATTACATATAAATAAATGCAGCATGTATTTAATGAAAAGATCATATACTATTTTTTCCACAGGATTCCAGCCTCATTCAGAGCACAGGATGGATGGGGCTCAATGAATAGGTATTATTCATTATTTATTTTTATCCTCCTTATTCAGTGTGTGGGTTCTCTGCTGTACTGAATGTTCACCATCCAACCTCGGTACTGAATACTAAAGTATTAGATGTGTCTATAGTGCATTCCTTGTACTATCAGTTATATAAATAATATATTTTTCTTCATACCCTCTGAGAGGTTATGTCTACACTACCACCCTAGTTTTTAAATGTCCGCTAGTGCGGACTCCGTGCCGCGCGGCTACACGCAGCACAGACTAGGAAGTTCGGACTAGGCTTCCTATTCCGAACTACCGTTACGGAGTAACGAACTATAGCATACGGAGTAACGGTAGTTTGGAATAGGAAGCCTAGTCCGAACTTCCTAGTCTGTGCTGCGTGTAGCCGCGCGGCACGGAGTCCACACTAGCGGACATTTAAAAATGGCGGCGCCCGGCGAGATGCAAATTAAGCCCGGGAAATTCAAATCCCGGGCTTCATTTGCAACTCCGGTTGCCTACATTACCATCCTAGTTCGAACTAGGGTGGTAGTGTAGACATACCCTGAAAGCTGAAGGGGTATTATCCCTATTTTATAGATGGTGAAAGGAGGCAGAACGAGATTAAGGCTAAAACTGAGAACAGCATACATTAATTTTGGGTGCCCATTTTGATAAATATACCTGATTTTTCCTGAGTACTTAGCATTTTTATAGCCCTTTATAATTGAAGTGGTGCAGTTGCAACTTGGGCAAATCAGGTCACAAGTGTTTGAAGTTGGTCATCCAGAATATATGGCACTTATATTTAGTCACCAACTGTGAACATTATGTCCTAAGTGACTTGCCAACATTACATGTAACCCTAATTTGGGCATATACTAACTCTTGAATACTTAGTTTTCCAATCTTACAATAATTCTAACAGCTTGTATATGAAATTTTCAATTTTTAAAAAAACAAAGCAAAATTAAAAGTATACCCCCGTTGAACTATATTGATCATCAACAAAATTGGGTCCTTTATATTTTTATACCACAGATTTCTATCACTTGAGCCAATGGACTAGCTGGATGGTTACCAGCATCAGCAATAGGCTATTTGCCAGATAGACCAACTATGGGGTGATAGAATGCAACACACATCAATGGTTTACACAACTGTTTGCAGAGAGCAGGTCAGTATAAAGGCTCAAGAATCCTGGAGGGCTACTCTCCAGTAGTTGAGACCCCCTTCAGCACCATCTACCTCATCTGCCTCCTGCTTTGTAGAGATATATTTGTAGAAGATTATAATTTAGAGTCTTTCCAGTTTGTTTTATTAACAATGTAGTCCTCTCTCATTCACTGGTTTATTATTTAATGAATCACTAGATTGTTACATGGTGACAAAGTTCTGAATGAAAAGCAAACTGTAGTAATTCTGAAGTTAACTTCTGTGTCTGCAACTGAATGCAGAGACAAAGGGAGACACCAAAGAAGCAGGAGCCCCAGGGATGGAGGTTTTTGCGTGTATTTGATGAGCACAACAGTAACTTTATTAGCTTAGAAGGTGTAAAAAGCCCAAAATGGATGTATTTCAACCTTCATCTAATCTGCAATGGTCAGGCAATGCTGCCAAAAACTGAAAAACATTCAGACAGAGATCTAAATTGTATTTAGCAACCATAATGGTAGAGAAGAAAAATAAAATGAAAATATTTTTCATGTTGCTGGGGATGAAGCATTGGATATTTATGACACAGTTAAGTGTGAAGATGATGAAAGTATGAAGTTCAGTAAAATACAGACTAAATTTGAGGAACACTGCATGCCAAATAGAAATGACCCCTTTGAAAGTCCCAAATTTTTATATGCATGCAAAAAAACACGCATAGAGCAATATGTCACAGAATTAAGTCAAGTCAGTAAAACCAGAGATTTTGGTGAGTTGGCATCTCTGATCAGAGACAGAACTGTTTGTGGTATTAAAGAATGTGTTAAGAAAGAATCTGCTCTGTGAAGGAGATAGAACTTTAAAAAAAAGCTCTTCAAATGTGCAGGGCAGAAGAAACTGAGAAATGACAATCCAGAGAACTGCATTCTCCAAAAGAGGTTATTTATGTGCTAAGTTCACAAGAATATAGCCACAAGAGGCTAAATCAAAGAGTGGATCTACTTGCTATGAAAACCAATGCAATGGTTTGTTTAATAGTCACAGATAATTATTCTCTGTATCCAGAAATTTTCACACTGCACAGCAGTGATGGTAAATCAGTGATAACTGGCTTGAAGGGAAACATTTCCAGACACGGAATTCCAGATGAAGTCTTTAGTGATAACGAGCTGCAATTTTCCAGAACAGATTTTAGGCAATTTGCCAGAGAGAGGGATTTTTCATTACAAAGCATCTAGTCAAAATTACCTTGAATCAAATGGACTTGAAGAAAGGTCTATACAGAGAGTAAAGAACCTTAAGACAACATTTTTGACAGTGGGAGTGATTTGTATAACGTATTTATGGTTCACCCAAGTACACCCCTGGAGAATTACTTTTTCTACAGCTCAGCTACTAATGGGAAGGAACAGATCTAATTTAACAATTACTGATAACTTGCTGAAATCTCATAACAATGAAATAAAAAAATGAAGGTAAATCAGAAGTGGAAGCAGAAATACTATTTAGACAAAAGGACCATGATCTGCCACCTCTTAACCCAGGTAATATTGTGTGCCTGGGGAATCACATGTCTAATACTTGGGGCCAAAGGGACACCATGAAATAACAGGAATCTATGATTCTATGCAATTAAGGCTGGAAGAGACCTCAGGAGGTCATCGAGTCCAGCCCCCTGCCCAAAGCAGGACCAACCCCAACTAAATCATCTCAGCCAGGGCTTTGTCAAACTGAGACTTAAAAACCACTAGGGATGGAAATTCCACCACCTCCCTAGGTAACCCATTCCAGTGCTTCACCACCCTGCTAGTGAAATAGTTTAATATCCAATATCCAACCTAGACCTCCCCTGCATCCAAGGTCCTAGGTAGAGACAGACTAGGGAGTATGCATTTGACATAATCTAAGGGATCTAGAAGCAATCCCAGAACATTCCAGCACATTGACAGTATATGTGGACTCTGGCATTTTGCATCTGACTGATCCTTTATCAACACACAAAGGAGAAACAAGGAACAAGAACACTCAGACTCTAATGAAAGGCTGATACTGAGAAGATCAAAAACAGGAGATTAAAATGTCCTGAAAGACTCAGAGACTTAAGGAAAATAAGTGGTAAAAACTCACTCAAGAATGCTGTGCTGATGACCTTTCCTCTCTCTGTAGTTGACTCACTGGCGACGTCTACATTGGCAAGATTTTGCACAAATACTTTTAACGCAAGAGTTTTTGCGTTAAAGTATTTGCACAAGAGAGCATCTACACTGGCATGTGCTTTTGCACAAGAGATGTGCTTTTGCGCAAAAGCGTCTGTGCCAGTGTAGACGCTGTCTTGCAAAAGAAAGCTCCGATGGCCATTTTAGCCATCAGGCTTTCTTGCACAAGAAATTCATGTTGCCTGTCTACACTGGCCTCTTGCGCAAGAACAGTTGCGCAAGAGGGCTTATTCCTGAGTGGGAGCATCATAGTTCTTGCGCAAGAAGCACTGATTTCACACATTAGAACGTCAGTGTCCTTGCGCAAGAACTCCCCGCCAGTGTAGACAGGCAGCATGTTTTTGTGCAAAAGAGGGTACTTTTGTGCAAAATCATGCTAATGTAGACATAGCCATTGGGTTTATGGAAATTTACTAGCTGGGTGAAGAATTTAATTCACTTGCTATTAGATAATTGTTAGCTTGCTCTCCCTCTCTCTCACACACAAATAATTGCTTTTCTTTAAGAAGGAAGATGTAGAGATGTTGGTAGATGTTACAAAGCATGGCGGCATTAAATCTCCCCACAAATCATACACATTTTTTACTATGAGCTAAATTAATTTTTCTTTAATCTTGTTCTCAAAAACATCTGAATTGTTTTAGCTGGAACTTTCCCTAAAACTTCAGCCTGTAACTGACACTCACATAGAATATTTCAGCTTGATTGATTAACATTTGGCAAAGTTAAAAATGACTGAAAATATGATTTTCGAATGAAAAGTGCTGGAAAACCTTAACTTAAGTAATAGCTATCAGCGTAGTCCATAGCTAAATCATTCAGGATATGCATACACTGAAAAAAAAATCAGCAGCAATAAGTCTCAAAGCCCAGGATCTATAGACTGGAGCTCATGTGATAGCTAAAAATAGCTCTAATAACCAAGTAGTGGGTGCATGTTTCTGATTAATTATGGAAGTAGATTAAGCTAATTTGGAATAAAGTTCTCTTAGTCATGAATAAAAGCATCCACACCTGAAATTTAATCAGGAATAGTTAATCCACTTTACACTCACACCCTACCTTATTCTAGATTAACTTTCTTGTGTAGACATACCCTAACTGATATCAGTACAGGTTGAACCTCTCTGGTACAGCATCCTCAAGACCTGATTGGTCCCAAACCAGAGAATTTGCTGGACTAGGAAAGGTCAATGTGAAGGGGGCTCTGCTTTCCTCCTCCTACTGCCACCTGGGTCTTCATGCTCTTCTCACAAGAGGGGGGCTCCGCTTTCCCCCCTGCGGCTCCATGCTCTCCCACAGCAGCTCTGCTGCTGCCCAGGGGTCCACGCTCTGCTCAGGGGCCCCTGCTGCCATCTGGAGCTCCACACTGCACCAAGGGGCCCTACTGCTAGCTGGGTCTCCGGGCTCTACCTAGCTCTTCTGCACCACCCCAAGGCTCTGCACTGCCCCTGACAGCCCTGCTGCCACCCAGGGCTCTGCACATCTGCTCTGCTAGTTGCCATCCTAACCCCAGTGCCTGGGAGCTCCACATTCTGCCAGCAGCTCTGCTGCCCACCAGAGCTCCACTCTCTTGGACCTCTAGTTTGGCAGTGGTTCTGGCCCCAGCCTGCTGGCTTATCCCCGTGAGTGCTCCCACAGGATCACCCCGACGATGCCGGACCAGGGAAATCTGGTTTATCAAGTTTCAACCTATACTACTGACTAATTATCATCACTCCTGAATGTCTGGTGGACTGCCCTGTTTTATCTGTTTCTCCATTTAACTACTTCATTATTATGTTGATTTTTTAAAACTTGAAAGGTAGTTCTAATGAGGAATAAAACATTTGGACAAAACGCTATATGATAGACTGTTGCTTCATTATTTCTGTAGCTTTTGTCTTTCGAGAGTGAAAGACCCTCCCGATTTCCCTCTCCCCTCTAAGCAGGAATATAGAAAAGTTAAATTCCCTGGGCATATTTGAACTTCCTCTTCCCAGCAGCCAGTCATGCCATTAACCTTTGTCTCAATATCCGTAATGATGAATGAGCATGTTAGCACGATGTTTATGACAAAAGAATCAGCAGTGAGATAGTTAACCATGTTTGACATTTAAATCGTTAAAATTAAGCTTTGAAGGTTAGGTCCCCAAAGAGATGAGTGGAGCAGATCAGACCTTGTTAGTTATTGTTTCAGGCTTCTTGTTTACAGGCTCAGGAACACAATGCTGCATCAGATCTACTTGGTTCATATTCGGAAAGTTTTCATCACATCCAGAAGGGATAGAAACTTCACTTAAGGAGTGGAAAGGAGATAAAGCTTAGATGCTAAAACATAATTATGTAGTAGTGAGTGAACCCTGGAGGAAATACCAGCTCTGCTTATTATAGGTGGGGCTAGCAGTGCTCTCTATTATTAAAGCAAAATGCAGGACAATGTAGCACTTTAAAGACTAACAAGATGGTTTATTAGATGATGAGCTTTCGTGGGCCAGACCCACGAAAGCTCATCATCTAATAAACCATCTTGTTAGTCTTTAAAGTGCTACATTGTCCTGCATTTTGCTTCAACTACCCCAGACTAACACGGCTACATTTCTATCACTACTCTATTATTAAGGTTGCCTGACACTTCTCAATTTAAGACTCTCTTTTTATTGGTTTATAACATTGCCAAATGAACAAGTTGAGCTGAAATTTTGCATGGCAGATGTGTGCTTCAGGCTAATATTTTATTTTATCTTTTAAAAATTGAGTCAAAACAATTCAGCTACAAAAATGAGGCTACAAAAATACATGTTGGGCACATTACTATTTTCTGAGTAACCTCTCCACTGAACAGCTCTCCTAATTTTGGAGCAAGACATTTTGTATGGAGTGGCCTTTGTATTAGGAGTATGCCTTTTGCCATCTCCATGAAAATCCACCCCGATATGGCCATATTATAAGTCTTCATAAATAATCACAATTTGTACATGCTTATAATAGCTAAAATCCCTGAAGATTCTGTCTTCACTGAGCATGCTTGGTCCTCTCTCTTTCAGTTCCCAGTGACGACCAGACTGCACAAGCCACCCCCACAGAATGACTGATCATACTACAGGAGTGGAGCTACACTTTCCCCTATGTGTTCCATGTTGCTCCAGGCCAAGGAGGTTGGGGGTGGGGACTGGTACTAGACAATGAGAGCAAGGAGCTACTATCTCCTTTGTTCTCAATGACTGCATCTACTGGCACAGAGAAGAAAGCAGTCTGAGTCTATGTAGAGGGCCAAATTAGGCCCAAGAGAGAGAAAGAAATAGTTTGGTACTGGGTTGCAAGCAAGAAACTAGTCAAGCAAGGAAACTAGGAGCCAAGAGGACGTTGGAACTGGAGTTAGTGAGGGAAATAGGAGGGACGTGGCCTAGGAATCAATTGACAGGAGGGGATAGGGAACACACTGAGATCAATTGGGGTATAAGACTGGGACTGGTTTAACAAGGAAATTAGGACTAGGAACCAGAGTGTGGCCAGGGTGATAGATCTGACAAGAAGCTGGGTAGGTGAGGAGGGAGAGAGACATTGCTGCTATGGAGTTGAGGGGTTGAGGAGAAGAGGAACTGGAAACAAACTGGGTGAGGATGAAGATACGTATTGGAAGCTGGTGGAAGGGAAAGAGATCAGATGAAGAACCAAGAAAGGGAAACTAGACTAGTTATACAAGATGACTGGGTAAGGAGAGAGGCAAGAGAGAATTGGGACTAAGATGGCAATTGAACTGGGACAAAGAGCATGGGGGTAGAAAAGAGATATGACTGAAACACAAAGGTTGGAAGGGAAAGGACAGAAATGGTCAAAATTTGGGGGAAATGGGCAGAACTGTCTGTGTCCACTGGAGTATACACCCCTACAGAACCTGAAACGGAACCTGAGAGTATGTCTACATGGAAGGAAAAACAAAACAAAACCAAATCAGCAGTGAGTCGCAGAACCCTGGTCAGTTGACCTCAGAGCCCAGAGTTCATGCTAAAAATAGCAGTGCTGACATTCCTGTTTGGAATGGAGCCCAGGCTATGAAACCAAGCAATTGGGGAGAGTCTTGGAGTCCAGGCCCTAGCCTGAATGAGAACATCTACACTCATATTTCTCTATATGTATCACGGGCCAGACAACCCTGGCTCTGAGACTTGCTACTTTTGTAGTATAGACCAGTGTTTCTCAAACTGGTCTGTGGATCTACTCTGGCCACTCCCATTTGTTTACTTGCCAGTACGCTATTTGCAGCCAAGGGGAATACCAGGAAGCAACAGCCCAGGTCACGCCACTCCCCATGGCTCCCCTGGGCTGCAAAAAGTGAACCAATGGCAGCTGCAAGGCTTCATGGCTCCGGAGCCAGTAAGTAAACAAACTAGAACGGCCCATTAGCAGCTCTCTCAGTATGGGTCTGCAGACCACTTTAAGAAACACTGGTATAGATATACCCACGGATTCCAAAGTCTTACCATTCCTCTGCTGTCAGCAAACATACATGAAATGCATTGGCAAAAAGTGTCCTATCCCTGGTCCACATCAAGGATAATATGCTGCTAATCTGAAGGAATTTGTGTCTTTTCAGTTTGCTTTTATAAAAACCTAGGAAATTATACACACAGAAACTACTGTTGAAAGAACACTACTGTATTAAGGTTGCAAATTTAAGCAATCAAAAGATAATGAAAGAATTAAAGTTTTCTGTGTAACCTTAATTTGGCTCCTTGCGCATATGCATTGTGATACAGCGTTCAATTATATGATCATACACTATTTTTTCCACAGGACCCTGTCTCATTCAGTGCATACACAACTTCAATTCTGGCATTTCCTAGCTTTTGAGTGCTTGACTGCAACCTTAATAATATTCTTTTGACATAGTTTTTTGTAGTATAATATTAATTTACTCTAATGGAAAGGCAATGGTCAAAAAAGCCACTGCACATATTCAATTACAAGTATGTTTTACAGGATGTTGTGGAGGTAGGATTCAACTACAATTTTGGATTATATATGCATATAAAATAAAATAACTTTTCAGCTTTGCTACCTTCTCCAGTACTGAACACTTTGTTGGTATTCCTTCCCCACTGACTGCAATCAGTACCTCATTGTTCATAATTCTTATTTTCTTGGCGGTTCCTAAACTGTGCTCTTCAAATGGCACAGAAACATTGTAAACAAAATCCTACATCTTCAGTTCACTAATTTCTGTAAAATGAGCCCAAATAAAGCAATTAGATGGTATAACTTTAAAACTACCAACTTGAAACATTAATATGATTTCCAACTTAAAAGCTTCACGTTTTATCTGGCTATTGCTTTCATTTTTCACAATTTGACCACATTAGTCAATTAAACAATTTATTCACTCATACCAAAACCACATTGCTCCAAACATCACACATCTTTATTTTTTAAAGCTAATAATATTCCAAGAAAACTAACATCCAATATAGGGTCCTTTTATCTCTTTCTGCTTCCCTCACAATTACAGCTGCGACTTGCGACTGTTCGCACTTACGACCAACCTCCCATTAACCCCATTACAGCTGCTCCCTGACTTACAAACACATCATCTGCACTTTCGAACAGCGCGGCCGTATTTAAAAACATGTATTCCTGACTTATGAACAAATCGCGTTACGAGCAGGTGTTTGGTACGTAACCCGTTTGTAAGTCGGGGACCGGCTGTACTCTTATTGCATTACTTACATTTTTGGGGTAAGTGGCTTAGAACTAATATCTT
The DNA here is from genome assembly GCF_052426305.1 of Pelodiscus sinensis. Taxonomy (NCBI): domain Eukaryota; kingdom Metazoa; phylum Chordata; order Testudines; family Trionychidae; genus Pelodiscus; species Pelodiscus sinensis. The sequence goes on along the minus strand of NC_143053.1, from coordinate 246,604,015 downwards.
GACCTAGTTTGAAACGCCTGCATTAATGGTCAAGCATTTAGCATGTATTTCAAATGCTCTTCTATAGTTAATACTTCAGTAGCAAGAGAAAGGTTGCCAACTTTCTGTACTAGGTTTCATAAAACATTAAGTCTGATACTTAGCAGAAGCAGTAACTGTTAAGTAAATGATATCCTTCTGATTAATGCCCTGATCTGAAAAAAACACTGATTTTTTTCTAACCCTTTAGCAATGTCCCAAAACAGATGTACACAACTGCAAACTCTGTTTTCTTTCACATTTACGAAGTGCGATGGCATTTTTATATTTGTGCATGAGCCCTTTTACCCAAGAGTAAAATAAACCATAATAATTCTTCACCATCTGTTTGTTAATTTTGCATTCATTTAACTTTGCATTTTAAACTAATAATCATTTTCTTATAATATAGTTTGTGCCGCGATAGAAATTATAGCTCAATGAGAAAAAGAATAGTTTATAATAATACACAGTATATCTACAAATGATTCCATTGCTCTTAATTTTAGAGATAATAATGTCATTGAATGGAAAGAACTGCCAAAATATAGTGCTATGTTTCATGGGTCATAGAGCTCACTGGTAATGTAAATATTTACTGTGTCCCAGGACCCATTCCCACCTGATCATTTAAATATCTCCCCCATCTTGTACTTTTCAATAACTTTACATTTAGCTGTATATAGCAGCTTTACTGAATGCCTGAAAGAATAAGGTGTGAGCAGTTAACTCTCTTCTCTATTTTGTTTGCAATGTATAGTCAAATACAATTTCATTGCTCCAACTTGTTCATATCACATACTCCATCATGCAAGACCATCTTTTTAACAATTTTATTTGTATGTGACCACAATTAATTAGGACTCTTGGCAGCGAATTACTTTAGATGAAAGCGTTCTATTGCTACATTTATAATAAAACATATAATAACCCTTACACTTTGCAAGCCATTTTTGATTCATAGTAATAAACTGAGATGTAATTGCTGGAGCCTGCACAGAGGGGGAAAGCAGCTACCAGCAGCCGGTTACTCCCTCTCCGAAATAGATTGATAGGGAGTAGGTTGGCAGTGGCAGGGATGGAGTTACTCCCTTGGCTCCGCCCCCTCAATTGCAATGGCTCACACATAGCAGCCAGCAAAGAGGGGGAAGTAAACTGCCAACAAAAAGTCTGGAGCGAATGGGAGGCAGGGTTGAGACCGTCAGAGTCATGCACTAGGTCCTGCTCTACTCTTTGGGCAGTGAATCTAGATGTTGGCCCTTACCTAGGATAGATCATAACTCGACTACCAGGTTACAATCCAGCCCCCTAGAATGTGAACTCATTGGTGCAGAGATGGTTTTCTTTGTTACTTGTCTCTACAGTGGCTCCTTGGGCCTTACCATAATATAAATAGCTACTACTCATCACTAATAATCTCTTCAAGAACCAAGAACCAAGCAGTTCTAGTAACTTCAAGGAGATTACTCACATTAGTTACCCCTATTTTCTAAAACTTCACCATCCTTTCACAGCATGGAAAGCTTAATGCCAGATTACTACCCTAACAATTCAGCAGTGGTCAATATTTTTTTAATAAAAGTGCACACAAAGCAAGAAATGGTATACTAAAAACAGGATTCATGCCAACTGAAGAAGTTAAATGAAGAAAGTAGAAAATTACTTGACATTGTTTTAATGAGGTTGATATTTGTGCAGTAAACTAAATAAATGACCTGCCAGCATTGCTGCACATAACAGGTCCACAGAAAATTAAAAAGATGTGAGAGTATGACCTCTTACGATGTTTTGTGTTTCCTAACTTCAAGTTCCACCTGCCACCTGACTGTAGTACTTCAACCTTTTTATTTCTCAGATGGGTGAGCACTACTGACAGGTCTAGCCTTTACTAGGGGACTTATCCATCACAATATTCTAGGTCTGACAAAGAACAAACTACAAGTCAGAACCTTTTAAAACAAAATTGCCAATTTAACATTTGGAAGATCTTAATAAATTCTATTACCACAGAAATTACATTAAATTTGCTTGCATTCTGAATAACTACTTTGCTTCCCACAAAGTTCTGAAGCATGATGCCCCACACGGCGAAATACTCCACTCACCTTCAAAGGTTTACCATAAACTTAAGTCAGATCTTCCTGGAAATATTTTACCTGCTATTGTCACAAGGGATACCTAACATCACTAACAGAAAGAAATTAGAGAACATTTAAAAAAAGTTTTTGCTTGTATATTTTACAGCCCTTTTGTCTATAGCTAGTTTCTCTGTTTACTCTGCACAATCAGTCAATTTCCTCAGTAGTCTGTGTAAATCTTTTATCCAACAAAGGCAAAGAAAACATTTTTAAAATAATAGGAAAATGTGTTTGTAAAACTATAAAAATTGTCTGGGGAAACTTGTTTGCAGGTGAAGCTCCTGAAAATACTTTTAATGTATTTTTAAAAAGTAGCTAGACTTCAAGTTGATAATGTCTACTTAATCTCAAGCAATACAGTGCCATAAACAATTTCAATGGTATGTTTTTACATTGCCAATTTCATGTGCACATTTTTCACTTATCTTGAGCAAAATGTTGGCATCTTTAAATGTAACACACAACAGCCAGCAAAAATGTGTTGGCAGAGAAGATGCTCTACAATATTATGGAAGGTGCTAACTTAAGAAATATGCCATTTCATCAGTTTTTTATGGCGATCCACAGACCATTTAGAAGTTGACTCCCAAAAACTGACCTATCATATGGTGCTGGCTTTACTTCTAGTTTCAAGCTTCGATTCACAGAACAGATGGATAGGTGACATAGCAAGAATGACTTTTTCCATAAAATGATCAAATACTTACCAATAAAAATAGCTAAGATACATTAAAATGCTTTTCTAAGTAAGTGAGTACTGTAGCTGCCTCAGAAATATTATGCTATTGTGAATGGGAACCAGGCTGGTCTAGTACATGAAAGAAAATAGGAGAGTGGTGGTCCACAACACAAACTCTTCATATGACAGTTTACATTTGAGATCTCCTGGATTAACAGTATTACTTTACTACTGGTGCGCAAAATCTTAATTCTCAACTGACAATTTTGAGTCTGATGCTGCATCAAAGAAGTCAAAGGGAGTTTGTTCACTGGATTTAGTGAAAAAAAGTAGGGTTGTAAAGTGCCAGTTAACCATTACCCATAAACAGCAACCCGTTACCTGTTTACATCCCTAGAAAGAAGAACTGGGTCTTTATGTGTATGTATTTTTTCCCTTTAAGGGCTTGATTCTGCAAGGTGCTGAGCACTCTGACCCCAATCTTGCAAAACATTTAAGTACTTAAAAGCAAACTGAAGTCAATTGGACAATTCATAAGTTTAATGCTAAACATGTGATATGTTTTTCTGACACAGTGCCAAAGTGTTCAGCACTCTTGAGATCATGCCATGGGTGCACATCCTGAATGCAATTTAATAAAACCTATATAATCTTACCAGGAAAAATAATTTCTGAGACAAATAATCATATACTGTCTACAGGAGTTTTGCTCGAGTAAGGATTACAGGATTTGCAGCAATGATTTTTATATAAAAATTAGACTGAGAAATCAAAAAATGTTTAAGTAAACAAGTGAACTAGAATCTTAAAATGTGGGAAAAAAACAATTTTCATGATCATATAAAAATAAGTTACTGTTTTACTGCAGTTTTTCTGTATTTAGTCATTCTAAGATCACCCTATGACTTACGGCACAATTCTGTAGACATACACCTAAACAATTTTTCTGATGTGAGCAGTCTCATTTATTCACGTGTTTAATATATTGAAGGTGCTTCAAAGCACAGAATACATCTTAATGTTCCTATTCTGCATCTATTACAATGAAGCCTTATTACTGATTAGGACTTAGATAATATGATAATTTATCTAGCTTTTTGTAACAGTATCTACCACACAAGTGTTTTGCAAAATCAGGACCAAAATCTCTAATACTAAAACAAAAACTAAGTATGGAAAGAGTTGAGTATCAACTACTTAAACAGGAAGCAACTATACTATCAGATTAGTGCTGCATATTAGGAAAAGAAGATGAGGGCTACATTTAGATACACAGAAGTCAATAGGAGCTTTCCATACGTCCCTTTTAAAGCTAGGTGTTTAGTCATGATTTACAAGTACCCAAACCCAACCCAATCAAATTCTAGAAAAAACTTCAGGATTTATCTAAAAGATGTAAAAATGTCCTAGTTGCCTGTTTCTCTTGAAAGAGTTTCTCATTTTCTTTGCTCATTCTGTACAGCAAGAAATCTGGGAGAACTATTAAAATGGCATCCCCAGAGATTACTTCACTGTTTCACTTGATTCAATGGATATTTTGAAAAATGAAGTATTTTTTAAAATCAGTACATTGACATTACCATAACATACATTTTAAGTAGGTTTTTCCCCTGTATTCATCCAAGTGCTGTCAAGCCATCCTTATGAGAAACATGAGGAAGGGAGAAAAGCACAAGAATCTGCCTTCCTACGTTGCGTTAAGCAAAATCACAGCCAGGGTAGACACTGCTCCTGGCTAGCATCCTAAAAGGAAAAAGGGGGTCCTGAATCCCTGGGCAGGCCAGCAAACTTCACTCTCCTTCCAAGTCAGCAGAGTGCATGCTCACTGGGAACCCTCAGAAGTATTTCTGTTTGACTCAGCCAAAATTGTTCCTCTCTTTGCAGCATACGTCTGAGAGCTCAGAGCAGAATCCTGACCTAGGGGACCACCAAAGACTACTGCAATTTTCCTTTAAATGGTATTTCTTCATATGGAGGAATAAATGCCAATTTTTCAATTTGAGACCAGGCATGAGATATTTTAGCCCCAAAGACAATTTGAGATGGTGAAATTATAAGTTTTTGATATAAGGTTCCTAGTGTGAAAGTGCAGCCTCATCTGTAACTATATCATTTGCCTTATTGCTATAATAACTTTAGAGAAAAACTACAAGGAAAAACCAAGTGTAGAAGGTTGTATCTGAGCACATTATGAAGAATGCAGAATCCATGAAGAAAAATGAAAAGTCCATCGCTAAACACATTTCACTGGTTCAGAACACATACTCACAATGTTATTTCAGAGCTTTCAGTAAATAATTTCAAGGAGTATTACCGAATAAAGAAAACGTGCATTAAAAAGTCCTTCAGGCCCTCACTTCGGATGCATCTCAGACAGGCCTTTCAACTTTTATTTTTGTGTGATGTTTCTGCTCGTTCCTCAGTCTCTCCCTTGGTACCTCTTGTCTAATCTGTCTGCTTTCAATGCTTTTCCATAGCATCTGTTCTTTATACCTCCAGTCTAGTCATCATCAAAGCCTTTTTGGAATTTCTTTGTAGTAATAACTTCTCCTCCCTCATTCCAGGCCTGATTTCCAAAATCTAGACTTAAAGAGAAAAGGTCACCTACCATTTCTGGTCAGGTGGCCCATGACTGATGACAGGGACAAGCTCTGAAGTTTGAGGTGCAATAGATAATCAAGTATAAACTGAAGCAAAGCCTACTCCAGAGCCGTCCCTGGGGTATAGAGAATCAGGGCAACCCCTTTGGACTCTGCACTTTGATAAAATCAGGACTGTCCCAATATTTAGCCCTTTGACCCACAACCCAACTGATGTATGATCAGGAAGCCATTTGTGCCAATATTCAGATAAGCATGCAGGCAAGTAAGGAGCAGTGTTACCTGTAAGCTGTGCACTTGTACGGTCACTCAGGAGAGATTCAAATGCTGCCTAACTGATAAGCAGAGTGCCCACAGCTGGGTGGTGATGCACATTTGCACATGCTTATCCCTGTAAAAATGTGTTCTGCACATGGATGGTAAAAAGTAGAGGGAACATTGGCAAGGAGTATCAGAGGGGTAGCCCTGTTAGTCTGGATCTGCAAAAGCAACAAGGAGTCCTGTAGCACCTTATAGACTAACAGATGTATTGGAGCATAAGCTTTCGTGGGCAAAGACCCACTTCGTCAGATGCATGTAGTGGAAATTTCCAGAGGCAGGTATAAATATGCAGGCAAGAATCAGGCTAGAGATAACAAGGTAAATTCAATCAGGGAGGATGAGGCCCACTTCTAGCAGCTGATCTTGAGGTATGAACACCAAGAGAGGAGAAACTGCTTTTGTAATTGGCTAGCCATTCACAGTCTTTGTTTAATCCTGAACTGATGGTGTCAAATTTGCAGATGAACTGCACCTCAGCAGTTTCTCTCTGAAGTCTGGTCCTGAAGTTTTTTTGCAGCAGGATGGCTACCTTTAAATCTGCTATTGTGTGTCCAGGGAGATTGAAGTGTTCTCCTACAGGTTTTTGTATATTGCCATTCCTAATATCTGATTTGTGTCCATTTATTCTTTTGCGTAGGGACTGTCCAGTTTGGCCAATGTATATAACAGAGGGGTGTTGCTGGCACATGATGGCATATATATTACATTGGTAGATGAGCAGGAGAATGAGCCAGTGATGGTGTGGCTGATCTGGTTAGGTCCTGTGATGGTGTCGCTGGTGTAGATATGTGGGGCAGAGTCAGCACCGAGGTTTGTTGCAGGGATTGGTTCCTGAGTTAGAGTTACTGTGGTGCGGTGTATAGTTGCTGGTGACAATATGCTTCAGGTTGGCGGGTTATCTGTGGGCAAGGACTGGCCTGCTTCCCAAGGACTGTGAAAGTGAGGGATAGTTGTCCAGGATGGGTTGTAGATCACTGATGATGCATTGGACAGGTTTTAGCTGAGGACTGTATGTGATGGCCAGTGGTGTTCTGTTGGTTTCTTTTTTGGGCTTGTCCCGCAGAAGGAGGCTTCTGGGTACACGTTTGGCTCTGTTATTCTGTTTCCATACTTCCTCGTGTGGGTATCGTAGTTTCAAGAATGCTTGTTGAAGATCTTGTAGGTGTTGGTCTCTGTCTGCTTTAGTCTCCAGGCTACTGGCTATCTCTCATGATCATGACACATGCCACCAAATGCAACACCTTCAGGTTCAGGTGGAGAAAATTGCCGTGGTCCTGGGAAAGCAGGTCTGGCCGCAGAGCAAACCACAGTGAGGCAGCTCCCAAAGGTTCAGCAGCATGACAAATCAATGCTGAAATAGCCACTCGGGGCCATCAGGATAACATTTGCCCTGTCCTGTCTGATCTGCATGAGCACTCTGTGGATCAATGGCACAGGCAGGAAGCTGTACATCAGGGCCCCTGACCATTCCCCAGAGCGAACAAAACACATAGCATTTCCTGTTCTGACTGACACAAACAAGTACTTCTGGAGAGTTTCCCACTTTTGGAAGATCAGACTGACTGCCTCTGGATGGAGTAACCACTCATGGGGTAATGAGTTGGTCCTCATGTGGCAATCTGCTAACACATTCCTGGTTCTAGGCAAGTACACAGCTATAAGATGAATGGCATGCTGCACACAGACGTCCCAAGGCAGACAGCTTCTTGGCAAAGGGTCAATAACATGGCTCCACTCTGCTTGTTGATACAATACATTGCAATGGTATTGATTATGAGGAACCATCTTGCCCTTTAGGTGGGGCAAGAAAGCCTGGCAGACTAGGCAAACATGTTTTAGCTCCGTGATATTGATATGAAGGCCCAGGTTGTTCCACAGCCAGAAGCCTTGAGTGCTGAGCTCACCAGGTGGTCTCCCCAGCACAGGTCCAAAGCACATGAGGCAAGTGTCAGCAACGGGGAGGGGATGACGCCGTGGCTGCGAAGGGAAAACCCATTAACATCAGCAGGGTTCAACCACTGCTCCAAAGATGACAAGGATGTGATCTAGAACCCTGACTACCTGGTATAGATTATGTATTTTGGGGATGTAAACTTATGCTAACCATGCTAGCAAAGGCCAGAGATTTGGGTCTGCACATCCTAAATTCAAAACTCCAGTCATCTAAAGAAATGGGGTTTGTCCACAAAAGTTCGTGATACCATCTACATGTTTTGTTACTCTATAAAGTGCTACCAGACCATTGCTGTTTTTTAAGTTTATCCTGCCCAGACTAACTCGGCTACCCACGAAGCTACATATGTACAGGCAGCCAGGGGGCCCAACAACTACAGGCAGATGTGAGCCATGGTGGGTAGGCGGTCTTTCACATGGAAAATCTGGTCCAACATGGCCTGAAAATGAGCCTCCAGAAGTGTCATTGAACCAGCCTTACGATAGATTGTTGCTCATTTATTAACAGGCCCACCTCAGCACAGGCAGAATTAATCAGAACAAGTCTCCTCTGTATTTGTTCCTGAGACCTGCCTTTGATGAGCCAATCATTGAGATACTGGAAGATCTGGACTCCTTGACATCTCAGATAAGCAGCTACTAGCACCATATATTTTGTGAAGACCCTTAGGGCCAATGAGAGGTGGTGCTGTGAACTGGAAATGGCATCTGCCCACTCAGAAACAGAGGAAACATCTGTGTCCTTGGAATATGGAAATAAGTATCCTTCAAGTTGAGTGTGGTGTACCAGTCTCCTAGATTCAGGAAGGGGATGAATGAAACTAGGGAGACCATATGAAACTTCAATCTCCTGAGAGACATGTAGAGGTATCTCAAGTCCAAAATGAGTCTTAGGCCCCCTTTTTATTTTGGGATTAAAGAAATAACAGGAGCAGAACCCTTTTCTGCCATGTCCTGAGGGATTTCCTCCGCTGCTCCCATGTGCCAGAGGTTCTTGACCTCTTGAAAGAGGACTTGATCTTGAAAAGGGTCCTTGATGATACATAGAAAAGGGGAGGTTGGAAGGAAGGAATGGATGAAAATTGGATGGTGTAATCTTGAGACACTATCTCCAGCATCCAGCTATCTGAGGTAACTCACAAGCAGGCCTACAGTAGAGATAGAGACCACTGAGGAAAAGGTGACTGGGGGCATTGCTCTTGCCCTCACACTCAAAACGAGCATCTCTGTCCCCCAGGGTGCTTTGCCAGGCTTGGGTGGAAAGGTGAGCAGAAGGAAGAACAGTTGTGTTTAAACTAACACCCTTTTCCCTTGTCCTTGCAGACACTGGATGAAGCTGCACAGGCCTCGGTGACATGGTCAACCAGAAATGCTTTCTTGCAGCAGACGGCGGTCTATGCATGCCCAAAGAATGAAGAAGGGCAGGGGGGCCTGAAATGTCTTTTAAGCCATGTAGCCTTACACCTGTCTGTTCTGAAAAAAGGCCGATCCCACTGAATGGGATGTCCTAGACTTAGGTCTGCATTTCCTAGGAGAGGCTAGTAGTCTGAAGCCAGGAATTGCACTTCATAAGCACAGCTGTTGTGATCCCTCCAGCTGCTGAGTCAGTGATCTCCCACAACATTTGGAGGGAGCACAGAGCCACCACTGTGCCCTCCACCACAAGGGTGCTGAATTCCTGAGCTAAACCATGTGAAAGGGATTCCTTGAACTTAACATAGGGAATCCCATAAGTTGAAACTATATCTCTCTGGAAGGGCCTGATGGCTCTGTCACCCAGAATTGTAGACTGGCAATTGAATATATTTCCCTACCAAACAGATGCTATATTTTGAACTCTTTGCACTTCAATAAGGCCACTGTACTGGTCACTGGCTGTATTGCCAAGGTGGTGCTTTTGAAATCAAAGTGGCCTTAGGTGCCCATTCACACCAGAGGAGTCTAGATGAGGGGCTGAACTGCCCTTCTGTGCCAAGGAATCCCTTTCCAGTGGATCTCTTGACACAGAGTCCTTGTTGGATGATGTTGGGGAGTCATGCTTTCTTACCACCTTTTTGGACACTGGTGAGAAGTGGAGCCCACTGCTGGGGGCATACTGTGCACCAATGCTGAGGCACTTGGTAAAATCTGGTGGAATGGCATGGAAGCTGGACGAACAGTGGACTCCAAGAGGAGAACTAAAACAAATATCCTGCTCTTTCTGGGTGTGCGGGCAAAAGTTTTTACAAACAAGGCACTTATCTCTCACGTGTGATTCCTCCAAGCTCTTGTAGCAGCTCCTATAGGGGTCATTTACAGGTATAGGCCTGATACAGTCCACACAGGGCTTAAATCTTGAAGTCTGGGATAGGAAGGTTACATAATATTTAATTAAATAATCATGTCACTGCACCAAATCTTATCAGTTACATGATTATTCGATATTCCTTGGGGTGAGGCCAGCAGCTAGTGCACTGCTGGCCTCACTCCCAGGGAGCCCCCTGCCCATGCTGCTGCCTTGGGGCAGGGCAGTCTCTATCCACATGGGGCAGCAGCGTGAGGCAGCAGCAGTCTCTGTCAATGGGGATGCCTGAGCTCCCCATGGACAGAGGCTGCTCCACCATCCATCCCATAGAATAGCCTCTGTCCGTGGGGAGCCAGGCTCTATCGCAGACAGAGGCTGTGCCGGCATCCCACCTGCCCCTCACCCACGTGTGGCTGCCTCCGATACAGAGGCAGTAGTATGAAAGAGGGTCGAGGTGGCTCCGCAAAGCTGGCTTCCTTCATGTACTGGTTCCCGCCTGCACCTCTCACACACCGCGCTGCTGCCACCCCATCAGAGGCAGCAGCCTGGACGTTGGAGGGCAGGCAGCTCTGCAGGATCCAGTGCTCATAGGGATCCAATTTAAAAGCTGACTCCTCTTGGGCACCAGCTTCTGCCTGCTCTCAACCTTGCTGCCATTGATACAACGATGTCATTAGGATTAACCAATAAGACCAGGTTTATCAGTTAATCGTTTACACAACTATATGCTAACATCCCTAGACTAGGAGGCATGCCCCACCTGGGGCAAAGTCCCCAGTGGGACTCTAAGTACACCAACTAATATAAACAAATTATTTACAAGGCCCTAAGGCTTGAAGTAAATAAAGACAAAAAACCCGCTAGCCCTCGCTATGCAAGGAAAGGCGCTCTGACTAACCACCACAGGGAATAAGAAGGAACTGAAAAGGCATAGAGTCAGTAGGGCCTGATATGCTGATGCATAAGTGCTGCATTCAAGGGGGCAACATTGCCAATCTCTAATGACCGCACATGTCATCGACATGGAATCAACATGGAATGGAATCGACATGAGTGAGGGGGAAATCTCGCTCCCTGGGGTACAGAGCCCCCAGAAGGGTTCGAGGCCGGAGGTCAAATCAGTGAGGCAGGAAAGAAACTTAGAAGAGAAAACTTTATGATGCATGCATGCAGGCTGTCACTTCAAGAGTGAAGCAGCAGCCCTGACAGACAGATTCACGTATCCTTTATACAGAATGCTTAGACAGTTCAGTTGTGGATTGTTCTTCTTTAACATATCAAAGTCTCAGCAGAAGTACTCTGAGACTTCTGTTCACCCCAGGAGTGCTAGAAGTAAGTTTTTACAGTACACAAAGCCACACGAGAACTTGAGTGGAGGAGTCTACAAGGCAAACTGTGACAAAGATAAGGGTTTACATGACAAATTGTGACAGACTAGGAGTATCCATGAATTTGAGATAGGCATTGTAAGGGTCTTTGATTAGAGTTAATTTGATTCTCTCTGTTACAGGGAGAGAGGCCTGGAAAACTTTTAACCCTTACAACAGTTTTCTTTAGAGAGTTTTGATTTCTGCACAGTCCCCCTTTAGACACAATTGGAGTTATTGGATTTTCCCCACATGAGCAAGCACTCAAAGAAGAATGAACATTTTTCAAAGCACTCTGATTGAACAAAATAAGGAAAAACTTCTAAGGCTGCCTCCGCTTTCCTGCTTCAATGCCAAGAGTGCACTCTCACAATCTACTTCCTACAGAACATTCTCTTGGCACTGGAGCAGGAAACCAGGAGGAACACTTCAGTGGGAGAAGTAGGTGAGACTGAAAAACAAAATGCTTTTCTTTAAAGGGAAGCCTCAAATACTGTTTTAAGAGTGGGAGGTTTACACTGCACTAGCATGTCCCTTCTTTAGTGTCCTGACTTCATTACCACATTCTACAGACAGACAGACAGACAGATAGATAATGAATAATTGTCTATGATGTAGTTCAATAGGTTTTCTCCTGCCTTTCAAAAGGGACAAAAAAGTTATGTTTCTCTCCATATCTACACTACTAAGTCAGTACGCATTAAAACCAACATCTTAGAGATTAAACAAAATATGTAGAATCATGACCTTTCATGGCACTTGATGGCCTATATAGCCCTGTCCCATGTACACTGACCAAACCAGACAGTCTCTAGGATAAATGGACACAAATCAGACATGAGAAATAGTAACACACACAAACCTGTAGAGGAACATTTTAACCTGCCTGGTCACTCAATCATGAAAGTAGCCATTCTTCTATAAAGGAATTTCACTAACTAATTACAGAGCGAGTCTGCAGAACTGGAATTAATCTACAGATTTAACACCATTACTCTGGGCTTGAACAAAGATATTGACTAGTTGGCACATTATGAAGCCAATTTCTCCTGCCTTTAACATTTGCATTGCCACATCAAAAGTTATGTATGAGACATATTGAGCCCACTTAAATAGCCTCAAACACAGATCTTACAATTGACAGGTACTTCTGCTGTTATATCTATATCTTGGTCTTTTATTTCCACTCCATTTCATCTGATGAAGTGGGTTTTATCCACAAAAGCTCATGATTATATATTTTGGTTAGTCTCTAAGGTGCCACAGGACTACTCTTGTTTTAAGTTACAGACTAACACAGCAACCCCTCTGAGATTTTTTAGCAAGCATTAAAGTCACAGAATTCACATTATTATGTATTGAAAGAAAGTTTTCTACTTTTGAAAGAACACTAATGTTATTATCGTGATTAGAGAAGATTGCTTACAAAAAGAGAAAATACAAATATTCCATTATATTAGCTAACCCTTAGCTTTTTCAACTATGGACAGACACTAAAATGTGTCAATTCATTCCACACACAGGGCAGGAAGTAGTAGTAAAACAGGCATCCATCATCAGGTGTAGCTTACCAGGAAACTGATGTTCTATCTGGCATTCAGACAAACTGTCTATAAATTCTTGTATGTGCTTGGATACATCATTTACTTGATCCAAAAGCCCCACTGTTCATACACAATGTGTGGTGGAGTTAAATCAAAATTTAAAAAATAGATTAAAGGAAAATAATCTACATACCTCTTTCCTCCTCTCCCTCTCAGCAAGGGTATGTCTAAACTATATCCCTCTTTTGAAAGAGGGATGTAAAATAGGCAGATCAAAAGTGCAAATAAAGCAGGGATTTAAATATCCCGCACTTCATTTGTATAATCACGTCTCAGCAGTCTTTCAAAAAAGAGTATTTCAAAAGTGAAACTGCCTTCTAGAAGTGGTTCTTTCGGGGGGGGAGGGGGACCCTTTTTCAAAAGATCCTGTACTCATTTTTTTCAAAAGACCGCTTTTTCGAAAGATACCCCTTTTCAAAAGACTGCTGTGACGTGATTATGCAAATTAAGCATGGGATATTTAAATCCCCGCCTCATTTGCACTTTCAATCTGCCTAATTTACATCCCTCTTTCGGAAGAGGAATGTAGTTGAGACATACCCCAATACTGCTTCAGATTTTGGACTACAGGCTAATACATCACTGCTCTTTCTATACAACTGACAGGTACTGGATTATAAATATTGATTACTTCTTGCTAAATTCACCTCATTACAATATATCCTGTTTCCCATTCAAAAGAGCAGAACTATTGAGACAATTATTATGGAGCAAGCAGATGATGAAGATGGACTGAAAAATCAGTCTGAATATTTATAGAAGTCAGTGAGTGAATAAAGCTTCTATATGTAAACATAACAATAAAAATCCTCTATAATTCATCCACTCCACAATCTGGAATTTTATGATATAATGTTACTGTATTGCATTTCAGCACCTTGTAATAACATTTTATGATTCTCAAGACACTGATGGGACAAGGGATGCACAGAAATGAAAAACAGAGAATGCTGGCATAACACATTTCCATAGTACTTTTCACTTAGAAACATCACAAAATATTCCAGAAATGAAATGCAGTCATCTCTGCACTGAAACATGGCTAACACCACGTGTGTATCTACATTGCAATGTTGGTCCAGGGTGTGCAGGATTCAAATCAACTGACCCATCTTCGAGACTCTCAGGCTTCAACATCTACATTTTATTTTAACCTTATGGTAACATTTTTCTAACGTGGGTTCAAATATAGGGTTCTGCAGTGCATAGACCCAAATCCAAGTAACCATATCTCAGAATCCCTTGCACTCTCACACTCTAAAATGTGGCTGCTCTTGTCCTAGGCCTCTGGCATACTTTACTGCCTGCCTGCATGTTACCAGGAAGAAGTTCACTTTGCAAACGCTTGTCTGGTTTGCTCTCCACTGCAATCCAGGAGGTTCCCTGATCATGTGTTTGCAGATTGGTGATCAGAAGAGGTTAGGTTAATGCTGACATTAACTGCTGCTATTCACCAAGGTAGATGGCTCCTGTTTTCAATGGGAGTGGATTGCAGATCGCTGCAACAGACATGGGTAAGGAAGTTGTCCCATGAAATTGTGGGATATTTCCAGCTGGAACTCAAGTGGGGTTGTATGTTACGAAGGGAAATAGTTGAGCAAAAATTGTTTAAAAGCTAGACAAAGATACACGCTATTACCAGATTTGTTCAACTTGGTACAACAAGCTGTAGCACATGTGGGAAGCCAATGAATACCCTTACGTTCACAAATTATATTGAACTCACAGCACTGGGCAAGAGACTTAGGAGTAGCTAACAATGTAAATGGTGAAAGCAGAAAATTCAGACAGAAGATCAGTATGGGAAAGATGAAAACTACGGTAAGGGGAACACAAGGGAAGAAGTAAAGATCAAAATTGGTGACAGAATTAGAACAAGTAAAAAAAATCTGTATTTTTGGACTAACATAGAAAAATGGGGAATTATGAATATGCTCTGTACAAAGACAACTCAGACTAACTGCTACTGCATTTGAAAAACTCTGTAGGAGCTAGAAAGACATTGAAGTGAAAATGAAAATCAGCATATATAAGAGAATCATTAGGCCAAGGCTGCTGAATGGGTTTGAATGGTTCCAGAAAATAAAAATTAAATTATAGAAGATTCAAGAAAGATAAGTATGGTGGCTTGGGCACATGTAAAAAATGGACCTGGAAAGGAACCCATAACATGATGATACATACGAAAGAGCCAAACTCTAGAAACAGATAAAGACTGAGCTGGTGTTAGATAGACACAACGAAAAAATTATATGATAGAACAAAAATGTATAAAGATGAATGAAGTCATTAATCTAATACAAAACAAAAAGTGATGGAAAAACTTCACTCTGCCCCATTGTTGCTTCTAACCTAATGGACGGGTATCAAAGACGACTCAATAATGATAATCAAAGAAAATAATCAACTCAATTATATCATTTCATTGCACTTTTACAATACTACTTTCTCACCTTGCTTTTTCTTGCAGTAAGATACAAGATGAAGTTTATAGGTACTTTATCATGCAAACATTTCTAAGTGAGCTCTAATTAAATCAATAAACTCAATCCCGGGCTTCATTTGCAAGTTTGAATGACTACATTAGCCACCCTAGTTCAAACTAGGGTGGCTAGTGTAGACATACCCCAACTGAGTGGATTTGCGAAACGACCGTGTCCTGTCTAAATAAAAGGCAAGAGCCCTCCTAAAGTCCAGTGAGTGGAATGCCCTCTCTTCCTCATCTGCATGCAGCTTTGGATAGAACACTGGCAGGAAAATATCCTGGGACATGTGGAACAGGGAAACTACCTTAGGGAGGGAAAGCTGGGTGGGGGTGCATCGCCACCTTGTCCCTCGAAATCACTGTGTATGGAGGTTCAGAGGAGAGGGCCCATAGCTCAGAAACCCTCCTGGCTGAGGTAATGGCCACCAGAAATGCTACCTTCCACGAGAGATGGGAGAGAGAACATGTAGCCAACAGCTCGAACAGTGGACGCATGAGCTCCAGCAGCACCAGGTTCAAGTCCCATTGTGGCACAGGCCGACAGAGATGGAGGTATAACCTGTCCAATTCCTTCAGGAAGCATTTCCCCATATCCTGCGCAAAGAGCGACCTACCGCCCTTCCCCTGGTGGAAAGCTGTAATGGCTGCCAGGTGTATCCTAAGTGATGAGGTGGACAGCCCCTGGCCCTGGAGGTCGAGAAGGTAGTCCAAAAAAAGGGGAAGAGGGGCCCTTTCCAGGGCCCCCCCTTTCTGACTGATCCAAATAGAAAACCTCTTCCATTTGGCTAGATGGAAGGATCTAGTGGAGGGTTTTCTACTTTCCATGAGTACCTTCTTCACCGGGTCTGAGCAAAGGAGTTCCACACACACACACACACCCCCGCAGCCACTGATCATCCAAGCCTTGAGGTGGAGGGATTGGAGGCTCGGGTGGCACAGCCGACCCTGGTCAAGCTCCTGCGTTAGGAGGTCCGAGACCATCGGCAGCAGGATGGGATCCACGATCAACAGTGACACCAGAGTCTTCTACCAATGTTGCTGGGGCTAATTCGGGGCTATCAGAATGAGCGTGGCCCCGCCCTTCCTGACCCTCATGAGCACATCATGGATCAGGGGGAAGGGAGGGAAGGTGTATCGCAGGCCTGCTGGCCATGTTCCCACGAGGGCAACTCCCATAGACCGACCTCCTGACTTGACCCCTTTACGAAAAGTACCTGAGGCACTTTCTGTTGGCAAGGGTCACGAACAGATCTACTAGGGGAGTGCCCCACCTGTGGAAGAGGGGGTCTAACCACCTCCCCCTTGAGCGACCATTCATGGGCTGAAAAGGTCCGACTGAGCTGGTCAACCAGGGTGTTGCATGACCCCAGCAGGTAAGTGGCCTGAAAATGAACCCCCTGCAAATGAACCCCCTGCACAATGCACAGATCCCAGAGAGCTAGCGCCTCCTGGCACTGGGGAGAGGAATGAACACCACCTTGACGGTTGATGTAATACATCGCCATTGTGTTGTCCGTGGGAACGGACACACACTTCCCCCGTAGCTGGGGCATAAATGTCCAACAAGCCAGCCGAACAGCCCTCAGCTCCCTGACATTTATTTACAGGTTCCTCTCTGCCCCCGACCACATACCTTGCGTACGAAGATCCATCAGGTGGGCACCCCATCCTGCATCGGACACATCGGTCACCAGCTGGACCGTGGGGGAGGGGTGGTGGAATGGGACCCCTTCGCATACTTAGGAGTCCCTCAGCCACCAGTTCAGGGTCGATAGGATCGCTGGAGGGACTGTCACCACCAGGTCGATATGGTCGTGGGCTGGCCTGTGCACCATCACCAGCCAGCTCTGGAGAGGCCTGAGGTGGAGCCTTGCGTAGTGCACCACATATGTGTATGCCGCCATGTGACCCAAAAGCCTCATGCAGTTCCGCGCCGTGATCATGTGGTAGCCTGGAGGCTGTGAATAATGTCGCCCAGGGACAGGAACCGTGGACGTTGGAGGGACGCCCTGCCACATGTCACGTCCAAATGTGCCCCCACAAAAACTCTATCACTTGGGTGGGAGTAAGGGTAGACTTCTCTTCGTTCAGTATGAGCCACAACCCTAAGAACGTTTCCCTGACTAGGTCGATGTCAGACAAAAGTCGGTCCCTCGACTGGCCCCTGATCAGCCAGTCGTCTAGGTAAGAGTAAACGTGCAGCCTTTCCTTCAAAGGAATGCTGCCACTACCGCCATGCACTTGGTGAACACCCTGGGTGCTGTGGAAAGGCCAAACGGCAGCACCGCAAACTGGTAATGACTTTGCCCACCATCAACCGAAGGTATTTCCTGTGGTGGGGAACAATCGAGATGTGGAAGAATGCGTCCTTCAAAGCTAGGGCAGAATACCAGTCTCCTAGATTGAGGGAGGGGATGATGGAGGCTAGCGTCACCATCCTTAACTTTGACTTTCTTAAGAAGGCATTAAGCCCCCTTAGGTTCAGGATGGAGCGGAGACCCCCCCCTTGGATTTTGAGATCAGAAATAAAAGCCTCTTCTCCGGAGAGACAGGGGGACCTCCTCTACTGCCCCTAGAGAAAGTAGCATGGAGACTTCCTGCCTGAGCAGGGTCTTGTGAGAGGGGTCCCTGAAAAGGGACAGGAAAGGGGGATGGGAGGGCTGGGAAGTAAGGAGTGGGATAGAGTATCCCCTCTGTACCGTGTCCAGTACCCAACAGTCCGTGGTGATAGCGCACCAGGCCCGGTAAAAGGGGGATAGCCTCCAGCAAAAGAATCGATCTATGAGAGTGACTGGAACTCCGTCCTTGGGCACACCTTCAAAAGGCCGAGCGTAGGCCTCTAGGATTTATTGGAAGATCCGAAGTTCTAGTCAGGGGGACCCTGCAATCTCCTCCTATTCCCCCTAGCTGTGGGAGCCCTAGGCCTCCTCCTACTATCAAACCGCAGCCCTTGCTGATGGCCTCTCTGTGGCCTCTGGTTGAGTGGACGTCACTGTGGGACTGCCGTGTGGATGCCCAGGGATTTTAGGGTGGCCCTGGAGTCTTTAAGGGTGGGTAGCTTATCGTATGTTTGCTCAGAGAACAACCCGGAGCCCACAAAGGGGAGGCCCTGCAACGTCACCTGGACCTCCTGCGGTATGTCAGAGATCTGGAGCCACGAGCACCTACGCACAACAATGTCCATGGCCATGGCCCAAGCTGCCGAGTCCTCGGCACCCAGGGCAGCCTGCAGCGCTGTTCACGCAACTATTCTTCCTTCCTCCCTCCATAAAGGCGGCAAACTCCCGCTGGGAAGCTTGGGGCAGCTGGTCCTTCAATTTGTCCACCGCCACGCAAGAATTGTATGCATACCAGCTGAACATCGCTTGCTGGTTTGCGATCCTCAGTTGTAGGCCCACCGTAGCATATGCCTTCCACCCCAGTAGGTCAACTTCTTTGGCTCCTTACTCTTCAGAGTAGGGCTCCACTGCCCCTGCCTCTCCCTCTGGCAAGCTGCCTGAACCCAGAGGTGGATGCGCGAAGAGATGCTCGTGCCCAGACTGGGGCACGAAATACCTCCTCTCAACCCTTTTTGTGTCAGGGGAATGGAGGCCGGTGTCTGCCATAAGGTCTTGGTTATTTTTGCCACCGTTTTCTTCAGAGGGAGGGTGATCTTAGCCAGGGCGTCAGCCGTAAGAATGTCCACCATCGGGTCCTCCTCCTCAACTTCCTCTGCCTGTATCCCCAGGTTCTGTGCAAGTTGCCTGAGGAGATCCTGATGGGCTCACATGTCCATCATATGCATGCCCGGAGATGAATCTGAAAAGGCCTCATCCAGTGATGAGGATGAAGACTCCAGCAGTTGGGGTTGAACTATAACAGTGGTGGCAGGCTCAGTCCTGGGGCCAGGGCTCTGCGCAGGGCCTGCTGGAAGGGGCTGATGGGGTGGTTCAGCCGCCTCACCTTTCGACCCCGGGGGGCTGGCTCTAGTCTCTGAGCCTGGGTCCCTCGTGAGTGGGGTAGCCAAGGGGGCAGACCTACAGCTAGAACGCACCGAGGTTGCCACAGACCTGGGTCTCGATGAGTCAGGGCCTTGCGCCTGAGGATAGGCCCACGGTGTCCAGAAGGGCCACTGCATAGGCGGCTGCCACTGTGGGTACCGTGTCTGGACCATGGGTGGGCTGCGATGCCCCCAGTGGTGCTGAGACGAGGATCGGTGACCCGACCTGGAGCGGTGCGCCAACCTACAGGACGAGCGAGAGACCCTAGATGTAGCCAACCATTGAGAGAAGGCTGATGAGACCAGAGACTCCGCATCGGACTCCGAAGAGTATTCCGACGCCAACCACTGCAGTGCAGAAGACCCTTGTTCCCACGGCACCACATGGTGAGCCATGGCAGCCGGTTTCCCTCTATTGGGGTACAGGCGGTACCGGTGGGGGCGGCATGGCATGCAACTCCGGTGCCGAAGCGCACGGCGCTGCCGGAAGCGGTGCCGACTCCACGGGAAGAGGTGCCCTCCTCCCTGGTGCCTCCTGCATCGGGGACAGTGGTGCCGAGCCCTGCTCTTGCCTGGGTGGTGCTGGCTGCGGTGCCAGGGACAGTTTAGGCACATGGGTCTCGCGGCCCGTGTGCTCCTCCATGCCACGTGGTGCTGGGCCTGGGGAGGCCGTGAGCTCTATCAGCTCCCGGACTGCAGAGAACATTTCCAGCATGGATGGCCTCCGGACCTCCTCCAGGGACAGGTCCCGGCCCCCTTGGGCTCCCAATCCTACCAGGCTCCTCCCTTGAAGCACTGGCTCCTGGGGGCAGGCGCTCTAGTCCCACTTCCGCAGCAACCTTTCACTTCATGCTCGTTTACTAGTTGACGGCACCGGCGATTGAGATCAGTGCCGGGAAGGTGCTGTGTGCCTTGGAGCCCCCTGTTCTCTAGTCGGCGCTGGTGCACTCCTTAACGACTCTGGCACCAGGGGCTGAAGTGCCGACATTAACCTCCACCCGTCTACCTCCCCCCCCAGTTCTGAAATTTAATTTGTCCTTTTTATATGTGTTCACTTTTTTTGATTGTATCCCTTTGGTATATATGGTCATGACAATTTTCTTCCACAATTTGATCAGAGGAAGTGGGTCTGGCCCACGAAAGCTCATCACCTAATAAACCATCTTGTTAGTCTTTAAAGTGCTGCATAGTCCTGTCTTTTGTTACTCCTAAGGAGAAATTATTTACATAAGAAAGCTAAGGGCGCACTTGCAAAGGCAAGCAGAGCATTCCAGCAACTATAAAAGACAGAAAGAAGGAACTGAGGGGGTGGAGGGCCAGCAGGGGGTTATATGCTATGATATACCGGTGCCACTCTAGGGAGCTCCCCTGCTGGCCCAATGGGTACTGCTAAGGGCAAAAACTCATGCACGGGGCACGCACATACATCCAGACGGAATGGACATAAGCAGGCACTCGAAGAAGAAAGTACCATATGGGAGGTTGGTGGTGCTATAGGATAATAATGTAAAAATGGGGAACATGCTCAACAATCACATCAGAAGAAAAATCGAAAAGAGGAACATCACTGAATATATATGTACACCTTCAATAGCTGCTTATTTCACACAAACATTTAGATGATGCTAAACACAAAGTAATTTCTGAGAGCTCTGCAACTCCTTTGAGCAGATGAGTCACCATATAAATCAGTCGACTATCACTACTGCTGAGAATACTTAATTATACCACCTTTTAATATTCAAAGCACTTTATAAACATGACCTAATTTACCCTAATCCAACCAATGTGGTGGGTATTATCCCCATTCTACAAATGAGCAAACAGTATGAAAAAAGCTTAAGTGACTTGCTTACGCTAGGGAGAAAATACATGTGAGAGTTGGGAGGAGAGGATATAGAGGCCTGGAAATCATCTCTTGAATCATCTCTTCCTTAGGGGGATTCTCCTCAGGAGTCATCTTGGGAGTCCCCAAAGGGAAACTACTCAAAGAAGTTACTTGCCTTGAGCAATAACTGAAGTTCATCGAGATGTATCTATTATGGGTGCTCCGTTTTAGCATGAACCCCTGTGGTTTTGATCAGACATTTCTGGTAGAAGTCCATGTTCAGCCCACACAAGTGCTCCATACATCCTCATGCCCTGCTCTAAGGAAACACAGGCCTGCTCCAAGAACACACAGGTCTGTGAGTGAACCACCCTCTGTCCGTCTATATTATAAAGTCCCACTCAGGAAACTCCAAAGCAGAGGGTAAGGAGAGCATCCAGTTACTGTGCAAGGAGAGTAACCCTCTTCTTCGAGTAATGTCCCTATGAGGACTCCCAAGATGACCTCCAAGGAGTATCCCCCTAAGGAAGAGGTGATTCCTGAGATGACTTCCAGACAACTTGCCCATGACGAAGAGAAAGCTTCAGAACAGAATTCAATACTGAAGACAAAACTGTGTTGCCAACTGTAGCATCTGATCTAGAGACACAAACTGGAGCTTAACAACTAGAGAGTTTGCACAGAGATCCAAGCTGTAGCTCTGCAGATTTCAGTAGCTCGAACACCTTTGAGTAACACCACAGACATAGCCAGTTACCTTGTGAAATGAGATTTCCCTCAAAAGGAGGCTGAACATTAGCCAAATCATAAAAAGTAATAATACAGCCTGAGCTCCATCTAGAAGTCTTTCAGAATGTTTTGAATCTGTCCAGACAAATGGCTTACTCCCTTTGACATCAAGGGTATGGAAGGCAGTTTCCTATACATTCTGATTCTATTTTGGGAAAAAATACTGGAAGATGAATGGTCTGTTTAATATGAACATCAGAAGATGTCTTTATTAAAAACTTACAATATTGCCATTTCAAGACATTTTCCTTGGAGAAAACTATAAATGGAGCTGTTGCCATCAAAGACAAAAGTTCTCTGAACCTCCAGGCAGAGTGCATGGCCACCAAAAAGACCATTTTAACTGACAAATGAATCAATGAACACATAGCTAGTGGCTCAAAAGGATGTTTCATAAGGCAATTAAGAACAAGGTTTAAATCCCACACTGGAGAACGGCATATAATTTATAGAAAAAGATTAATCAGACCTGTTAGAAATTTTGACATAGTAGGGTGAGCAAACACTGAAACATCTTTTACTAGTCTTCAAGAATTCGGCTTTGATCAACAAAAGAAAGTGGGAAATAACCCTACTGACAGGTCTCAGCCCAAGAATGTTGATACGCAGAAGCCATTCTTGGGAAGAGATGGTGGCTAGCATGTGGCCTGAAAATGAGCTCTGCCACCCAAGAAAGTTGCATCTGATATGATAATGGTCAGAAGAACTTGGAAGATGGGAACTCCTGTATAGACATTAAAGAGATTCTTTGATGGAGTGAGTCCACAATTCAACTGGGAACAGAGACCTATCTGTCAAGAGTATATCTGTTTGGCATGAAAATTGTTTTAAATCATCCCTAGAAACATTAGAGATGTATGGGTTATGAAGAAACAAGCTGCAATGTGACCAAACAGCTATAGACAGTATCTCCATAGATAGGTAAACCCTAGCTGTCATTGCATCTAAAGAGGCTTCTATAAAACATATTTGTTGAATAGGGGTTAAAATGTACTGTGAGATTAAGCTGGAGGCCCAACTGGGGAACTAAAACCTCATTACTTGAATTGCCATTTGGATCTCTTGATAAGACTGATCAACTAGCCAATCATCAGTATCAGGAAAGACGACTATCCCTAGTCAACATAGGCAGGCGGCTATGACTAACATGAACTCTGAAAATATGCTCTTTCAATTTGTTTTTTTATTTCTCCAGGTGGGTGATTGAGGTTTATAAATGCTTAGTAGAGATCCTGAAGTTTCTGGTCTCTGTCAGTGAGATTAGAGCAGATACGGTTGTATCGAAGGGCTTGGCTATAGACGATGGATCATATGGTGTGTTCTGGATGGGAGCTGGAGGCATGAAGGTCTCCGTCAGTGGGATTAGAGCGGATGACTGACTTATGGCTGACTTAGAACAATGTTTCCTCAGATCCCGTCCCCTTTTACCCCTTTTCTACTTAACGCTAAATTGATGATATCTTTATGATCTGGACCCACGGCCAAGAAACACTGGAGACATTTCACAGAGATTTTAACAACTTACACCCTACCATCAATCTCAGCCTGGACCATTCTACACAAGAGATCCATTTCCTGGACACCACAGTACAAATCAACAATGGAAAATTAAACACCACTCTCTACAGAAAACCCACTGATTCATACAGTTACCTTCATGCCTCTACCAGGATCTCTACCAACCATTTATAAACCTCAATTACCCACCTGGAGAAATAAAAAAAACAAATTGAAAGAGACAGATGAATACCCAGAAACCATCTACTTCAAGAAAGACCCAAGAAAACCAACAACAGACCACCACTTGTCATCACCTATAGACCCCAACTTAAACCTGTCCAACACATTATCAATAAACTACAACCTATACTAGAACAGGATACTACACTCCGAGAGGCTCTGGGAGACAGACCCATAGTCTCCTACAGACTACCACCTAACCTCAAGATGATTCTTACCAACAACCACAGGACATACCACACTAATACCAACCCTGGAACTTTTCCTTGCAACAAACCCCGTTGCCAGCTTTGTCCACATATTTACTCTGCTGACACCATTACTGGACCTAACCAATTCAGTTATAAAATCAAGAAAACATATTCCTGCCCATCCAGAAATATAATTTATGTTATCATGTGCCGACAGTGTCCGTCTGCTATGTACATTGGACAAACGTCTCAGACGCTTTGTCAAAGAATCAATGCGCACAAAACGGATATCAGACAGTATCACAAAGAAAAAACAGTTTTCTTGCCATTTCAACCAGAAAGGGCATTGTTTCAACCACTTGATTTCCTGCATACTGCTTCAAAGGCATTTTAACACCAGACTTGAAAAAGAAACCTCTGAACTGTCATTCATTCTTAAATTTGACACTTTATGCCAGAGTCTTATGCCACTTTATGCCAGTTATCTTACCCATTACAAAGATAGCTTCCCCAATTATCACCTAATATGATTAGCTCACAGACATTTACCTCCTCCTCCTTCCTCCCTCCCCCCCAGTTCTGAAATTTGATTTGTCCTTTTTATGTGTGTTCACTTTTTTTTTTTATTGTATCCCTTTGGTATATATGATCATGCCTATTTTCTTCCACAATTTGATCTGAGGAAGTGGGTCTGGCCCACGAAAGCTCATCACCTAATAAGCCATGTTGTTAGTCTTTAAAGTGCTACATAGTCCTGTTTTTTGTTTCAGCTAGACTAGACTAACACCGCTACATCTCTATTGCTAAATTCAAGGATAGTCTCACTAAAAGTTGATCACCTTGTATGATGGCTTTGAATTGCTGTGGTGTTCCTTGAGTAAACATCCAACAAATGTGTTTAGTTAGTTATAATTCAGGAGGTCATATTTGGACATGATGCTTGATGATCCACTATTCTGAATTGTAAAGTTGCATAGGGATTGCTTTGGAGTCTATAAAGATTAAGACACTTCCAGTGCTTTTCATATGGGGTAGCCTTGGACCAAGGAATTCAGTGCTGAATGTTGTCATGACCTTGAGGGTTAGCCACCAGTCTGGGGATTAAGGGGTTAACTACATCTAAGCAGTGTGGAGTGGCCAATAAGAATGTAGGTAGGAATTTCAAACTCGGACAAAGGAATTTTTGAGTTTTTTCCCTCCTTTGTCCTGGGCAGTTCCTCTCCAGCTACTGAGAGAGACAGACATGTCTCTCTCTCTCTCTCCAAGAAACCATTTCTCACTTTCTGTAAGTAGGGCAAAATTTAGATAAATCTGTTAGATTTTATTGTTTTATGGTTTGGGAAATGGGGTCTGATGTCTGCGCACTTTTAAAAAATGTTTTGGCTTTCCTTTCCTAAGTTCTAGGCCCATGGTGAAGTTTCTACATGAGTATATTATTTTGTTATTTTTATGTCCAGTCATTATGCTTGCAACATGAATATTGTGGTGATAATAATAGTTCTCTCTCTTTTCTTTTTATTAACCTGCTATTGGTTAATTTTTGTATCCTGGTTTGTACTTTAGGGTGAGATTTCCCAAGTGGCCTCTCCCCTGATTTTCTGATCAATACTTGGGTGGTGGCAGTAGAGTTTTTTATCCCCAAAATCTAGGTTGTTAAGATTTTGGGGGAAAGTTTTATACCAACGCCTGGTAGATAAGGTTTTGGGGCACTTTTTCTGGCCCCCACTTCTGCATTTATCGTGCCAGAGTAGGGAAGGAGCCATGACAGATGTATAAAAAGAAATTCTGAAAACTTGGATGCAACACAGTATTAATAAACCCTCCTCCCACAACACAAACACTGTGAGCAGCCGAACAGCCAACACAGGTCCCCAGGACTGGAGCTGGCAAACGCATTAGGAAGACAGGAGCCAACACAGGCTTCCTGCATTAGGAAGGCAGGATAAGGGATGCCCTGAAGTTAGGTAGGTGGGTTGGGTTCTGGGGTAGCATAGGGCAGGGGGCAGGAGAACTAGCGTAAGCAGGGACTGAAGCACCCCACCTCCTCCTTACAGACTGATAGAGTAGTCGATGGAATTTTCATTGATTATTTGATTACCTGATTAATCAAAATTTAACATCTCTAATTCTCCGCAGGAAAGACAATGCTGGACATACCCCAGAAATAAAGAGTCCAAAGAGACTCTGCAAAAGGGGGGTGGAGAACAAAGTAACTATTTGCAACAATAACAGAACTTACTATGTAACCATACTACATTCACTACCCTAGAGGCGCTATTCTAGGCTGAAGGTGGTTGAGAAGAATATAAGAATGGCCATACTGGGTCAGACGAAAGGTCCATCTAGCCCAGTATCCTGTCTGCCAACAGTGGCCAGAGCCATGTGCCCCAGAGGGGGTGGACCGAAGACCATGATCAAGTGATTTGTCTCCTGCCATCCATCTTTAGCCTTTGACAAACAGAGGCCAGGGACACCATTCCTTACCCCCTGGATAATAGACTTTTATGGACCTAACCTCCATGTATTTATCTAGCTCTTTTTAAAACTCTGTTATAGTCCTAGCCTTCACAGCCTCCTCTGGCAAGCAGTTCTCCAGGTTGACTGTGCACTGTATGAAGAAGAACTTTCTTTTATTAGTTTTAAACCTCCTACCCATTAATTTCATTTGGTGTCCTCTAGTTCTTATATTATAGGAACAAGTAAATAACTTTTCTTTATTCACCCGCTCCACACCACTCATGATTTTATATCTCTATCATATCCCCCCCTCCCCCCCTCGGTCTCTTCTTTTCTAAACTGAAAAGTCCCAGTCTCTTCAATCTCTCCTCATACAGGACCCGTTCCAAACCCCTAATAATTTTAGTTGCTCTTTTTTGAAGCTTTTTTAATGCCAAAATATCTTTTTTGAGGCAAGGAGACCACATCTGTACGTAGTATTCAAGATGTGGGCATACCATAGTTTTAAATAGGGGCAGTAAGATATTCTTCGTCTTATTTTCTATCCCCTTTTTTAATAATTCCTAGCATCCTATTTGCTTTTTTGACTGCTGCTGCACATTGCATAGATGTTTTCAGAGAACTATCCAAGATAACGCCAAGATCTCTCTCCTGATTAGTTGTAGCTAAATTAGTCCCCATCATATTATATGTATAGTTGGGGTTATTTTTTCCCCAATGTGCATTACTTTACACTTATCCGCATTAAATTTCATTTGCCATTTTGTTGCCCAGTGAATGTTTGGTGAGTTCTTTTTTGAAGTTCTTCATAGTCTGCTTTGGTCTTGACTATCTTAAACAGTTTAGTATCATCCACAAACTTTGCCACCTCACTGCTTACCCCTTTCTCTAGATCAGTGGTCCCCAACCATTTGAGGTTGCCGGGCACCAGGGGGCATGGCCGTTCGCCCGCCGGGCGTCAGGGGTGCAGTCCCCCCATAGCTGCCTGCCCAGGGCCGGGGCCCCCTCCATAGCCGCACGCCAGGGGCTGGGGCCCCCTCCAAGCACCGTGCGTCCGGGGCCGGCTCCGGCACCGCACATGCGCCACGTGCCCGGGGCCAGGCCAGCCCTGAGCACTTGGCGGGCGCACGCAAATGCGCACGCAGGCACCATGTTTGGGACCACCACTCAATTTATGAATAAGTTGAATAGGATTGGTCCTAGGACTGACCCTTGGGGAACACCACTAGTTACCCCTCTCCATTCCGAAAATTTACCATTTATTCCTACCCTTTGTTTCCTGTCTTTTAACCAGTTCTCAATCCATGAAAGGATCTTCCCTCTTATGATAACCTAATTTACACAAGAGCCTTTGGTGAGGGATCTTGTCAAAGGTTTTCTGAAAATCTAAGTTTACTATATCTACTGGATCCCCCTTGTCCGCATGTTTGTTAACCCCTTCAAAGAACTCTTAACAGATTAGTAAGACATGATTTCCCTTTATAGAAACCATGTTGACTTTTGCCTAACAATTTATGTTCTTCTACGTGTCTGACAATTTTATTCTTTACTATTGTTTCAACTAATTTGCCTGGTACTGACGTTAGACTTACCGATCTGTAATTGCCAGGGTCGCCTCTACAGCCCTTTTTTAAATATTGGTGTTATGTTAGCTGTCTTCCAGTTCTTGGGTACAGAAGCTGATTTAAAGGGTAGGTTACAAACCACAGTTAAAAGCTCTGCAGTTTCACATTTGAGTGGGATGCAGTTCACCCACACAGCCCTATATATACACTCCAAGTGGGGCACAAATATGTGTAGGGCACATCCAGAGACAAAACAGGCATTGCTATAAAACATTCCCAATCAAAGGCCCCTGGAACAGAGCACCCATAAGGACACTACTCCTGAGATCCAGCCCAAAGTATTTTCTGATACAAAGCCGTTAATTGCTTTAAACACTGATGAGTAAGGGTGACACTGACTGGGAAAAGGTGCAATTCACCGTAGTTGGAACTTCTGATGTGTTCTTTTTTAAAAATAAAAATCAACAGTCCTTCCAGTTATGAGACTGGATGAACAGGGACCCTTAGAACAATAATCAGAGGGGTAGCCGTGTTAGTCTGAATCTGCAAAAGCGACGAGGAGTCCTGTGGCACCTTATAGACTAACTGAAGTGTAGGAGCATAAGCTTTCGTGGGCAAAGACCCACTTCGTCAGATGCATGTAGTGGAAATTTCCAGAGAGCTGGTGCCATAGGACTCCTCGTCGCTTAGAGCAATAAGAAACTCAGAGTTTGGTCATCTCAGCTGTTTCACTGTATATAAGCACTATGTAATTAGCTGACCATAGTGCTGTTGATATTACAGTAGCTCCCAGAAATCATGGCCCGGCAGTGATCGGTACAGATATACAGACAATTACAATCTCTGTCCTGAGATGTATGTAATCTAAGGCCTTATCTTCATACAGTTTAGCTAACTTGGTGGAACTCTCTAGTATGTTTCTGCCATAATTTCATCCAAACACCTTTGTATTGGTAAAAATGCCCACACTAGAGGGCTGCAGCAAGCTAATTAGTAGAAAAATGGTTTATTTTAAGTTAAATCAGTGTGCGTGCACATACAAACTATAGACAACTCTCAATAAGAGAAGAAACGTTTCAAGGGTGAGAAAAATGCATTAAAATATTTACATTTATATATTTTGTTTATTTTGTTTAAAAATGTAATGAAAAACATTTGAACTATACCAAACTTTCCCATAACTTGCCCCTTTTGGTAAGAGTCATAGAAGTAAGTCTGAGTAGGGATACGAAGGAGGGAAAGGAACTGGCTTTATGGATAAATTCAGGCTGGCCGTTGTATGCACAGTGATAGCACAGGAAAAGGTTTGAAGACAGTAATAAGAGCAATAGGAAACAATAGGGCAGACAAGGCAGTCATCACTGATGGAATGGAGGGATAGAGCATAACACAATAAAAGACAAACAGGATAAACAGGGAGTAGCAGAGTTATACATGTCCTCCGTAACCAACGAGACACAGAGAATTTGAACGTGTGACAGTAGAGAAGGGGAAGACAGTGGATTGGGAGGACTGTTTCACACATCCCATTTCAATTACTTCCTCTACTCGCATTTCAGGAGACCATAAAAAAAAAAAGGCCCTCTTGATTTCCCTCAATTCCACTTTTCTTCATTCACTATGCTTCTGATGAGCTCTCCTAGCTTTGTAGGCTGCCAAGTGCTATCAGAAGAGAAGGGTGGCTGTGAAAGTTAATACTACTGCAACTTCTTCATTGTGTGGTGTGTGTAAAGGCAGCAATTCAAATGCAATTAAGTCCTTCTAACATGAACAAGAACAAAAAAAAGTGATGTTAAAAAAAACACACACCTTTATTTTAGCATAACACACATACAACTCACTCAAACTGCCACCAAACACAATTTGTTCTTTTGGGCAAACTGCATCTCATTAACAGTGTGTCCACCGAATCCTTACCTAGACCTTTCCCAACCCAATCCATTATACTTTTTGACATGCATTGCTTTAATCTAGAATTCAAGTTCCTCTGGATAAGGACTGTGTTATTTTATTTACGTGTGAAATACTATGCACAACTACAACCACACACACAAATGAAGTCTTTCCTTTTTTCAAAAGAAAGAGGAGAAACAGACTACTTTCCAGCTATTTTTTTTAAAGGAACTACTTGCCAGCAATTCCTGATGGGTGACATTAGCCCATATCCTTCTACAATAGCAACACAATCTGAATTGAGCCATTTAATGGAAACAAGTAGCAATTTTTACTACTGTCTTAGCAGAACACAAGAAAACACCCATCACATCAAAATATGTAAATTAAACATGGGTCTTACACAAAAATACGTAAAGTACCTGAAAATGTTTCAAAATAATCTACATTAAAAACTCAGCAGCTGTAATCCCCGGGGGCCCCCCAATTTAATTAGAATTAAAATTGGAAATGCACCCTGTATCAAGGTACCAAGAATCAAGTCAGCACATCAAGGATGCAATTTGAGATACCAAAAACTGTAGCCAGAGGTACAGGTAAAAACGGTCTCTCTCTCTCTCTCTCTCTGTTTTGTTTGGTTTAGTAAGTACAGCCATGTAATCCTGTACTTCCATTTCTCACTTAAAAAGATAAAAATCTCTTGATCCAAAACTGGAAGATCAGATATTAGCCAGAAACAAAGGGTAGAGCAAGTTAACAATATGGCTGCTACTTTGCTTCATTATTTCAGACTTAATTTTCATATACCGTAAGCAGCATTTTAAAGAACTATAATTAGTGGTTTAGTTATATTTTGTATTCAATTAAATATTTAACTGGAAACTTTCCAAAGTTTTAAGAACTATAGTAATCCAATATACAAGCAAAATTAGAGTTGAAATCAAAAGACATCTGAAATGCAAGAGCTGGAATCTATATCTCTGAAGTGGGGATGTAATAGTATAGTCGATTAATTGAAAAGCAAAAGATTATAAGTTAATGCTATAGACTACATGCATTTCCCTCTCCCCTCTCATTGCCAGTACATTTTTAGCAGCCTGGCTTAGTCCTGGTTTGCGACGGGTCCGGAGCCTACCCCTGCTGCGGCTCTACATTTAAAGTGTTTTAGGAGCCAGGCGGGCAGGCAGCCCGGCTCAGGGATCTATCCCCGTTTCAGCTCTGCACTTCAAGCATATTAAGAACCAGCCAGGAGGGTAGGCAGCCCAGCTTAGTTCTGGCTTGCGCCAGGTCTAGGAGTTCCAACTGTCCTCGGTCAGGGACTGCTGCCACCCCATGCTGCTGCCTCTTTCTCAGAAGCAGCAGCACAGGGTGACAGGCAGCTGGTCCAAAACGGGACCTGGTTTTTAAACTGGCTCCCCACGTTGCTTCCTCTGATACAGTGGCTGCTGGTCCCACCCCTGGGGATTATAGACTATTCGACTAACCAATAACATTTCATGAGGTTACTAAATTATTCAATTAACTGATATTTAACGTCACTACTCTGAAGCTTACACCACAATGAACTCAAAAGAATAACCTTGGAGCCCAACAGTCTCATAAATTTTTCACTTGAACAGTAGTCTTCAGAACACTTTCTTTGGCTCAGATGGGTAAGATGAATATGGGTATAAAAAAACCTCAGCTAAACTACACATTAAGTGCCAACGCACATATAATGTCATTTGACCATTTACTTGTCAGCTATGAAATAAAATAACTAGATGCATTAAGTCCCTATGAGAAACCAAAACTTCACAGACATCATGGATATATCAACAATAATCAGACACAAAACGAAGACTGTATAACAAATTCAAAGTAACTAACACAAAACTAGGCAAAAAAATGCAACAAATGAATGTGTCATATCTGAACAAATAAATTGAATGCCTTTCAAAACCAGTGAAATTAAGAAATGGCTCAAAAAATGAAAATCAAAACAATACATTTTGTGAAACATGCATAGATATAGAAAGCGGTGTGGACTATACTTAAAAGTTTTAACCAGCAGAAAGCAAGGATCAAGTGGAAACAGAAAATGATTTGTACGCAAATTTTGAAACAGGTCAGTGAAAATATGCTCACACCAGCTTTATTAATGCAATCACACATTCGATGAAGCCAAATGGACATCTCAACTGGTAAACAGAGTAATAAACACTGTCAAATCCAGTTAAAAGACAATCAGAAACAGATATTCCAAGTACTGAGAAACAATCATGCAAATTCCAAATGAAAAAGACCCTCAAGGTAAGAAAACCTACAAAATGTTTGCAGCAAGAATAAAAAACCACAATCTTACTAACCAAAAAAAATTATTTGCATGTCAAAACTAATCTGCACAAGTAACATAAGGAATGGAGAAAACACCTTCCCAGTTGAGCAAAGATATTACTGCAGTCAACCACATTATAAACTCATGTAATGCCGGGGGACTTCTGGGGGAAAAATAAAAGCAAGTTTGATAGCCTGTTTAAGAAACAACCTACAAATTGTTTTATAGAAAATCATCTAAATAAACCTCACCACATACTCAACACCTGTATTGCCAGCAGCATCCAGAACATTTACAGCATTAGAATATAAAATAACTGCTGGAGCATAACACTAGAAAAGCAAAAGTCAGAGAATTCACAACGCAACAGCTGTAAATATAACTATATCTCACATGAACAACTGTCAAAATATATATTACAAAATAATTTGCATTTATGTAGAATTATTTTGGAGCATTATTATAGTATTGTATAATTTTATATAATAATGTATCATTGCAGGTAATGTAAACCTTTTCAAATTGAGGGACAATCATATTAATATTAATACTCAAGGGCAGTCTCTCTGTCTTGTTATTCCTCAGGTGACACACAATAGCAGCAGAAACCACCCACAGGTCCCCGCCTAGATTCCTTAATTCAGGTACAGAGCTAGCATAATCAGATCCTAAGCTTTCCTTACTAGTCACTGGTACAGAAGGAGGTGCTGAGGGTGGGCAGAGGAAGTGGTTGTAGCACACACTGTACTCCAGCTATAAACTGTTGACATGACACCCTCTGAATCAAACAATTTTGCAACTTAGAGCCACCCCCAAGCTACCCTAATTTAGGAATATTAGTGTGTAGGTGTTTATATGATTAATCAATAAGCCTGGTCTCAATGGTTAATCCTAATAACTACATGCACCCCCTCCTCCGCATGTATTTCAACATATACATGTTTACACAAATAAGTGCATTTTAACATCCCTCCTCTAACCTAGGGCCAATGCAAATAATCTGGACCAATCACTAATTGATTGTTCTGTCTGCTTTTCCTTTTTTTCCACTCTTCTCAGGCTAAGGTGAGGAAGAGGACCCATCTTTATTCGACAGTCTCCTAGACTCCAGCAGAGCCAGCGGAGCTCTCATCCTGCTTTCTCCAAGAGTCTCAAAACCTGGCAGGGGAAGCAGGCAAGGAAGAAGCCAGAACTGCTATCCCCTCTCCCTCCTACAAAGCAGAAGGCAGCCATGAGGGAGCTGCTCAGTACCTGTAACAGAGTCGCTCTTGGAACTGCTCCCTATCTCCACCCCCCACAGCGACAAGTGCAAACCAAATGCTTCAAGTTAAAAACCACAGAGAACAGTTCAGAGGAACATTTTCTGTTCTTAACCAAACACAAATCCTAATGCAGAATCACTAGGGCTTCAGTTCAGATCCTCAAAAAGCTTTGGGCCACTGTATTTACTTGTACTGCTTTTCTTATCCTTTCTTCTGGGAATGTGGGCTGCCTAAGAACCCCAACTGCAACAGTACAGCCCTCTGTAGGGGGAATAATTATGAATGTCAGAAACTTCTAAAATAAATTTTCCTACACGTGAAGTCACACAAATTTAAGGTACCAGATACTACTACAGCTGGATCTGGGTCAAATGATACAGAAGTGATTCCTGGTTTTCAGATGGTACAATGCACAAAAGTCAAGCCTTAAAGGTTCATCAAATAAAGGAATTTAAACCAACTGCAGGTCTAAAATTTAATACTTTACCACCCTGGGCCTTTCACCATTTTAATTTTGTGTTGGGAATTTTAATTTGTTGGATGAAATATTTGTATAGCTGAATTTGTTTTTTGTTTTGTTTGTTTTCCACCTAATGGTGATTGTCTGAATGCTGTTCAGGAGTTCAGTGTTAGGAACAGCCCTACTTGAGATGACCTGGTGAGCACACTGCAGCTGATTTCCCAAAAGGTACGTGATAAATGCAATTTATCATGTAATAGTATAACCATTTAAATGGTTAACCAATCTTCCTGGCCTTCTTGGTTACCATAATCCAGTGGTCCCCAACCATTTGGGGTTGCCGGGCACCAGGGGGCATGGCCGTTCGCCCGCCAGGCGCCCAGGAGGGCGGGGCCCCCCCATAGCCGCATTCCGGGGCCGGCGCTCTCCCCTCAAGCGCCGCGTGCCCGGGGCCGGCGCTCTCCCCCCCCCCCATCCGCCAAGCGCCGCGCGCCCGGGGCAGCGCTCTCTCCCCCCCCCCTTTCCCCAAGCGCCCGGGGCCGGCGCTAGCGCTTTCTCCCCCCCCATGCGCCGCGGGGCGTGAATCCGCGGCACCCCCGGGGCCGGCGCTCACTGAGCGCCACGTGCCCGGGGCCAGGCCAGCCCTAAGCACTTGGCGGGCGCAGAGAAATGGCGCCCGCGGGCACCGTGTTGGGGACCACGGCCATAATCAGATACACTCAGGCTCTAATCCCACTCCCAAGGAGCTGGCTGCCACCCACACTGCTGTCTCTGAATCCTGGGGAGCTGGCTTTCTACTTACGTATAAGTTTTATACTGCAGAGCCTGCAGCATGTAAGTGTGTAACTACTGAGATTTTCAGCAGTTACAGTTACCCAATAACCTGCTTTCTAACATCCCTAGACTGGACATCATAGCCTCACAACACAATAAGAAAGGCATCCAGAAAGCACTTGGGAGACACTTCTGCTCCTATCCTCCACTCAGCCTTACCTCTCAGGGCATATTTATATTGTAACTGTCCCATACCCAGCCCATGCCAGCTGACTTTGGCTCCAGCTGCAGGTCTGTTTTATCACATAGTGTATGTTCAGAATTGGTCTGCAGCCTGAGCTCTGGGAATGCCCCATATCCCAGGGTTCTATAGCACAGATGCCTATACTGCACTTAAAGAGCCCTGCAGCTGAACTTTACAAGCTCAAGTCAGCAGGCACAGGCCACGGCAACATGCCCTCAGTGCTCGAGTCTGACCACCTCCTTTCCCCTTCCTCACATTGTGAGGCAGTGCAC
Source organism: Pelodiscus sinensis (assembly GCF_052426305.1). Classification (NCBI taxonomy): domain Eukaryota; kingdom Metazoa; phylum Chordata; order Testudines; family Trionychidae; genus Pelodiscus; species Pelodiscus sinensis. The sequence goes on along the minus strand of NC_143053.1, from coordinate 246,568,795 downwards.
TGTAGCTGCTTAGCAGGAGGGCTGGAAAGAACAACTCACTGCATTTTTCAAACTCTTCTGCTTGTCTGCCTGATGTTTTGGTAATCTTGTTCATCTACCACACCCCCATGGCTCTCACCAAAGCTCTCTTCTACATCATAGCATTTGTCCACCTCCTCTCTCCCTTCCCCACAATGTCTCCATTCTCCCATTCTTTTCTCCCTCACCCTCTGCAGCTCCCCACTAGGGATGTGAACAGGTAAGCGGTTAACCTTATCGGGTGATGCTTACCAGGTAACAGTTAACTGATGCCAGGGAGTAGCTCCTTGCCCCGCTGGGCCCACCACATCTCCAGTGGGGCCCACAGAGCCAGCAGGCCCATGTGAGGCAAAAGGGAGTGGGAGCCCTACAGACCGGGGGCTAACATTAAATCTTGACCCTGGCACCATCTCCACCCCTTTAATTGGTGCCACCATTTCTAACCATGTCCATTCTCCCTCCCGTGCACACACCCCATTCTCTTTCTCTCTCTGAGAAGAGATCATAGGCATCCATGCCCTCTTTATATCTCATTCCCTCTAGCTCAAAGTGACCTGGATCTCTTTATCTAATGCTGCTTCTGAAGCTGCCCTCTCTTACAGAGGCCTCTCCTTTTCTCTGACCTGGATCCAATCATGATGCAGGAGCTGGGCTTCACTTCTCCAACTTCACCCTTTCTAACCCCTTCTAGCTCATCTTTCCCACTCTTTCTCCTCTTTTGAAAAATATTGTGTCTGATTTTTCTCATCTCCCTCTCCATACTGCTGTCACTTGTCATCCACCCAACTCTTCCCCATCATCCTTCCTCTCTGGTTCTATTTCTTGCCCCTTAATTTCCCATGCTACTCCTTAATTCCTTCAACTTCTATGTTGATAATCCATCTGAACTTTAGTTACATGTTTCCCTCACTCACACCTGTTCATGAAACATGCAGCCCACATTATTCAACCACTCACCAAAAGGCCAGTTCATTTGATTTGGTTTTCACCAAGCACTGTTCTGTTCAGAAAGGTTGCTGACCCCATGCCAAGATTTAACCTTCCTGCCCTGGAACGTAACACTCTCCCAGTGTGTGTGTGTGTGTGTGTGGGGGGGGGGGGCCCTCTTCCTATTGCACACACTGCTTGGTCTCCTGCTCTGGCTTTTCCTGTGGGGAGGTGAGGAGCAGCGTGCGCATGCATCCTGGCACGTGGATACAGGATCTGGGTGGGAGGTGGGGTGCAGGAGAATGCTGAGAGTAGGGTGTCTGTCCAGAAGGAGGGGGTAGGAACAGGGTCTCAGCATGGAGGATGCAGGGTCTGGGCAGCACTTACTCTCTCTTCTCTTCCCCCTCCCCCCATGTCTGTAACAGGGTTTATTTATTGTAACAGACACTCACATGTGGCAGCCAGACCCTGCTCCACACATGGAATAAGTTCGCGGCCCACGGGCTGAGTGTGGAATGGAGGCTGTGCCTTGCCAGGAGAGCAGGGAGTCCGGCTGGCATGTCCAGACAGGCTGACCAGGATCCAGCCTGCTGGCACCTGGATGATGGACTCCAGTGGAACCATGGGGCTCTCTGGCAGGTGCGAGTGCACAGTGCACGTGAGAGGTGAGGACAGAGCAGTATGCAGAACAGCGGGGACACGGCCATGGCAGCAGCGGGTCCTTCATGGGCAAGATGGCGGCTGGATCTGCTTTTGCCCCCCGTGCTGCTCTCAGGCTTTCTGTTCCAGGCATGGCTTTCTGCTGCTCAATTGGCCAGATTTTGGTCCATGGAGTAACAGGAAAAGCCTGAAGTCAGTGTGCCAGTGTGCACTTTGTTCCTCCTGCCAGGGGAGGAGGAGCATGGGCCCACATGCGTGGAGACATTCATGGCTCTGGCCTTTTCCCCAATTGCACAGCAAGGCTCGGGGCTTTCTCCACTCCCCCGCCGTCTCCCATGTGTCACTGAAAATCATCTTAAGTGCCACTTATGGCACATGCTGGGTGTTGCCGACCCCATTGGAGAATACATCTACACTTTGGGATAAGGTTGAATAAAGATACACAACTCTAGCTCCATTAATTGAGTAGCTGAAGTCAATGCACCTTAACTCAAATTTTGGCACTCTGCGGGAGCATACTCTCCCTTCGACTTCCCTTACTCCTCATGGAAGCAGGACTACCGGCATCAACCGGAGCACCCCCCTTAGTTAGAAGTAGCATGTCTTCACCAGACCCTCTAATTGGAACCCCGGAAGACTGACAGAAGCAGCTTCAATCTTCTCTGTAAGGTAGACATACCCTTACTGAGTTCTCCCTCTATCACCCAGTTTTCTTTAGCATCATCCATCAGCCTCCTTCCTCACGGCCTATCACTTGACTTTTTTGTGACTTCCAATCCATAAGCACAGATGACTTCTTGTCTACTTTTAGGTTCTTCTCTCTGCCTTCCATTGATATCGTTGTTCTTTCTCGCAATGCTTTACTTCCTTCCACCCTCATTTCATTTGTTTCTCTTCACCATCGCAAGGTCTGTTCTGCCAATCCCCAAAACTGGCTCATCCTAACATCCAGTTCCTTTGCTCCTGCTCTTGGACCACAGAGTGTCTGCTGGAAATCCCATGACCAAGCTGACCTTCGTCACAGATATATTCTCTCCTCCTTCACTTCTGACATCTTTCTAGCTAAACAACTCTAAACTGCCATCATCTCTTTGTTTACCATTGGAGATGACCACTTTTCACTTTTACTATGCTACCTACCTCTTTGCCATTGCAACATACATAAGCCATTTGTTTTCACTTTCAAGGCTTTTCCCCACCTACCCCCACACTACTTACCATTTTTATTCACTACTGAAATATCAGTTCCCACTCTGATCATCCCATGATGCCAGCACATTTTCCAACATGCATCTCACATATGAGAAGAGCTCCTTGTAAATATCCACAAAGCTACCACACATCCTCCTTCAGAATCCTCCTTTACTGTAATGCACATAACTTGATAAATGGCTGGACTAAACAGCTATACCAAGATCACTGCCTATCTTGCTGACCAATAGCCTGACTGTTTTTTTGTACTCTCCTGTCCAACTAAATCAATCCATTATCTCTTGTCCCATACTGACATTCTAAGTCTTTTGTGACAAAGACTGTATTTTTGTGCTGTTTGTACACCACTTAGCACAACAGGGGCCTAGTTGCTACTAAAATGGAAATAATTTAAAAAAATGAAAGTTTTATATCCACACACTGAAATCACATGGTCTTTTTAATATGATGTACGCATGCCTGTGAACATATCCATGTGTAATATGCTGATATTCCAGTTTGCCTCCCTAAACACATAATTTCTCTTTCCTTAATTAGGAATCTCCATTCAACATACAGAGCAGAAATTTTCCAACAGTATTTAAAAGTTTTCTTGTGCACATGGCATTCATGACCCACTCACCTGTGACAAAATTATACATAACATATCATTGAGTATTACAAGAGACAAGCTGATACTTCCATTCTAAAATGGAAATTCCTTCTTTAAAACAGTTTTCTGAAAGCCTTTACAGCTAACTTTAACTTGAAGCCAGTTTTACAGCAATTTTGCATTTTTTTTTAAAGCAAATATTCAAAGAAAAAAAATCTCTTCAAAGGTCTGACTACAAAAAACAAAGCAACTTGGCAAAGTTAATAGCATGACATTTCCATCATCACTATATTTAAATGTTGTAAAGTCTAGCTAATTTAGAGCTCAGTTCTGCCATTTTTACTCACTTTGAACTGTCTTACTCAGAGCAGTCTCACTGAAATCTATAAAATTATTCATGGAGTAAGGTAAATATTAGGTCATAAATAAAAGTGACTTACAGATTCAAAGGTGAGAAAAATTGCTAAACTAAGAGACTGTCACTCACTCCCACCAGGTAGTACTTCACTGATATTTTATTTTAATATAAGAAATTAAAACTTCACAACACGCAATTATGTAAATAAATTCCAGGTACCAATGTTAATCTCTGAAACAGCAGTAATGATGCCAAATTAGTTTGCACTGTTAAGATGATTTTGTAATGTCAAACTAGGCATGATTTAGTTAAGAATAATAATAGATTATTAAAAATAGTTCACTGAAAATTAATCAGAATACAAAAACATGATTGCATGTAGCTTGGCTTTGGCCTAGATCTTTATGGAATTTTGAAATACAGATTGAAATATCTATTTTCATTCAGGTAAGCAGCACCTTCTTCTCTCAACAAGCCAAAGAAATGGCATTACAAGGAGTCTGCCTTCTTTCAAAACACCTTTTGTTTTCATATAGTTTCTTCTTTAAATGAGAAGAATAAACAACCAACAGATTTTTCTCAATATACAAAATGGCAGTACTTCATTGAAGTCACACTACTGTTTTTTAAAGAGAAAGCATATTTAGATATAACATCATATTAATTGCACTCTTCTTATATAAACTTATAAGGCTAGGATGAATGTTAGTTTCAATGAAGATGGCATCTAATTTTTGTCTACAAACTCCTTGCCAGCTTCTAACAACCACAGGACAGATTCTGCCACATGAAGTCAAGCTGAACAATACTTAATATTCTGAATTTTCTCACTGAAATCAATTGAAGATTACAATCCGACTGCTTGTACAGTAAAGCATTGCTGTGAGCGTAGGAGGCAGAACAAAGCTCTAGGAGCTGATATTTTCAGTAAGTGACATTCTGTACTCTTATTTGAAGTTTTTTTTTTATTTTACAAGCTTAAGAGAGTGTTCTTTTCTTTCTACTCACTTCTGTGCTCCCTGAGACAACAGCTTTGTCCACATTCACCGATAGCTGCTCTTCAGTCTGGCATACTCCCAATGACCACTCCGCACAGCGGTGATGAGCCCAGCAGTGACCTACCATTGAGAAAGTATTGAACAACTTTACAACTTTAACAAGCATCAACTGAGTTTCAAAATTAGCATTAAATGTAAAACTTTTTAAAAAACAATCTGACCGGCAATCCTTACTACAGAATATAGAACTTAATTTTAGTGGTAAATGCTTGCAGAACCGGGACTACAGTCTTTTACTGAAAAAACAGGAAGAGTGGGAGGAGGAAGGAATCAACAATTTCTCTACATATTGCAGTTTTTTTTATATACAAAAAGAAAAACAGATTTTTACACACATTTTTATACCTTTAGCTTCTAGTTTCAAAAAATATACCTGTGATAAGTCTGTGTGTACAGATACACTCAAAGTTAACTTCAGTTTTCTCCTCACTTATTTAACTGTGAACTTCTTGGGATAGGGATCAGCTCCCTTTGTCTGTTGGGAAAGCACCCAGTGCCACCGTAAACAAACAATTTTTTAAAAGGTCACAAAGTGTCATGCACAGGATAAAACAATTTTCTTTTTTTGTAAAAACATTGTGATTACAATAGTGGGTTGTCATTATTCAGGGACAATCACAAAGAAAAACTTGCTGTACTCATACTGGGAATACCTAGACTACAAATGTAGACCTTCCAGGACTCCAAGTACCTGTTAAAATGGCTTTCAATTCACCTGCAGGCCAAAGAATGAAAACCATAAGGATATGGTATAATGAAGAGCTGCTAATATTTATCTTCTCAGTTGAAGATATACTTTGCTGACATACTGTGTAAGACTTAGGTATGTACCTCTTGAAATTTTCTATTGGGCACAGACTATGTATATTGCAATTCTGCATTTAGTAGTACAAAAAAGGGGCTGAAAGTAAACAGAAAGAAATAATTGTAGGTATCTCCCAACAGTGGTAACTTGGAAGAATTAAAATTCTCTCAGCATCAGGCCTCCAGACTCCAGATGTAATTTTTAAAAACATACATTTAAAAGAGGTTTCTATGGAATCAAATTTTGAACCCAATTTTCACAGAATTCTGAAAAAGTAACACTACGACTAAGCTCAATACAAATCTAATAATATTTACAGAACAAGTTCTGAGTTCTCGGTTTCTTCTTTTATGGGATAAGCATATGGTAGAGATTGCTGGTATGGCAACATTTGAACTGAACTGCCCTGTGAAAATACAGGCAGTCCCCGACTTACACGGATCCGACTTACGTCGGATCCGCACTTACGAACGGAGCTTTCTCGCCCCGGAAGTCGGGGCGAGAAAGCCCCGTTCGTAAGCTGCTCTGGTGCCCCTGGTCTGCTGGAGACCGTCTCCAGCAGACCAGGGGCACCGGGCGGGTTCCCGCGCTTCTGAGGCTTTGCCAGAGCAAAGCCTCAGAAGCGCGGGAACCGCTGCTGCTGCCCCTTGAGACCCGGTGCCTGTGGTCTGCTGGGGACGGTCCCCAGCAGACCACAGGCACCCAGACTGAAGCGGCAGCAGCGGCGGTTCCCCGCGCCTCTGAGGCTTTGCTCTGGCAAAGCCTCAGAGGTGCGGGACCCCCCCGCGGCTGCGGTTTCAGTCCGGGTGCCTGTGGTCTGCTGGGGACCGTCCCCAGCAGACCACAGGCACCCAGACTGGAGCGGCAGCAGCGGCGGTTCCCCGCGCCTCTGAGGCTTTGCTCTGGCAAAGCCTCAGAGGCGCGGGACCCCCCCGCGGCTGCGGCTTCAGTCCGGGTGCCTGTGGTCTGCTGGGGACCGTCCCCAGCAGACCACAGGCACCCAGACTGAAGCCGCAGCCGTGGCGGGGTCCCTCGCCTCTGAGGCTTTGCCAGAGCAAAGCCTCAGAGGCGCGGCACCCCGCTGCCGCTGCGGCTCTGCTCCCCGTGTCCCTGGTCTGCTGGGGGGGGGGGGGGGGCGCAGCTAGTGTGCTTTCCCCCCCCCCCCAGCAGACCAGGCTTTTGTTTTGGACTCTGGGGCAGAGCAGCTGGGGCACTGCCGATTGGTCCTGCAGCGCCCGTGGGCACTACTGGACCAACCCGGCAGCACCCCAGCTGCTCTGCCCCAGGTCCTGATTCAGCCGCTGCTGGTCAGTTTCAGCAGCGGCTGAATCAGGACGTCTGGGGCAGAGCAGATGGGGTGCTGCTGGGTTGGTCCAGTAGCACCCCAGCTGCTCTGCCCCAGGCGTCCCCAAGTCAGCTTCTGCTGAAACTGACCAGCGCTGACTATAGGAAGCCCCAGGCAGAGTTGCTCTGCCCCGGGCTTCCTGGAATCAGCTGCTGATCAGTTTCAGCAGCAGCTGACTTGGGGACGCCTGGGGTTCTTACGTTGATTCTGTATGTAAGTCAGAACTGGCGGTCAGTTTCAGCAGTGTCTGAATCTGGACGCCAGTTCCGACTTACATACAGATTCAACTTAAGAACAAACCTACAGTCCCTATCTTGTACGTAACCCGGGGACTGCCTGTAGCTCAAAGCTGCTTCATTTTTCTGACAGATAGCTACATGAAAAATTTAAGTTAAAAATTATATTAGAATCTTAGGCCCTGATCTTGAAAGACTTTCCTTTGATGACTAATTGTCATTTGTTCAGGTAGCCCCAGTGAAGCCGCATGAGCAGAAGGATTAGGCTATTAGGAGTTACATAAAACTACAGTTTAAATTCTGAAATATTATATCACTGTTTCTTTCTCCACACTCCTCACTTTTCCCAGACAGTCAATTACTATACCAAACTAAAGAATTATTTATTTAAACAAAAGTTTAGTTTGAACGCCACTTAAAACATTACAAAGATATACCACATACACACACACACACACACACACACACACACACACACACACACACACACACACACAGAGCTGAACGTGAGATATATATATATATATATATATATATATATATGAATGAATGAATACATACCTGTTGGCTCAAATAAGGCTTGGACATCAATGTCATCTGGTAAGCCAACTAAACTGAGTTCATCCCAGTATTTGACAACCTGATCGTCAGAAGCAGTTTGAGTGCTTACACTTGTACATGATGCTATACTCTGTCGAGGTCTCTCTCTGTACAGAAGTAGAAAAGAAATGTGGGTAGGTAACTGCAATTAAAAAAATCTTAAGTTTATTATTCAATTAGCTATGTGTTTTGGAAATGACCAAACCCCAGAATGCCTCAAATGAGTTTTCCCTAAGTGTGGTGTGATAAAATATACATCAAAGAAAGAGGGGAAACTAGTCTAGTTTCTTATATTTGACACAATATTTATAGCAAAAATGAAGAGCAATGCTTTCAGTTAAAAAGTCATGTGCACCAGAAGAATGACTGTGTTAAATGACCCTTTGTCCAGACTGACCATCTCATTGTTCAAGACACACATACTAACATTTTTCGAAATGTACTTTTTGTTTGACTTGCCTCATCTCAAGAAGTGAATAGATAGATAAGTACAGGAAAATATAGTTCCAGTCAAAGTAATAATATTTCTCTGGGGACATGGGAAAACTAGGAAACAAAGAGAAGGAGGTGGTGCAAGCAGAGGGTGTCAGCTGCAGTTTTCTTATGGTTTCCTCTCTGCAACCTCGACAGCTGGTCTGTGATATAGCATTGACAATATTCTCAGAGGAGATTCTGCCCTACCAGCCAGAGGTAAGCTGCTAAGATAGCACACAGCAAGTGCATATGGGGGAAGGGTGAAAAAGGCCAAGAATGGAAAAAGATAGATGGAAGCAGATGTCTTTGTCCCACACTCCAAAATTCACAAAATAGCAAAGGGTGAGAGGAAGAGTAGAGAAAAGGAGACTTTAATTATACAAAAAGCACTACATTATGATTAAATCAAACCTATTTTTTTTAAAAAAACAAGCAACACAGTATATTTGAGCACAGGGAATCCTCTGACTTTTTAACCCATCATACCAAAATATTATCCACTAAATATCAGTGACTAACCCATTAACCAGAGAAACTTGGCTCCCATAACTCGATTCCAAGAAAAAAAAAAAACCCACCACCAAAACACACCACCCACAATATTCTGCCTTGGATTTCTAAAGCACTGCATTAAGCCTTAGTGAAATGTCTAGCCAATAAGCAAATGCTTATGCCCCAGATACTGGGCTCCACATGGAGCTACCACATTGAAATGCCACGTTTCAGAGAGGCAGCACCATGTGGAGCCTGGGTTTAGCTGGGGACTCCCCCGCTAACCTTGGGCTCCATGTGGCGCTACCGCTTTGAAACATGGCATTTCAAAGCAGTAGCACAAAACGTGGAGGCTGGGATCTGGGGCATAAGCACTGAAATGCCGCAGGGAGCACGGGGCCAGTGGGGGAGTCCACAGTAGCAGCAGCATGAAAGTGCCATAGTCCTTGCCAGTTTTCATATCCTTCTGAAAAAGAACAATAAACCTGACAAATTTGTGTTTATTTTGCCATGCTGCTTGGTAAAGCTATGAGTTATGGCAGGCAACAAAGCTATAATATTTGGCTTATTTTGAAGGTTACCTTCAAGAAAATAAGGAGAAGAAGACAGGAAAAATGTAAGTGAAAGTTTAAGTTGTGCAAAAATTGATGGCTAAGATGCCCTCCACATCTGTCAAAAAAAGCTTCTCTCTCATTACTGGTGAGCAGGGGAAGTTTGGCACTATGTTACATCCTAATGACTTAGATGACAACAAAAAAAAGTGTCCAACCTCAGAAATCAAAACCTTCAAGTCTTCCACCTATTACTACGAACAAAATAGTCCCCTTATGAACTGAAGTATTCAATTAACCCATTCTACCCAAAATGGGCAAATACCAATAGGTTCAGTAAAGGCACATATTATTAATATAGGCTCCTATAACTGAGTTACTATCAATTTTGAATCTATCTGAAAAAACGACACATTCATATCTCATTCATAAAAAGGCAATCTGAGCACCTGTTTTTCTTTAATTCATATTTACAGTTCCTTAATATCAAATGAATAAAAGCACTGCCAGCTTTATACAGAGATTCAGCATTCATACTGAATTAAGGGTTATTAAGATCAAATTTATCTGAACAGATGAATAAACTTAATCTGAATATGGACTTAAATGTAAATGTCTACAGTACTTTTAATGTTACTTATGACTTAATAAATCAGGACTCCTTAAAATGTTCCACCTTAAATCCTTTTAAAAGGCTGCCTCTCTTTGTTATTGTTTCATTTCCTACTTCACTTCTTCACTGTATTGGCAGCAGTCCAAAGCTAGCAACCAATCAGAAAACTCCAACACAACAATGCTTTAGTACTTAAACTTGGATGCTAGCCAGCATGGCACTTGGGGATGATTACATCATCACCCTCAAGGGACAGAGCTGCTTAGTTGTTCCAAGCTAAATTAATTTTGCACTTTCCCATAGGCTACAAAAACCTCTACTAATCAGCCAGCGCAACTAAATCCACATATTAGCAAGGCAGCTCTGGAACAAGAACACATCTAACCATGGTAACAGCAAAAACCCAGAATTACAAAATCCAAATATATATTAAGAAAAAAATCTATTCCATTATGCAAATATTTTAAAAAATCTGTATTTGTAGTTACAGATGTATTTTAAACTTCATTTCCATAAATATATTCAATTACCTTTCAACATGGACCATACAGAGATATGTATGTGAACGTAATTTCTCAGAAATGACTATTAAAAATGCTGTGTTGCAAAAGGGGGCTGGGATAAACAATATTTCCAAGGACTGAAAACAGAAAACGGACATACACAAACACAGAAGAGTTCTAATAACAGCAGAATACACTGTATTAATATAGCACGTTCTTTTCACAATTGCAAAGATTAATTATTGGAGAGGGATGCAGAAGAAAGACTGCAAGATGAAACAGAAATTTCTTGCTTCTTCAACGTACACAAACACGACACTTTAGAAATCAACTGGTTAACGTGTTACTCCTCTTCTGTTCTTTTGCAAGCTCTCTCTAAGATCTATTTTAGAGTACAAATACATTTGCACTTTTAAAGCAAATGTCTCTCTTTTACTTTGGTATTCTACAAAAAGACCACGTGCTCACTTTTAGGGGGAAAAATCCTTAAAAACAAGCAGCAAAAGGAAGACTGCTATTTTTCTCACATGACTTGCAATTTTTCAAACACAGATTAATATTACTAAGCATCAAATTATTTTAAAATAATTTCACATTTTTCAAATTATTCACTTATCACTACACACAATGTTTGTACATGTGCTTCCTGACCTCTCTTCAGTAAATCAACAGTGTAACAAAATCATGACAGAAGTTTTTATGAAGAAACAGACTTACTTCTTCGGTCCTCTTTGTTTGCGTGGCACTGAGTTTTGCCTTGGAGTTCTCTCATAAGTTGCATCGCTGCTGTCATTGGTCTCACTTTTACTTAAAAGCTGTTTCTTCCAGGGGGTGATAAACGTTGGCGTTGGACTGAATTGTTTTAATTCTCCTTGTCCTAATGAGCTTCGTTCACCACAATAACAAAAGGCGCAGAGTTGTTCGCTGCAAAGCAGAGGAAACGTTTTAAAACCAAGATAATCTGGGGCATCTCCTATTAATTATGTTTTATGTTAATTTGACTGTCTCAAACAAAAGACATTAAAGAAAATATTAAGAATTTAAAATGTATCTTTAAATACATTTGAAATTTAACTACTACACATATAATTTCTGATTTAGTTATGTAACAGTAGTTTTGTTTCTCTTCCACAGAAGTCTGCAGAAAATGTAGAAAACCCTCAAGATAATAAAGTGGTTTTTTTTAAACTCGTATACTTAAAGGACCTTAGAGTCTATCAAGGCAAAAACCCTCATATGCTCTACTCACTTACTGTATCCAAAAGATGTATGCAAACCTAAATGGCTGACAACAGAAAGAACAGGAGGTAGTGGAAGAAGGAAAAAGAGATGAACTACCTCATCAAAATCCTACATCCACCAAAAAGGTAATACAGTGAAATACTCACACTACTGACACCACCCCCCCCCACACACACCCATAACAAAGTATGCTTAATACCATATAACCACATATATACAATACAAATGCAATTATTATGTATTGTATATAAATCACCACACACACACGAAAAAATGAACAGTAAGATCAGAATAACAGAACATTCATGGCAATGACATCATAAAGACACATTATATTTAGAGATATACAAATCTATATAACCACTTACACACACACACACACACACACACACACACACACACACACACACACACACACAGTATAAACAGAGAAGCCTAAATTTACACTCAAAGAAACTTACATGTATTTAGTACCAGGGTGGATAAAAATCAATGATTATTAAAAAAAATTAAAAATAGGATATTTTATTTATATCAGATTTTTAAAATTTTAAATCCAATTTTTTTATAAAATGCTTTTTGAGGAAAAAACTATAGTTACATAGTTTCCTCAATGATATAATGATGGAATGGGGATTATAAATTCTAATTCACATAATGTTTAAAAAAAGTTCTGTAAATGAGTTCCAATAGTTCACGGATTAGGGACCCAATATTACAGGGTTCCAGAGGCTTCTGTATAGATTATTTAGGTTAATCTTTCTTTCTACCCAAAAAATGTGGATTTGTGTCTCCAGAGGTACATGTTCATTAACAGCAAAAAGTAATGAGTAAGTAAATGAATGAATGAATTAATTAATTAATTAAATAATGTGAGAAATAACAGACCTCAACCCTGTTTGCATACACAGAGTCAAAACATACCAAGTTTCAAAAATTTCAATGAATAGAAGACAATATTTTAAGTTTCTCATATTAACCTGGCTGGCAGTCAATTGAATTTTTTGTTTGTTTGTTTGTTTCATTTAACTGTTTTAGTTAAAAAACAATTTAACAAAAACAAACCTGATTTTTAAAAACTTGAATGTTTAACTAAATTAAAAAATGCATGTTTGTTTTGGTAAATTTTTATGTGTTTGGTATTGTAGAAAAAAATCTAGAATATGTAACATTGTTGTTTTAGTTAAAACAATTTAAAATGTCTGTCTGGTGCGATTCTCCTACTAATACAGCATGGCAAAAAATTCCTCCAAATATTAATGATTAACCTGTTGAACTGGAGAGAGTTTACCTCTCAATGACTTCATAATATCTGCTTCAATTACCAACAGAAAATGAAATAATCAAACAATCATTCATTTTCTGATACAGCTGTGAAACTAATCTGAAAAGTTTTCAAAATCAATCGCTGTTTTAAAACGTATAGTGTGTGCTTTCTAAAAATGAAACCTATGTCTGACTCTGAGTTGTGAAAAATAGGTATCAAGTTTATGACAACCAACAAGGATACTCTTCTTTGTAGAAAATCATGATTAAATCGAGTCTTCCTGACTAGTGATTTAAATCAGGATTTAGATTATTATTTCAATCAATTTGATTTAAATTAAATCCACTTTGTTTAGTACTGTGACACATTAAGTAAGTTATCCCTGCACCATTTGCTATCTTATAGTAAAACTCAAAACGTAATGATAGTTTTGGCAGCACTCTTTCTGTCACATCATATGGAGGTTATCGCACAATATATCTAAAATAAACACATTCAGAAACCTAAAACATGAACTCTTTCAATTTGCATAAATACGGTTTAAAGAGAAAAACCATTTTTAATGCCTAAGTGAGCAACTTTGTTCTGTGTATATTTATTTTCCTGTGATCCCCAAAATGTGCCTAAGGGAATGTGGCATTTGGGTTGAAGCCTGGTTTGGAAAAAGCTCCCTTTAAATAGAATTTAAGCACATCTCTGAGGTGACATATTTGGACTCTGGGAGCTGTAAGCTGAAAATAAAAAGTCCCCTGGAGGTCCAATTACAGTACAGTGTTCACTAGGAGTTGGAAAAAAAAAAGATTGTCTGCACTGTTAGTCAAGGGAGCTGGTCTATACTACAAAGCTAGGATGGTTTAAACTATATTGCTAAGGGCTGCATGCAGCGTTTCAAAGCGGCAGCACCACACGGAACCCGTATTCCAGGTTCTGTGTGGCGCTGTCACTTCAGAAGTACTCCCTTCCCCTCCTCTTTGCTACCTCTATTTTATAGAGACAGCTTGGGGGGGGGGGGGGGGGGGGAGAGCAACTAGTCAACTTGACTAACCAATAAGCATTTGCTTATTGGATAGTCGACTAGTCCTTAACATCCTTACTCTTGGACAGGTGGATTTACTACATCAATGGACTAAGCTCTTCCACTGCTTTAATAAGCTGCTACACTACAGTGCTGCAGCATTTCTCGTGTAGACTTACCGAAAGTCAGGTATAAGCAGTTGTAACAGCCAAATGAAGAAAAGAACTAAAAAGAGGAATGTTGAAGCCTGGAACAGAGGACTGTGAGAGTGCATCTACAATGAACCATAGGTTGAAATAAGATACACAATTTGAGCTATGCATATTTTATTTCAATGTTATTTCGAAATAACTTATTTCGAAATTTGGCGCTGTCTACACAGCACTTATTTCAAAATAAATCACTATTCTGAAATGTCCCCTATTCCTTGTGGAAAGAGGTTTACAGGGATGTCGGAATAGCGAGCCCGTTACACTTCAAAATAACGGGCACACTCCAAAGATGCAGAAGAGCTACATTGGGATACTCGAAATAGCACTACAGTGTAGATGTATCCTGACAATCCAATACAGTCCTTTAACTCTGACAATGCATCTTGAGACTGGACAAAATCTTGCCCTTTCAATACACCACCACTGGAGAACAGAAGACGGAAAAGAGAGGAAGATGGGAAAGAGAAGTGCCTGCAGAGAAAGTCCCTGAGACAACCTCCTAGCACTCACAGCTGGCTGTCTCATATGGAAAGGCCGTAATAAGGAGGATATGGGGTTTTTTTTAGGCACTTCTTAACAATGGCCCAAGGAGGAGCAATATGCTGCCAGCTGCACCACATATGTAGTATTGGCCATGCTAAACTGGCAGATCGCACCTTTTGGGGCCAAGCTGCTTCAGTAGAAGCCTTAGTTGGGTCCCCCGCATAGCACTAAAGCAATGCTACAGAAGACCCCAAGCTGCTGCTTTTGGAAAGAAAATTAGTGCATATTCATGACTCAAGTTAACTCCTGTTCAAACGCTACCGATCTCGCTTGACATAGGCTAGGTGCTGGCCTATATTATAACACACAACCCAAACGAGAGATTTTGCTCATAACTGAGTAATAGGCAAGGGATTAATTTCAGAAATCTTCAGAAGAATCTGCCTGAAGACAAAAGTGTTTTGAAGAAAGAAAAATCTAAATTCCATGAAGAGGGCCTAAAGATGAGAGATCTCTCTCTTACATGTTATAATTTTAAATGTAATATGGCAAAGAAACAAATTGGTAGTTATTTATATTTCAGCGAATATGGCCCAATCACAGTATTAGGTGAAAACATGCAATTTGATTTTGTACACACAGGCTATATCTACACTTGCGGCTTCTTGAGCAAGTACTCCAGCAGACACTTCTCCTTCACCAATCAGTGCACCATTTGCCTCTGTATTCAAATACATTCCAGAGGCATAGGGGAAGACTGGGGTCTACTTTATCCCCCAACAGGGCCTGCAGCCCTACTTGCTCACCCAGCCTAAACATGCTCCCCCTTCCTAGTGGGAATATCAACTCTGCCCCTTTAAGAGGCAGCTTGATTCCTAGTGATTTCTCATAATGACAGCCCCTTCCTGGTTGCCATAGTCACCTCTTACCAACATCCTAAAAAGACATCTCTGTGGCAGGAGAACTAGTTCAAGAGCACAGGGGGTTAAAAGGATGATTTAATGGTAAGTCTAATACTTATAGTTTAATGTTAATATTTTACATCCTACTGTAAACAACACTAGAGGAATTCTTCCATCAACCTAGCTACTGCCCTTCAAGAGGTGGATTTACTACTATGAAATGCAAATCTTTTCTGAAATTGTAGGAATTGTCTATAGTTGTGCCGCTGTAGTGCTTGCAGTATAGACACTGTTGTATAGCTTCCGTCAGCACTAGCGATGTTAAAAATCAGTTATTTTAACAAGCTTGTAACTGCTTGAATTTTTAGCCATTTCATGGTTACTCAGCTATCATCAGGAGTGGGGGCTGCCGATCCCACTACTGGGAAGCTGCCTGCCACCTTGCACTGCTGCCTCTGTCTGGGGCTGCTGTCACGCCATGCTGCTGCCTCTGATACAGGCAAAGCAGCACAAGTTGGCAGGCAGGAGCTGGGCCTCAAGGGGAGCCGGTTTTTAAATTGACTTCCCACATGATCAGGCTCCCACCTGATGCCCTGCACCGCTGCCTCTAATATAGAGGCAGCAATACTGCATGGCAGGTGGCTCCCATGAGTGCTCTGCATTTAAAACTCAGACTGGCAGGTTGGGACTCAGCCCGATGCAGAGCATGCAGAGCATGCAGGAAGGAGGGTGGTTGTTCCAGTTAACTGGGACTGTTAACTGATAAACATCACTTATTGGTTACCCGGGTAACCACTAACATCCCTAGTAGACATTCAGGGTTGGGCTGAGACCCTTACTTCCAGCTTCTAAACATGGACCCTCTACTATGAAATCCAGAGAGTTCAACAACACTCTCAGTAGAGTACTTTGACCCTTTCAAGCCCCTATCCTTCACAGCAATCTGAATCAATATCCACCTCAACACCAGAATCTATTCAAAGACCTGACAACAAACCAAGCAAGATGCCAGTAACATTTCTTTAGTCCTTCCCGCTCATGCATGTCCCAAACAGAAATAAAATACCACCAAAAAAAGCCTAGAATGAACCAATGGAAAAGATTCAAGTCAAGGGGAAAGGAGAAAAATAATCATGATCTCCTCCACGCAAGCAGTGATGAATATTCATTAGAAGCCCTCCTAAAACAGACTTTACTGTTCAAACAATTTCATTTCAGCACACGTAATATTGTGTAAGCAGTTGAACAATATTCACTTAGGCTATGTCTACACTTGCACCCTAGTTCGAACTAGGGATTCAAATGCAGGCATTCGAAATAGTCAATGAAGCAGGGATTTAAATATGGCGAGATCATGCTAATGAAGCGTGGGATATTTAAATCCTCGCTTCATTGACTATTTCAAATGCCTGCATTTGCATCCCTAGTCCGAACTAGAGTGCAAGTGCGAACATACCCTTAGAGAAGAACAAGCTCTTCTTCTTCTAGTGCTTGTTCATGTGCATGCCAATCAGATATGTGCATGCGCACAGTTGCTGGAAGATTTTTCTCCTAGCAATTAGCTGGAGGGTTGACATAGGCACCCCCTGGAGTTGCATCTCCCTGTCGACCCATCACCCCTTCAGATCCTTCTTACTGCTTGTGACAGCTAGCTGCAATTTCCCTGTGCTCTTGTTTCAACAAATGCAGCATCAGTCTATTTACATTTCTCTTGTGTTTAGTATTAATTAGTAGTTTGCAGTGAATAGTTTAGAGTTAGATTATGTTTCCTTGGGGGAGGGGATTACCCCTCTCACATGGTCTTCCTGCCAGGGTAGGGGTGGTCAACCAGTTAGAGATGAAGAGCCAAAATAGCTATGGATAGAGTGCGAAGAGCCACGTATTATATATTTAGATTAGATTAGATTAGATTGATAGATAGATAGAAAATGTAGTGATAAAATAATATTACACGACATTTCAGACAAAAACCGATAAAAGTCTCTAGTTACTTAAAAAATGCATGGCCAGTCCATAGATCTTCAGATAACTTGACAAGGAACAATCAAATTAAACAACAAGCCTTTAAAAATATAGTAATTCATCTCACACTAAATAAAGCATCCCCACCATGTATTTTAAATTTAACACTACTGCCCTATTATGTCCTGTGAGTTTTCTTTTTAAATTAACTGAAATGAGAAGTAAGGGTATGTGTACACTACCACCCTAGTTCGAACTACCGTTACTCCTCGGAATAGGAAGCCTAGTCCAAACTACCTAGTCCATGCCGCGTGTAGCCGCGCAGCACGGAGTCCGCACTAGAGGACATTTAAAAATGGCGGCGCCCGGTGAGACGCAAATGAAACCCGGGAAATTCAAATCCCGGGCTTCATTTGCAACTCCGGTTGCCTACATTACCACCCTAGTTTGAACTAGGGTGGTAGTGTAGACATACCCTAAATTAGCACAATTTGAAGTGTCTGTTTCACTCTAGCTTGTTGATCTCTGGTATGGTTTCCACTTTTTTTAAGTATGAAGATTATGGCTTTTCTATAGTTCTAAAAATTCAGGACTGCAAATATGAGAGGTTCAAAAACAATAAGAGAGAGACTCATATCTCAGAATAATTGCTTCAGCCTGGAAAACAATAGCCTTTGAATTTTCTTTAAAGAAACAAGGACTAAACCATGTACATGCTGATTTTTTTTTTGCTCTGGAATTTAACTATGACATCTATGTTGGCTGCCTTATTCTGCATCCATGAAGACTTTGAGTTTAAGGTGCTTCAGCCCCTCCTCCCCCCCACTTCTAACCCAAGGCCCCACCCCTCCCCCAGAGCCAGGCAACCACAGCCCCCTGCTCTAACCAATCCTCGTCCTCACCCCCAGAGCCAGGCACCCCCAGACCTCTGCTCTAACCCAATGCTCTCCCCCAGAGCCAAGAACCCCAGCCCCCACCCAACCCAATGCCTGAGGCCTAGAGTCACCACCACACACTTCTCCCTCCAGGCACTTGGGCATGTGAGCAGAGAGGCTGGCCATGAGCAGGCGCTGGGGCGCGTGTACAGAGCGGCCAGCTCTGAGCAGTCCGGGCACACGACTCAGAACTAGCAAGAGCCGTATTTCTTTAAGCAAAGAGCCGCATGCGGCTCGAGGGCCACAGGTTGGCCACCCTTGTTCCAGGGCATTCCTGGGTCTCTAGGCTTCAAAGTCTGTGAAATCTGTGGCAAGTGCATGCCCACTTCTTGCTTGAAGTTCTTAGGAGACAGCCATCAGAAAAATCATTGTGCCATCTGTTCACTGAGATTGGTGAGCCCATGAGCTGGGATGTGGATGGATACTTGGGACTGGTTGGGCAGGGAGACCAGGAGACTGGATGGATGGCGAGGACAGGCTAGAATTTGATGCACAAGGAGACTGGGTGTGAGGGACGCAAAGGGAGGAGAGCCCAAGATGGTTTGCGTGATAGTAGTCAGTGAAAGAAATGGGGGGAGGGGAGGAATCTAAGCCAGTTGGCTAGGAAGTGAGAATACTGAGATCCAACAAGGGGAGATGGTAGACATGAAGTGACACTAGGACTGGATGGACAACTAGAGAGGGACAGCATCTCTGGAAAGGTGAGGAAGAGGGGAAAAGCCTAGGCTGTGTGCATCAGGAGGAAGACACAGATCAGATGAGGAATGGGGTGTGGAGCAGGGATGTGAACAAGTGGTCAACTGATGATTAACTGAAAAGCTTAGTTGACTATTCACATTTTCCCCCCACTTGTTGCCTCTGTATCAGAGGCAACAAGATAGGGGGGAACAGGAGCCAGTTCCCCCCCCCCATACCAGCTCCATGGTGCCACCTGGCCCCCCTCCCGCCAATGGACAGGGGCTGATACAGAGACAGCAGCACAGGGTAGCAGGGGGCTACCTGGGGTGGGGCCAGACTGCACTAGCTACTGACTCCTGCTCCCAGTCCGCAAAGGGAGCCAGTTTAAAAACCAGCTACCCATGCAGACCAGCTCAGACTGCCACTCCTCTGTGGGATACTGGAGCAGCCTCTGTCTGCAGGGAGCTTGGACACCCCATGGACAAGGGTGCTGGCTCCACGGATACGGAGGCAGAAGGGGAGGGGGAAGAGGGAAGAATGCATGTAATTGATAGAATTAACCAATAAGGCAAGGCTTATCGGTTAATTGCATAGTCGTCAACATGTTGGCATCCCTATTTAGGTCTTTAAAAAAGAATATAGTAATCAAGTTTGCAGATGACACTAGACTAGCAGGGGTTACCAATACTTTAGAAGATAGAGTTAAAATTCAGAGGGAACTAGAAAGACTGGAAAACTGGGCTAAGGACACAAAATGAAATTCAAGATGACAAACATAGGGTGCTACACATAAGGAAGAAAAAACTCAAATGCACAAATACAGAATGGAGGCTAACTGGTTTGGCAGTAGCAGTGCTAAAAAGAATCTGAGAGTTGTGGTGGATCACAACTTCAACATGAGTCAGCAATGTGATCCTGTTGCAAAAGCAGCAAATACAATTTAGGTTACCTCTTCTAATGCATGGCATGCATGTCACAGGAGGTGATAGTATCACTCTATTCAATGATGAGGAGGCCTGCGCAGGAGTACTGTGTCCAGTTTTGGTGACCAAGGTATTGAAAGGATGCAGAAAAATTAGAAAGGATCTGGAGGTGATCAAACTATGCATTTCAGCACTCTGATGGTCCACACAGAAAATGACAATCTGTTATTACTATCAATTACTCTGCTAGTTCAAGTGGCAGAAGACTATAAGAACATAAGAATAGCCATACTGAATCAGACCAAAGGTCCACCTGGCCCAATACTTCAGACAGTGTCCAATACCAGGTGCCCCAGGAGGAATAAACAGAACAGGTAATTATCACGTGTTGCCCATTCCTAGCTTCTGACAACAGAAGCTAGAGATACCATCTCTACCCATCTTCATTAACAGCTACTGATGGACCTATCCTCCATGAATTTATCTCGTTCTTTTTTTAACTCTTATGGTTTTGGTCTTCACAACATTCTCATACAAGGAGTTCCACAGATTGACTCTGTGTTGTGTGAAAAAATACTTCCTTTTACTTGTTTTTAAACCTGCTACCTATTAATTTCATTTGGTGACCCCTCATTCTTGTGTTATAAAGGAGTAAATAACACTTCCTTATCTATTTTTTTCCCACAAAAATCAAGATTGTATAGACCTTTATTATATCCCCTCTTAGTCATCTCTTTTCCAAGCTGAAAAGAGAGTCTCTCTCACTCACACTCCCTCAGAATGTTTGTGCTCTAATAACTTGGACACTATAAGAGCTACTGAAACCAAATTTTGCATGGGATAACTTTTCCTCCAGGAGAAGGTTTTAAGGTACTTTTGGACCCAATCAGGGTCCCACCCTGCCCCCTGCAGCACCTGCAGCCCTGGGTGCGAACTGGGGCACCCCTCCCATGTGTAGCCTCCTGGGACTCGCCCCCTTCCACACACGAGGTTACATAACTGACCATCCTCTCCCCTCCCCCGCCGGCATGCAGGGCCCCCACCCCCATGCGCACAACAGCCTGGGCATCCACCCTGCCCTCCGCAGCACCTGCAGCCCCGGTTGTGAGCTAGGGCGCCCCTCCCGCGTGTGACCTCCCTTCCACCCAGGGTCGCTCCCCAACTGCCACCCCCTGCTCCGGAAACCAAAGCCAAAACCGGCCAGCCTTTCTGTTCAGCTCGCTGGGCTTATCCGAGCGGAAGGAATCCATGCGCCTGCTGCAGCACAGGGTGGAAGGACCGGGTTAAACCCTCGATGCATTACACTGCTGTGAAGCCAGCTGGCTGCTGTTCATACTGCGAGTGGGGCTCTTCTGTGTCTGGTTCCAGCCATCAGGGTTAGATGTGAGCACTGAGCTTTGGCTTGCCAAGGCAGGGCAGGTGGATCCCTGAGCCAACCTTGCAAAGAGAAGTCCCCTTGCTACTGGCCGCATGACTGTGTACTGTTCTCCTGGGGGCTGGCTGCTCGGTCCTGGGGGGAGGAGGATCCTGCTGCTCTCAGAGGGTCAGGTGTGGGCCAGGAGCATCAGTCCCCAGGGTCTGTGGCTCTGGGGGTCCCCTGGCTCAGGGTCCCCTCCTTTCCTAAATTTTGTTCCTCTGGTTTCCCGAGCAACGCCGGGTAAGTCCAGCTAGTGAGTGAGTGAGTGAGTGAGTGAGTGTGTGAGTGAGTGAGTGAGTGTGCGCGCGTGCATGCGCACATTCTATATTTCTCATTTTCTTGGGGCCCAGCTTCAGAATCCGAGGTCTAACTTGTAGTAATGCTGAACACTTAACAGTTACATCGAAAGTATGTGGGAACTATGCTTTACACAAAAAAAAAGATGCAATATAACATTAAGTGCTCTAAAAAATCAAGTCCTAGTCATCTCAAACTGGGCACTTAATATGAGTAAATATTTTTCACCTTAATCTCTTTGGGCCTAGTCTGCTGTCTGTAAAATGGCATTAATAAAAATAACACTTCATTTCACAAAAATGTAGTGAATATAAATTTGTATTCTATATTTCTGAGGAACTCCGAGACTGCTATGATGTGCACCATAGAAAAGCCCATGAGGAAATTAATAATTGAGTCTTTAGAACAGGGTTTGAATAGTGTACAGTAAATAAGGCTTATTCCTACACACAGATCATGCAATTGAAGACTATCATAACTAAGAATAAGATTATGTCACAGAGCTCATGGATTCTGTGACTTTCAGAAACCTCCATGACCATGTCCACTTCAACTCCAGCCCTGCTACCTCTGGGCTATCAGCTGGTAGTGGGTTCTTCAGCTCCTAGCCGCCATCAAAACAGATGCTGAACCCCTGCTCCCCACACCATATCATCTTCCCCACTCGGGCTTTTGTCATCTTTATCAGCCCTCCTGTCCTTCCTCCTCCTCTCCCTCCTCCTCTTATTTTTACTAAACATTGCAGACAGATCATGGGCATCCATGAATTTTCGTTTACTGCCCAGGACCTGTCTGTAATATTTATTAAAAATAGCCATGACAAAATCTTTGCCTTAATTATAATACACCTGCAAAAGGGGGCCAAATTAAGCCTGTGCAGGCAACCTTAATTCTAGCATTTCCCAATTTCTGTGTGAATGACTTGGCAAACATAACAATGTTCTTTTTAAGCACAATTTTTGATGTGTAACATTAAATACAGCTTACCTCCAGCTGTCTGAAGATTTAATTTCTCTTGCCAGTCCCTGTGGAAGGCTATTCTGTCTAGATAATCTAATTTCTATGCCACTTCACAATTTCTTTCTTTGTTCCTTTCTCCACTGAGAGCTATAAGGAGTTTTGTAATGTCCTGCCTTTGAAGACCAAAAAGATAAAGAACTCTGCTGCTGTTTAATCAGGCACTTATTTTCTCTGTACTAAATACTACATATACAACTGATTCAATAACTAACCACAACTTCCCTGTGAAGTAAAGCAGTATCTCAATGTGCCCTTTTCAATTTCTCTTTCTTTATCCTTTTATAGTATTGCTAGTACGGAATTTACAATGGTATCAATGGTGTGCCTGCACTCAGAAGGGACCCAGGCACCCAGACCTTGGCCCTTCCCTTCCCCCACCTGTGCTGCACACCTCATGGTCCCATCCCTGCTCAGTCTCTTTCCCCCTCAAAGGTCCCGCCTGCCACTTGTCCTCTCTGCCTCCTCCCCTCCTCATTCCTCTCCGCTCCTGCCCCCTCCATGAGAGCAGCAAGTTTGGGACCTCAGGGCGAAGAGGTAGAGTGGGGGCATGGCAGAGCATGGGAGTTGCCTCTGGGCAGGGATGGGACTTTGAGGTGAAGTGTAGGTGAAGCAGGGGTTAAGGCCATGGTCCAGGTGCTTGGACCCACAAAAGATTAATCCAGCCCTGAGTATTGCTAATACTGCAAACAAATACTGGGGAGGTTAGCAGCACTGCTTCTGTCACTGCCATTGCTCCATCCTTGCTTGATATTACTTCTTACCCCTCTCTACAAGGAGTCAATTACCCACTCCACAGACCCCTCCACTCCCTTTTCAGCCTACTTGTGCTCAGGATGATATCCAACGCCATTTTTAATGTTGGTATATCCAGCACACTATTTTCTTAGCCTTACTCTTAAATCTATTACCAAAACTTTCTCCATTTCTTTATCATAATTAGTAGTTCACCCTCTCCTGGACTTGCATACACACATGCATACACATAAACAAACTTTCTGCTATGAACTTCCATTCAGGTTACAATCTTGGCTCTATTCTCCAGCGTCACCTTCAGAGACATTCAAGTTAGTCTCAAAGGTAGGCAAGATCAGAGAAAAGTACAAAAAAATAAAGCTTTTGATATCAGCTGCATAAACGTAATACTGATATTTCCTATTTACACTGTAGCTTCTTTTCTCCTAAATGCTTCAAAGCTCAAATTCATTAGTTTGGGTGAAGTGCTTTGTCACATATCTCTTGTCAACATAGCAAGAGACCTTAAGAAGAGTCACTGTGGCTTAACCACCATGTAAAAGAAGCAGCGAGGGACAAAAAGGTATATTTTAAGAAGTGGAAGTCCAATCCTAGTAAGATAAATAGAAAGGAACATAAATACTGTCAAATCAAGTGTAAAAATGTAATAAGAAAAGCAAAAAAAAAAAAGATTTTGAGGAACAGCTAGCCAAAAACTCAAAAAGAAATAACAAAATGTTTTTTAAGTACATTAGAAGCAGGAAGCCTGCTAAAAAACCTGTGGGTCCTCTAGCTGATCGAGCTATAAAAGGAGCAATCAAGGACGATAAAGCCATTGCAGAGAAACTAAATGATTTCTTTGCTTCAGTCTTAACGGCTGAGGACGTTGGGGAGATTCACAAATCTGCACCATTCTTTGTGGGTGATGAATCTGAGGAACTGTCCCGGACTGAAGTGTCATTAGAGAAGGTTTTGGAACAAATAGAAAAACAATGTAAACAAATCTCCGGAACCGGATGGCATTCATCCAAGGGTTCTAAAAGAACTCAAATGGAAAATTGCTGAACTATTATCTGTGGTTTGTAACCTATCCTTTAAATCGGCTTCCATACCTAATGACTGGAAGGTAGCTAACGTGACACCAATATTTAAAAAGGGCTCTAGAGGCAATCCTGGCAATTACAGATCAGTAAGTCTAACTTCAGTACCGGGCAAATTAGTCGAAACAACAGTAAAGAATAAAATTGTGAAGCATGTAGAAGAACATAATTTGTTGGACAAAAGTCAACATGGTTTCTGTAAAGAGAAATCCTGTCTTACTAATCTATTAGAGTTCATTGAAGGGGTTAACAAACATGCGGACAAGGGGGATCCAGTAGATATAGTAAACTTAGATTTTCAGAAAGCCTTTGACAAGGTCCCTCACCAAAGGCTCTTGTATAAATTACATGGCCAGGGGATAAGAGGGAAGGTCCTTTCTTGGATTGAGAACTGGTTAAAAGACAGGAAAAAAAGGGTAGGAATAAATGGTAAATTTTCAGAATGGAGAAGGGTAACTAGTGGTGTCCCCCAAGGGTCAGTCCTGGGACCAATCCTTTTCAACTTATTCATAAATGATCTGGAGAAAGGGAGCAGTGAGGTGGTAAAGTTTGCAGATGATACCAAACTGTTTAGGATAGTCAAGACAGAAGCACACTGTGAGGGACTCCAAGAAGACCTCACCAAACTGAATGATTGGGCAACAAAATGGCAAATGAAATTTAATGTGGATAAGTGTAAAGTAATGCATATCGGGAAAAATAACCCCAACTATTCATACAGCACGATGGGGGCAAATTTGGCTACGACAAATCAGGAAAGAGATCTTGGAGCTATCGTGGACAGTTCTCTGAAAACTTCCACACAGCGTGCAGCGGCGGTCAAAAAGGCAAATAGGATGCTAGGAATTATTAAGAAAGGGATAGAAAATAAGACCCAGAATATCTTATTGCCCCTGTATAAAACTATGGTACGCCCACATCTTGAATACTGTGTATTGATGTGGTCTCCTCACTTCAAAAGAAGATATTTTGGCCTTGGAAAGGGTTCAGAAAAGGGCAACTAAAATGATTAGGGGTTTGGAACGGGTCCCATATGAAGAGAGGTTAAAGCAACTGGGACTTTTCAGTTTAGAAAAGAGGAGACTGAGGGGGGATATGATAAAGGTATATAAAATCATGAGTGGTGTGGAGAGGGCCGATAAAGAAAAGTTATTTATTAGTTCCCTAAATAGAAGAACTAGAGGACACCAAATGAAATTAATGGGTAGCAAGTTTAAAACTAATAAAAAAGTTCTTCTTCACACAGCGTGTAGTCAACCTGTGGAACTCTTTGCCAGAGGAGGCTGTGAAGGCTAGGACTATAAGAGTTTAAAGAGAAGCTAGATGTTTCATGGAGATTAGGTCCATAAAAGGCTATTTGCCAGGGGATAAAATGGTGTCCTTGGCCTCTGTTTGTCAGAGGCTGGAGAGGGATGGCAGGAGACAAATTGCTTGATCATTGTCTTCGGTCCACCCTCTCTGGGGCACCTGGTGCTGGCCACTGTCGGCAGACAGGCTACTGGGCTAGATGGACCTTTGGTCTGACCCAGTACAGCCGTTCTTATGTTGTTATATTTCTTACACTACTCTCGCTCTCCTGAAATCCAGACTTAAACTTTACTCTGAAAGTCAGAAATCCTGAAGGCATCCATCACCCCAGATTTTCTATTCTCACTTCAGCTTGTCGGCAAATCTGAATCTCCCACCTGCAGAACAATACCAATGTTTTGACATTGCTATGACATTGCCCTCATTGCTATTTTTTCATGCTCTGATCAATTTTTGCCTTGTCTTTTGCAATAATCTCTTTCGTGATTTCCCTAAAACCTCAAAATTGCTAAGTTTCCGGGGTGGGGGTGGGGGATAAATGTTTCCTAGGATAAAAAAAAAATATTATCTGGCTAGAGCAGGGCTACTCAACACATGGTCAGTGTGGGCCGCACGAGGCCTGCGGCCCATTTGTTTGTGGCCCGTGGTGCAGTTTTGGTTTACGCAGGGCTCAACATGTGGCCCATGGGTGGGAGCCAAAACAAAAAAGTAGTCAATATAACGGTCTTCTGTTGAAATGCGTTTTAGTAGTTAAATTCCTGGACTATCATTGCTCATTAAAAGTGCTGTCATATGGGTGGAAATCAGGTAAATATTGCATTTTATTAATATCAGAACTGAATAAAATGGGGCCTGTGCATTGTGTAGTCTTGCCTTAATCTTTGTATTCATGCCCATCAGTGTGAAAGAAGCTATTTGCATATTCAGTATATTAGCATCTATATGCAACCTCACTTAAGTCGCTGCCCTTGGCATTTGTTGTGAGTATCATTGTAGCCCCTGGGACTTCCAAAATTGAGTAGCCCTGGGACAGAGCTTTAAAATCCTCCTGTTTTCCAAATGACTATGGATTCAAAATCCACCCTACCCCTCTTATTTTACATCTTTCTGATCGCCTAAATCTTGGCATATTTTCTCTCTCTCTCCAGACCTGTATACTACAGAAAACTGGGAGTCAATCTTTTTTCTAGTCTGCTTCAGCTATCTGGAGTTCTTTCTAACTGAAAGGAGTATAGCCACTCAAAAGCTATTCCCCTAATCCTGCTGGGGTAGATGTGTCACCACCCCTCATGGGTAAAGATATAGAAGACAGATCGAAAACACAGCAATTGCTCTTTAGTTCTGCATGTGTTTTAGATGGGTGCAGGATTAGATTGAGAAACAAAAATAAACTGAAACGTGATGTTAAGTCTACTGTCATAAGGAGACCACTCAACATTGCCATCAATGTAATGTCTATACTACATTCAGGTCTAAAACCAAACTCTTTGGGATCAAGGAAACCTGCAGACCCCAGATACTTGCCTTGTCAGCACCTCTAATAAATGTCCTCCCTAAAAATATCTGAGAAAGGGAAGTAACTAGACTGTTTATCAGTAGCATGAGGTGGTTTCTTGAGCAAGGATAAACAATCTCTACATACACACACACACTTTCGTTTTATTGATATAATTAGTGTAGCTACCACAGATATTTCACGTTTAACAAAAGTCTGTGACCAAATAAAACCTGTAAAAGATATGTGAGGTAGGCAGTTAAGGCGTTTTATACCTGGGGGGCACAGGTTCAAACTCTGACAAGGTGGAAGTGAATTGATTTTGGTTATTTTTAATTCAAGTCTGTCTAAAATATTCGTCCATAGCATAAAGTCTCCTAAAATGGACAGGAAAACGGCTCCAATAAACCAAGACCCACAACTGAGCCAATAGCTGTATTGAACGCTTGACTAAAGGAGTATTGCCAGAGTTCCATGATGTTGTTTCAGTGGTGCCTGCCCATGACAGACCCTGTTCTTGCCAGTGTCATAGGATCATTACTTTCATTTACACAAGCAATTTACATGTTCCCAAAATTTATATATATTTTATTTCTCACTAGAAAGGCTTTACTAGTGGGTGTAGTGAATCTGCTTGTACACAAACCCCCAAACATTTACATTTAAATACTTAATATTTTGCAATCCAAAGTTTTTCTGTGTAAAGTGATAACTGAGGATGATGCTTAAGAAACAAGCTTTTCCACCCCCAGTTTCCCTGTAGGCTAATTAAACCATCAGTCTCAAATATAGCAGCTGTCAACAAGGTTGCTGCTAATGCTTCAAAGCATCCGCACTATCCCAAGCCTATTCTCCCAGCATTCTCTGCACCATCATTGAACACTTAGCACTTCCCCCACTATTGACTCAGCACCAATCTGCCTCACTTACTAACCTGGTTTTGGCTTCAACACCAACAGAGGCAGTGGAACTTGCAGACTCCTCAGATACTGAGCGCTGAAGAACTGGTGTTAGCTGCTTGTTACTGTCCACTTCAGTTTGGGCATCCTCCTCTGCAGATTGTTCTTTGACTTCTGTTTGACAAGAAAGAAAACTGCTAAGATTCCATTTGTGTGTCTATAAACATCACTGTATTTACTTTTTCCCCTTTAATGTAATGTTTTTAGATAGAGTTGTTACACAGACTAAACTATTAGAAAAGAAATACTGAAGTAGGGAAGTATCATTCCTCTTCATATATACCTTAAATGTAGTAAGAGCCACTGAGCCACAGCGAAGGTAGGTCCCAGACCTGATGGGTCCTGGACCACTGTGCCTCTGCATTTTAAATGTGGTAGGAGCCAGCCAGCAGAAGTGCAACTGTCTGGAATCCGATGTAGCTGGGACTGCTCAGTCCCAGCTCACTCAAGGTCCTGGGCTTACCCCTGCTGCACCTCTGCATTTTAAATGTAGTAAGAGCTGGGTGGCTTTTACTACATTTAAAATGCAGAGATGCAGTGGCCCAGGACCCAGCATGAGCTGGAACTGCTCAGGCCCAGCTCCCAGACAGCTGCGCCTCTGCCTCCCCTCCACAGCATGGAGATGGTGCTGGGAGGGAACTGGCTTTTAAGCTGGCTCCCCCCAGCACCAGCTCCTGCTCCCCCCTTGCTGCCTCTTTATCAGAAGCAGCAAGGTGAGGGAGGAGTGAGTAGTTGAGTAGTGACTCAACTACCTGATAAGCCTTGACTACTCCTTTATATCCCTAGCCAGGGTCAAGGCCCAGGCTGGGAGAGTGTGGAAAGAGGGAAGACTGAGCTGGGGTCAGAGGGAGGGAGGGAAGATCAAGCTTCTTCTGGGGCTAGGACAGGAGGGGAGAATGTGAGCTTCTGTGTCCCCCCCAAAAAGGATCAAATTTAAATTCCTGCACAGACTCCATAACAACCCTTAACACATGAAAATCTGTTATCAGACCCCATACAGTCTTCTTTTCTCAAGACTGTCTCAGTTTGTTTTTTTAAACTTTTCCTCATAGGTCAAGCTTTCTAAATCTTTTATCATTTTGCTCTCTCCTCTAGACTCTCCAGTTTGTCCTTATTTATCCTAAAAGTGTGGTGCCCAAGACTGAGCAAAGTACTCCAATTGAGGCCTCACCAGTGCCAAGTAGAGCAGGACAATTACCTCATATGTTTCCCATACAATGATCCTGTGAATACATCCCAAGATGATATTAACCTTTTTGCAGCTACCTCCTACTGTTGACGCATTAACTATCAACACCCTGTTCCTTTTCAGCACTATTTCTGCCTACCCACCTATTCCCAATTTTCTAGCTGTGCATTTGATTTCTCCTTCGCAAGTGAAGTACTTTGAACTTGTCTTTACTGAATTTATCTTGCTGCTCTCAGAACAATTCTTTAATAGACTTGTGATGATGTAATTAAAGATTGTCATTCTGCATGCACATAAACGGACAAAACTGAGGCTGCATGGCAACCAAATCTATGGCATTTCCTAACTTTCAAGTGCTTAACATTGGATCTTAAATAACTTTTTTTGATAATAAATCTTTATATGTATAATCTCCTAGTTATTCTTATAATATTTATTATTTTAGGGAAAGATAAAACATTCTATTATGTACAATGGTAACATTCTTCTCCCCCCCTTGAATCAGCATCTAAGTGGAACACTAACGCCATAAGTACAGACTTACTACGTGAGCTAAGGCGGGGTGAGCAATAATTTCTGATGGGGGGGGGCACTCCAAGATTTTGGAAAGTGGTTGAGGGCTGCACTCTTCTACCATATTAACGGAGAAGGTGCAGGGTCTGAGAGGGAGGTTGGGTGAAGAAGGGAGCTTGGGGTAAGGGATTGGGGTGCAGGAGGGAGAGTGGGGTCTGGGAGGGAGCTTGGGTGAAGGAGGCAATTATGACCTGGGGCACTGGACTGGGGTGCAGGGGTTTGAGTGGTCACCTAGGGCAGGAAAGGGTTGTGACCTGGGGTGCAGGAGTTTGGGATGTGACCTAGGGCAGGAGACTGGGGTGTCAGATCTGGGAGGAGATATGGGGGGGCAGAAGGTTTGGGTATGCGGAGAAGGGGGGCAGGAGTGGTAGGCAGAGAGTTGGGGAAGGGAGAGGCTGAGGTGCTAGGTTAAGGCCAGGAGACTTACCTGGGTGATTCCCAGGCAGAAGCCCAGCATGTTTCTCAGGCAGGCAGCCTGCCCTGACCCCCCGCACAGGCTGCAGGACTGTGTGTGTGTGTGAATAACTACAAGCTGGAGGGGAGGGGGCATGGTTCTTCATGTGCTGCCTGTTATTCAACCAGGCAGCTCCCATTGGCCAGTTTCTGGCATGTGGGTGGGGCAAGGCAAGCAGGGAGTCTGCCAAGGGCACCCTGCAGTGTCCGAAAGCTGGAGTGGCTTGGTGAGCTGGATCTGGCCCACAAGCCATATTTTGCCCAAACCTGAGCTAAGGACTGACTACTTTAACAACACAAGATTACAGTAAATCCTCAAAGATATGAACACCAGAATTATGGATTAACAGGTCAACCAGACACCATGTGAAACCAATAAGGCAGCAGCAGAGCCTCCCCGCCTTCCCCCACTCTCTGCAAAAGCAAACACTGTACTATAGAGTACCTATATTGCATCTTAAAGGTAGGCACTAGGCTGCCTGTCCCATCCCCCCCACCTCCCTTACATGGGACAACCAGTTACATCTAGGAGGTGAAGACACTTCAGCTGACAGCCCAAGAGAGCCAGAGCAGGAACCGTGCTGGGATCAGAGCCACTTTCTCCCCTTCTCCAAGTGGGAAGGTGACACCTTGTTTTTACCCTCCTCCAGCCAGGAGGGGGATTCTTTCCACTCACCCACCCACCCACACCTCAGCCTGAAGGCAGACAAGCTTGCAAACTCAGTCTGATTCAGGGAAAGAGACCACCTGCAAGGAAGCTTTCTGTGCTGTTGAGGGAGCTCAGCTGCTGCTGGAGGCTGGCCTAAAGGATCAGCTGTCAGAGCTGGAGCTCAGAACTGTGACTTGTTCAGAGTTATGAACATTTCAGAGTTACAACCTCCATTCCTGAGATGTCTGTAATTTTTAGGTTCCATTGCACTTTCCCTGAATAGGAGGATGGGGGCAAGGGTCCTTCTCTCTGCAAAAAAAATATTTTTAACACTAGCTCTGCCAAATCCTAATGGATTTTCATAAGAAGAAGAAAAGATATTTCCCCTGCTGGCACAATGGTCCACTAATATCTTATTTGGGGTTTATGAGGATTACTGTAATTCAAATAAAAAAAACTGCAATGACCTTTTGCCTAGCATAAACAGAACCTATAGATTAAGTAGGAAGGCACATCACTGCTACCAATAGGATCTATATAAGGCTAATTGGGTCAAATTTAACAATTTTGCAAGTCAGGGAGGCAGTAGTCACTTCAAACATCTGATTTCACAGTTTAGTTGCTCGTCATGTTTATTGTGTTCTCCTGATACACTTTTTATAGGACTTCAGATTGAAAAGAGAGATTTGGGGTTTTTCAAGATTATAACATTTTATTGGAAAGTTTTCATGTAGGAAGTTTTCCATTGCAAAACTGTTTTGACCTACTACATTGTTTAGAATTCTGCCCCTGCAGAGAGTTGCTTTTATTCCTACCCTCCATTGAAGAACAGACCAGTCACGCCTTACACAGTTAAGTTTTGACAGAATTAATCCTACACAATTTTTAGTTACTATGTTGCCAGCAACTCTGCTATAATGCTAGGTAGCTTCCTATTTTTATATTTGTATTTCTCATTCATGTTTTTCACATTTGTTGTTTTTAAGTTATGCTGTGTTTCTTCTTCCTGGGTGTGCTCCTTACATGGAGAGACAGGTGTCTTGAGGGCATGGTTTAAGCCAACCAGGCCTTCTGGGGAATTTCTGCTGTCAAACCCAGTTCTCCCTGTCCTCCATGCCACATGTGGATGAGCGGGTCCTTCGGGGGCTGCACTGTGCATTAGGAATGTAAGTGACTGGTTGACTAGTCAACTACCCGACGAGCAAACGTTTATCGGGTAGTTGAGTAGTGACTTGACTAGTCGCTCTCTCCCCCTCTTGCTGCCTCTATCGGGGGAGGGGGGAGGGAGGCAGGAGCTGGAGGGAGTCTGCTTAAAAGCCAGGGCCCTCCAGCACAGTCTCTGCAGGGGAACAGGGGAGGCAGAGGCATAGCAGAGGACCAGTCACAAGCCAGGAGTCAGCGGATTCCTGGCTCACACCCAGTCCCAAACACTGCACCTCTGCTTTTTA
The DNA here is from genome assembly GCF_052426305.1 of Pelodiscus sinensis. Lineage (NCBI taxonomy): Eukaryota > Metazoa > Chordata > Testudines > Trionychidae > Pelodiscus > Pelodiscus sinensis. Next base: position 246,536,092 of record NC_143053.1, on the reverse strand, counting down.
AATTTCTTAAGAGCTGCAAGGTTCTTAATACAGTTAAAAAACAGAGGCACAGAAGGTGGGTGTGAGTGCGAGCCCGGAATCAGCTGTCCTGGCTGGTGTCTGGCCCCAGACACTGCGCCTCTGCTTTTTCAATATATCAAGAACCTGGTGGCTCTTAATACATTTAAAAGGCAGAGCCACAGTGGGATGAGCTCCCAGGTGCTGCAGCTCTGCAGTTACCCCCCCTTAAGAATGAATCATGTAGTCGAAGGAAATTCAATTTACTACTCGATTAGCTGATTAAATGCAATTTAAGATCCCTACTCTGCATGGAGAAGGAGGATATGAATGATAGCTGGAAAGCTACTAGCACCCCAGAGCTAGGGAACAATGCAAAGAGAAAAAAAGCTATATTTCAAAACTTTACTTTTTACAATTTTTTAAAATGTAACATTAAAATATTCCAACTGAAAATATTGAAAATCCTCCACAAAAAACTTCTTAAATTATATTCAATAATAATGGAGTATTTCAAACACAATTTGAAGAGCTTATTATTTATATTTACATGAGCCCTGAATTATGGCAGTTCTCAGGCCTAAATGCAGCCAGTACAGAGCAGGTGAACACAAATGGACATGTGATAAAGCCAATGTTCTGAGTTGCCAGAACTGTCACCAAAGAGCAGACAGAAGTACTGGACAGATTGCACTAGAATTACTAATTGTTCTCTTGAACTGCAGTGATTAGAGATGTGAACAACTAGTCGATGATCCGATAAGCAAATGCTTATCGGATCGACAGTAGTCAACTACTCACTCCCCCCACCCCCGTTGCTGCCTCTATAAGGAAGAGTCAGCAAGGGGGGGAGGGTGCTTCAAAGCAGCAGAGCCACATGAAGCCTGGGGCCAGACCCTGAGCACCATGTGGTGCTGCCACTTTGAAACACCGTGTGCAGCCTGGGTTCAGCTGCAGACTCCCCTGCTGACCCCAGGCTCCATGTGGCACTGCCACTTTGAAATGCCGTGTGGAGCCTGATGCGGTCCTCCCTGCAGCGTTTCAAAGCAGCAGTGCTTCATGGAGCCTGGGGTCACCTGGGGCTCCATGAGGCACTGACACTTTGAAACGCCATGGGGAGGATGGGGCCAGCGGGGGACTGCTTGAGTCCCCTGCTGGCCCCCTTGCTCCCGGCAGCGCTTTCACCTTTGAAGTGTACCAACATCCATGGGGCAGAAGCAGCCTTATCGACTAAATGAATAGTCGATGTCCATTAATCTAAATTTAACATTCCTAGCAGTGATGCTATCCACACTGATTGCGATTGGTTGTGGCAAGACTCTGTTTAGAGAAAAGGCATGTTAGGCAGTTACAATAGTTAGTAATGCCCAATTGTTCTACCTATTTGACAGCTAAAGACGATGTAGGAGCAGTAACAACAAGGATTCCTGATGAACTCAAAGTGTGACTTCTGGTGAGCAATAATGCCATTTGCCTGTATGTCATGTATTATTACCAGATGACATTCACTTTTTCAACTCATGGAAAAAACAAAACAAAGTTTCCAACCATGCCCAGAGTTGACATGTTTTCTGTTGTGAGAGACACATTGTAATAGATCGTATCCTTTCCTCATTGTAACCTTTCCTTCCAGGGACAAACTATGTTCTTGTAATATCTACAGCAATTTGTTGCATGGAGAGAAGTATTTAATACAGAATTTCTCCTCCCTCCAGCACTGGAAATATATGACTTTCACTCACAATAATATACTATTGCCCTATTAATCCAGCATAGAGTATGAATGAATTAACTTCACGTGAAATGAGAAATAATTTCTCCATTAATGTGAACTTATACTTTTAAAGTATAACATACTGTATTAAAATATATTTTTGTATGTATCAAATAAATACAATGTGATTTAGCTAGGCAAGATAGCAAACCTTAGCATAAATTTCCCAACAGTCATCATTTTCACATACTCAGTAATCACTTCAAACACACTAACAAATCTGTCATGGCCAGGCACTCAGATACCACAGAAGAGGCTCTGAGACGAAAGTCTGGAATATATACTTAACACATTTAAAACTGCCTTCACCAAAACAAGGACCTTTCACCAGAGAAGTAGGTTGCGTTATTCAATGGGCTACCCAAATTCTCCAAGTAGTTTCCTAACTGCCCCCTTCCATCTCACACTGGAATCCATATGGCACATCAAACAATTACAATCCATGTTGAGTGGGGCCATATCCAGAAAGCAATTTTTGCTGAACCCTTTCTTCTGACCTTCAAACTACTCTTCCCCACCACCACCACCATCCCGCTTCTCTAACCACACCAGAAGCAAGCTCCCCATAGATTAGGACACACCAAGTCAAAGTGGAACCAGACTTTACCAGAACAGATGCAAAAACTGGAGACATATGTCCACTGCTAGGATGATCATCACTCCCCACAACACACCTTTCAAGACCTATGGGTGCTGCACATGCCTACCACACACATGGCCCATGGGTGCTGCACATGCCTACCACAACACATGGTATAACTCATCCAGTGCAATCAATTCCTCAACAATTATGCGAATGAATTCAGACAATCCCTACACTCTCAAATGAATTCACAAGGGAAAATGATAAAAAACAAAAACATCCTATTCATCTGTGGGTGAACGTGTTCCACAAAATGATTGCTCTACACTAGGGATGTAAAGTCCCATTTAATTGGTTAATTCATTAAACATATTGTTAACTGACTGAAGGGGGAGCAGGCAGGGGGAGGGGGAGGAACTGCCTCCCCACCACAGGCAAAGGGTGCTCCGACCAGGCGGGACCAGCCTCTGCTTGCAGGCACCAGGGCCCACTGTGCACAGAGGAGCCTCAGCCAGTTTACCTAAAAAGTCAACCCCTTTGTCAAAGGAAGACATGCATACTGAATTCTGTTGTCCTTGATCCCACAATGGTTAGGAAATGTAGGGAGAGAAATTTTTGACACTGACCAAATATGTCTAATAAAGAAACACATCTATGGTATGAGACAGATTACAGTATGTGACACCAGAGACCAGACTTCATTTTTTCATGTTTTAATGCAGTGGTTCCCAATCTTTTTTACGCAGTGGACCAGCAAACCAATTCACAAACTTTTGGCAGACCGGTAACATTTTATATATTTGCATATTCATTATGGTAATTAATTTTAAGAGGTCATGTGTTATTTTACATTGCACCTGTAAGCACACAGTACATGTCTTTATAACAGATCAGAATGTGCAGACATCTATAACACTTAAAAAAATATATTAGAAGAATCTTTTCCTTTTTTATATTGAGCCATTAATACCTATTTAAACTCCGTTTGAAATGTAATCATGCAAATGTCATGAGCTAGGCTTTCGTTCTGCCTGCAGCCCAGAAGGAAACAAATTAGGGGACTTTGAGATGTCTATCTCCCCACTCCAGTGCACTGGTCCTCACCCCTGGAGGGAGACATGCATAGCCAGGCCTCTGAGCCTGCATGCACCACACGTGAACCAGGCAGAGCAGCTCCAGCCTATCTAGTGCCCCTGGGGAAAGCAGGAGAAGCTGCAGGATGAGAAGCCAGGATGCTCCCATCCACCTCCAGGACTGGGGGATTCACATAGCGCAGGTGGGAAGGTCTCACATCTCTGCAGGGGGCCTCTGTCAGCAGCAAGGCCCCCCGGCAGTCCCTCCGCAGCTCTCCAGGCAATAGCTGGGTTCCCTCATGCCTTGGCCGTGCCACTGCTCCATGCCGGGCAAAGGAGCTGAAGGAAGCACTCAGCCACAGGGGCAGAACCACAGCAGCCAATACTCCACAGAGCAGGTGAGCCACTGAGAGCAGGTCTCCTACTGGCTTCCCCCATCAGCCCTTGCACCCCGCTGAGCTGGTCAAAGGGGGGGAAGATGGCCAAAGGCCTGGCACCCCCAGCAGGCCATGGGAGAGACCAGCTCAGGAACCATAGGGCGGTGCATTCACATACAGGCCTGTCAAGGCAGAAGTGTGGCCTGGCAGAGTGCTGTGGCCCGGCAGCCAGCGGTTCGCAGACTACCACTGGACCACGGACTGGGAGTTGGGAAATAAGAATGTTGATCCCAGGCTCAGTGTGGCGCTGTGGTGTTTCAAAGCGGCAGCGTTGCGTGGAGCCTGGAGTCAGCTGGGAACTCCTTAGCTGACCCTGTGCTCCATACGGAACCCAGGATCAGCTGGGGAGTCCCAAGCTGACCCCGGCTCTGCACGGCATTTCAAAGTGGCACTGCCGCATGGAGCCCAGGATGAGCGGGGGACTCTTAACTGCCTAGAGGGTCATGGCTTACACTCAACCACAATCAAGATAAGGACATGCTTTTACAAGTTCCGAAATTCAATGCACTAAACACAGCCTGGCCATGTTACCAATCCCAATCCTCAGGCCTGGGCAAACTTGGTTTTGGCCAGAGAGTGAGATTCAATTTCTTTGTTCCTCAGGACTCATTGAAAAGCCTCAAGATGTTTGGCTATACTGTGTCCAAGGGTAGTATAATGATTATAACTGTGAAAGTGATGTTCAACGGAAGCAAGACAGAACAAAGAGATGGACCCAATTTAAAAAGAAGAGCCACTAAAGAGAGCACCTCTACTATCTGGATTTCTTAGAAGTAGGGGATTTTACCCAATGAAGAAAATATTTTTGTCCGACAACCAAAGAAGCTAGGGGAGGAGCCTACAGCAGCCAAAAGGAAAAAATCTCAGAATTTTATATATCTCATTTTCATTGCACCTCACAGCAGCAGCAGACAAAAAGGAGAAAGTGGCTGCTGAGAAGTTCTTGTGCTAATCTAAATCCAAGTACCTCTTGTGGCCCCCTTTGAGTCCTTGTTCTGCTAATTTTGTTTATAATAGAAGAAAAGAGAAAAAGAACACTTTTCTTAATAGCTAGCTCCCTGGGCTCTGCCAGTTTTTCCATTGCCTGGAAGAAACATAACAACAATTGTGTAAAGCACATAATTCAGCATTTTTAAAAAACAGAAAAGTGATTGGATCTCTAATTGTACTCATTATTATATAAAGATATAAATACAAGGGAATGTTATGGGGCTATGCATATAATCTTGATGCATTCTTGTATGCAATTTGTGTGTAAAATTATATGCACATTATGCTCTGCTCTCAGTGATGAAAAATGGTAACTTCAATTATTTTAGGATTTTCAATGGTGCCCATCATTGTAGTTTATGCAAATTATGTCTGCATTGCAAACTCCTTATTGGACTTCATACATAAAAATCCAGACTCCACCAAAGTAAATGAGAATTTCTGAAATTGATTTAAAAAAGCTAGGATTATACCAAAGAAATTTTCTGCTGTTTTCCCTTCCCTGATCTGAAGGTCTGCTATTGAGAATTATTTTGTTTTCACTTTTGTTTTGCCCAATAAGTTGACACTGGTGGTACATATTTTCTTAGAGAATTAGGGTTTTGCAGAGAACCTTGATGCTGGTCAAATTTTAAATTGGTCTGATCTTCTCTGTAAAACTGTTCCACAGGTGACTCTCTCGATTTCTGAATGAGAACTCTCTCTCTCTGATTCTCATAGGCTTTGTCCAAGAAGGAAAGAGTGTAATTAGAAAAGCTCACATCATTAATAAGTCATCAACAAGAGTCTAGCAAAAAAAAAGCAACAGGCCAAACAAATGTTATTGGGTACTATACCATGGTTACCAAAGATATAAAATAACGAGGGGCAAGTGATATCAGTTGACACAATAATCTAGGTTTAGTAAAGCATTTTCCCAAGTACCAAACCAGACGATTCCATGCAACATATAGAAATAGGGATTTATAGGGATTAAGAATTCTAGGTTCAGAGCAGAATGCTTTAGTGTAAATCGCTAACAAGATGGTTTATTAGATGATGAGCTTTCGTGGGCCAGACCCACTTCCTCAGATCTGGGTCTGGCCCACGAAAGCTCATCATCTAATAAACCATCTTGTTAGTCTTTAAAGTGCTACATTGTCCTGCATTTTGCTTCAACTACCCCAGACTAACACGGCTACATTTCTATCATTAGTGTAAATCCTCATTGTTGGATTTATCTAGAAGGGTTTCCCAGTGGTAGAACTAAGTTTATTTCACGTATACAAATGTGATGGGGAAGAAAGGACAATTTGCATGGTCTCAACATCTACAGATGACACAAGGACAAGAAGGACTGTGGAATCTAAAGAAAAGGTGAGTAACTTTGAAAGTGTTGATAAGGAAAAACAATGATCGAAGGATCAGCATGCAGAATTCAATTTCAGGATACCTAAAAGGAGAACCAAGGCTAAAGGCAAACTACAATTTCGATGGAAATTTGCTTAAACTACTACAGGAAGGCAATAATCTACAAACAGGAGAATAGAAGCAGGAGCTCAGTATTAGAAATACACAAATAGAAAAGAAAATGAAAAAAATGCAAAACAACAGAGGCTCCTCAGATGTATTTGTTTTGTTATTTCTTGCTTTAGATTTATGCTGTTACCAAAAAGAGCACATTCCAGGCACCACGTAACAGTAACAATCTTTTAAACATAAATAGATTTCCCAAAATTCTCCAAAAATACAATACTCTGGCAAACAGCAATAAAATTGAGGAGCATTCTAACCCATCATTTCTTGATTCATCAGAAGATGGTGGAATCTCAAAAGTGATTCCCCATGTTATTTTTAGCTGGAAAAATGGAGAGGTCTGACAGATGCTAGAGTCAAGAGGGACTGGGACTCACTGAATCACAAAAGTAGGCTGGAGGTGGTGGTAAAAGGAGGTTCAGAAAGAAAGCAGTACTAGAGAGGACTCATCGAGGAGAAGGGGCTGTCAGGTGGGAGGAATTGGAAAAGGTTCAGAAAAGGGAAACAAAAATGATGAGGGGTTTGGAACAGGTCCCATTTGAAGAGAAATTAAAAAGACTTGGATTTTTCAGCTTAGAAAAGAGGAGACTAAGGGGGGGATATAACAGAGGTCTATATAATCATGACTGGTATGGAAAAAGTGAATAAGGAAAAGTTATTTACTTATTCCCACAACATAAGAACTAGGGGTCACCAAATGAAACTGGCCACTGTCAGCAGAAAGGGTACTGGGCTAGATGGACCTTTGGTCTGACCCAGTATGGCCGTTATAAAGCATACACAGACCATGAAGAGGGAGGGAAATGAGCGAAGGAAAACTGTGGCCAATAAAGAACAGGGATAAGGGACTGGACAGGCCAACAAATCCTGAAGAAAAGAGATGCAGTTCTGGGCTGAAAAGGCAGTGCTGAGAAGCCAGAAAGAGAAGCACCGCCAGTTGGTGAGAAAAGGTATTAGGGGAAAAGATATCTATTGCAAAGGTAACTAGACACTGCAGCAGTTTGACGACGCAGTAAAAGCATGTAGCATCAACATATTTAAAGAGAAACTGGATTTCTCCTTAAATATGAGGCAGGAGGGTGGGGCAGCAGGCGGGAGCCAGTTTAAAAACCAGCTCCCACCTGCTGCCCCACACTGCTGCCTCTAGAGGCAGCAGCATGGGTTGGGAAGCAACTTCTGTTTGCAGGGAGTGCGGACCCCCAACAGACAGAGGCTGCTGCCATAGAGCAGCCTCCGTCCGCAGAGGCCTGGGCTTGCCATGGACAGAGGCTTTTCCATGGGGTGGCAAGAGGCTCCCCGGGAGTGGTGCTGGGAGCGCCCCCACCCCAAGGGACCATTGATTAATCGTATAACCACTAAGAATTGCTGTGGTTACACAATTAACTACATTAAACAATTTCTAACATCCCTACTCTGAATTCAATTGACACTTATAATACAAATAATACTACTCAAATATTAGAGTGTCTAGAGGCCTCAACCAAGATCAGGGCACAATTACATTTATATAGGATATAAACATATATCAAGAGACAGCCCAGGCCTCAAAGGGTTCATGTTGTAAATAGACAAGAGAGAGAAGAACGCAGTTTCGAGGTACAGAGTAGTGGAGTGTGTTACTAAAGGTCACATTACATGTTTATATTTACACGAACTCATTCTGCATTCTCAAACCATTTATCAATAAGGATTATTGCTGAATACTTTAAAGCTCGCCCTGAAACCTACAGGCTGAGCACGAAGCCTCCTCAATACTTGGTAACTCTTAGCAAATGGGAAGCAAGATACCAGATGACACAGCTAAATCTCTTATCCACGTCCTCATAATTTCATGCCCTATCACAGCTTCCTGTTTTATGGCCTTGACAACTGTAACTTTGCTTTACCAAAGTCTATTAAAAATACTGCTACTAAGAGGACTCCTTATTCTGGCCATTCAAGTCCTTCCCTTGGCTTCCCCATAACATCTACATCATATACAAGAGTATTGTCTTTACCTTTAAGGTCCTTCACAACTTAACTTCACTCTCCCTAGCTGATCTAGTAACTCACTGAGATGTGGACACCCGCCTACACTCAGAGCATTCCCAGCCTTTCCTGCCCACCAGTCAGCTGCTCCCTTGAACACTGCTGTGCTTTCTTTCACTCTGTCCAACATGTATGGAAAAAGCTCCCCTAAAAAATCCATATTCTCTTCCTTCCTTCACATGCCTTTTTAAGGCTCATCTCTGTCATATTGCTACAAAATCCTGCCTGGTAATCACAGCCTAAACAGATTTCCAAGAACTACATACATGAAGCTAAGAAAGCTGTGCAAATTCTTCATCATACCCATTCATTTATATGTTTTAATTCATCTCTGTTTTGGTCTTCAGACTAGAAATCCTCCAGGGATTACATCTTTTCTATATCTGTCCCGCACCCAGCACAATGGGGTCTGACTCCTGATTAAGGCCTTTGGGTACTACCTCAATGTAAATATTTACAACAGGACTAGAAAATTGATCTGTTTCCCCCAAACAGCATCAGAGAGCACTAACATTGGCCATCCCTGTGGTATAATTTCCTTAGTTAACTATTACTGTAGGGCAACGAATAACATTGTATTTTAGCATATAATACACAAATGACTGCTACTGTATTTTATTTCTGTTAGAGAGTGGTAGAACTACCAAAAGAACATTTAAAATTTCCCTTTAGACTATTCTTAAAAGGTAGAAAATGCAGTCTTCCGTTTTTATAAACACCTGTTTCATGGTGTCATATTAAAGCAAGAGATTATTTTCCTGCATAACTACATGCACACACCTCTAAAAGAGAAATGTCAAGATGACAATGCTGATAGTGTATGTCTCCTTACCTGTTTCCACAGTGTTTTCTGTTTCTGCTGCCTCCAACCCATCCATGCTGTCTTCATCCTCCACTGCAGTTTTTCCTCTACTCCGAGGCCTAAAAATATAAGGACACATTGTGAACAAACACATCTTTTCAGTTTAAATGCATCTAGGATCATAATCATTTTATGGTGATTGAGTCATTGAATTCTAGATAAGCTAGTGATGATAAGTCCAGCAATCATTTATGAAATTAGATGACAGTCCTACCTACACTTTTGTGTGCTGATGGACAGAGTATTATACCATTAAAGTTAACATGGAACTCTTTAATCAGCGACCAGCTCATAAGAATTTGTAATTACTATTAACAGAATCATTCGGTAATTCACATCTTTTGAACAGACAATAGGCCACTGGCATGACTACAAGGGAAAAGTGTTTTGTTAGATCTTCACATTTTTCACTATGCCAAAGGCAACTGGAACCTGATCCAAAATTTGTGCGTTAACAAATCTTACATCCTATACACAGACAAAGATCCATAAAAAGCAGGCCAGAAGATAAAAATTAATTCCAGAGAATATGACCTTATCATTGGAAAAACCAAACTGAACAATAACTAAAGAAGAAGAATTTTGCTACTGGAACAATAGTCCTAAAAACGTTTGTTGACATATTACTTTTAAAATTAAATATTGGAGTGGGTCAGAAATTCTTACAGGAAGCAAATATTTTAGTGATAGAAAATGCCAATCTGAAACAAAAACATTCAACAGAAACTGCAGGCAGAAAGCAGATAGTTTTTTTGAGGACTGCATCCTCTTTAGCCACTTGCTCTGATCTCTTCTTTGACTGAGCCATTGATCAGTGGATCTCATCTTCTATGATGCCTCTGATGAGCAAGTAAACTAATCCTTGATTGGCAGAGCTGATTACAGGTGTCACATAAAAAGCTGCCAGCTGCAGGAGCTGTATGTTCCTTTCGGATCCTACGCTTTTCCTGCAATGCCTGGATACGCTGACACTCAAAGCAATTAAGAACCTGTACAATGGTTTGTTGCCAGGACAAGAGTTTGGGAGATATGCCACATTACTTCATATTGGCCTTTAAGATGTCTTTATAGAGCTTATATTGACCACTGATAGAGCACTTTCCATGAGCAAGCTGGCCATAAAAGACCATCTTTGGTATCCGTGTATCATCCATCCTCATAACATGACCAATCCAGCGAAACTGTTTGTTCATAAGCATTGTTTCCACGCCCATGACACCACACAGTTTAAGAACCTCCGTAGCAGGAATTTTGTCCCACCAGTTCACATGGGCAATCTTCCTCAGACAATGCATATGGAACTGATCGAGCTTCAAAACATGGCGACGATATATTGTCCATGACTCCGAGCCATACAACAGGACATTCAGGACAACTCCCTGATAAACTGCTATCTTGGTGTGGAGTTTAATACCATAGTCATTCCATAGGCATTTGGTCAGTTTTCCAAAGGCAGCGCTGGCTTTCGCTAGTCAAGCAGATACATCATGATCCACATTTATGCTAGAGGACAGTACACTTCCCAGGTAGCAGAACTTGTCAACAGCCTTAAGGACTGTACCAGCAGCAGTAATCACTGGAGTGCCGGGCTCTTTCCAGACAGTCTGAGACATAACTTCTGTCTTCTTGAGGCTCACTGTGAATCCAAAACAGTGAGCAGAAGTAACAAAGCGATCAAAAAGCTCCTGTGCATCCTTCACTGAATGAGCCAGCAATGCACAGTCATCGGCAAACAGAAAGTCACAAATAGTTGTAGTAACCACTTTAGTGTGAGCCTGGAGTCTCTGGAGATTGAAAATACTGCCATCTGTTCGAAACCCAACATGCAGTCCTTAAAAGCAACTAACAGCATCATTGAAAAGTAGATGTTGAACAAGAGAGGAGCAAGGACACATCCTTACTTTGTTCCGTTTGATATTTCAAAAGATGCCGATGTGTCTCCATTGTCAAGGACACAACCAAGCATCCCATCATGTAGAGCCCGAACAATGTTGATACATTTTTCAGGACAACCAATTCTTCCAAGTACTTTCCAGAGCCCATTCCTGTTGACCGTGTCAAACACTTTGGTCAAATCAATGAAAATCACAATTTCCTGCCGGTGGGCTGATGGGAAGCCAGAAGCCTGTAAGCTATGGGAACCCCTGATTCCAGACTCTTCAGCAGCTCACCTGCTGGGCTCCTGCATAGTGAAGCTGTAAGGACTTCCCAGCAGGGAGCCTATCCCTCAGTCAGGGACCACACAGCTTCCAGTGTTTCTAGCTAAGAGGTAGCCCACCTATGCCAGGGAACCCAGAGCTTTCCATTCCATAGATAATTTTGACATTTTTAATTTTTATTCCAAATTGGAATGAAATCAAAATTTCTCAATATTGAAATTCTCCATAGAAAGGACCTACTCGTCTCTACACAACTCTATTAAGTCAAAATAATCAGACTGAAATACTCTCTCTGTACTAAACCAACTGCGCAGTCCAAAGGGAATGTTCCAACCTGCACCACCTCAGATGCTCAAGAACTAAGACAATGGGTGCAGAATTTGAACAGAATTATTTTAGTGAATGCTCTGTTGAGTAGACTGCTGAAGCAAAACATTTCATACCAGAAAGGTAAGTGTCTCATAGTAAGGCAATCTCTCTGGTCACATTAGAACAGTATTGGCTATATGGAGGAACAGAGGGATTAAAATGGAGACAGAAATAGTCTGAAGTCCATGTCAACATTTCATTCATCTTTCAGTCTTGCTGCATCAGACACAATGAAAAGCAAAGGAGTTTTGTAAAAAGCAGTCTTTACTTTTGAGTTTCTTCACTTTGTTTTTGTTTGGTTCACAATAAGAAGGGGAAAGTCCAAAACACGCACATGGCAGAACCACTATTTCAATTTAAAATAAAAAAATAAGTCAGTCAGTCTTATTACTCAAAATGTTAGCTATTATGATAATAGTGCCCAAAGGACGGTACAAATTAACCTCCCAGGAAGCAGGAAGTCTGTGAAACTGGATTGGGTCAGTAATTGTATTCCCTGAGAAGCTACTGACTTAAATTTAGCTACTTGATAAAAGCATTTTGTGTGTGTGTGTGTGTGTGTGTGTGTGTGTGTGTGTGTGTGTGTGTGTAAGGATGTTTACATGGACTCTCTGGCTGGATGGTACAATTTTGGATTCCCCCCCCTTTCAAATTATTAGTCCCAAATTTTGATTATCTTTAGATAGCTGCCTATAAAAACAGAGATTTTGGACACCATTTTCATATTATTTAAATGATGTTCAAGATTTTTTTTTTTAAGAAAAATGAATGAAATGTAGCCTTTATACATTATTGGGAGGGGAATACAAGTGTTGATTTATACCTCATCTACGCTCCCTCTGTATAACACAGTTAAATTCTAAATCTGACAAAAGCTATTCAACTGATTCCAGCAACGACATTAACTAGAATTAACTATGTTACTTTAAAGAGGGAAGAGGAGGAATCACTTTTCCAAACTGGCATCTTTTTGGTATATTTAAAAAAAAAAATCAAAATTTTTTAATACAGTCCTGAACTGAACAGACCGCAATCCAGGAATTGAGCTGAATACAGCTTCTCATCCTGCCCTCAAATGTTTTATCCATGTGGCCTAAAGATGGACAGTTACTGGAGGAAGATACATAGCCTTGTGGGAGTAGAGAGAAGACTACATTTTCTTTAGCCACTTGTTCTTCAGCCCTCCGTAGAGTAAGGATGTAAAAGACTAGTTGACTATCCGATAAGTATTTGCTTATCGGATAGTATTTTGACTAGTCCACTAGTCGATATCTCCCAACACCACTCTTTGCTGCCTCTTTGAGAGAGAGGCAGCAAAAGGGGGGGGGGGCAGGAAGGGGTACTTCAAAGTGGCATTTCAAAGAGGCAGCTGCAGCACATCTGATCCACGGATTAGCTGTGCGGCGGGCTACCCCTTTAAAATGCCGCCTCTACGCCTTTCAAAGGGGCCTCCGTGGAGCCCGAGGTCAGCTGGACTCCCCAGCTGATCCCAGGCTCCCAGCATCATTTCCCCAGAACCTGGGATCAGCTGGGCACTGATCCCAGGTTCCGGAGAAATGCCACAGGGAGCCCAGGATCAGCTGGGGAGTCCCCAGCTGCCCTCAGATTCCATGGTTGCCCCTCTGAAAGGTGCACGGGCAGCAGTTTCAAAGGTGAAGCCACTGAACAGCTGATCTCAGCTGTGTGGTGCTGCCCTTTTAGAAGCGCCCCCTCTGCACATTTCAAAGACACAGTGGAGCCTGGGGTAAGCTGGGAACTCCCCAGGTGATCCCGGGATCTATGCGGCACTTCCCCAGAACCTGGGTCAGCTGGGGAGTCCCCTGCTGACCCTGGGCTCCATGGCTTTGAAATGCACAAGAACCCCTCACTGGGGACTCGTATGCATTTCAAAGCAGGCACACCGCGCGCAGCCTGGAGTCAGCGGGACTTCCTACTGACCCCGGGCTGTATGCAGAGTTCTGCATTCCTCCTTTGAAATGTACAAGAGCCCCCATTGGGGCTCTCGTACATTTCAAAGAAGGAATGCAGAAGTGCCTATCGACTAGTCGAAGGAAATTCCATCGACTAATCGACTAGTCAATTAACCGCATTTTAACATCCTTACTGTAGAGCTCCATTACAGTTTTCTAAAGGTATGTCTACACTTCAGTTAAACCCCACGGCTAACCCTATCTATGCTGCAATTAAACAGCCTCACAGTTAGAGCCCGAGTAGGCCGATATGGGCCAGTAGCAGATTTTTAATTGCAGTGTAGACCCTAACTGGGGGTCAAGCAGGGAGGAAGCATAGTTATCTAATAGAACACATTTGGCAGCACTCTATTCCCTCCCAAAGAAAAAAAAATCTAGACAAGTAAACTGTTAATAGGCTCATAATAATTAGACTATTAAAGACATGTGGAGAAGAACAAAACCTTATGTTTTAATGTTACCTTCTTTGCAGTTCTCTCTATGTATATAACCTAGACACTTGGAACTCCCCATGCTCACATTCAACAAGCAGACTAGAGGCATCTGATATTTATATAACATGTGATGTGTTTCTAGCTGATATCACTAGATGTGATTTATAAAAAGCACCAAAAAAGGTACTCAACAGCAGCCACATAATAAAGGGTAGTAGTTAGAGCTATTACCAAGTTACTTTTCTACCTACCTCCTAGCAATAATACAACTTAAGTCATGGCTCTAGGCAGCAAAAGAGAACAGTGTTTTCCAATTTTTCAAAACAACTGATCAAAAAAATGTTTTCCCCACATAACTATTTTCCACACTACCACTTTGTCTGGAATAGCTCACTGAGTAGTTGAAAATATTCCCTATATTTATTTATTTCACAAGGTATACAAAATTGTGAATTTGTTATAGACACAGGTATACAGGAATAAACAAAACATTAAGGACATGCCCTATACATGTTAAAGGCTTTATTTCAGCACCAGGGTTCACTGTTTAAACCGTGTCATCACATCTTAGCGACTTATTAACATTAGCAAAATCAGAGGTTTGAACTAATTAAACATAATTGCTTCTTTTCTGTGGGAAAACATATCCACATCTGTTTTTATACAGTTCTCCTGTCTGTGCATATCCTACAAAAGGCCTTCCAAATAAAGTTAGGTTTTAGCACTTAATACTATCAGAAGAGAGGCTATAACACTGTATTATGATATAAAGAACAATAAATGTCTCTGCTAATTTTTAAAGAAAGAGCTAAAAAACTCAAAACTTGTGACAATAACAGTGTTTCAAACAATATATAAGAGAACTCAATGGTTAAAAATCTATATAAACAAAAAATCTAAAACTGATGTTTATTTTTCATTAATTTGTATACAAGCTTTGATTATCTTGTTACACAAGCTTCTGGCTGGTTTGAAGAAAGTTCATTCAAGTACCAAACCTACTACTGTAAGCTTTCCTTTTGATTATTCAGTTAAACTTTTAATGAAGTTAATATTTCAGGACTTCATGCACCACTACAGAACATTAAGAAATGCATAATAGATAATAAGTGCTTTGAAGGCACATAGTATTTTACACTGCTCAATGAATTTGTTTCTATTTCCTTGAATTACTAACATAATGAGAACTAAAACTGGTTTTATAGAGGCTCATTCTGAATTCAGCAATAGCTCATGCAGTGCTTTTCAGATAATTAAATAAAAAGAAAACTGAATCCAAATATTGGCTTATCAGCTATTCTTTCTGAAAATTAGCCATGTGATTTTTAACTATAAGGATAAACGTCAGTACTGGAAAGAAAAAGCAAGCTTGGTTAACAGATTGTCTGAGTAACTGCAGTGTCTTCAAATATCTGACTGTATTATGAGCACCAAGTCTGCCTGGTTATGTGGATCTTTAACCCTCACCCATCTAGCCAAAAAATGAATAAAAGTGTTGCTAAGTAAATTCAGACTCTTCATAGCATACATTATTCAAAAAAAAAAATGCTTGTACCTAGCACCTCCTTTACAAAGTGTACATGAACATTTTAATATATTTTAACCTGTTATTAACTAGAGATGGAACAAAGCTGCAGAGGTTGGATCTCAGCCTCCCCTAATTTAAGGGTTTTAAACCAATATTCAATTCAGGCCTACCTGAACAGGAAACAATACCAGGTTAGAGGGAATTAAATAGAACTAAAAACATGAACATGATTAATTATATACAAAACCTCTATGCTACACTCGAGTTAACGTTGGTCTATCTACCATACATTTGAGAGAGCATGTCTGTCTGTGTCCATGTGTTCAAGAACTCCCCCTAAACAGTAAGACCACCAAATTAAATATACAACTTCCTCTTATAACAACTTAAAAGAAAGGTCAGGGTTTAGTTATTCCAGGAAAATGTGATGGTCCTGAAATGGGATTGCTTCTCGTAAAATTATACAGAAAAGAGACAGAATCACCTCACATGTGGAAAGGAGCTGGCTAGGGGTGCTCTGCCTCCTCCCGTCCCAGACTGCCCCAGCCTTAAGCCTCTTACCCCCCAGGCACCAGGGGAAGCTCTCTGAAAACTTCCACTCAATGTGCAGCGGCGGTCAAAAAGGCAAACAGGATGCTAGGAATTATTAAGAAAGGGATAGAAAATAAGACCCAGAATATCTTATTGCCCCTGTATAAAACTATGGTACGCCCACATCTTGAATCCTGTGTACAGATGTGGTCTCCTCACCTCAAAAAAAGATATTTTGGCCTTGAAAAGGGTTCAGAAAAGGGCAACTAAAATGATTAGGGGTTTGGAACGGGTCCCATATGAGAAGAGGTTAAAGCGACTGGGACGTTTCAGTTTAGAAAAGAGGAGACTGAGGGGGGATATGATAGAGGTATATAAAATCATGAGTGGTATAGAGAGGGCCGATAAAGAAAAGTTATTTATAGTTCCCTAAACAGAAGAACTAGAGGACACCAAATGAAATTAATGGGTAGCAGGTTTAAAACTAATAAAAGAAAGTTCTTCTTCACACAGCTTGTAGTCAACCTGTGGAACTCCTTGCCAGAGGAGGCTGTGAAGGCTAGGACTATAATAGAGTTTAAAGAGAAGATAATTTCATGGAGGTTAGGTCCATAAAAGGCTATTTGCCAGGGGATAAAATGGTGTCCTTGGCCTCTGTTTGTCAGAGGCTGGAGAGGGATGGCAGGAGACAAATCGCTTGATCATTGTCTTCGGTCCACCCTCTCTGGGGCACCTGGTGCTGGCCACTGTCGGCAGACAGGATATTGGGCTAGATGGACCTTTGGTCTGACCCAGTACGGCCATTTCATATGGAACATTGCTGGCTCTCTACCTGAAGAAGGGAAAGGGTAGAGTTTGCGACATTCCTCACTCTGGCTGGGGAATACAGGAGGGAAACGAACCTGGACCTGCCCCAGTCAAAAGACATGTACCTCTCCCCTGGCTGTACCAGCTGGGGCTGCAGCAGCCATAAAGAGGCACTTCTCACCTGGCCCCAAACTGCTGCAGTGAGACAGGTCTGGGCTACTCCTCTCTCCCTGGGGCAGCCTCCATATTGAACCACTCATCCCCAGAGCAATGGTTTAAATGAAGCATGGATATTTTCATTTTTATTTTCCAAATAAAATTAACTGTGTTAAGGACCTGAGCAATGCTCGATAAGTCTTCTAATACATAATAAATAAGGCTACGATTTTGTCATGGGACATAGGTTGTTGGTTGTGTGTAGAGAGCAGCTGCAGATGGTAGAATACTGCATCTGGAGAAATAAGTATTGATGGGTATTGATGGGTGGGACTGCATCATAATGAAGGCTCAGAATGATCAGTGGAGACTGAAGAACTTTTGGATACACAAGGCCACATTTGTGCATCCACATGTCAAGTTTGCCTTAGCCCATCAGTGCAAGCTCAGCAATCAGACATGCATTGACGGTGGAGAAGCGAGTGGCAATTGCACTAGATTCCTACCAATCAGAGGGAAGTCAGTTTGGAGCTGGAAAAGCCACTGAAGAAGCCACTGTCACACAAATGTGCAAGTCCAAGTGTGTAATGGCTTCCTATTATGCAAGACTAACTCTTGGCAGACTGCAGGACATACAACCATGGGATTCCCAAACTGTGGGAGGATGACAGACAGCACATATCCATATTCTGACACTAGGCCACTTTGTCTCAGAGCAGAACAAAAAAAAGGGGCAGGTTTCCTATGGTTTTGTAAGCACTGATGGATCGCTGGGGACATATCACTGATATCAACATTGACTGGTTAGAAAAGGTACATGATGCTTATACCTTTAAGACCAGAGGACTGTTCAGAAAACTACAACCAGTGACTTTCTTTTCCAACCAGTGGATTATCATTGGTGACATTGAAATGCCAGTGTTAATTTGGGGGATCCAGCCTACCCCCTGCTTCCCTGGATCATAAAGCTATACATAAGCAACCTTGGCAGCACCAAGGAAAAATTCAATTACCAGTTCAGCAAGTGCAGAATGACAGCTGAATGTGGTTTTGGTAGACTTCAAGGACGCTGGCATTATTTACTCACAAGATTAGATCTAAGTGAAAAACAAATCGCAATGGTTATAGCTGCCTCCTATGTCCAGCTTCTCTTCTTTTTTCACTCCTTCTGGCTGTTCATGCCAATGGCCTGTGGTTCATTCTAGGGATGTAATAGTATAGTCGATTAACCAATTAACCGATAAGCAAAAGCTTAACGATTAATGCTATAGACTACACGCATTCCCCCCCTCCCACCCCCACCAATACATTTTGCAAAATTTAGCAAAATGACCAGGAACCCAGCTTAGTCCTGGCTTGCGCCAGGTCTGAGTCCTATCCCTGCTACAGCTCTGCATTTAAAGTGTATTAGGAGCCAGGCAGGCAGCCTGGCTCAATTCCAGCTCGTGCCGGATCTGGAAGCTCAGACCCCGCCCACTCCCCGGACAGAGGCTACTGTCACACTGCACTGCTGCCTCTATAGCAGAAGAAACAGGAATCCGGTTCATGAGGAGAGCTGGTTTTTAAACTAGCGGCCCTAATGTACCAGCTCCTACCTAGCACCCCACAATGCTGCCTCTGATGCAGAGGCAGCAGCGCGGAGGGGTAGAGGGCTCCTCAAGAGTGGGGACAGAGCGCATTGGCTGCCAGCCCCACCCCTAGGGACTATAGAATAGTCAAGTAACCAATGAGAATTCATGAGGTTGTTCAACTATTCAATTAACCAATATTTAACATCCCTCATTCAATCTGCTTGGTGGTACCTGTGGCAGTGTGCAGGTGGGGCAGGAGTGTCTCTTTGCCAAACATGTTATGCACTGAAATTTTCAGTGGCTACACATTCACAAATACATGCTTTTTAACATCTCTAAATTCTATTCATATTCACATAATGCTTAATTAGTTTCAAATACTCTTTGGCCTATTACATTTTTTAAATAATCCAATCTCTCAAACATCTTCTTTCTTCAATTTATGTATTCAAAACTCCTAGTTTTGTCATAAAAAAAGAAAAAGTACGAAATAGTAACAGTATAACCCACTGATAGGATTTCAACATATAAATTTAACTTTTCCCTTCTAACATATTGGTTGTAACCCTATTATTAGAATACTGAATATTTCCTCTGTACATGTAAGGAGAGCGAGCTTCTTCACAGAACTACAGCTTCTTTAAATTACAATAAATATTTTTAAAATAGAATTAGATCTAAAAAACTAGTGGACTTTTAGTAATGACCATAAGATTCAGATTTTTGAAGGGTGATACTCAAGAGAAATGAAATCAAACTGTAGACTGACTCAAAGATACTTATACTGATGCAAGAAATTCTTTAGCCTTAAATTTCAAAGTATCTCAGTTTTTGATACAATATATTCTTTGATGTAAACACTAGCTCAATATTTAACACTTTCTCCCTGACTCTGTAAATAACTGAGAAATTTTCAAATTACTTTCCACCCCCTCTAAATTTTAAATTTTCAGTGCAACAATTTAAGAAAGAATCAAATTGATCAACTCTATTTTCACCACATGAACTGCAGAAAAAAGTACTCTAATGACACTTTAAATGACACAGATTAAGATGGCGAAAAGTTGAAGAAATCAGCAGAGCTCACTGTTTCACTTACAGTAATAGTCAAAGCCAGGAGCAGCAGGGAATGAAATGGACACGCAAGGATCCTCTGGGCATTGCTAAACACTCCCTGCCAGGTGTTCTAAAAGATTTTATACTCCATCAATTGCTGCCTTTCCTGTATTATTTTTTTCCTTTTCAGAAATATTGCTAAAGATTAAATTCACCCAACAGCTGGACATAAGACCTGACCACAACTTACTTTTAGCCACCAAATAGCAGCCTTTGCACTGGACCTTTATAAAAGGAGGTGAGTTTTAATTTTTAGCCCTTACTGAGCAGACATGGCGTTTAGATATGAGCACAACCCCAGAGCCACAGCTATGATGGAACAATCCCTGCATGTAGCTATGCTGGCACTACTCTGTTGCACGGACGTAGCCCAAACTGAAAGAGAGGGTTTTCCTATGAGCATAGCATCATCACCTCCCCAAGCAAGGGTAGCAATGTTAACAAAAGACACCATTAAAAAAAACACAATAAGAGAACAAAAAGAGTGCCACCGTGGCTTACCAACCAAGTAAAAGAAGCAGAGAGATATACAAAGGCATCGTTTAAAAAGTGGAAGTTAAATCCCAGTGAGGAAAACAAAAAGGAGTATAAGCTCTGTCAAATGAAGTGTAAAAATATAATTAGGAAAGCCAAAAAGGAATTTGAAGAACAGCTAGCCAAAAACCAAAAAGTAATTACAAAAAAATGTTTTAAGTACATCAGAAGCAGGAAGCCTGCTAACCAATCAGTATGGACACTGGATGACTGTGATGTTAAAGAAACACTCAAGGACAATAAGGTCACTGCAGAGAAACTAAATGATTTTTTTTTGCATCAGTCTTCACATCTGAGGGACATTCCCAAACCTTAGCCATTTTTTGTAGCTTCAGAGGGGTAGCTGAGTTAGTCTAACAGGAAAAACTTAAACAACAACAACAACAAATGGTCTGGTAGCACTTTATAGACTAACAAAACATGTAGATGATATCATGAGCTTTCGTGGGCACAGCCCACTTCTTCAGATGACTTCAAATGGAGTTATGAGTTTGGGATATGAAAACTCAAAATAAATAGGAGAGGGGAAGGAGAGGGGGGAGAGAAAGAAAAAGGGAGAGGGGTGGAAGACAGAACATCATTAAGTATCTGGAGAAGGGGTACTTAAACCTAAGCAGATAAATGTCTTTCAGGTATTACTAGACTATTTGATGTTAAAGTTTTTCCATTTTTTGTAGGTGACAAATCTGAGAAAAATGTCCCAGATTAAGTGTCATTATAGAAGGTTTTGGAACAAACTGATAAACTAAACAGTAATAAGCCATTGGGACCAGAGAGCATTCACCCAAAAGTTCTGAAAGAACTCGTATGTGAAAGTGTTCACTTTTTTTGATTGTATCCTTTTGGTATATATGGTCATGCCAAATTTCTTCCACAATTTGATCTGAGGAAGTGGGTCTGGCCCACAAAAGCTCATCACCTAATAAACCACCTTGTTAGTCTTTAAAGTGCTGCATAGTCCTGTCTTTTGTTTCAGCAAGATGAGACTAATACGGCTACATCTCTATTACTATTCTGCAGAACTATTAACTGTGACTTGTAACTAGGGATGTTACGTATCGTGTAATTGAATAGTCATGTAAATGCATGACCATCTTAGTGGTTACACAACTATTTGATAATCCCTGAGGGCAGGATTTATCAGAGGCAGCAGAGGGTGGGGAAGGGGCAGGATACAGAGCCGGGGGGGGGGGGGGGGGGGAGGTGCATGCAGTTGACAAGATTATCTGATAAGCCTAGGCTTATTGGTTTATCATGTATTCGTCTACACGCTGACATCCCTAGTCGTAACCTATTCTTTAA
Source organism: Pelodiscus sinensis (assembly GCF_052426305.1). NCBI lineage: Eukaryota > Metazoa > Chordata > Testudines > Trionychidae > Pelodiscus > Pelodiscus sinensis. Next base: position 246,514,356 of record NC_143053.1, on the reverse strand, counting down.
ATCATCTTCTATACCAAATGACTGGAGGATAGCTAATATGATCACAATTTTAAAAAAAGGCTATACAGGGGATCCTGGAAATTTAGAGTCCAATATGTCTAACTTCAGTACTGGGCAAACTGATTGAAACTAGAGCAGTGGTTCTCAAACTTTTCGGCCCGTGGACCACCTGGCTCAATGTAAGCCTTTCCGTAGACCACCAGCTGCTAATGGAAACTCACCATTAATTTCATAATTACACCCGAGCTATTTTGCTAGTGTTGCAGCTAGGGAGGATGATTTAATTTATATTAAACAGAATAAGTGTTTTAACTTTCTCATGTTAGTTTATCAAACTTCATTTTAAATACAAGTAAAATATTAATTTATGTCCAACACAAAAGGTTTCCATGTTTCTTTATTTATGGCAGGGGTGGAGAACCTCTCTTGTGTTGGGGGTCACTGAATCAAAGAAAAATCAGCTGGGGACCACGCAAGTGAGAAGGAAAAAAATCTCCTCCAAAACCCCCAACCCTCACTGATGTGGCCCCCAACTGAGACACTTCACTCCTCTGGTGCTCCTTTAGGGTCTGTGGTGGACACAAAAATGAGGGGTTCGGTGTGTGGGACAGGGCTGCCAGTGAGAGGGATAGACATGGGGTGCAGGACCTGGGAGGCAGGTGTGCAGAATAAGGATATTAAGGACTACTTGAGTCAACTGGTCGACCCCCCCCTTGCTGCCTCTATCAGATAGAGTCAGCAATAGGATGGGGGAGAGAGAGGGTACTTCAAAGGGGTAACACCGCGTGGAGGCCAGGGTGAGCTGGGGACTCCCTAACTGACCCTCGAGCTCCCTGAAGCATTTCTGCAGAACCCAGAGTCAGCTAGGGAGTTTCTAGCTGATCCCAGGATCAGTGCAGCGCTGCCGCTTTGAAATGCTGAGCAAAGCCAAGGGGAATCCAGTGAATATAGTGTACTTAGCTTAAGAGCCTTTGGTGAGGGACCTTGTTAAAGGCTTTTTGGAAATCTAAGTAAGCTATAATGGGATACGAGAGAAAGTCCTCTCATGAACTGATAATTAGTTAAAAAATAGGAAACAAAGGGTACAAATAGTTTTCAGAATGGAGAGAGAAACTAGTGGCATCCTCTCAGAAGTTCATACTGGGACCAATTATTCAGCATATTTATAAATGATCACGTGAGCTAGGTAAGCAGTAGGGTGGCAAAATTTGCAGAGGACACAAAATTACTCACAATAGTTAAGACCAAAACAGACTGTGAAGAGCTTCAAAAGGATCTCACAAAACCAGGTGACTGCGCAACAAAATGGCAGATGAATGTTAATGTTGATAAATACTGCAAAACATAATCCCAACTATACATATAAAATGATGGGGACTAATTTAGCAGTTACCACGCAAGAGAGAGATCTTGGAGTCATTGTGGATAGTTCTCTGAAAACATCCACTTAATGAACAGCAGCAGCCAAAAAAGCAAACAATGTTAGAAATCATTACAAAAGGGATAGAGAATTAGACAGAGACTATCCTATTGCATTTATATAAATCCACAGTATACCCACATCTTGAATCTGCGTGCAGATGTGGTCGCCTTATCTCAAAAAAGATATCTTGGCACCAGAAAAATTTCAGAAAAGTTCAACAAAAATTATTAGGGGTATGGAATGGCTTCCATGTGACGAGAGATTAATAAGTCTGGGACTTTTCAGCTTGGAGAGAGACAACTACAGGGAGATATGATAGAGGTCTATAAAATCATGACTGGTGTGGAAAAATATGAAAGTTATTTACTTGCTGCCATAACATAAGAAATTGGGGTCACCAAATGAAACTAATAAGTAACAGGTTTCAAACAAACAAAAGGAAGTATTTATTCACACAGTGCACAGTCAACCTATAGAATGGGCAATAGGAGGTGAATCACTTGACAATTAGCTGTTTGTGACGGGCCGTCACTGACCCGGGGACGAGACAACCGGAGCCCCCGCCGGCAGGGGGCAGACGGCGGGGCTAGAATCCCCCAGGGCTCCCCCAACGCGAGCCGGAGGGGGCGGAGGACCGGCGTGCTGCCACCACGCCTGCGCCAGCGGCGCGAACGCGGCCCATCTCCCGAGGCCCCGCACAGAGAGGGCGGGGCGGGGGGGGGGGGGGGGGCGGGTGCCCAGAAGAGACGAACGCTGGGACGCGCCCAGAAGGGGCGGGGCCCCAGGCGGCGGCCGGCATGGCGGGCCGGTTCAAAAGGGCCCGCCGCCAGCGTGGCAGAGGACAGACTCCTCGCAGCAGCGGAGGAGTAGCCCCCGCCGCAGCACGGATCCGGATCGACACACCGCCCAGCTGTCGGCCCGGCGCTGGTCCCGTGGCCTCCGAGACAGCCATTGCCCCCGGAGGTCGGTCAGCCCCTCCTCAGACGGCGGACGAACCCCGCCGCGCCGGACCAGGAGGGAACGGGACAGCCGGGAGCGGACCGTACCCAGGCAATCTACCCTGGAGACTTCACCCGGACGTCGTGAGCCTCGGACTACAGAACCAGGGTAGGTTCGGGGACGCGGGGCGTCACCGGCAGGAGGCACCCGCAGGGAGGAAGGAGCCCGGGGTAGGGCGCTTTTGGCGGCCGTGGGTGGACGGGTTACGAAGGGAGTGATCCCCCGTCCACCGCGTCGGGGCACCAGTAGTCCCCGGCACTTAGGGCCCCGGGCTGGGACCCAGAGAGAGGGTGGGACCGGGTCCCCCTCCCTCGCCTAGGGGAGCATCCCGCTCCTAACAACTATAACAGAGTCAAAGGGCGAGCCGGAACCCCGAGAGGGGGGAAGGCTCGAACTAGGGGCGCTGGCCCCATCCCGCAGAGACAGGTAACTAACTTGGGGATCGCTGACCCCCCCCCTTTCCGCTGTGGAGGGGGTGATCGCACCCGAGGGCGCGGACCTCAGAGCGGAGACCCAGGGCCCGGCCAAGGACCGGAGGACGACGAAAGGGTCCGCAGACCCTCCCTCTCGGTGGTAGAGGGGGTGATCGCACCCCAAACCCCTCACACTGTTCTACTGATTCCTTCTAAAGCACCTGGCATTGACCACTGTCAGAAGAAAAGATATTGGGCTAGACGGATCTTTGGTCTGACCAAATATGACCATTGTTAAAGTCTTAAACATTATTTTGTCACCATAGCTGCGTTCACCTGGGGTTAGGTCAGTAAAACTATGTTGCTATGGAGTATTTTTCACAACTCTGAAAAATATAACTACATCAACCTACATTTTAAGTGTAGACTAGGGATGTTAAAATGCATTTCCTTAAGTAGCCATGTAATTAAGTAACCGAAACTTTTAACATTTACACACCGGGGAAGGTGGGGAGAGAAACAGTCAATTCCCTACGAGCCGGTGCACACATGGAGACAGCTTTTTAGCCGGTTCCCCACACATAATGGATCTTACCTGCACCCCAACATACAGGCAACAGCGGGGGAGGGGAGCGGGGGAGAAGGGCAGCAGAGGTTGCTACCCAGGAACCAGTGCACGTGAGGAGCTGGACTGAAGCCTGCATGTAATTGTGAATGTTAACCTATGAGCTCAGGTTCATTAGTTAACCATGTACACGGTTACACTTTCACATCCCTAGGGAAAGACCTGGCCTAAGAAGCACAAGTGTGTGGTATTTTAATACACACACCCATCTTCCCACTCCAACTTAACCCTAACTAATAAAGATATACTAATCCGTGTTCTCACCTTTCATGAATTTATGTTAAGCCTCACAATATTTCGTATTCTTTCTTAAAAGCCCAACTTACAAGTCCTGCTATTATGGGAGAATTTCTGCTTTTATTTAATAAAAGTAGACTTCCAAGCATGGTTGTAGCATAAAATTTGAGGTTCTGAAACCAAAAGGCAAAATTTAAAAATTCATAATTTTTTTTAAATCATATTTATAATACAAATATAATTTCTGGATGCTCAAAGCTAGCAATATTGTATTAATGCCAAAAAGGAAGTTACTTATCTATAACTGAAGGTTCTTCCAGATGTGTGGCCCTTATTCAGATTCAAAACATGGGTACCATTTGCCAGAAGGATTTTCTAGTGGCATCTGTTGGTCCACATGTGTATCATCAGACCCCCTCGTATTTACAGCTGAGACAATAATAGACTGTGCGGGTTAACACTGCTTCAGTATCCCTCTTATCACTGAGCAACCTAGTCTGTGGCAGAGGAGGTGGACGACAGGCACTGAAAGCCAAACAGGAACCACACATCTTGAAGATCTCTACAAAACTAGGAATGTTAAAATTAGATTAATCAACTAATCGAATACTAATTCGAGCACTATTTCATTTAGTCGATAAGGGCGCTGCCACTTTGAAATGTAGCAAGAACCTGCCTGGCTGTAGCTACATTTCAAAGGAGGAAGTGCCACGCAGTGTTATGCCTTTGAAATGTACAAGCACCCCTGCAGGGGATCTTGTGCACTTCAAAGATTGAAATGCCATGTGGAGCCCGGGGGCAGCAGGAGACCCTGAGTCCCCTGCTAACCCCAGGCTCTACCTGGTACTTCTGCCTTGAAATGTGCAAGAGCCCCAGAGGGAATTCTTGTACATTTTAAAGGTGGAATGCTGCTGCTGCTGCGCCCCGCCCCCTTCCATGGAGGTGGAGGGAACCGGCTTTTAAGCTGGCTCCCCCTCAAGCACCTCCTCCTGGTCCCCCCCTCTCCTTGCTGCGGGGGGGGTGTGTGAAGCAACTAGTCGATTAGTGTGTTGACTATCCAATAAGCTTTTGCATTTTGCTTTTGCTTATCGGATAGTCGACCAGTCGCTTACATCCCTATACTAACCTCCTCCTCTTCAAGTGATGGTCCCTTCATGGATTCTAAATGCGGGTGAGTAGAAAGCAGTGATCAGAATGGAAGTGGGTGCAAGGTTTAGCAAACTAGTATAGTTTTTAGTACAGCGTAGCCTACAGAAGCATCTGAAGCTAAGTTGACGGTGTAAGAGAACACAATTATGCGTAGAGAGTGCCACGTGGAAGCACAAATATCCAGCTATGAGACACTCATGAGGCAGGCAGATATCTCTTGGTACACTTGCACAGAGTGCACCAGGACTCCTCCTGTTGGCAGTATGTTGGTGAGCGTCTAACATTTGTGGGTGCACCTGGAGAAAATCCATTTGAAGCTTCACTGAGAGGAGAAGGCTTGTCTCTTGCATTTTCTACAAAGGGTATCAGTAATGACCAAAAGGAACAAGTTCACTGGGGGAAGAATGCCACTGCATGGCGAGATTCAAGGAGTGTAGCTGTTGGTCTATGTGGAAGGCATGGGATTTGGGAAACAAAACAGGGAAGTGGAGGCAATGATTTAGGTGGAATTCTGGACACTGACTTAGGTTTGAATTTTGGCTGCAGTCACAAGGAAACCTTATCTTTGTGGAAGATGGTGTTTGGGGCATCTGACATCATGGCCTCCAGTTCATTGCTCTATCCAGCTGAGATGAGATGACCACAAAGAAGATCACTTTCATGTGAAAACATGTTGCCAGGTTCCACAAAGGTGTGGGCTTGAGAACTGGCAGGAGAGTACTGAACAGACCTTTAAGGAAATGATAGTGGTAGGGTATATGAATGTTGAGATGATGAGTGTTGGGTGGGAAAGACACTAAGCATTGCCAGGGGATCCATATGGAGCAGAGGGTCAGGCTCAACATTTTAAGCTTGAGAAGGTAGTCAAGGGTGATAGATATGAATATCACCCGCAGTGGGTGTTGATGGTGGTGGGGCCATGAAGTAAAGCACTTCTACTTTGCCTAGAAGCAAGCCGTGGTGGATGCACCTCCTGCTTTGTGTAAGGATATATCTCACCAGGGAGAAGCATGCCATGTCTATCCTTAAGCTGCATCCAGAAACCAAATCAGCGAGGTGAAGAGAGCCCAGAGCCACCTGGGACCATCCCTATCTTGCTTGAAGAGGTCCTAGAACGTGTGGAGGTGGGAAGGAGTGTTACTAGAGATTTGCAGGTCTGATCAAATACTGATGGGGCTAGGACAGAGCTAGAAATACTACTGTAGCTTGGAATCAGCGAATTTTGTATAGGACTTCTGGAAGCAAGGGAAAGGAATAGTGTAGGTTGTCTGCCCAAAGGAGAGGCGAGTCCTCCCCCAGGACTCCTCTGAAGCAATAAAGGAGCAGTTTGTAGCTCTTGCGGGTTGCAAAGTGGCACCCAACTTGCAGAAGAGGAATTATAGTGTGGCATCATGCAACTCCCACTCATGGTTCAAATAGACAGCCCTGCTAAGCACATCTGCCAGAGACTTTTGAGTGCCTGGGAGGTAAATGGCCTGAAGCATGAAATGGTATTTTATTCCCCAGTTCCAAAGGTGGATGGATTGGGAACAGCAAGAGGGAGACTTGGTGATGCCTTGCTTCTTGATTTAAATTACTGCTGTGATGTTGTGGGAGAGTAGTTATGTGTGACAGGCTGTAGCGGGCTCCCACCCCGCCACAGCGCCACCCACCATCGGCTCAGGGAATTAGATCTGCCGGCAGGGTGGCGGGATTCCTTTCAGGACACTGCCCTCCGGCAATGCCCACAACAGCCTGAGCTCCTCCCCCTTCCGGGAGTGCGTGATAGGCCGGTAGGCCTTCAGGAGGCAGTACCCCCGTCTCCGGCATGGGGTGATACGCCTGTCCCACTGCACTACCGTGCCTTACAATAGTTCAGGGCAGCGAGTTTATTCCCGGCCTTGCTTTAATCCCGGCAGGCAGGTCGGGATTAAAAGGCAATAGTTTGCGTGCCCAGCCTTGCTTCAGGCCCAGGCCGCTGGGGAATTAGTTCAACAACCAGAAGTTTGTAGAAGCTCCTAGTTCCGGAGCGAGGCCGGTAGTGCACCCGCAGCAGCGGGGAGGGAGAGACTGCCACCTGACAAGTGGGTGGCGGAGGGGGAAGGGGGAGAGGGCGCGCAGGCCTACCCACTACACTGCGCCCCGGCCCAGGGGCCCTGGATGCAGCCGTGCAGCTGCAACTGGCTCAGCAGGGCTCCTGCCCGCAACTTGCTGGCCGAGGGCTGCGCTCAGCCCATGCTATCCCCTGGGCCACTTCTCATCTCCCCCTTTCCCGGTACCTGTACCTCCCGCAGGTCCGCCAGGGAGTCGAGAGCGGTGTTGTCCCAGCAGGGTCCGGGTGGCCCGATCCAGGGGTCAAGAGGTTGGAGCTCTACAACGGCCCGCGGGCTCGTCCAGGCCCGGGGTTCTGGCAACCATCGGGGTTCCAGTTGGTCCACCGGCTCGGGCCAGTCCTCTGGGTCCGCGGGTAGTTGTGCGGGCTGGCTTGCCCAGGCCTCTGTAAACCTGGCAGGGAAGCCTGGGCTGGCCTTCAGGAAGGTGGCTGAGGGAGGCCTAGGCCAGGTCTCAGCCTCCCCAGACAGCAGCTCTGGACAGGGCTCCGTCTCCTTCAGAGGCTCGGCTCTGACTGAGCTCCCCAGCGGCCTTCTTATACTCCTAGCCCCGCCCTTTAGCTTCCGGTCAGGTGAGAGGGCGAGGCTAGGCTGGGCCCAAAATAGCTCTCAGAGGGGTTCCTCCAGCTCCGGCTCAGTGGGTGGCCACTCCACCCCACTACACAGGCGTAGAAGAGGAGGAGGAATGCCTAGCTTGCAAAACTGACGGTCCTCTCTGGATACTGACCTTTCATAACATGCAGATGCCTGGGCTGTGTGACAGTCCAAGTGGGCTCTCCAGCTCACAAGGAAGGAGTTCGTGATGATGGGCATTGTGGAGTAGAAGATGTAAAGGGGGTACCAACCATGATCTTGGAAGAGTCAACCATATGAAGGACACCAGAATGGTGTGGGGAGTAGGGGCCTACTGTCCAATTGGTCCTGTCTGGTCTGTAAACTAAAAGGATCCATATCTGTAAGCAATGCATGTGATGTCACTAAAGTACAGGCTACCATATGTCCGAGGAGGGAGAGAAAGTGGCCAACGATGGTACAAGGGTTCTGCCATACATGTGCAATCATGGAATTCAGCATGACAAAGCATTCATCATGGCACAAGCCTTCCTCCCAGTAGATACCAATGCTCCTGTAAAGTTGATCATCTGAATAGCTACAAGAATAGACATATTTCTTCTTGATGCAAATACTGAGAGAACTGAAGAAACCATGAGAACTTAGGTCAACCTAGATGAGGGCTTGCTGGCACAGTGCAATGAAGAGCCAGTTAAGGGAATACAAAATAGCCAAGGCAGAGTATATGTGCTGTTATAACAACAAAAGACTTCAGTAAAGATTCACAGCGCCATTGCCATGCTGAAGGGGAGGGGTCAGAACTGACAACGGTGAATTAGACAAATTTCTGGGGGGCTGGGTGAATTTTGATGTAACAACAGATATCATTCCTGTCAAGAGCTGTGAACCAAGCTCTGTGGGGGAAGGAAGGTGAGAATCAACAATAACCATATGGAGTTTGGCTTTCCTGATAAAGGTGTTGAGCACCCAAAGGTCCACAATGAAGCCCTGTCCTCCACCATTCTGTGGAATGAGGAATTATAGGGAAGCGTGACAGGGTCTAAGGCACCTTTGAAGAGAAAAGTATTGGTTTCTTGTTGGAGGATGCATTGGTGGGATGTGTCCACATGGAAAATCATGAGCAATGAGGTGGAAAGAATAAAAATTCTGTGGCATGTCCCTCATGGATGATCTCCAGTAGCCGGTAGTCAGTAGTGATCTGGACCCAATTATGGGGCAAGGATCATAAGCAGGGGAGTATTGTAGCATGTGGCATGAGTCTGGACTCCAAGATGGAGCAGAGAAAAAACAAGGGCTCCAACTCTAAGAGGCCCTTGGGCTCCAAGGAATAGTTCCAGGAAGGGTGGCACTACCAGTACCCAAGAGCCACAGAATGGCAATGGGATGACTCACCTTGGTGGAAGCAGCAATGGTTTGTCTGCTGTAGAAGGGAGGAGGTAGTGTGTACAAGTGCAGAGAGGAGTATGTCCTGTGAGTACAGGAAGAGCAGCTCCTCTGTCCATATCAGCACTTCCAGGTGCCCAGAAGTTGAATGCATTGTTTGCGACAATCCCAAGGGTCCGTGTGTCTTCATCAGAGTCAATAGGATGGGTGATGCATGCGCCAGTGTGGGTACCAGGGCAGGCAGTGATGCCCTTGTATCTTGCTTCCACTTTGCCTTACCCTCTGCTCTGGGAAGCATGGGCAATGGTCTAGCCATGCACAACTTCTCACCCAACTTCTGTGAACATGGACAACAACTGATCATTGTGGTCTCAGTAACAGCCCGTAATAGATTTGAAGGTCCCCTCTCAATCTTCTTTTGTCAAGATAAAACATGTCCAGTGTTTTAAAAATTTCCTCACGGGTCAGGTTTTGAAAGCCTCTGTCATCATTTTTGTTGCTCTATCCAATTTGTCCACTTATTTTCTAAAGCATGGCACCCAGAACTGAACACAGTACTCAAGCTGAGGACCCCACTAGTGCTGACGAGAATAGGGCACTTAAATCCAAAGTCATACACCCCAGAATGATATTAGCCTTTCACAATTGCATCACATTGTTGACTCATATTCAATTTGTGATCCACTAAAACCCCCAGGTCTTTTTCAGCAGTAATACTAACAAGTCAGCTATTTCCCATTTTTTAGCTATGCACTTGATTTTTTCCCTTCCTAAGTGAAGTATTTTGCAATTATCTTTATTACATTCCTTCTTGTTGACTTCAGACTAATTCTCCAATTTGTGAAAGTCATTTTGAATTCTAATCTTGTCCTCCAAAGGGCTTGCAACCCCTTTCCATTAACCAAGTCACTAATGAAAATACTGACTCCTATTGGCCCAAGGGCCAACCATGAAGGGCCTCACTAGAATGAGTCACTGATAACTACTCTTTTCAACCAATTGTACAACCATCTTATAATCACTTCATCTAGACCATGTTTCTCGAGTCTGATTGTGAGGAAGTCATGTGGGACTGTGTCAAAAGCCTAGTATTAATATGCATCTATTATATTTCTTCCCCCATCTATAAGGCCAATAACCCGGTCATAAAGAATAAAAAAAAAAGGGACAAAAACTAATTTAAAAACTCGACTCATGCACACCTTTGTAGGTCACTTTTTTTTAAAAAAATTTAAACACACTGCATTATTGCCTCCCCCTTGGAATTACTTGTATTCAAGAGAAAGCATAAAGGAACCTTGCCTGCATTCAAGGAGGGCATCACTGATCACAGAGACCTGACTCTTGTTCCAACACCTTCTTACTTCTTTGTAACAAGGAGGTCTACCAGAGATTTCACACACCTCTAAAGCAAAGCCAGTAGTGAGTTTTTCCAGACATTGCTTATACTGAATGCTGCATCTGCATCTTCTGTTATGTGCCAGAAAATGTTCTTTCCCAGAAAAGTGAACTGCCACAAGGAATATGCGCTAATGAATGCACCACTTCTGGAGAAGAATCATCTCTTGACACAGAAGTTGAGAATGAGCTTCCCCATAATATCACTATAGTGTATTCTGTCAGGATTTGTATTTCCTTGTTATAATTATGATTTAATGGCTGGACGAATCACTCATTTTTAGCTTACTTATCTGAACGATGGCTTCTCTGAGCAGCCGTGTTTCCTGCAGCCAACTGTTCTAAATGGGCTCCCCAACCTTGCCAGGTGTCCAACACAATTACCTTCAATGGGAGACTGGGAAAAGGCAAATAGGATGTACTGCCTGCAGGCATTCTCCAAAACTGTCTACCCAAATCATAGACGCACAATCTCTATGGGAGCAATGTCATCTCGTTCAAAAATTACTTGTCCCAGACATAATTCTAATAGTCCCAATTCAAATTTTGCAAATGAAAATACAGGAGTATAGGAAGCCATTAGACCCAGAAGCCTGAGGCAAAGCTAGATTGCATGATGAGGTTGGGGTCTGGCCAGGGTGACCATCTTCTGTAGTTTGTCTGCTCTTGCTTAGGAATGTAGACAATTGCTAATTTGGAGTTTAGAAATGTTCCTGTAAAATATAAGAGCTATATGAACATCAGCTTGTCTTGAGTGATGCTAAGTCCCAAAGACTGGGTCAAGAGATATACTTTTTTCAGGGACAAATGTATACCTTAACAAGACTGAGGCCATACCAAACAGTATTCAAGATACAGAAACCCATTTGTCTTTTGATATCTGAGATTATCAAAATGGTCAGATTTAAATAAAAAAAATCTTTGGTACTGAGAAAAGGCCAAAGAGGGACATTTAATATAGATAATGACTGTTGCTCAAACAAACACTGCTGATCAAATAGCTATATGGAAATATGCATCCTTTAAACCAATGGTTCTTAACCGCTGGCCCAAGGACCAAAGTTGGTGCGGGTTATGGCACACTGCCAGACCATGCATGATTGGCTCGGCGGGGTTCCCAGTAAACTGTACAGCAGCGTGGCTGCACAGCTGCTAATTAAGCCCCTCCCGCAGAGAGCTCCCTGGCTGGGGAGGGCTACAAGAAACACAAACTGGTTAATCCATTAATACTTACTCAAAGTGTTAGGAAAAGCCCAAAAAACTAAAGTACACTTCAAAAGAAAAAGATAAATGAAGGGGAAAAAAACCATCTACACAAGCATAAGCTAACAGATAAAAATACAGTATCATCAGTTTCTCTCAATTTTTAAAAACTAACAGAATTTGAAAAGCTACATGGCATCACCAGTTCCTATATGTTGAAAAGAACTGCTAAAGCACTACTGGTGCAATAAAAATAGCCTAATACTATCTCCAAATATGATAATATATACTCAGAACTAATACATCCTTAAATGGATTTAATAATTTTAGCAAGTATATAGAAATGGACTGTATGGACTCAGCTATTACAAAATTTTCCTACATGGCACCCCGGCCTAGCACTGAAGAGAATGTTTCTGACCTGCTGGAACTTGAATTAAGGCCTTCTGAAAACTGTTGATATTTTAATACTATGAATGGTTAAGAACATAAGAACAGCCATACTGGGTCAGACCAACAGTCCATTCAGCCCAGTATCCTGTCTGCTGACAGTGGCCAGTAACAGATGCCCCGGGGGAGGGATGACAACAGGTAATCCTCACATGATCCCTCCACTGTTACTCACCTCCAGAGGAACAGAGGCTAGGGACACCATTCCTACCCATCTTCGCTAATAGCCATTAATGGACTGAACCTCCATGAATCTATCTAGCTCTTTTCTTAACCCTGTTAAAGTCCTAGCCTTCACCACATCCTCTGGCAAGGAGTTCCAAAGGTTGACTACGTGCTGAGTGAAGAAAAACTTCCTTTTGTTTGTTTTAAATCTGCTATTAATTTTATTTGGTGATCCCTAGTTCTTATGTTATGGGAATAAGTATATATAAGAAGTAGGAGTCACCAGATGAAATGGTTATTACAAAGAACATCTGAGCTTGTGTTCAGAAGATTGTTAAACTATTCCTTTTCCTGTTTGGAAAACTGATTTATTGCTGTCAATGGGAAAGTTATGAATTTTCTCCACTTTATATTTTGGCACATCACAGTCCATCTCGGTGTTTTCTTTCTTCTCCCCACCACTCTCCTTTCCCCCAAATATATGAATGGAATGTACAACACTACTCTCAACTAAAGTAGGATTTATTTCCTTCATTACTTGGAAATACCTCTGAAGAGACATATGAAAACCAAGGAACATCAGGGAATTGATAAATATATGGTATCAACAGTTGGTGCCCTTGTTTTATCCCCTTCTCATTCCCTGGCAGCTGTAATAAGGGTGCGACTCATAGTACTTCTGGCAGAAGAATGATCTATGCCTTGGCCCGAGTCACATGATATGGGAAAAGATTACAAACTGTCACATGGCAGGGCTGAGCATTCAGCATACATTTTTACAACAGCCACTACAATAGAGGCCATCCAGGATGAGGGCAACTTGGTATCCTCATGTCAAGTTTCTTAAAAATCATCATAAAAAGCAGTGGTTTTCAAACTACAAGTCTCGACCCAGTACTGGGTTGTGGAATGTCAGACATTAGGTCTCATTGCTGCAGGGGGATCAGGTGACCAGTGGGGGTACAAAGGCAGGCTACCTGCCTGTCCTGGCACCACAGATTGCGCTGCACCCCAGAAGTGGCTGGCAACAGGCCCAGCTCTTCGGTGGGGGAGGGCAGAGTGCAAAGGGCTCCATGCACTGCCCCTGCCTTGAGCACTAGCTCCACACTCCCATTGGCTGGGAACCTGCTGCTGGCTGCTTCTGGGATGCAGCATGGTCTGCAATGCCGAAAGGCAGGAAGCCTGCGCTGCATCACTGACTGGGAGCTTCTCAAGGTAAGTCCCTCCTGCTACAGTGCTGTCACCCCCCAAAGCCGAGGCCCCCTCCTACACTCCAAAGCTCTCATCCTGAGTCCCACTCCAGAACCCACACTCTAATCAAATTACATTGGGTTATGGGCATCAACAATTTTCTTCAGCTGGGACATGAGAAAATGTTTGAAAACCACTAATCTAAAGATACACTGAATACTGCATTTACCACTATTCAGTTTGCAACTTCATTCTGATTCTACTGGATCCAAAACAAATTCCCTTAAACCAAAATCTTTATTTTTGACTAATTATGGACTCTCCTTGTAAATTACAAGAAAATTAGAATTTACAGTAGAGCTACATTTAAAATGCTACAGCAGCACAGTAACATTTTAAGTGTAGACACTACCTACAAAGAGAGGATATACCTGAGAGGAATTCTGCAGGACTATGCACCCGCAAAAAACACCACCCGCCCCTCAATATAATTTCTGTACTTCCTGGCAGAAAATGGAAGGGAAGAAAAGGGAATTTGTATGGTGGGTTTTGGGGGAGACCATTGGTGCAGTTTGTGGGGGTACTACTCCTCCAAAATGGTGAGGTATGGGGAGCACATGGTGTTACATGCCACTGCCCCTCCCCCATTTCTGTGAGCATAGCGCTGCACAGCTAGAGTTGGCTGTGTCTTCTTCTGCTGACTCTGCAGCGGAACACTACCTCATGGGTCCTAGTGCCAGTCACACTCCCTTTCTGTGCGCTGGAAGACTTCTTGTTTTCTGTGTAACAATGAATGCCCACAGTGGGGCTGGAGGGAAATAAGGGAAGGTAGAGGAGTGGAATAGAGCAGAAGGTGGGGAACGTGGAAGTGAAAGATGGGGAATAAGACAGGGAAAACAGCAGCAGCTGGGGCTAGTGATATAAGCAACTACTCGAGTAGTCCACTACCTCATAAGCTTAGGCTTAATCAGGTAGTTGAGTCAGTACTTGATTAAGCCTAAGCTGGGGGAGGACAGGGTCGTGGGTTCAAATCCCGCCTCCCTGAGGTTGGGTTGGCACGGGGACAGCCAAAACTGGTTGGCCCCATGGCAGGAGGGATAAGGGGTGCCCTGACAGTAAGGTGGTGTATCAGAGGCAGCAAGTGGGGGTGGAAGCAGGTGCTGGTTCTGGGGGGAGCTGGCTCCCCCCAAGCATGGAGGAGGAGGCAGAGTTGCAGCGGTCCCGGAACCGGCACAAACCAGGATTACTGAATCTCAGCTCATGTTGGGTCCCGCGCTGTGGCTCTGACTTTTAAATGTAGTAAGAGCCAGGTGGGGGACCTGGAAAAATGGTTTTAAATTTGGTCAGAGTTTCTTTCAGTAGTCATTGATATATCTGTTTTAGAAGAGCACTGTTAAGAAGAGTAGTGATCATTAGGCTGATTTTAACTTGAACACGAATTTTTAAGTTTCTAGACTGGTAGTTGCTTGAGTATTTATACTTTTATTTCTGCTTTTTAAAAAAATTATACAGGTTCCTGTATAACACTTATACTTTGGCTACTTTGTGCCACTTAAGAAATGTAAAGTAACCAGAAAGCCATCTTAGCCAAGTCCCTCAAGTGAATACCACAGCAGCAATGAGCTGGCATAGCATTTCTCCATCAACCACCACTCTTGGTCCTCTGTGTAGGGAACAAGACTAGTGGGCAAGAGGGAAGGTGCATAGCTGGAAGATCACATGTTAAAATCTAGCCCCAAATATCCAGATAACTCTAAAAAAATATCTAAAAGTGATCAGTTATCTACATGTAAAGCAATTTATCTCACTCAAGTAACTACGGGTAAGGAAGTTAATAGATATGTTCTTACTCCCTACAGCATGTTAAACATATTTCATGTACATTACAAAAAATAAAAACATCAGAGTTCCACATCTCTCATTTTCTCATATAATCAGTCTTCTCATTATCAAGGGCCTGCTGCTGAGGGGCTTCCAACTCCCACTGGTTTACATGGGATTTGTGGATACTTGCAGCCTTACAGAACTGGGCAGCAAGTGACACAGTACTCCAAGAAATAAGAAAATATTCTGTTGAAACTATGAAGGCTAAAACAAAGACTTTATCAATTCTTGCAACCTCTTCACTACAAAATCCAACAGCAAGGTAGTAATTGGCAGGGACAAAATTATGTAGCAATTAGGGCATGACAGCAAAAGCAAACAAAAACTGAAAATGGGTTCGACACTTCTGGTAACAAGCAGGTAATTATCACAGCAGCTTGAAAGGGGCATAATCAACCAAACTGACATCATCCCTCCCACATAATAAAACGTGAAATCCCTTTATGCCCAATGTAGCGCTTACACACAGCTGGTAAATGCTGCTAGTCTAGTCTCCATGTCTGTGTCTGTTTAGCAGCTGAGGTTTCATTCAGGACATTTCAACAGTGAATTTTTTTTAATTAAGGATAATAAGCATCTAACAATGATTTCATCCACAGAGAAATAGAGACTCTTAATAATAATAGTATTTTATGAAACCCTTTGCTTTAATATAGAATTTTTTAAAACAAAATTACACTGGAAGGGGCAGACAAAGTTATCTGGCTAAAAGTCAGTGATTTTCACACACACCCTCTTATCTACCCTTCAAAAAATAGAAAGTTACATATTTTAAGTATAAAAGCTGAAAGTTGTTAGTCTTAAACTGCTGAATTTCATCTGCAACATTTTTAAAACTTAAATTGCATTATGTAAAAAATACATATTTAACTTTGGTAAAAATTACAATACTTTAACTGAAAAATCATTTATTTCATCATAGGTTTTTATATTGAGCTTATCACTACATTATGACTGCATCCCAAACACTAATGTATATATCTTCGCAATACCCTTATTAAGTAAGAGGGTATTATTTTACAGATAGAGAATGGAGACTCAGCAAGAATTTATCAACAGCATCCATGAATTTGCTGTCCACTATCACTTTTTGTACCTTTCAGCTATACTATTACCTAGGTTTCTCACTTTCATTAGAGACATTTAGATTCCAGCTCCAAAAGTTTACATTTTTTCAAATTAAATCTCTTCCAGTTAATTTCTCTACATGTTTCTAATATGTATTTTTTTCTCTCCTGATGTTGGCAAATCAGTTTAATTTAGTATTGTCCATTAATATAATTAATATGCTGTTTTCTTCTTCTTCTGGATCACTAATGAAGGCATTACATAAAAAATTAACTTAACGTACTGAGCCCTGCAGTCTTGCATTAGCCATCTACCCCAAATAAAAATAACCTTTTCCTTTATGAAGTTTTCAATCCACACTGGCTGGGAAAGAACTATTCTAAACTCATCTGAATAAAGCTTAAATTTCTAGTAATTTTTCAAGTAACATTTCATAAGACTTTATCAAATGCTTTAATGGGAATGTACTGTATTTCCCTCATATCCTAACAGTACACATAGACTACAAAGAGTATATTATCACAGAAATGTTGTTTTAGTAATAGATATAACTCTATAGTTGCAATCTACACTGACAGAGTCTTTCCATCACTGTAGAAAACCAATGGCTTGAATGTAGACGCTTCCTTCCATCAACATAAATATGCCTACTAGGGATGTAAGTTAGTAGTCGACTAGTAGACAAACCGATAAGCCTTTGTCTACTTGTTGGTTAGTTTAATCTAGATGGTGCTTAGTCCTGCCATGAGGGCAGGGGACTGGACTTGATGATCTCTCGAGGTCTCTTCCAATTCTAGCGTTCTATAATTCTACTCCCATTTCCACACCCCTTGTTGCCTTTGTATTTGAAGAAGCCCTTGACTGTGGAGGTCCGGGCAGAGGATGCTCTGGCAGCAGACTCTCTCCACGGGGATCACCATTTAAGTCTATAAAATTTGAAGTCAAGAATTAAGAAGTATCATAGAATCATAGAACCACAGAGCTGGAAGAGACCTTAGAAGGTCATCAAGTCCAGCCCCCTGCCCAAGGCAGGACCAATCCCAATTAAATCAACCCAGACAGAGCTTTGTCAAGCCGAGACTTAAACACCTCTAGGGATGGAGACTCCACTACTTCCCTAGGTAACCCATTCTAGTGCTTCACCACACTCCTAGTGAAATAGTTTTTCCTAATATCCAACCTGGACCTCTCCCACCGCAACTTGAGACCATTGCTCCTTGTTCTGCCATCCATCACTACTGTGAACAGCCTTTTTCCAGCCTCTTTAGAACCTCCCTTCAGGAAGCTGAAGGCTGCTATCAAATCCTCCTTCACTCTTCTCTTCTGCAGACTAAATATACCCAACTCCCTCAGCCTCTCCTCATAGGTCATATGCTCCAGCCCCCTAATCATTTTGGTTGCCCTCTGCTGGACCCTCTCCAATGCATCCACATCCTTCCTGTAATTGGGGGCACAGAACTGGACACAATACTCCAGATGTGGCCTCATCAGAGACGAGTAAAGAGGCATAATCACATTCTGGATCGACCTCTTAATACAACCTAATATGCCAGTAGCCTTCTTGGCTACAAGGGCACACTTTTGACTCATGTCCAGCTTCTCATCCACTGTAATCCCCAGGTCCTTTTCTACAGAACTGTTACTTAGCTGCCGTGCAGCTCCAATTTATCTGAGTCACTCTGGACTCTATCCCCGCCCTCCAGCGTATCTACGTCTCCCCCTAGCTTAGTGTCATCCGTGAACTTGCTGAGGGTGCAATCCATCCTCTCATCCAGGTCATTAATAAAGAAGTTGAACAAAACCGGTCCCAGAACAGAACCTTGGAGCACTTGCTAGAAACCGATCGCCATCGGCAAGAATATTGTGAGACCGTATCAAAAGCCTTGCTAAAGTCAAGGTATATCACATCCCCTGACTTCCCCATATCCACAGAGCCAGTTACCTGGCTAATTAGAAGCTAATCAGATTAGTCAGGCATGACTTGCCCTTCATGAATCCATGCTAACTATTCTTGATCACCGTCCCCTCTTCCGAGTGCTGTAAAATGGATTCCTTGAGGATCCCCTCCATGATTTTTCCAGGGACTGAGGTAAGACTGACTGGCCTATAGTTCCCTGGATCGTCCTCCTTCCCTTTCTTAAAGATGGGTACTACATTTGCCTTTTTCCAATCATCCAGGATCTCTTCTGATCTCCACGACTTTTCAAAGATAATGGCCAAAGGCCATTTGCTAACTCCCTCAGTACCCTCGGATGCATTAAGTCCAGACCCATGGATTTATGTACTTTTAGCTTTTCTAAATAGTTCCTAACCTGTTCTTTCCCCACCCAGGGCTGTCCACCTTCGTCCCATATTGTGTCACTTAGCGCATCAGTCTGGGAGCTGACCTTGTCCATGATGGCAGAGGCAAAGAAAACATTAAGTACTTCAGCTTTCCCCACATCATCTGTCACTAGGTTACCACCTTCATCCAGTAGGGGCCCTACACCTCCTCTGATCACCTTCTTCTTGCTAAGTAAACCAATTCAAATTAAGGAAAAAAATCAATTAAAGTAATTTTTAAAATTCATCCTGATTGAGGAGATGATTTGTCTTCAGTGAACATCAGCATACAAAACAGATATCAGACAAGATCACAAAGAAAAAACAGTTTCTTGCCATTTTAACCAGAAAGGACACTCAATGACTTAACCACCTGCATTCTGCTACAAAGACCTTTTACATCTGCACTTGAAAGGGAATCCTCTGAACTGTCATTCATGTTAAAATTCGACACCCTCCAAAAAGGAATGAACAAACACTCAAACTATCTTACCCATTACCAAGATAGCTTCCCCAATTATCACCTCTAATACCATTAACTCACAAACATCCCACTCTCCCCACCTCTATCATCATCAATTCACAGACACTTACCTTCCTTCTTCCCCCCCCCCCCCCCCGAATTCCCCTCCTGTTCTGAAATGTGATTTGTCCTTTTCATATGTGTTCATTTTTTTAATTGTATCCTTTGGTATATATGGTTGTGACTATTTTCTTCCACTATTTGATCTGAGGAAGTGGGTCTGGCCCACGAAAGCTCATCATCTAATAAACCATCTTGTTAGTCTTTAAAGTGCTACATTGTCCTGCATTTTGCTTCAGCTACCCCAGACTAACATGGCTACATTTCTATCACTACTCAGCATACATACGAGGCTTTGTTATAAAATATAGTTTTGCTCTTATATACACTTCCAAGACGACAGACTTGGTCCTGCAACAAAATCAAGGAGGTTTTCCACTAGGGATGTGATAGTGCACACATTTAAAAACAGTTAACTGATGAGGCTGGGCAAGCACACACATACAACCCATCGCTGCTGTATCAGAGGCAGCAGCAGGGGTGAGGGGCAGGCAGGAGCCAGCTTTTAAATTGTCTCCTTGCACATACTAGCTCCCATGGAGCTGTCTGTCCCCCCGTGTTGCTGCCTCTGATACAGATGGAGTTGAAGGTGTTTAGCGCAACTGGAAAATAAAATCTTTGTGCTTTGGAACACTGCATTCACCCAACTGTATCTGCATATGCAAATAGTTAAACAGTTCTCAGACTGGCAAGGCACAGCAGGAGAGTCCTTCAAGAGGAGGAAGTTTTAAAAAAAAAAAAAAAAGGAGAGGAGAGGAGAGGAGAGGAGAGGAGAGGAGAGGAGAGGAGAGGAGAGGAGAGGAGAGGAAAAAAGGACAATATACATTTGCCCAATGACACTACACAATTACATCTCTAACATAGGTGAAGACTGTTGTTAAACTGAACTCCAACTTTTTAATAGGAGCCACTCCGTAAGTACATACCCATGGAGTCCAACCAGCTCTGAAGCAGTTGCCACTATAATGACTACTGATACAATGAACTAGCCACATCCAACTGGCCAAATAGCCGCATGTGGCTAGTGTGTTGGACAGTATGGCTGTGTCTAGACTGGCCAGTTTTTCCGGAAAATCAGCCGCTTTTCCGGAAAAACTTGCCAGCTGTCTACACTGGCCGCTTGAATTTCCACAAAAGCACTGACTTCCTACTGTAAGAAATCAGTGCTTTTTGCGGAAATACTATGCTGCTCCAGTTCGGGCAAAAGTCCCTTTTCCGCAAAACTTTTGCGCAAAAGGGCCAGTGTAGACAGCTGAGATTCGTTTTGCGCAAAAAAGCCCCGATCGCGAAAGTGGCAATCGGGGCTTTTTTGTGCAAAAGCGCGTCTAGTTGGCCACGGATGCTTTTCCACAAAAAGTGCTTTTGCGGAAAACCATCCGTGCCAATCTAGACGCTCTTTTCCAAAAATGCTTTTAACAGAAAACTTTTCCGTTAAAAGTATTTCCGGAAAATCATGCCAATCTAGACGTAGCCTATGGGAATATACAATATGTTCATTTGTTTCCCACTCAGTCAAAGGCATATTTCAAATGATTAATAGGATATATGCAATCAAGTAACACAACTGTAAAAACACACTACTTCAGGGCCTGAGAGTTACTATACAACAGGGGCGGGGAACAGACGTGGCCTCTGACTGAGAAGCAAAAAGACACTCCCCACAATCCCCTCACACACCAGAGCCTGATGAGGGTCCAGGCTAGTAAATTTTGTGTGCTTCAGACCAGCAGTGGGGCAGTGGTGGATCTGGAGCACCAGCATAGACTCCCCAATGATGAAGGAGAAAGCTCTGATCCTCGGGGGCCAGATTGAGGCAAGCTGGGGGCTGCATCCAGCTCCCGAGCCTTAGGTTCCCTGCCCCGCTATACAAGATGTATGCGGAGAGGAATACTTAATAGCTTGCACCATTCAGATAGCTCTCTAATGGCCTCCCTTTCTCTTCCATCCTTTCTATTACGTGTTGCTCTCTGAGAAGTATGACAAAAAAATGAACATGACAAATTTCAAGGGGCTCTGAAGGCATATTTTGCTAACTGAAGATAAATTTTGAAGTATAAAGCAACTTTTAAAAATAATCCTTTAAAACTGAAATTGTGTGTGCTTGGTCCCAGCTAATGATTGAGAAGATTTTTAGAATTTAAATGTACAGCATCACTATTGCAAACCTAATTCAAAACTGTGAAAATTATATTCTATGCCTACCCAACAATGTTGAAAATTTAACACAAAACAACAACACAGCATACTTTAAAAAAAAAATCAAATAAAGAACACTCAAGGTAAGAATGAGGATACTTTAAATAAAAAGAGATCATTCTATGCATTTCAGCAAACACAAAATTCCATCTCCACTATCTAGCACTTACTTCAACATTACATGAACTCAATTCCTTTGCTCATTTCATTAGTGGAACCACCCTGCAAAATGCATTAGTTGACTGACACACTACTTATGAACATCTGCTACTGAAGTTCACAGATTAAATCTTCAATATAGGTTTCTGGATCTTTTCATCAAGCAGTCTGCTTTCTGAATGAGAAGAGGAAACTGCCACAAACCTCCTAATAGTCCACTACAGACATAAAAGTTTTAAAAAGATTTAACAGTTACTTGTTGCTTAAGAAAAGCAATAAAAATGTTAAAGGTGATCAGCTCTTCAACCCACTAACTGAATCAAAAGAAAACGTACGTAATAGGAAATGTGACTCAACTACAGAAACACTATAGATCAAGAATACTGCTTCCTTTCAATCAAGCAGTTAGTTCCACTATTACTGTTAACCCTGGAAGCTGAGTTCTAACACTTGACTCTTCAGATATTGCTTTTGAAGATATATAAGAGTCTAGTGATTTTTATTCATGCCAGTGATTTTAATTAAATACATTTCTAAAAACACATGTATAATGTTTTTAAAAGTGAACGGCAAATACTGAAATTACTGGAAATGTGATTTTAGGAAGTTACATGATAGGATAGGGCACTCAATGAATTTTTCATATTGAATTAGTTGGTCTACATTTGGGAAAGCTACGTAAATCATAACATATTAAGTTCCTCTGAGCAACATGTAATTATACCATTTAATGTATCAAAATGCATCATAAATTAAAAGAATTTAACACATTTGTGCTTTAAAAAGTTTGTGCAAGCCAGAATTTAGCACCAAATTTTACATTTTTACAAACTGAAAAGTTAAGCCACAAAATATTGAGTATATGGCTACTAATATGATCTTCAGTTCAGAGATCATGCAGTTTCTCTTGGGAAGATTTCAAATACATCATTCAAATACTGTTGAGAATCACAATAAAATTAAAATGTCCCCCAAATCTATTTTATGAAGAGAGAGAAACAACATTTTAAAAACTGCCTTTCAAAAAAGTTTGTTGTTTTTATATCTTTTAAAAAATATTCCATAAAAAGAGTATTTTTTCTATGGGGTATAGCCACACTACAGGTAGAACCTCTTTCATCTGGGACTCTGTGGTCCAGCAATATCCATGGTCCGATAGGACCATGGGTGTTGCTAAACCAAAGAGCCCTGGCTGCAAAGATTGAGAGCAGCTAGAGCAGAGCCAGTCTGGTCAGCAGGAGCCGGGAGGACCAATGACCTGGGGGTAGAGAGCTCTGGGAGAGACTGCTGCCGCATGGAGGAAAGGGCAGGAAGTCCCAAGAGTGGCTGCTGCCTTGAACAGTGCCAAGCAGCCTGGAGAAGGGAGCCCCAAGAAATCCCACTGACTATTCGATTAGTTAATTAATAAAAAATTTAACATTCCTAGAATGGGTGCTGCCCTGTGCAAGGCTGGGGTCTGGAAGAACCCCAGGAGTGGGGGCTGCCCCATGCGGGGCTGGGGAGCCCCAGGAGCAGAACCCCATGAGTAGGCTGGGGGCAGCAGAATCAGGCAGGTGAGCCAAAGGTGGTCAGGTCTCTGGGCTCTCCAGGGGCAGCCACCAGAAGGGGAGCCCCGGAAGTGCCCGGATGCCTGACGTCCTCTGGTCCGGCAAATTCCCTTGTTCGGGATCACTAAGTCCCGAGGGTGCCAGACCAGAGAGTTTCAACCTGTACAGGCAAAAAGACACTTAGGGCTGCCAAGCTTAGGGACTTTCAGGAATCTCTAATGATGACTCACCCTGTTTTGTATATGGAGCTTGTACGAAAAAAAAAATCAACTGACATTCTCTAGAGATCTTCATCTACCAAACTTCTTTTTGGTTCTAACATATTGCAGTTAGAAAAAAAATACACAAACCAATCTGAATGTCATGTCTTTTCACACAGTAAATGTATGCTCACTTCCAACAAAGGCTCCAAGATGGCTGCTAATAAAATAATCTTAACTATGTATACACAAACCTAGCTAGATTAAAAATTCCTCATTGTTCCATAGAGCACATTTCCTTGCCTATTGCAATAATGTATTCACCATTAACTACTCTGCCAAACTGACTTCATTCAAACAACTCTTGATAGATATAAAAAAGCATTACTTTAAAAAAAAAAAAAGTTGCTGCAGAGAGCCCTGGAGAGCATTCTGCTGGACCAGCCCTTTAGAAGTATTATTCAAATACACTGAAAAATATTTTAATTTGCTTTTTAGATGCTCTGTAATACTTTAGCTAAATTCCTATACACTGTAACTGTCACAGATACAGCTAACTGTAGATGGATTGGACTGTTCTACTGATGTATCTCTATAAGAATTCCATGTTTTAAAAATCTCTTGCAGTTAATGGAATTTGCTTTAACTGCCTGATCCTTTCCAGACCAATAAAAATAATATTATTTATTCACTCTCAGGCAACAATGTACTGGTTTTTATTACAATTATCCATGTATTAAAATGTTTGAATTTTTTTCCTGGCATCTTTCACAATCTCCTCTGGCTGCAGTTATTCAAGTTTCTTTACACTTCTCGTCCAAGTGCCTTAAACCTAACATGGAAAGACCAATTCCAGACATTAAAAGATTATCTTAGCATTCGTGCCCACTAGGCCCTTTGCCTCTCTGCTAAGCTACCAATACCAAATTAGTATCGTATGTGGTAATTGTTTTAGAGATGAGGGCACATGTCCTCTTGAAACAGGACTGAGGCTCATTTCACACAGGATGCCACACAGCCACTTGACACTAGAAAGCTTCATTCATTACTGGGTCAAATTCCAAATACAGGCAGTCCCCGAGTTATGCGGATCCGACTTATGTCGGATCTGCAGTTACGAACGGGGATTTTCTCGCCCCGGAGGACGGGAGCGGCGGGACGCACGGTCCCGCTGCCCGCCTCCTCAGGGGCGAAAAAAGCTGCTCCCCGTCTCCCTGGTCTCGCTGATCTGGAAGCGCCGCGGTCCGGCCCGGGTCCTCCGCCGCTTTGCTCCGCGTCTCCCTGGTCTGCTGGGGGGGGACGCAGCTAGTGCCCCCCCCCCAGCAGACCAGGGAGACGTGGAGCAAAGCCCGGGGCCTGTGGTAGAGCAGGTGGGGCGCTGCCGGTTGGTCCCGCAGCACCGCTCCTTGGCGCTACTGGACCAACCCAGCAGCACCCCAGCTGCTCTGCCCCAGGAGTCCTGATTCAGCCGCTGCTGATCAGTTTCAGCAGCGGCTGAATCAGGACGCCTGGGGCAGAGCTGCTGGGGTGCTGCTGGGTTGGTCCAGTAGTGCCGAGGAGCGGCCGCGCTACTGGACCAACGAAGCAGCACCCGAGCTGCTCTGCCCCAGGCGTCCCCAAGTCAGCCACTGCTGAAACTGACCAGCGGCTGACTACAGGAAGCCCGAGGCAGAGTTGCTCTGCCCCGGGCTTCCTGGAATCAGCTGCTGATCAGTTTCAGCAGCGGCTGAATCTGGACGCCAGTTCCGACTTACATACAGATTCAACTTAAGAACAAACCTACAGTCCCTATCTTGTACGTAACCCGGGGACTGCCTGTAGTAATCTAGTTGAAAGTGCTGTTTCTATTTTCAATCTCAGATATTCAATTCTCCAACAATTTGACTCCCTATTTCTAGATATGGCCACATCTGCAAGTGAAACCAGTTCCTGCTTTATGCCACGTACATGATTTC
Source organism: Pelodiscus sinensis (assembly GCF_052426305.1). Classification (NCBI taxonomy): domain Eukaryota; kingdom Metazoa; phylum Chordata; order Testudines; family Trionychidae; genus Pelodiscus; species Pelodiscus sinensis. The sequence continues at coordinate 246,489,143 of NC_143053.1, read as the reverse complement.
TCCTTCCCACTGGGAACACACACTTTCCAGAATCTCAGAAATCTTCAGCACAGGAATTTACCAGCCCTGCAGCATCCACATTTTTTTTCCTTTTAAAGATACCTTTTACCTAAGGTAGCTACATGTACCAAATTATCTAGCTTGATAATGTCCCAAGCTCAAACTCAGATATTTTAACTTCTATAAAAGCGGCAAGGAGTCCTGTGGCACCTTATAGACTAACTGAAGTGTTGGAGCATAAGCTTTCGTGGGCATAGACTCACTGCGTCAGATGCATTTTGTCAAGTCTTTGCCCACGAAAGCTTATGCTCCAACACTTCAGTTAGTCTATAAGGTGCCACAGGACTCCTCGCCGCTTTTGCAGATTCAGACTAACACAGCTACCCCTCTGATACTGAACTTCTATAGTATTCTCTATACCCCCTTATTGAATATTGATTCAAAAGCAGGACTAACAATTGATCCAAATCTCAGGTATCATCTGAACTCTTTGGTGTCCCCACCCTAACTTGTACATGCCAAATGGTAGTTTAACTATAACATGATTCCAATAGGTCTATGCCTTTTTTAATAAAAGGCTCTCAATCCTCCAGTTCAAAGGGATCAGTAACAATCTGTGGATCTGAAACTTTAGGTCTCCAGATTTGGAGCATACTGAACTCCACGTTTCAAATAAAACAACTCTGGAAACTTACCCATTTTACTACTTACAGGCACAGCAACAATTGTAGACCTTCTTTGAGAGCAGGCCTGGGCAAAATATGGCCATCGGGTAATATCCGACCTGCTATGCCACCAGATCCAGCTCATGGAGAGAGCAGGGATCCCATCCAGGCTCCCCTACTTGCCCCGCACACCACTCAGAAACGCAGTTGCCTGTCCCAGTTTCCCTTTCAAAACTGTAATCCCGAAGGAAAGGAGGGAAAGCTTCAGGGGCTGCCCCTGCACCCAGCACAATCCCTTTGGCCAGTTTTTGGCCCGAAACTGGCTAATGGGAGCTGCCTGTTTGAACAACAGGCAGCCACGAAGCACCATGCCCCCTCCCCTCCAGCTCAAGCACATGGCGAGGCAGGCAGGCTGGCTGAGAAACATTTTTAGCTCTGAAAGTCTTTAGTTCTGTAAGCAGGCAGGCTGGTTTGGCTGCTGTCTATTAAGTCTCCTGGCCACAGCCTGCCTCTGGCACCCCAGCCCTTCCCTTCCTCTGCCCCCATACACCCTCCCAGATCTAGCACCCCAATCTCCTGCCTCAGATCACAATCCCCTCCTACTCTAGGTCACATCCCAAAACTCTGCATCCCAGTTCCCTGCCCTTGGTCAAAACTACACTACCTCCTTCGCCCAGACTCCCTCCCAAACTCCATTCTCCCTCCTGTACTCCAATCCCTTACCCCAAGCTCCATTCTCCACTCAACCTTCATCCCAGACCCCCTACCTCCTCCATTAATATCATGGAAGAGTGCAGCCCTCAACCACTTTCCAAAATCTTGGAGTAGCCCCCATCAAAAATTATTGCCCATCCCTATCCTAGAGAGCATAGTTCAGTCTGACTGTGTAATCAAGTCCTGACTTTGTAGTGTTCTATTGTTACTCTTTATATAGTGATGGTTAGCATGATTAGGCCCCATCCAAAGATGCTTATTATCACAATTAAATAAATACAATCGTTTTTGGTATGTAGGGAAGGAAGGTACAGGAAGAAATCACAGTCAACAATGAGAACTAAATATTTATCTACAGAGGAGAGCATAGTTTTCAATGAAAACATACTGTACAGTGAATTTGTTTGCTTATTTTTAATTGCCCAACCTCCAGATAAGGAATGGATAGCTCCAGCAACAGTCACTAACTTTAAAAGGGTCAGAATCACTGATAAGATTTCCACCATAAAATGAACTCATTAGAATAACTTTTTCAGTCACTTTCTGATGGTTTTAAGTCAGTCAGCATCCAGATCCAAATTCTTCATGAAAATTAAAGCAAACAAAACATTGTGCAATTGCTCTTTCAACATGCATATTCAATATAGTAAGAAAGATTGTCATGTCTGCAAATTGTGAGGTGATGTAAGAAAAAAATATGGTAGTCTGGATACGGCAAGAAAATGTAAGAACTCTTCCTGGTATTCCAGGTTTCCTATTGCTAGAAGCCAGTTGGGTGTTATTCATTATGCTTCCTTGAAGAATCCCAACAGAAAAAAACCTCTTGTCTTCAGTGGGAAACATGAACTAGGTTTACTCCTTGTTTCTGGGATAGGTAGTAGTTATAATCTAGAATCTATATAAAGAATAACTGCATGAGCAGAAAGCTGTCCCTCACAGATACAAGCCTTTGACTTCAGCAGAATCTAACGGTTAATTTAAAACCTTTCCTTCCAAAATATTTTTTTAAATTCTTCTGGTAATTCAACTAAAAATGGACTCTCCTAGACACTAGACTATTTGATGCAACCTTAGAAGATAACATTTCTGCTAGCTCATTTCAGAAAGCTAGCCAATATCTTGCTAACTTGCAATAATATCCAGCTCCGATAGACAGGACACGCAGTTTCCTTACACATTCTAACAGTGCTCTAACCTTCTACAGAATCAACATTTAACTAAGATCACAAATAGTTGAAAATTAACTACTGTCTGTTTGTCCAATGCATCTCTGAAGGAAACATTTCCTCACAATGATAAGAGGAACTTCTAAGATGCAGAAGATACTATAATATCAACCTGAGGTGGAATCCAGGACTTTGTTCATGTGCTAAAATGTCTCCAAGGAGAGAGACACATGAAGGTGCCAAAATTTTATTGACATTCCTTGTAACTGCGTTTAGCTCAAAAGAGTACATAAAAGTGTACAACCACCTATCCTTGGAGAAGTTTTGGATGGGGCCGATTTACAGCCTATTGCCTTCTTTTCTACTACAAAATAAGTCATCTTCTTCAGGAAAGGCCTCCTATTCCTCATCTGCAAGTCCATGTATTTTAACAGATGACCCAAAGGAGGAGCAACCACTACAAATAAATTCTTTTGCCTGATCAGAAAACAGAAGAAAGGTTGGGAGTAGCTGTGAGGTTTGACTACAGATAGATCTAGGGATCTATAACCCCTAGATCCCTTTCTGCCGTACTCCTTCCTGGACAGTCGCTTCCCATTCTGTATGTGTGAAACTGATTGTTCCTTCTTACGTGGAGCATTTTGCATTTGTCTTTATTAAACTTCATCCTGTTTATCACAGACCATTTCTCCAATTTGTCCAGATCATTTTGAAAGAATTAGGTTTGTTTAGTTTAGAAAAGAGAAGATTGAGGAGGGACATGATAGCAGTTTTCAGATATCTAAAAGGTTGTCCTAAGGAGGAGGGAAAAAAAACTTGTTCATCTTGGCCTCTGAGGATAGGACAAGAAGCAATGGGCTTAAACTGTGGCAAGGGAGATTTAGGTTGGACATTAGAAAAAAAAAGTTCCTAACTGTCAGGGTGGTCAAACGCTGGAATAAATTGCCCAGGGAGGTTGTGGAATCTCTATCTCTGGAGATATTTAAGATTAGGTTAGATAAATGTCTATCAGGGATGGTCTAGTCAGTACTAGACCATGAGGCCAGGGGACTGGACTCGATGACCTCTCAAGGTCCCTCCCAGTCCTAGTATTCTAGGATTCTATATTTCTGTCTCCAAATCCATCCTGCCCTCCACCACAGGTTTAACACAAAACAATGTCCAATACTGTTTCATGGAGTGCAAATCAGTGGACATCCTAGAACACTAAAGGAGCTGAACGAGGAGATATCAGCGCCATTAGTAATTATCTTCAAGAAATTAATGATAGACAGAAGAGATTCCAGAGGACCGGAAGAGGAGACTGAAGAGGGACATTATAACAGTTTTCAAGTACATAAATGGTTGTTACAAGGAAGAAGGTGAAAAACTGTTCTCTGGATAGGACAAGAAACAATGAGCTTAAATTGCCATAAGGGAGGTTGGATATTAGGAAAAACTTCATGTCTGTCAGGGTGGTTAAGCACCCTATTTAAGGCAGCAGTTCTCAAACTGGAGTCCACAAGTCATGAACAGGACCACAGGTCCTGTTGATCACCTCCTCCCTCTCCTTCCCAGTGCCTCCTGCATGCTGGACCAGCTATTCACACAGGGAGGGGGTGGAAAGAGACCGAGAAGAGGAGAAACAGGAAGAAGTGGAGCAGGGGGCAGGCCTTGGGACAAGGAGCATAACAGCAATGTAGCCTGATGGGGCCAAGCAAGGGTTGAAAACTCCTGAGGAAAATCAGAAGCCATCTTCAGGATCCATGGAAAATTTTAAAATCTAAAGTTTGAGAAATGCAGATCTGGGGAGCTTGTGGCATCTCTGTCACTGGAGGTTTTTAAGAAGAGGTTAGACCAATACCTGTTAGAAAGGGTCTAGTTATTTTGAAGTCCTGCCTTGAATGCAGGGGACTGGACTAGATGGGCTACTGAGCTTTCTCATAGAGCTACAGGTCTATGATTCTATGAAAGTTAGCTTCACTCTTGTAGTATCAAGAAGATATGAGAAAACAATCTTGCAAAGCACATCTATACAACCAGTCATCCAGTTCTCCATAGTTTGACACTATATAAATATCATATATCAAAATTGGTTAATATCTTCAACATCATTATTGCATAATATCACAACTGCATTATTACATCAATATGCATCATTATTCAAAATGCTACAAAAAAGTAGAGGCTGAATTGCTTAATTCTTACTCTTGCTGGTGGGCATGTACAGTCATAAATAATCCCTTTGATTTCAATTGAATTATCTGTGTTGATGACTCATGCAAATAAGAAATTATACTCTAGACCTGAAGACCTCATCCAAAGCCCCTTAAAATCAAAAGGTCTTTCACTGACTTCAAATTGTTTCTGATGAGGTGCTTAGTGATTTACAGAATAACTTGTCATCTTGATTAGAAATTAAACAAAGTTATACCAAACATATTAAAAACAGTTTTCTATTTGAAAAAGATCGTTCTGAAAAAGCTGCATTCAGAAGATATTTTAACATGTTAAGTTTGTCCTGCAATGAGAAAATGAGCACTTTTACACTTGAATTCCAATAGCAAGTTCTATTATCAATTCTTGGAAGCACCACTTCCTCATCATAATGCTAGCCATGTAATCATGAAACATGAACATCAATAAATTAAAACAACATTCTACCCAACAGTCAAACAAGACTTCAGAAAGTTTTAGAAGCTCAAAAAAAGACCACAGAAATAGCTGAGGTGGTGATTAATTTAGGGTACTTCTACACTTAAAAAGCTATACTAGCTCAAATGCACCAGTGCAGCACATCAATGTAAACAATACCTATGCTGATCAGAACAAGTAATCCATCTCCCAATAGGTGGTAGCTAAGTCAATGGAAGAATTCTTCCGTTGATCTAGCACAGTCTGCATGTGGACTTATGTTATGCTTAACAATGCAGCTAAGGATCTTTCACACCTCTGACCTACATACTGAAACCAACCTAATTTTCTAGTTTAGACCAGGTCTTAGAGACACAGTACTTGGGATCCAAAGATCTCCATGGACATTAATCAATGAGGTTCAACACCTAAATAATAGCTGCCAGGAGTCATTTTCAGAGTTAAGCTGTTTTTTTAAAAATGGTTTCTGATAAAAACTGTATCTTGACAATAGTCATCAGTTACATGCCATCAAATAGACAAGATATACGCTGATATTGAGAGGAAGTAAATAAGCTGTGAAAGAACAATATACTGCATGTTACCCCAAGAGCAAATAAGAACAGAGGTTACAAAAAAATCTTCTTTCAGCTCAGTTTTAGAAGGAGATTCCTCAGAGACTGTATTCGAATCCACACAAGCTATCTCTGAAAACCATTGATCTTGACTCAAAAATTCCCTCCATCACTCTTCAATATGATATTTACCCTTTCAGATCTAGACTTTAAAAATTAATTTTGTGCTTCTGAAATACCGACTGGAATTATCTTTAAAATGGTTTAAAATATCTCCAATAGAAAAGAACAAGAGCCAAATGGAAGGAGACAGCAGCTACATGAACTTGAAAAGAGACAGACACAAACAACAGCACCAAGATGGGCTGTTGTGAAAAGTGACTAAAACCTGTACTAACCCACCCTTAGTTTCTTAGATATTTAATTTTACATCCCTTTGAATTCTGGACTCCTTCCTGCTAATCAAGGTAAGACAATTTGTCTTACAACTTTGCACTCTGGGTTGATATTCTACTCACACCTATGAGCAATGAAGTCTGTTGATACAGCATTGTTCAATTATTTTTATTTTTTTGTTGAAAACATCATGAATCTGTTAAAGTATAATAGCACAGAGACAGATTTTCAATTCAGGCCTCCATTTTGTGAGCAGTTTTGAACCTACAATGATTTGTACTTCTTCCTTTCCATCTCACTGTATACTCTGAGACACGGACAGGTGTGAAAAGACATAGTTCTTTATTTCCTGACCATAGTTACACAACATGAAGGATAAAAATAAAAAGAGATTCTGGATACATTCTCCATTATGTGCCTCAACTATGGCAATATCTTCTGTACCAGTCTTCACTATAGAAAATGTGAGGGAGTTTCATATAGCAGAACCATTATTTTTAGCTGACAAGTGTCAAAAATTGAAGTGTCATTAGCAGAAGTTTTAGAACAAGTTAATAGATTAATCAGCAATAAGTTACCAGGATCAGACGGTATTCATCCAAGAGTTCTGCAAGAATTCGAATAGAAATCTGTAGTACCATTAACTGTGGTTTGTAACCGCACACTTAAAATCAGCATCTGTACCAGATAACTGGTGGATAACTAATGCAATGCCAATTTTTTAAAAAGGACATTAAGGTGATCATGGCAATTACAGGCCTGTTAGACTAACTTCAGTACCAGGCAAGCTGGCTAAAATGATAGTAAAGAATAGAATTGCCAGAAACATAAATGAAGTCAGTTTGTTGGAGAAAAGTCAACATGGATTTCATGAAGAGAAATCACACCTCAGCAATCTATCACAATTTGTTAAAGGGATCAACATATGTACAAGAGTGATTCCATGGACATATAGTACACTTAAAACTTTTAGTAAACCTTTGACAACATCCCACAAAGGCTGTTAAGTAGGCAGTCAAAACTTACAAAGAAAAGTGCTTTCCTGGATGGATAACTCTTTAAAAAAAGGAAACAGAGGGTAGAAATAAAAGGTAAGTTTTCACAATGGCGAGAAATAGTGGGGTCACCCCAATATTTGTATCGAGAATGTGGTATTGAACATATTCATAAATCATTTAGAAAAAGGGGGTGAATAGTGAGATAGCAAATTTTTACATGATACAAAATTACTCATCATAGTTAAGTCCAAAGGTAACTGCAAAGAGAAACTCAATCTCACAAAGCTGGGCAACAAAATAGCACACAATATTCAATGTTGATAAATACAAAGTAATACATACTGGAAAACATAATCCTACATTTACATACAAAATCATGAGGTCTGGATTAGCTGTTACCACTCAAAGAGATCTTGGAGTCATCATGGATAGTTCTCTGAAAACATTCACCCAATGTATAGTGGCAGTCCAAAAGGCTTGCAGACAGAGAAAAGACCATTAGGAAAGGGACAGATAATAAGACAGTAAATATCAAAGTCACTCTGTAAAAATACATTGTATGCTGCATGAAATTCTCGTTGCTCTCTCAAAAAAGATTAGAATTGGAAAAAATGCACAGAAGGGCAACCCAAACAATTAGGGGTATCAAGCAGCTTCTGTATGAAGAGATATTAAAAAGACTGGGACTCTTCAGTTTAGAAAAAGAGATGAGTAAGTAGGGTTAAGGATACAAAATCATAACTGGTGTGGAGAAAATGAATAAGGAAGTGTTATTTATGCTTCATATAAACACAGGAATCAAGAGGTCCACCCAGTGAAATTAATACACAACTGATTTAAAACAGACATAAGAAAGTACTTCACACATTACACACTCAGACTTATGAGCTCATTGCCAACAGATGTTGTGAAGGCCAAAAGTATAACTGGGTTCAAAAGAAGAATTAGTTAAGTTAATGGAAGATAAATCCATCCATAACTATTAGTCAAGATGGTCAGGATTCGACATAATGCTTCAGGTTTCCCTAAGATTCTGAGTGCAGGAAGCTAGGATAACCCAACAGCTAGGATGCCCTCTTGACAGTTCCCCTGTTCTATTCGTTCCTTCAGATGCATCTGACACCAGTCACTGTCAAAAGATAGGATAGTGGGTTAGATGGACCATTGGTCTGACCTAACATGACCAATGTCATATTCCTCTCAAGTCTTTTAGATGACTGCCTCATCCTTCTTGGTTCAGCCAAAATACGGCTGCCAACATTGTCTCTCTTACCCTTCATTTAAAATAAGGCTGAGGAACCTTTTATGGGTTGGGAGCCGCTGACACAGAAAAAAAATCCCTTGGGAGCCACATACAAGTGAGAAGAAAAAAACCCCAACCCTCACTGTCATGGTGCCATGACCTCTGACCAAGAAGCAGAAAGACACTCATATTCCCCTCACACACTACTGCCTGGGGCAGGGCCAGGCTAGTAGATTGTGTGCGCTCCAGCCCCACAGAAGGGAAGGAGGGTCTGGACAGTCAGAACAGGATGCTCTGCTTTGCTCCCCGTCCCCCTTCACAATGCTGGGGTAAAAGCCTGAGGGCTGGATCCAGGCAAGCCATGGAGCCCCCCAGCAGTGTTCCCTCTATTGCCCTGCAGCACAGCTTCACAGGTGATTAGTCAGCCCCGCCCAGTCAGAGACTCAGGGCTCCTTGCATGGAGCTGGCTGGGCGGAGCTGATTAATCACCTGTGAAGCTGTGCAGCTTAGAGGGAACACTGGTCCCTGGGCCTTAGGCTCCCCACCCCTGATTTAAAACATATGTCCCAATTTGAGTCACTATGTTGACTCCCTATTGTGCTGCACACCCAGTTCAAATTTCTGTCCCTGGCTTTCAATGTACTATACCTCTGATTTGGTCTTCCTTCACATTCTCTCCATTCTGTCCTCTCTGCTCTGCCAACATCATCAGGTGCTTTTCACACTATCCATCAGGCTTGCAAAGAGTAGACCTTAAAAAAATCTAATTGTCAACTTTCCACCCTTGTCTCACTCAAACCACTCTTAAAAGATACTTTTCATTATGGTGCTCAACACACATGGTTACATTAGGTAGGATTTTTAAAGCTTGGAAAGTACCTACCCATTTATGCTTCAAGATATAATCCAATATCTAATGGATCCGCTATGAAAGTGATTTGATATTTGTCAATTTCAGAGTTTCTTGCACCTTTCTCCAGAGCCGTGGTCACCAACCAGTAGATCGTGAGCTACTGGTAGATCTCAGGGGCTCTAAGAGTAGCTCTTGAGCCCTCTCTGAACTGCGCACCTGCGCAGTACATTTACATTAGATTTCCTCATTTGAGGAGCAGCTACTCACTGAGCAACAACACAGGTGAGTAGCTGCGAGGAATGGTGGGAGCTGAGAGGTCGGGAGGGCTGAAACACCCCAGCCAGCTGACTGTGGCTTTCACAGCTGGAGCTAGGCACAGCCTCCCTGGGCTGAGCGCAGGGCAGCTGGGCTGGAGGGAAGAGACGCAGCTGCCCAGCCAGCTGGCCATGGTGCACCACGCTCCACGTGGGCTGGCACAGAGGAGAAGCTGCCTGGCCTGCTGGCTGTGGTGTTCAGCCCAGAGGAGGCTGAACCGCGCTCCAGCTGATTGGGCGGCTTCCCCTCTGCGCCTGCCCACGTGGAGCTTGGTGGCACCCTGGCTGAGCACCATGGCCAGCTGGCCGGGCCGCCACTTTTCTTCGCTCCAGCCTGGCTGCCCTGCAGTCAGTCCGGAGGGAGTGTGGGTCAGAGGCTTCCCTCCGTGGCTGGTGTAGGGAACTCCCTGCTCCCAACCTTGTTCCCTCTCCTCTGCCCCAAACTTGTCCCCCGCCCTCCTGGCCCACTGTTCCCTCTCTCTTGCCCCTCCGACCCCGCTGCAGAAACCTGCCCCCCTGCAGAAACTTGTCCCCCGGCATCTTGCCCCCCTGCAGAAACCAGTTCCTTCTGGCACCCGTCTCCTACTACAGAAACCTGTCCCCCTGCTCTCCTCTGCAGAAACCTGTCCCCCCCAGCATCCTGTTCCCTGCTCCAGAACCCACTAGCACTCCTCCCCAGTACTGTGTCCCCTGCTCCCAAATGACTTTTCTATGGGTCACTGACCCCTGACTCAAGGCAGGTTTCCTGCCATTCTCATAAATAAAGACAATGCAGAAACTTTGTGTTTAACATAGTATTCTATTTAAAAATGAAGCCTGGCCAACAAACCCCCAATTGGGGCCAAGCCCCCATCTGGCCACAACCACTCCTGCACTCCCTCTTCCCCAGATCTGAGCCCATCAAACACTGGAACCTCATGCCCTCAGTCCCTCACATACCTGCACCCTCACATCCACAAGCCTGTGGCTTGCTTAGTATCCCAACACTGCCCAGCCTGGAGCCCCCTCCCCGAGCCAGTGTCCCCTTCTCCACCTCCTCCTGCATCCAGATTTCCTCCCAGAGCTTGCACCTCTCACCCCTTCCCACACCCAAATCTCTCATTCCCACCCCAGAGCCTACACATCCTGTCTCAACACAGCAAGGGTCCAGCTAGACTGCAAGAGTTTTTCAGGATTCTGGAGATATCCCAGAAAAACTCTTCTGCATCCAGGGTTGCGTTTGTTCTTCCGCTTTTTTAGTGGAAGAGCAAACAGGCTCTTTTGGTCACCCCTATATTCCTCTTTCCAGAAGGAATAAGGTGGCTTCCAAAAGAAGGGGTTTTTTTCTGACATTTGGTCCAGTGTAGACAGGCCAAATGTTGGAAAAACCTCTTCCTACAGAATAATAATAATAAAAAAAAAATAAGCAGCAGTATAAGGATTGGGGATAGCAAGTGATGGAGAGGAGGAGAACAGAGAGGGCGGGGCGGTAGATCTTGGCTTGGTCTGTCATTTACAAAGTGATCTTGGGTGTAAAAAGGTTGGAGACCACTGCTCCAGAGCATGTGGCATTGCTCACATTTAGAGACAGGATACTGGAGTCAATGAACCACTGTTATGAACTAGTATGGCAACATCCTCATTCTTACTTGAACAAAAACCAACAGGCATATATACATCTCAATAGTATAATACACGTGTGTAATTTAAATAACCAATTATTCATATCTATGTCTTTTCTTGAGCCTTCTCCTTCCTCCCTTTTCACTTGTCTGCTAAATTCATCATTTACTGTACTCTGTCTGAGGCAGGGGCATGTTCTGTGCAGAATACCTATGACAACTGTAAAATTATAAGTAGTAAAAATCCACACTGATCCTTCCTCCCACAGAAAATCTTACTAAAGTAATCTAAACTTCATTACAGGGTGGACATGTAGACGACCCCTTTACAGAAGTGGGGCCTCCTTTTATGCATATCAGTGAATAATGGAAACAAAAAAAATCAAGAAGTGGGAAGTACACTGTTTGCAATAAGACCACACAACTATTCAACTTAGGGATGTGCAACTTTCAATATTTAAAACAAAATAACTCATTATTAAAATATTACATTTGCAAAATAGAAGTCTAGATTGAAAATTCAGGGCTTCTGTTTCTAAGAGTGTCCAATTCAATAATACGAGTTATTTAATTTTACTTTTCAATATCACAGCAATTAGAATGAAAACATGGTTTGAATTAGCACACATTTTTCAGATATGGTATTGTAAAAGCACCATTAGCACAAACTACACCTTGTTCAAAACAACATTTAAATAGTGATACTCATACACAACGTGCAGGCTGTGTGTAGGAGCAAGGTAAGAAAAAATGTGTAAAACAAAATCTTAAAGTATTACTAATGATGGAAGTCAAATATCCTTAGTATAGACAAAATTATCTCCCATTAACATTGATGTTGCATGTGCACAGCAATAGGAAAATAAATCCTATACAAAGATATTATACAGTATTATTGCTTAGGTATGCTTTCAAAAGCAGACATTTCTCTGAGAAGTGGACAGTTTTCCTATACAAAAATAGGTATATTTTGTCATTTAATTAAAGCTGTAATGTTTTGCCACTTATTTAAGTACTTGTTTTTAGTCAAAGAAGTCCAGCACTGAAAATACAACTGAGTTAAACATATATCTGTTTAAAAATCTCAGAGGGGTAGCCGTGTTATATCATCTCATCTGAAGAAGTGGGTTTTGCCCACAAAAGCTCTTCTCTCTCTCTCTCTCTCTCATATATATATGTTTTTTGAATACTTTCCACAAACGTTGGATCCTCCCCAGAAAAAAGGGTTTTATATTTCTATTGGATAACCAGATATAAACATTTAAGACTCCCATTAAACAGTAAACTCCCTACTGATCTAAACTATGATGTGGCCATCACCATAATACATTCCCTACCAGCCCCTTCCAAACTCACAGCGGCATTTCCTGGTTCACTGAAGGTATCCCGGAATGTACAACTATGACAGAGTAAATACCATGGATTGCAATGTGACATTGGATATTCGTGAAAACATGTGGGATATTGCCAGTGAACCAGATTGTGCCAAAAAGATTTAATTGAGGAAAAATACAGTTATAAAAAGGCTAGCTAAAGGCACACAGACAACTTATTTAAAAAAAAAATCTTATTTCTCTGTGAAAATGTTACCTTTAAATCCTAAAATTAATGGAAATGAAATATAGAAATATTTTTCTCCAATCTGTATTTTTAAGTTTGTTTACACTATGCATGTGACAACACTATGTTAGTCATGTTCCCTGTTTTTCCTGCATATAGGCAGTTCCCTTTTTGTTGGGCTGAATTTTTCAGACTCAAGAACAGAGAAAAAAAATGTTGAAAACTGTAAAAACCACAGAAATTGGCAGAGGACTGAAGGATGGAGATGGGGGAAGAGTATTCTTTCCTGCCTTCCCCCCCCCCCCCCCCCACTTTTTTTTTTAAGCTCACTAGATTTCAGGTTGGCAATGTCCCTTTAAGAAGACTTGAAGTGCTGAACAGCCCATACAGCCTGGTCAGAAGATGCATTCAAAGACAAAAATCCATACAGGACTTATTTTCATTTTGGCTATGCAGTTCAACTTTAAGAGAACATTTCTTTGTGGAAATGTGGTGAATAATCTATGCAAAGGAAGTTTACATGCTGTGAGCACATTCCACTGTTGTGGCAAAAACTGACAAAATTAAAACAAAAAACAATTTTAATCAACAATTTCATTAAAACACCACTCTGTGGGGGAAAAAAGAGTGCAGAATAAGTAATCTTTCATTAGTCTAGGATGAGAATCACAAGTATGACAAAGATATTATTCTAGGTAGCTAATACACTCACAGCATATTGTCAGAAGGAAAGGATATTTATGACGGATGAATTTAAAGGGGCATGCATCAACTGCTTTCAAAACATTAAGAAACAAAGTGCACAGTGGTCTTTAATGAGACATTAATGAAAGGTTAGTATAGATGCAGCTGCACAACATTCACACTGTTGATAAAAGTATATCCTGTCTTCTGTTTCCAACCATAGTGGTTAAAAATATTTCCACTAAACAGTCAGTGAACTAGTTTTTTTTTATAGGAACTGTGCATTTTATTATGCAGGAACATAGTAGAGGCAGTCCCCGAGTTATGCGAATCCGACTTACGTCGGATCCGCAGTTACGAACGGGGATTTCTCGCCCCGGAGAACTAGAGCAGCGGGATGCCTGGTCCCGCCGCCCGCCTTCTCCGGGGCGAGAAAAGCTGCTCCCCGTCTCCCTGGTCTGCTGGCGGAGCCAGCAGACCAGGGAGACGGGAGCAAAGCAGTGGAGCACCGGGGGCCGGACTCGCGGCCGCTTCCAGATCAGCTGGAAGCGGCGCGGGTCCTGCCAGGTGCTCCGCCACTTTGTTCAGCGTCTCCCTGGTCTGCAAATCAGGGAGACGCTGCACAAAGCGGCGGAGCACCCGGGGCCGGACCCGCGCTGCTTCCAGCTGATCTGGAAGCGGCGCGGGTCCAGCCGGGTGCTCCGCCGCTTTGTTCAGCATCTCCCTGGTCTGCAGACCAGGGAGACGCTGAACAAAGCGGCAGAGCACCCGGGTCCGGACCCACGGCCGCTTCCAGCTGATCTGGAAGTGGCGCGGGTCCGGCCCCGGGTGCTCCACCGCTTTGTTCAGCGTCTCCCTGGTCTGCAGACCAGGGAGACGCTGAGCAGAGCAGCGGAGGACCCGGGCCGGACCTGCAGCGCTTTCAGCTGATCTGGAAGCCGCGGGTCCGCCTGGGTCCTCCGTGGCTTTGCTCAGCGTCTCCCTGGTCTGCTGGGAGGGGGGGGGGACGCAGCTAGTGCCCCCCAGCAGACCAGGGAGACGTGGAGCAAAGCCGGGGGCCTGTGGTAGAGCAGGTGGGGCACTGCCGGTTGGTGCCGCAGCACCGCTCCTTGGCGCTACTGGACCAACCCAGCAGCACCCCAGCTGCTCTGCCCCAGGCGTCCTGATTCAGCTGCTGATCAGTTTCAGCAGTGGCTGAATCAGGATGCCTGGGGCAGAGCAGCAGGGGTGCTGCTGGGTTGGTCCAGTAGCTCCGAGGAGCGGCCGCGCTACTAGACCAACCCAGCAGCACCCGAGCTGCTCTGCCCCAGGCGTCCCAAAGTCAGCCGCTGCTGAAACTGACCAGCGGCTGACTACAGGAAGCCCAAGGCAGAGTTGCTCTGCCCTGGGCTTCCTGGAATCAGCTGCTGATCAGTTTCAGCAGCAGCTGACTTGGGGACGCCTGGTGTTCTTACCTTGAATCTGTATGTAAGTGGAACTGGTGTCCAGATTCAGCGGCTGTTGAAACTGATCAGTTTCAGCAGCGGCTGATGCCAGTTCCGACTTACATACAGATTCAACTTAAGAACAAACCTACAGTCCCTATCTTGTACGTAACCCGGGACTGCCTGTATACTAAGTATTTACAGTATGCTGATGTACTATGACTATAGCTATACTCAGCATTTCTGCTACATTTAAATTTATTTGAGCATATATTATTTTTATGTTCACTGACAGCTTTCAGATGTTGGTACATTTGCTTAAGTTTTGAATTGTTTTTTGTATCTTCCACAGGCATAATAAAATGGGACTACTTTAACACTAGCTTAAGGTTCTTCAAAACGCACCTTTTCAACAATGCAAGAATCATATTATACTACAAAGACTGAACAGTCAAATAATAAAAATTACACATATGGTCATGAATGTGTTTCAAGCATACAATGAATCAAATACCTTTTTAGTAACAAATGTTTCACTTATCAAATATTTGATATTTAGTATTTGATATTTAGTATCTAGCATTAGATACATGACAAAAGTCATAGTTTAAGAACAGCACAGATGCTGAATTAACTGGGCCATAGGCACAATATTAAAATATCATACTTAACAGTTCTTTTCCCTTATATTTTGTATCAAATTCACTGAACCAAACCAGTTACATAATCCATTCTTCGACTTTTGACTTGTGTGTTCATTGCTTATAGAACACAGATCAAAATATAAGATAGAGCATATACTGGATATTTAAACTATTTTCAGGATATTTAATAAGCCAACTAATAGTATTTTTCTGATTTAAAACTAGTGTGAGCAGAAAATGGATGAGAAAGAAAACCTAAAATTTTGTGGACATGCTATATTTTAAATTATGTGAAAATGTTTAAGACTGCATTGTTTTACAAGAATAGCTATGATCACATGTAGAATATTTAAGAAATATATGGAAGGGATCGTCCTATTCCCTACTGTATTTTTAAGATTCAGAACACCCCTGCTCTAAAAGTGAAGGAAGGAAAGGCTAATAAAATTTATTTATTATATTTAGACCATGTTAAAACAGGACTGTTTTTAAAAGAACGTGTACACTACACAGACTAAGAAACGAAAAGACCATTGGTCATATAATACTTGTCAGTCCTAAGCAGTGTGTGTTATTTGAGGCTGAAGATGATCTAGTGAACCTGTAACTTGGGCTGATACACACATTTTGATCTCAGGAGATGCATTTTCACCAAGGGTGTGAAAAATCTCTCTAGAGTGCTAGTGTCACCACAGTACTCCTGATAAGTTTCCAACCTAGTGCCTCAGGTCCCACTACTCCTCCTTATGTTGATACCCCCATCTGTCTCCATAGAAATATAATGCAGATTGCCATATGCAGCCCCCTGCCGCCTGTCACATTTTGCCCTTTAATACAAAGAAGTTAAATGCAAGACACACTCACCGCCAGCGAATTGGTTTTGCACAGCATAATCCAGAGCCCGAGAACCTCTCACAGACCCTTTTTGGGAAATGGAGGGGCTGGCATCGATGCCCAGGCGTATTGTCCAAAGGAAGAAGTTATTTACATGTTACAATCCGAGCCCACCGTCGTACAGAGACACAAACTGCTCAGCACTCCCTTAGATCAGCCATGTTACTCTCCCAAATCCACCGACGGCTGCGAGCACTTCCCAGGCCACTTCCCCGGGCGCCTGGGCACGGACAAGGAGCAGGAGCGCTTCTAGACGCGTCCTGCCAAAGCCCCCATGGCAGGGGCCGGTCGGCGAGCCCCGAATCGCCTCGCAACTTCAGCTCTCTGGATCCTCCCCGAGCCAGCCTGGAGCCGCCGGAGGAGGAGGCGAGGGGAAGGGGAGGAAAAGAACAGGGCTAGAGAAAGTAGATCCGACGGCTGCGGGCGCCACCAATGTGCGGCCTGGATTCGCCCTGACAGGAGCTGGAACCACCAGTCCCGGCTGCTCTAGCTACGCAAAGCGGGCCCCAGCTTAACTCTTAACTCCCCGCCTGCAGACGTGGTTGGGCGGACGGGTCCCCACCCCCCGCTCCTCAGCAGCAGCAGCCGCCGCCGCCGCCTGGCTGCGGTACTGAAACACTGGGGCAGCAGCAAAGAGGGATACACAAGGGCTTGCATTGCACAATGCAACGCGAACCCCGCAAGAGCATGAGGAACAGCACGTCTCAGTCGGCTGCTCCCGGGAGGGCTACGAAAGAAGAGCCTGTCAGATTAGCCCCAGGGCAGGCGAGTGCAATCTGTCCTCCCCATAGCCCCTTTCTGGCGGCGTAGGAGCCAGACTTCACCACGCTTTAGTTTCCCCTTCTGCCCCCACCATCAGCGAATCGTA
The DNA here is from genome assembly GCF_052426305.1 of Pelodiscus sinensis. Classification (NCBI taxonomy): domain Eukaryota; kingdom Metazoa; phylum Chordata; order Testudines; family Trionychidae; genus Pelodiscus; species Pelodiscus sinensis. The sequence goes on along the minus strand of NC_143053.1, from coordinate 246,471,931 downwards.
TTTTCCCATTTAACAAAGCACCACTAAAAGTTGCAACACGTACAAATGGATCCCTCCTCCTCCAGCGGACACACGTCTTGAGTATTAAGAGGCTGTTGCAGGCAGGACTTCAGCTTGAAATTCAAGGGGTTTCTTTAACCCTTTTCTAGAGACGTTGCTACTCCCCAACCCAGTTTGCAACTGACTCGCTAGAAAACCTCGTCCGAAAAATATCCCTTAAGAAACTCACTCTTTCCCACTCCCCCACACGGCCCCTGGCAAAGTTTCCTTCTTTTGGCACTGCGCAGAAAGAAAAAAAATGCAATCATTATTCCATTTGTGCTGATCTATTCTTAAAGGCGAACCAGTTTAAATAACCTGGTAATTATGAGTTTCCTTACTAAAAGGAAATAACACAGGTATTCGTTGGGAAAACATTCTGTTTTGTGTATAGCTTAGTTAAATTGGAGGAGGAAAGAGAGTTTAATACTTGGTTCAGAAAACAGATCTAGTTCCAGTTCACAAATTAAAATCTGGACATCAACACTGAGCTATAGCTGGCAAACCAGAAGAAGACTCAAGAATTTGAATCTCTCACTACAGTATACTGAAAACTGAAAATTGAGTTCAAATTCTGTTCTCAGTTATATACAGTTGTAAATCCAGATTACTTCCAGTAAAATCAACAGGGTTACTCCAGATTTATCCTGTTAAAATAATACAATTTTTGACTCTTAAGGTTTGTCCATATACAAAAGCTTTAAGGATTTCACTATCATTTGAGAAACTGATGTTGTTAAATTGGTGCAGATTTATGTTGTGGACACTTTTCAATAGGTTTAGAATTCCATAATATCAACTTAGAATTCTTACCAATTTAAGACAATTAAGTTAAATAAGTAAAAACATTAGGCCTAAGGCTGGTCTAATCAGAAGCTGTAAAGGTTCTTGGCTTGCCTGCACTTGGAAATTTACTGAATAATTATGTTGGTACAACCCAAAATATCCCCAAAATAAGAATGCCCTTTTACAGTTGAGCTTAATCCATCATATGGACATTTTACGTTAGAGTAATATTTACTTTATTACTTTATTAAAAATCAGAAAAAATCCAAAATAAAATTTAATCGGGAATGGTGTCCACACAGAGAGCTATTTCAGAATATTATTTATTGTTTATTCTACAATATTTGTTCTGCTCAATTTTCCCAACTAGACAAGACCTTAGGTTAAAAAAAGTTTAGTGTAGACAACAGGTATGTCTACTTTGCATCATGCAACTATGCCAGGATATTTCCTTATGGTAGACTCAGCCCTACAGCAAGAAACGGAATTTTTCTGTCAGAAAAAAAAAACATTATTTTGTCAACATAGCTGCATCTACACTAAGGGTTTGTTGGCAAAGGCTTTTTCCATACTTCTGACCCAAATAGCTATGCCTACACAAATTTTAAGCGTAGACAAAGCCAGTGAAGGGTTCTTCACTCAATTAAGCTAACTCAGCGATTAAAAACATAAAATATAACAATATATACTTTTAAAAAATTATATCACAGCAAATTCCTGGTACAAAAAATCCTTTAGAAGTTTCTATATGTATAAATAGCTCATGCTGAGTACTGGATTAAATTTATGTAATTTCAAAAATGGCAGACAAATAGAGCATTTGAGTTTCTAAAAGTAAAGCAATTTGCTTTGTTCAGAATTAATCTGCAATTTTTTTATTTTACAAAACAACACTATTATAGCAATACAAAAAGTCAGAGGGAGGAAGGTGAAATTCCTGTCTATCAGATCCACAAAAACTAGTTTTTATATTTTGTAAATCAGAAAAATAGGGAAAGTGAACAGGGCTTGGAACTTACGTAACAAGTTTTTATTCGGGAGACACTTTTATAAAAACAAATAATAAGCATCATAAACACTTGAAAAGCGATGTCAGCTTAATGCACTGAGCTTAACGTACACAAACCCCTCTGCCCACACAGCACCCACTCTGATTTAATAGCAGCTCTGCAAATGTGCTGGGTATAGGGGCAAATCTGTTACTGGCAATGGGCCTTAATGCCTACTTAAGTAGTACAGTAAAACTCCAGTGGTCCGGCATCCAATGGTCCGGTACTCCTGATGGTCTGGCACCATCTGGAACCCGGAAGTGCTCCAGGCAGCCGGACAATTAGAGCTGCTCTGCCCCTGGCTTCCCCGATTCAGCCGCTGCTGAAACTGACCAGCGGCTGACTCGGGAAGCCGGGGGCAGAGCAGCTGGGGTGCTGCTGGGTTGGTTCCCTAGCGCCGCCCCTCAGCGCTGCAGAACCAACCCGGCAGCACCCCAGCTGCTCTGCCCCAGACTTCCCCATGTCAGCCGGTCAGTTTCAGCAGCAGCTGACATGGGGAAGTCTGGGGCAGAGCAGCTGGGGTGCTGCCGGGTTGGTCCCGCAGTGCCAAGGGGCGCTTCCCCCCTCCCACTCCACTCCAGACCCCTCATAGCCCCCCCTTCCGATAGTCCAGCATATTTGATAATCCAACACCCCCTGGGTCCTAAAGGTGCCGGATTTCCAGAAGTTTACTGTACTTCAGTCAGCTAGTCTTCCCACTAACTGCAACAGAGAGTGAATAAGTAAGCAATGAAGGATCAAGCTGTACAGTGATGCAAATATAAAAGACCATCATAATAGAAAAATGTCACATTTTCATTTGAAAAAGTTTTGTAACAGCAAGCAACTTACACTGCAAAATTACTAGAACTGAACAATAAGAAAAATATTTCCTCTTTTTTTTATTTCAGTTTATTTATGTTGTGTGTTTGACAGCATTTTGGTTATCATCAGTTTCCCCTATGATTATGATGGGTTTTTTTACAAGGCATCACGTAAAAGAAAAATATAGAAAATTGATTATAAGTCTACAAAAATTGGCAGCAGGTTTCAGGGGCAGAACTGAATGTACTTCCTTCTCTCTCCCCGCCCCCGCCCCTGCCCCCTCCCCCTGCAATTGACCAGATTTGAAGTTGACAGGTCTTTAAAGTTAAATTATTGTCTCTAGTGGTCTAATCCTGAAAAACCTTACTACCAGCTGTATCGCTTGCAATTACATATAGTCTTACTGAAATCAATGGTATACTGCTTCCTATTATCGTAACTTAATCAAGTAAGAGTTTGGTTGTGCCAGGAAAATGGGATGTGCCTAAAATGGAATTGCTTCTCATAAAATCATACAGAAAAGAGACAGAATCAGCAGGCGGCTGAAAGAGGCTGGCTGGGGGATGCGCCCCCACCCTGTCCAGGACTACCCAAGCCTTTCACCCTGCAGGTACCTCTCCCCCACCCGGATTTATACGAGAACATTGCTGACTGTTCCTCTTCATCACGGAGTGAGGGAAAAGTGCACATTTTGCTGCATTCCTCATTCTGGTTGGGGAGCAGGAGCGGCCCGAGGCCAGCTACGGAAGCTGGCACCCTAGGCAGCGCCCCCGCCTACACGGCTGTCAATGGCCATGACGTGACATCATCACCATCAGGCACCCAGGCCAGCGGCGCCCTAGGCAACTGCCTAGTTTGCCTAGGCTCACGGGCCGCCCCTGTTGAGGAGTGCAGGGGGTAGACGAACCTGGACCTGCCCCTGCCAGGGCACATGCATCCCTCCCCCAGCTGTGCCCACTGGAGCTACAGTGGCCATGGAGAGACACTTCTCATCTAGCCACAAGCTGCTGCTGTGACAGAGGGATGGGGTAATCCTCTCTCCCTAGAGCAGTTTGCATACTCATCCCCAGCCCCAGCCCCAGGGAAATGATTTAAATGAAGAAAAACAAAAATTAACTGAGTTAACAACCCGAGAAATATCAGGTAAATCTTCTAGTTGCAAATAAAAAGATATTCAATATCCAAATGAAATTCCTCACACATATTACAATTCTGACATAGATCACATTTGGGGCTCAACACAGGAAGATACAATCCTTTAGAGTCAAGGAATGCATTTCATGTATTAACTACATTTGCATGTTAACATAATAATATAAGTGTAATTTAAAGATATTAAATTGGGACACATCTCTAGTGAGTATGTCATTAATCAGAATTTAAAACAATAACAAGGCTCAGTAAGGGCAACGGCTCTCTACATAGAAAAGGGCCAAATGCTATCCTGTCACACAGTAACATCAAGGGGATAACACAGAAAACATCAGGTTAAAATTATTTTCATTATATCAATTAAATAAAGCAGTCACAACAAGTTGGGCATGAGTTGTATCACATGCACTCCACTGTGGTTTGGTAGTATACTTTTCAGGATTTTCCAAACATTTTAAAGTCTTAAATTTGGTACTAGATTGCACAAAGCTCACAGTTTCACCTGATCCATCCATCCTATCTGGTACTAATAGTGAACTATCAGAGCAGGATCATGCACCACACAGAACCACTGTGAAAGTGACAATGATCTCATGGTCTGTCAGTTTTACACTTCTGTTAGTGCTGCTATGAGGAAGCTCCTCTGTGCAAAAGCACAGCATGCATAAAGTGCTAATTAAAGTTACTTGGTGTTCCAGAAGGGGGAAAATAAAGCAGGCGGTAATGGAATAAGGAGTTTAAATACCCAGTGAAAGGAAGGAGCAAAAGGAGATCAAGAGCTGGAATAAACAGGATATACCTTGGATCACACCTATAACACTGGAGTGACTCTTGCTTACAATAGTTTTTAACAGTGGGTTCCCCTCAGCTGATTCTGAAAGGTTTATCTGTTAGAATAGATAGGACAAGACTATTTTGCACACATCTACAGGAGGCATGATGAAGACCCCAGCAGAATGGTGTACCCCGCCATTTCTTCAAAGCTTTTGAAAACTTCATTGTCCAGATTACACTAACAGCTGACCTTTTTCCAAAACCACTTGAGATGGCGTGGTAAGGGGTAGCCTTTTCTGACAACTGTTATCAACAACAGATCATTTTTCTACTATATGTGGAACCACGGAGAGAGTAATAACAGGGATGGTGGCAAGAAAAGGGTAGAAGGAAATAAGATTTTACCATAAAAATATTGTAAACCTTATTCTATCAAAATCATACAGAAGGTGAATCCCTTCCAACAAAGAAAAGGTACAGCATAATATTTCATGTTGTATCAGCTAAGTGGAAAAAAAGAGTTTGGGTTTTCTTTCAACATTAACTTCTTATTCTCAGTTAAATTTAAAATCAACTTAATTTAAAAATACTTCAACATTATTTTAAAACATTTACATTAAAGAAAGGCAAAGAAAAATTGGCATGACAGAGTAATGAAGTCATTGGTAAATGCATACCACAAATTGCAGTCTTTAAATTTAGTTCTCCAAATGGTTTACAAATACAATTAAATTTACATAGTTCTGTAATGGCTATAAGGGGGGGTACATTGGGGAGAAGAAACAAAAAAGGAGGATATGAAAGAAAAGGAAAAAGGAGATGACTAGCAAAAGGAGAAGCAACTGAACTAAGAGCTAAGGAAAGTATTATTCATTTTATTTATTTACATATGTTTCCGTTTGCTCCTATCTAAACTCCACACATTTAAAAATAACTACAATCATTCCATTTCGTTAACAATATGAAAAAATTTCCTGGACTACCAAAAAAAACCTCTAATCAATTAATACAGCCACCAGTGTCATTTCCAACATAATTTCTATGCTATCAGTCCTTTTTACATTTTTCCAAGAGGGCATGAAGTCTGAGCATTGTGGATGATCACAGCTGCCATGGGAATCACATGGGGAAAGCGGCCATTCCCACTGTTCCAGTAAAGCAAGTCCCAACCCATTTAATCACGCTTAGGTTGAATGGAACAATCTGTATTTCACCCAAAAATCTACTGGCACGTAGTGCAGACCATATAGCAGAGGTATATCATAAACAAATCATCTCATTTGCTTTAGTCCAATCTTCCAGATGAAAGTAGTTTGAAACCAAGTTCAAACTCTGGCTTTGCTAGGAAGAGGGCCACTGCAGCAAGGCTAAAGGCCATGACTTCACTGACCCAAAAAAAGGCTCATTTTTCATCAGGTATTCTACCATTTGTAAAATCCTCGTGGAGATACGGCACTATTGTTTTATCATGTGGCAGTTAGGCAAAGTCAACTACAGGCAAGGTATAGTGTTGGCTTCACCTAGCTACCTTGTGGTAAAAACTTCAGTGCCTTGTCTCCACTAGGATTTTAGCAAGATAATGCATACATTTTAGTTATTCTGCTTAGGAAAAGACTCCACCTTTTTTGCTGTGGATGTGACCTTAGGCTCCAAAATTGCAAACACTTATGCAGAGGTAAAGGTAACTTTACTCATATAAGCAGCTTCACTGATTTCAATAGATCCTCTCCTGTAAGTAACCTTTAATCATGTGCAAAATTTATGTCTACGATAGAAATGTTACAGTGGCACAGCAGGTGCCACTTAACAGTTACCAGGTGATGCTTATGGCTCAGGTTAACTGGTACGGCTGGACCAGCTTCCTGTCTGCCATGGACAGGGGGCTGGCTCCAGCCCCGGAGGCCTGCCGCAAACAGGAGCTGCTCAACTGGAGCAGATGCCCTTTTCTGGTTCTATTATACCTAGGTGCTGAAACACACAGTTGATTATCAAAGAGTTCCCAAAACAGTGGACACTACTCACTAATATATACAGCAGTGAAATATTTTAAATCAAATCACTCAACAAATACACATGGCTCACAATCGTAGGAACTTCTCCAAAGTTACTTAGGAGCTACAATCTCAAAATACCATGTGACTGAGTTAAAGAACAACTCATATGTTTCAGTCTGAGTGCATTATTCATCATCATTGTCTGTTTTTAAACAGATGTCCTGATATTTAAAATTATATTTCTACTCTATGCAGTTTTCATTTCCTTTGTAAGAAAGCCCTACTGTTCTTAGAATCTCATTGTGAATGACCATTGCAGCAAATACCAAAACTGATTTTTTATTATATTATCTGATGAACTAAGCAATGGCTGGACCACAATATGGATGGTGATGCCTCATGACATCTCCAAATGACAGTTAGATTTAAATAGTTCAGGAGATAATTATTTAAATACAGTAGAAACTTGCTCATTTGCACTAATGACAGGGAGGTCTCCATTGCATATTACCCACTAATTCAGTTCAATAAGAGAACTAAAAAAATAGACAAAGGATACTGTATCACAATATCCTTTGCTAATTTATTTTGACCCATGTATTATAGTTTTAATAAGTGATGATATTTCATAATGTATTAATAAAAGTACCGAGTATATTGGCTAGTGTACCTTGAAGAAGCCTGGCATTTTCCAAAAGAATCTCCCATGTCAAAATTATGATCTTGTGTCTATATCAAAGAAGTGGAAGTCAGAAGACTGGGGCCTGTAGTATACAAGCAGTCCCCGGGTTACGTACAAGATAGGGACTGTAGGTTTGTTCTTAATTGAATTTGTATGTAAGTCGGAACTGGTACATATTGTAGGGGAAACTCTAGCCAAACATTTCTCCAGAGCTCAGTTTTATTCTCCCACACCTCACTTCCCTCAGTCCTTTATTCTCAAGCTGAGGTGTCTGCTGAGAAAAGCCACTCTGCGTCTCCCTGGTCTGCTGGGGGGGGGGGGCGCTAGCTTTGCGTCTCCCTGGTCTGCTGGGGGGAAGCAGCTAGTGCGGGGTTGCCTCACCCCGTTTGTAAGTAGGGATCCGATGTAAGTCGGATCCATGTAACCTGGGGACTGCCTGTACCTAAAACTTAGGTCGATACCTAAAACTTATGTTACTATGGGCTGAGAAAAATGTCAAATCCTATCCAATAGTTAGGTTGAGCTAACCCCAATACCGATGCCACTAGATCAACATACACCACTCAATGAGCTAAATTTATTATAGCACTGGAAAAACCCCTGTTGCAGAAGTAAGTGTCCACATTGCAGCAGTGTGGCAGCTTGTGCCATGGTAGTACTTGTAGCGCAGACGTACTCTGGTTTTCTGTTCCTACTTCTGCCACAGTCTTCTTTTGTGACTAATGAAGATAACATTTCCCTCTGTCACAGGGTGTTGGAATGCCTAAACCAGTGGTAGTCAATACACGGATTGTGGGCCAAATCCAGACTGCCAGATACTTTCGAGCAGACGGCAAATTCTTATTTACTTATACTTATGTCACCTGTTGCTGCCTTTGACAGCCAAGGCTGACAGCTCAGAATGTCAAAGGCAGCAACAGGTGATATAAGTACAGACTGATGCCAGAACCCCACTGCCACGGGGCTGAAGAGGTTCTGGGCTGTCAGCCCCAGGCAGCAGGGCTCTAGGCTGTCAGTACCCCCACGATGCCTCATGTTGTCAGTTAAATCTGTGCAAGTGCTCTTGGTGAGAATATCCACCATCAACAGAGGAGGATAGTGGGGACATGAAAAACTGCAGTAATTACTAAAGTGGCCAAATGTTGACCTAACTTAGGTAGACTTAATTTTGTAGTGTAAACTTTCCCTTATTATCATTATTGCTACTGTGATGTAAAAAACATTCTACAGGAGTCTGGACTTTGACTATACTTTGACCAAGAAATTTGGATCTTGACAAAAAAGAATTGACTATACCTGCTTTGAACCTTTAATGTCTGTCAAACTCTTTGAGATCCTTGAGAAAAGGTACTATAGGAAGATAACATTAACTGTGTTAATATGTTCTTCTACAGTTTAATGAACATAGATCATTAAAACAACTCAAACTTTCAAAACTATGGAAACTGTAAAAAAATATAACTCTGGTACCAACCTTAACACCAAATTCATACATACGTACAAATAACAAGAACAATTCACAGTAATAAACATCCTAACAAATCTGCTCATGAAGCAAAACAGTTATAAAACCACCAACATATTCAACAATCTTCTTATTCATCCAGTCCACAAGTTACACTCATAATTAAGAATCAAAAGGTTAGTTTCTTAAATCTTATCTACACAATGGATGTAAATAGTCTGGCCTTCCACCTGTATTGCTTTCTGACTTCTATATTTTTAAAATATATATTTGTAAATTACATAATTTTAATAAATGTTACAATGTAAATGTTCAAAATTAACATTTACAGATTCTAAAAAGACCAAACAGGGCAAGGGGAACCATGGGTATGAATGGTACAACAAGTGTGGGCAGGGGTGAACCACAGAAACATAGTTACCGTAAAGTCGTGAGTATAGTGTGCACTTTTTTTTACTGTTTTTTTAACACCAAAGTCGGGGTGCGCGTTATCCATAGGAGGTTTTTTTAAAAAGTTTTAAACTCACCCTCAGCAGGCACGAGCTGGGCGGGGGGGGGGGGAGGAAGGAGGCAGGCACGAACAGGGCTGGGCTGGGCGGCCGGCAGGTGCGAGCTTAGCGCGCCGGCAATGGAACGGGAGATGCTCCCCCACCAGGCGTGAGCTCGGCGCGCCAGTAACTGAGTGGGGGACGCTCCCCCGGAAGGCACGAGCTCGGCGTGTGGACAGCTGGGCAGGGGACGCTCCCCCGACAGACGCAAGCTCGGCGCGCTGGCAGCTGAGCAGGGGAGGCTCCTCCAGCAGGCACAAACTCGGGGTGCCAGCAACTGGGCTGGGGAGGCCCCTCCCCCCGGCAGATACGAGCTCAGCACGCACAAGTTCAGTTGGGCAGGGGGACCCCGTGGCAAGCGTGAGCTCAGCTGGGCAGGGGGACCCCGCGGCAGGCATGAGCCCCTTCCTTCCTATGCATACCTTAAAATCTCGAGTATAATGGGGGTGCGCATTATATATAAGAGTTTAGTTTATTCAAGAATTTTGGTCTTTAAAAGGCAGATGCGCATTATACATAGGTGTGCATTATACTCTAGATTTTACGGTAAGCTACAAAAAGAAAATGTAGAACTGCTTTACGAAAACTGGTGTGCATATCATTAAATACTGGCTCACCCTGACACAGATTGCAGTCAAACTAATGAAAAAGATTCTTTTATAATTATTTTCTGGCAAACAATTTGTGCTTTTTGTCTGAAAAACTAACTGTATATGTGAAATCTTGGCATTTTGAAAACCTACTGCTGTGAACGTGGGCCTAAGTAATAATTCAATAATTTAAATAATTTAAAATTAAGTAGCATGCATAAACACTTGTAATCAAACATTTTTCAATGTCTCAGGAAAAGATATTTTCAAATCCTATTTCAAGCATACCCTATTGCAAAGTAAATAAACAAATTTTACTGCAATCAAAAAAGTTAAATGTTGAAAACAGAGTTTAGAAGGAAAGTCTGGACACAAGCATATCCGTAGATCGCATCTACCACCACCCTAACGAATGAGATTATACTGCAGAATATGGCTACTCAATCTTTACTATGAAGTGGTGAGAGAAACACTTTTATGTTAATTACTGCATGGGCACATTAATAAAGTTCTAGTGTATAAAACTACTTTTCAAAAGTCTTATTGCACCTACACAGTGTTATTCTTACAGCTTATCATGGATATCTAGCTGGTAAAATAAGATCAACAAGATCAAAACTGAGTTCTTGATCTTTATCACCAATCTTTTCCCCTTTTCAGACATCACCACCAACACCACCCATCACATGGACGTGATTCTTGACTAAGACCCTTTTCCATATCCATTCATAAAGGTTATGTCTTGCCACTTTCTTCTAAACAACCTTGCCATGTGTAGAGGGGCGCGTCCCCCTTGAGCAGATTCTCATAGTTAAAATTCCCCTATGGTCCACCTATCAGGGTCTGTGCAGCCCAATGGCCAGCATCTGAATCTCCAACACCCCTCTGTCAGAGCCAATACAGCCCTGCAGCTCAGTCTTTGGGATTCCCCCTAGCGAACCAGAACCTCATCAGCCCTGTGGCAGTGGGGTTCTGGCATTCCTCCCTACAGCCCAGTCTATAAAGCAGGCCCCTCTTTTGGGGTAAATATGGCCCTGAGGCCTAGCCCAGGTAAAGCTCCCCTCTTGGGGCAAATATGGCCCTGTGGCCTAGTCCACGGGTTTCAGGGACTGTCTCTGCTTTGGAGCACTGCAGAGGGAAGGGTAGGGGGACCCAGACCCTCCCACTCCACTGGGTCCCAGCCCAGGTCCCTGTTGGCAGTGGCTCAGTCCACTGCTTGCTCAACAGGGGTTTCCGTCCCTCAACATGCCGAGCACTTGGGGTTTTCAATTCCCTGTCCTGGGCCACTCCCTACTCCCCACATCTCTCTGCTGCTGTACCTCCAGGCTGTCTCTGGGGCCGTGACTGTCACTGCGGTTGTGGCTGGGGCTGTAGCTGCTGCTGCGTCAGGTCTGGCTGCATTGGCTCTTCCCACTCTGGAGCTCGCTCTACAGTTCCTTCCCCGCCAGCAGTCAACCCTGAGTGAGCGGTTTCAGGGCCTTTTATACTCCTGCTCACCAATGAGCATGCCTGGCATGGTCATGGGGGAGGGGCGCTCTCAGCCAGCTGGGCCCAGCCTATAGTCTGTTCAAAGCGCCCCATCACACCATGATCCAACCTTTCCTTTCCAACCCCATAGCTAACTCTTTTCCAGGCCTTCTTCATTTTGTTTCTCAGTTATTGCAGCCTCTTCTTTTCTGACCTTTACAAACAGAATTTTGTCATCCCTTAAATCCACTCCAAAGGCTACTGTAAAAATCATCTGACTAGCTGTTTTGAACACATCATCCCTTTCTTTTCATCCTTCCATGGGCTCTCTCCTTCCCACCATATAAAACTCAAAATATTTGCCTTCATTTTTTAAGGTCCTTCCTGGATATTCTGGCACTACATATCATCTAACTCCTGCAATAGTATCCTTAGTTGGTCATTTGTCAAATTATCAGACAAATACCATCATATTCTCTCCCATGTCATCCCGTATTCATGGAAGATCTCTGTAAAAATATTCAAGGTCACTATATTATTCCCTTCAAATTTCTCTTTAAAATCCACCTATGCCTTGATGTCTTCAAAACACTTGACAATGGCTCAGAACTACTGCTTATTCCACTGTTCATAACTGGCTTACTGGTCTCTTATACTTTCATCCCCCCAATCTCCTTGTCCTATCCACCTGCTGTCTTGTCTTAAATTTAGACTGTAAAGTCATGTGAGTGGGAACCATTTTTGTATTATATGTCTATATAGTGCCTAACACAATAGCGTCCTGGCCTCTAGGTGCAACCATAATTACAGCAGAGCACTTGCTCTGCTATAGTTATGGTTAAGACCAGCTCCCTGTTTCAATCCCAATTCTTCTAAGTGCTCTAAAATCTACAGTGAATCAGATTGCCTTGATATTTGGTGTACCTCAAGAAGGAATAAGATTTTATTAGTGTTCCAAATGGTCAAGTCCGGTTTGTCATCATAATGCCAGACGCAGAGTGGAAAGTTGATTGCTGTTTGGATCAAAGACCAGTTGCAGACCTTCCACAGACATCCAGTCTGAAAGGTCTTCACCATCAGTTTCATTTACTTCATAGCCCCACATGGTGTAGTGGCTAGTCATGAGACTGTATCAATGGGATACAGTAGCAGCCAGCCTGTTGATCACTGGCAACATGAGTTTCTTGGAACATAAGCATGTCATTGTTATGCCAGGTACTCACACATCTTCCAGAAAAGTCCTTCAATGTTAAATTGGAGGATCCTTGTTCCAGAACTTGCCCTGAAGAGAGCTATTATGGTGTCTGAACTGTTGCTAATGACCGTGAGGTCATTAATCAATGGTCAGTTAGTGGTCATAAATTAGTATATGTGGGTGACCAAAGACATGGAGTCCACCTTAAACAGGACCTAAACACCGTGGAGGAGTATATATGGAAACTGAGGCTCAAGCCAAATCCCTACCAAACAACTGTTATTGCATTCCATATCTTGATAGCAGGAATGCTAAGCGAACCCAGAAAGTGACCTTCTGTAGCAACATTCTGTGACACAGGTCAGAGTGGGGTTATCACACACTAACCTTCCATGACCATTTGAAGAAGGCAGCTGCCATGCTTAACTTGGTGTCTAACTAAACACTGCAATGCGGTGCATCACTGGAACCCTCAAGCTGACCCCAACACTCTGGCTGCCAGTACTGTTGCATGTGAACAACCTTCGGGAATTCAAGAGGATTGTGGAAAATGAATATCTTCCCCTCCACCAGGACTAACAACATCCCTCGCCACTGCTTCAAGTCTCATAAGCTCTTTTGCACTACACAATTAACCTTCAACAGTGTAACTTCAATCCTGATGAAGCTTGGAAAGCTAAATGGACTTCACAAGAAGTCACACATAAACACTTTGTGAAAGATCCAACACAGAAAATCCCTGGCTTTGATCTCTGATGAAGCTCAGGGGCAATCCTACACCATATCAACAAAAATCATAGCAGATGTGGATACTTGCTTCACAGTGTGCGACTGTAATCACCCAAAAAAGACCCTGGAACAGACAACTCAATACCCAATTCACAAATACAAAGGAGGCACCACAGCAATACACTTGGCTATTCCAGATGCAATTATCTGGCTTAACCATCTACATGTAAAAGTATAGTAATTGTTCTACATTTACATCAGCCATATGAAAAACTAGTGATCCAAATTTGGGGAATTTGACCAAAGGATTCCCAAGATACAGGTATCAGAAAGAAAAAAAAAAAGAGGTCTTCTTAAAGTTGATAGATTCTGTGAACTTTTTTTTCCTACTCACAAACAGAGATCAAATCAGGGTTCAGAATCAGATAATTTCATCAGGATCTAAATCATTCAAACTGACATTCATGCGAAAATTTGAAGGCAAAATTTGAATACGAGTCAGCAGTGTGATGCTGTTGCAAAGAAAGCAAACATGATTCTGGGATGCATTAACAGGTGTATTGTGAGCAAGACACGAGAAGTCATTCTTCTGCTCTACTCTGCGCTGGTTAGGCCTCAATTGGAGTATTGTGTTCAGTTCTGGGCACCGCATTTCAAGAAAGATGTGGATAAATTGGAGAGGGTCCAGAGAAGAGCAACGAGAATGATTAAATGTCTAGAGAACATGACCTATGAGGGAAGACTGAAGGAATTGTGTTTATTTAGTTTAGAAAAGAGAAGATTGAGGGGGGACATGATAGCAGTTTTCGGATATCTAAAAGGGTGTCATAAGGAGAAGGGAGACAACTTGTTCATCTTAGCCTCTGGCGATAGAGCAAGAAGCAATGGGCTTAAACTGCAGCAAGGGAGGTTTAGGTTGGACATTAGGAAAAAGTTCCTAACTGTCAGGGTAGTCAAACACTGGAATAAATTGCCCAGGGAGGTTGTGGAATCTCCATCTCTGGAGATATTTAAGAGTAGGTTAGATAAATGTCTATCAGGGATGGTCTAGACAGTATTTGATCCTGCCATGAGGGCAGGGAACTGGACTCGATCTCTCGAGGTCCCTTCCAATCCTAGTATTCTATGATTCGAGGGTTACTACCTCCGCAAGTATTGGGGAAAGTCAAATTAAAACATTATTTCAAAAAGATTTTGCTTTTCTAATTTAGGCAACTAATTGATTACACTGAGTACATGCAGACAGAGAAGTTTACAGGACTATTTGCCTTCCAATTTTCACACTAATGTCAGCTTGAGTCTTACTATGGCCAAGAACTTCGGAGAAGGTTAGATGGAATAATTTGCTAAAATCTGTCTCCAAGAGCATGGGGGGTCTATATTCAAAGTATTCTTGTAAAATAAAAAAGATATGTAAATACTTGATGGCAAGAGAGGGGCATGATGGGGAAGGGAAAATGAGGGGAAACAGGGGAGAAGGATTTGAGGCTGTGCTGACAGGAGGAGGAATAAATGGGGATGGGAGGTAGGGTAAGTAAGAGGAAGGGGCAGGGTACAGGAGGCCGAGGGAAAATAGGGGCAGGGACACCTTTTGTGGCCAAACATAGGAGCAGTCTTTTCCTACTGCTTTCATGTGATATAAAACTGGAATCTAGGGAAGACTTGCCTGCCCGATTGGACTCTTAACAGACATACTCAGACGACGCACTAAGAACATACCAAGAGTATGGCTGTACTATAGAGTTTATAGTGGTGCTGCTAATGCAGACACACTAAGCCAAAGGGAAAGAAGAACTCTCCCAGCATCTTAAGTTACTTGAACCACTGCAAGTACTGGCATATATGTTGGCAGGAAAAGCTGTCCTACCAACATTGTACTGTCCACACTGGCGCTTCGGTCAGTATACATTATATTGCTCAGAGGGTGGTTTATTCACACCCCAGAGTGGCAATTTATCTTGATGTAAACTGTAGTGTGTACATGGTCTGAGACTAGTGTGAGTAGCTAAGAATAGGTAACTGCCACATAGTGAAGGCTCTTCAGCACTGGAGAGGTAGAAAGAGAAGAGCTGTGCACATCTAGAAGCTATAGTTTCAGGCTGCATTAATCTCCATTTGGGTATTCTTTCATTTGAGAACATCTCATTGAGATTAATAGGCCACTAAACACCTTTCAAGGCTTGCAACTTCGAAGTCTGGAACAAAAATCTGAAAATGAACTTGTAAACATTTGGCACAAAATCTCTCTCTATAAACAGTTGAATTGGTGAGTTATTTTGTTGTGTGTTTGAGGATTGTTGTTGGGGTTTTTTTAATATGATCTACGTGCTGAAATTATATTTGAAAATTAAATAAATTACACCACTGAATGCTCACTGGGAGGAATGGGGTGAGTAGGGAATGACAGTAGCTGGCAATGGGGAAGATAGGTCTGAAGTGGGGGATATAGGGAAAGAGATAAATGGAAACAGATGATAGGAAAACAAAACGGAATTGAGGGATGCAGTTTAGAAAAGGGGTGGACTGGGGAATAGCTAGGGATGCCTGGCTGAAGCAGGGGTTGGAGTCCTAGTTGAAGGTGGGTAGTAGGAGTGAGGGACCCTGCCAGCATGCAAGTTGGGCCCTAGCCCATTAGTGAGCTGATGCCTGTGATATGCTATTCTGTAGCATAGGGCAGGAGAAAATAAGGTACATCTTCTTACATGTTAATAGTTTCTACTATGCCAACTAATGGCTTAGTGGAATAGGGAAGAGAAGGATGAGGAAGCTGAAAACGCTGGTAGGGGTGGGCTACATGTTGCAAGGAATGGTAGGGGCTCAGTGTGTGGACAGAGAGACCTGACAGTCTTCTCTGACATACTTAGAGTTGTATAACAATCACGTCATAAATCTGTCAAAATTTGGGGACACAAATCTCATTCTAGGTCTCTCATCAGCCTTGTTACCAAATGCGCATTGCAAACATAACAAAGCACTAACCACAGCTGCTTATCAACTGCAGACCCAGGTGATTTAAGTGACCACTAACTACTAACAACATTTCTCTTCATGATTAAAAATTAGGAAGTTGTAGAGCAAAAAACTTCATTAAGACAGAGAGAAGGTTGCCCAGTTACTCTTTGTGCCTTTCCAGAATATCAAGTTCAGCAAAACTCAAACATCTGAAACCAGGAAATACAGCGGTACATTAAACAAATACCCATACAACCTTAACTCAGCCCTCTTTGAACAATACTTCATTATGGTGAGCCGCAGAGCAAGTGTGCATTATGAGCATATTGAACAAACATTACCTGCACTTGTCCAAGAGTCGTACATTGAGCCTACTCACCTGACAGATTACCACACTTAGTAAATTTAACAAACCCTTCACATTTGCACACAGAACACCACTTAAACCTATACTTTACCATATCCATCATTAAATCCACAAAGTGGTTTCATGTCCCATCTCACTACTGACAATAGGCAAGGCAAGAAGACTCAGTGCCCTGCTACTATTTACAACCCATACATTTCTGCATTGAAATGATACAGATTGGCACCTCAAGGTACACACACCTCTTCCTTTGATTACACACATGGAAGAACTGAGACCCAGATCTCTCATATCACTAATGCAGCTCTAATTTATGCAGCTACTCCAATTTATTCCTCCGCCATTTAATGCTGCTACACCTAACAATGTGAATGCAACTGGAATGCATAATTTCCAGTGGCTACTGCCAACACCAAGGGGGAACAGTCAAGGTTGAATGGGCATTTATCTTAAATCAAGGAACACAAAATTTGCAGAAGCTTGACTTTCATTGAACCCAATGTTCTGGAAGGATATGAACTGTCACCAGGCAACCTTAACACTACATTAATGAAGTTTTTTTGCCACTTAAACAGATAATAATAAATAACTATTCACCTAAGATAGTCCCCAAGAAACATCATTCACAGAACTATACATCCAATTCTGCCACATTCTCAGATGACAATCAGAAAAGCTACTGTGACATGCTTCTTTACAGGCAGAAATGCTCAAGGTAATGAAACTGATGAGTCTTTTCTTCATAGTAAATTAATTACTTCTTCATCACCTATAAGCAACTTCCCATGTTTCTTATGCAGAACATGGCACAATGCTTAGTGCACTCGGTACAGTAGGCTAAAAAATGAGGATTTTTAGTCTTTTTATGACGTTAGGTAGTGCTGCTGCCAGAGGCAGGATGCCAGTTTAGATAGAACTGTGTAAATCTCTGCCAGCATGGCAATTTCTATGCTCCCATGAAAAATAAATAAAGGGCCTATATTTGTGAAGAGTTGAGGGTTCTAAGCATCTCAGAGGAGCACACACTATACAGGAAAATGAAAAAAAAAGTCTTAACTCAATCATCCATTTCAAACCATGATCAGTAAGGAAGTGAAATAGCACTAATTGAGTATTTTTCTAATATTGTTCTTTACAGGCAGCACTTTAAACTCATAAAACCTTTTACTTTGACTACGCTGTTTTAATGTACTGATCTTATTTAGAGCATTACTTTAACTGAATATCCAATGGAAAATATTCCAGAATGATATAAAGTGGTTGAACTATCTTATTGGCAACAGTGACTTAAACATATGATTATGGTACCCAACATGCTCAGACAGATCCTCTATTATCTGATTTACAAAAAACATATTAATCCAACTGGAAAGCACGTGAGAGAAGAGGAAGACATAGCTAACCAATCACACAAAAATGGAAACTTTATTTTCACTAAATGTTTATTTAACGTTGAAACGTATTAGACTTGTTTAAACGGTATGCTTAAAAAAACCCTCTCTTTTCAGAAGCACTGGTGATTAAAAACAGTCCAGTCTTCATCTGATCAGTGATACATTGGGGTAACTCTAACACAACCTCCAAAATCCTATTTTAGAAATGCTGGTTCCTTGTGTTACTGAAACACCTCAGGCCACAATCATGAAAGCTTTCCATTCGCATGGTCCTCCTGTGAGGATCAGCTTGCAGCATCAAGTCATATACAGGAACATTAAAACTGCAGAGGAAAACAAACAACTTGAACTGTCTGTTTACTTTTTGCATTTCATTTACCTGATTCATGTGAAGTACATAAAGCTAATGAAAACCAGTTTCATTTTTGTCTCTAGCTACTTTCATTTTCTGGCTCTCATGCATTGACACAGATTTTAGACGTCATATAAGTATTTATAGTTTTAGACTTCTTAAATAAAAATAATCTAGATTTCTCCTTGAAACTGACTGTGTCCCTTTAACACTAGAAATATAATTGAAAAAGAAAATACACTTTTCACAAAGTATACAGATTATCTTAAACTGGCATGGAAGAAACTGCCTTTTCCACAAACGGCAGTATTTTAAAAGTGATTAAATTAATTTTGTTAATTTTTAATATTATGTAGCTACAGAATCATAAATAGGCAGCATTCAGAGTTTCACTATAAAAATACTTTTGTAAAAGTAGCTCAAATGCTTTCTATGTAACTAGATGTTACATATACAAATAAAACAGGATAATGTATTTACATCTAAGGATAAAGCAGAGGGATCAATATTGAATGCAAGGATTGAACTCTTTAAATCGGAGTGGGGAACCTTTTTTGGGTTGGGGCCACTGACCCACAGAAAAATCTGTTGGGGGCCACACATAAGTGAGAAGCAAAAATACGTGTATTGACGTGGGCCCCGATTCAGAAGGAGAAAGACACTGTCCGCAATCCCCTCGCACACAAGAGCCTACGGGGACCCAGTCTAGTTGATTTAGTGAGCTCCAGCCCCGCGGTGGGAGGAAGGGTGAGCTGGAGCGCTAGCACATGCTCCGCAATGCTGGAGGGGCCACTGAGTCTCAAGGACTAGATCCAGACAAGCTGGGGGCTGCATACAGCTCTGGACCTTAGCTTTAAATCATGATTTGCAGACTTCAATAATTCTGCCAGAGGTTAGGGGGGTCTATATGAAAGGAGTGGGTGAAATTCTGTGGCCTGCAATGTGCAGGAGGTCTGACTAGATTATTATAATCCTTCCTTCTGGCCTCTATGCTTGAAAGGCACATAAAAAACATCAGCGAGAACTGTTGAAATCACTTTAAACTTCCACTATGGAAAAAATCCATTATTTTAACAAAATGCAAAGATTTAAGAGAGATAGGATTGTGAATTAAATGCTACTAGAAGACACAACCACAATAAAATCAGACAGTCAATGTTAGAAAGCCTTTAACATGAACTGTCAAAAACGGGGGGGGAGGGAACTAATCAGACTTTTATCTAAAAAAATTGTTTAATCATTACAAGTAACATGGAAGATCAATCCACCTGAATTATTAAATTAACATATTTTCTTCTATGTGTTCAGTTTATTTTATACTCTTAACAGCACTTTGTATATAGTTGGTTTCACAGTTTTCCTTGTACAGTTAGTTTCCACTGTTGTTTGTGTAAGGTCTTTCATTATAAACTACAAAAACTGACTGGGAGACTCAGGAGAAATGATCTAGCTTTAACAAAACATTTTTGTTTTAAATTGCCTAGATGTCAAGTTGACCATGACCCTTTAAAAAAAATACTAAAACATTAAGGCTTACATTTCTAACAAACATAATTAAAATGGTAGCAAACAGGTTTATTCTATTTTTATCCTAGGACATACTCTCTCACTAACAACCAAAACTGAGTACAGTTGGTTTATAAGTAGCACTTTCTGTGGCTACCAGCAAGAGGCCTTTTGGACTTCTGCTTCACAATACAGGGAGATAGAAATTGATCCAAACAAAGATATAGGTTGAACCTCTCTAGTCCAGCATTCTCTGATCTGGCAACATCTGTAGTCCGGCATAAGGGTGTGAAAGATTAACTGGTTAACGGGCCATGCTTACCGGTTGAGGATAGCCGGCAACCGGGGGGCACTGGAACAGCTCCCCCTCTGCCACAGGCAGGGGGCTGCTCCAGCCTCACAGGGGGCCCGCCAGAGACAGGAATTGCCCCTGTCCACAGCGGGTTCAGGTGCTCCACGGCCAGTGGCTGTTATCACATTCAGAGCAGCCTCTGTCCATGGCAAGCCTGGGCCCACTGTGGACAGGGACTGCTCTGGCAGCAGCATGGAGGTGGCAGCTGGGAGCTGGCAGAGCCAGTCCCAGACCCAGCGTGGAAGCTGGGAATTGGGAGCCAGTGGCAGCACAAGCCCCAGTGCATGGCTGGAGCCAGCTACCAACCCCAGCAAGAGACTGGGAACCCCACGGGCTGAGGGCTGCTCCAGCCAGGCTGAAGCAGTGCCCAGGCCAGATCCTGCTTTAGTTGGTTACATAGTTAAACATTAGGTTAACTCAATGTTTAACCAGTTAACTGATTAACTGGGATTTTACATCCCTAGTCCGGCATGATTTTAGTTAGCTGGATGTTCATTTATCATGGTTGTGGCCAAGTTTTCTGCAGTCCCATAAAGTTTGTTTACAGGGACTACAGAAAACTTGGCCACACCCACAAACCAGTCCTGCCTTTCAGTGTTCTGTGCTGTTATTTAGCCCTAATTTACCCCAAAATGTCTTCTAACAGCCCAGTAAGCAGGGGAAGTGTTGGTAATGCTGCTGAACAATACCAACCTCCTGTGGTTCAGCAAATTCTCTAGTTTGGCACCAGTCAAATCCCGAGGATACTGGACTAGAGAGGTTCAGTCTGTATTACCTTACCCACATGCATGTACCAATTTATATATAAACTGTGGTATGTCTATTAAAACATTAGTTTATGTGTGATAATAACATTCAATGTTATTACACATTTTCACTAAAGAAAAATATTTTGTAATATTCCCTGAAATTGTGTTATGTAAAGCATACTGTCCTCCTGAAAATGAACACAAAGTTATCGGGGTTCTCGTTGACTGTCAGAGAGTTTGTTACTAACTGCACACGGGATATGGAAATTAGATAAAAGGCATTCCTAAACCTCACACTAAAGCACAGCAAGCAAATTATAAAAGGGACCTTCTATTTAAAACCAAACATAGTCCACCTGCACCACATCTGGACGCTGCAGATCACTCCAGCGCTCCCTCGGTTTGTCTGAGATGCGCTGTTGATAGTTGACGCAGCTGCAAGTGGCAGCCTGCCTAACTTCGCTAAAAGTGAACGGAGCACATTCAGTTCCGCCTGAAGCGTGCGGAGAGCGGGGACCAGAGAAGGAAGCTAGCCGGCGACAGCAAACGACAACGCAAAACACCACAATCTTCCCAGCCACCCCCTGTTGTGCCTGCTCCCTTCCTCGCTTCCCTAGCCGGGCCATCCCCAACCCGTCTGAGGCTGTTTGACAGCTCCAGGAAAAAGGCAGCTTCTACTTTCAAACACACTCCGCGGCTGGGTTGGCTGCAGGGAATTGTTGTCTAAACTTTGCGTGTGTGTCTACGTAGACAGAGGTTTGTAGAGTCATCCAGTTAGGGCTAGATCAAGCTTTTCTTTACTCCCCCTCCCCCAGAACACAGCAAGGGACACAGAGGGCAAGCGAGAGCCCTGGAGGAGGAGAGAGATCCCAAGAAGGGCAGAGGAAAGGTGCAAAAGGGAGGGAAGGACTGAGGAAGGGGCCATGCCAGGGAAAAGGGGAGAGAGCGGGTGGGAGGAGGAAAGGGAGAGAAAAGTGAGAGGGAGGGAGAGAAGAAGGAGGCCAAAGGTGAAAAGGGAGAGAGCAGTGGGGGAGGAGGGGAGAGTGCCACGGGCAGAGGAGGAAAAGAAAGAAGAAAGAGGTGAGGGGGGAAGGGACCCTCCCAAAATGGCACTGGGCAGAAGGGAGGGGGCGCTGAGGAGCGAGCCTGTGCTGACAGCTCTGCCTGCCCCCTGCCCCGCTGCCTCTCCCACACGCTCCGAACTTACTTCTTTCTGGCTCTCTGGAAAGGGGAAGCGCCATCTTTGCGAGGCCGGCCCCTAGGTCTTTTGTCTGTGGCTGCTGCTGGGGGGGGAGCTGCGGGCTCGGGGGGCTGCTGCGGCGGCGGCGGCGGCTCCGCCACCCCCGCGGCTAGACTCTTGTCCTCCGTTGACATCCTAGTCAGCAGGACGAGAGAGACACATGGATGAGGAGGAGGGTGGCGATGAGGATCCCGATGCTCCTCCTGCTCCCGATGCGCCTCTCCGCCTCACCTCCGCCTCCTCCACCTCCGCCTC
This sequence comes from Pelodiscus sinensis, assembly GCF_052426305.1. Lineage (NCBI taxonomy): Eukaryota > Metazoa > Chordata > Testudines > Trionychidae > Pelodiscus > Pelodiscus sinensis. Next base: position 246,449,490 of record NC_143053.1, on the reverse strand, counting down.
GCATCGCTGGCCTCAGCCGCCGCCGACCAGCGCAGGTAGCAGGGGGAGCGGCATGGGGAGGCGGGGAGTGTGTGTGTGGGGGGGGGAGGAAGGGGCTCGCGCACAAATAACCGCCCCGCGGAGCGGGCTCGCCAGGGGCGGGGAGGGGGCAGAGACGCGCGGGCACTCCCGCGGCGGGGGCGCCTCGCCTCAGAGGCCCGGGGGACAAGCGGCTGCTCCGGCTCCTGCGCTGCCCGGCTGCTGCGGTGGCCGCCGCTTCATTGTACGCGGCGCCCTCCCCCTGGCGGCGCCCCCGGGGCGGAGGAGGAGCAGGCGGCGGCAGGGGCCGAGGCAGAGAGGAAGTTTTGACAGCTCCAGCTGTTGTGTGTGCCGGGGGCAGAGTCCGGCCGGGCCCCGCTCCCCTCCCGGCCGGGCCGGGAGCAGGAAGTTTACTTGGGGACGGGCACACGGAGGGGGAAGCGCGGGGCCTGCGGCTGGCGAGGGAGCCCGGTGCGGTGGCGGCGGCTGCCCTGGTGTGTAACCCTCGTCAGTGCGACACATAGACACAGAGCCGCTCGGCCTCCTCCCCTCCCCCCGCGGGCCCCACACTGCGCCTGCCCGGCCCGCCCGCCCAGCGACCGTCCCACAGCACAGACACCCCTGCGACGCGCCGCCGACGCTGACCTCACGGGCTCGCTGTCTCTGCCGGGCTGGCGGCGGCTGCGGGGAAAGTGCGGAGCCCGGGAGCCGGGACTGGGCTCGGAGCGTGCGACACCCAGTGCGCTCAGCCCCGCCGTGGCTGCGGGCGGCTCCCAGGGAGCTGGCGCTGGGTGTAGACAGACCTGGCTAAGCAAACACGGCCCTGTAGGGAGCGGGTCTCCGGCCAGGGAGGAAGCAAATGCTGCTCTCGTGTGCACCCCTGTGACGCGGAGCCAGCCAACTGATTAGAGGCAATCCAGCTTGGCAGCCGAGTGGTGGAGAGCAGAATGTAGCCCCAAACGCACACAGCTGTCATTTCCCTGGATAAGCATGTGTGTGTGGTGTTAACACACGCATGTGCTCCTTACACGTCGGCAGGGGAAACCCTGACCCCTCAGATGCAGAGTGTTTAGTACACACCTACGGAGCCCAATGGCGATTGTTCCTTGTGCAACCTCTGCGCCCCGTGTGTATGTGGCAGCTTTGCTCTGAGTCAGGCTGTGTGCACGCAGTGTGCAGGGCCCCGGGAGTCTCTTTGGCATGTTCTGAGGCGCAGCAGTGCTGGAGGGGAGGAGGGCCTAGGAGCTTAGCTCGCATCACAGGAGCGAGCAGGGCTTGGCCCTCTGAGACAAAGTCTGGGCAGCGTGGAAGGTTTCCAGCCAACTCCGGCTGTAACAGCTGCGGCTGCTTGAGGGAGGCGGGGGGGGGGGGGTGTTTGTGCTAATCTCACTCCTCGCTTCCCCCCTCCCCCCCGGGGCAGGGCCTAGCTGGCTGCCTGCCCGCCCGGATTCACTGGGGCTCAGCGCGGGGGTTAAGACTCATTATTACACGGGATTTAATGCGTCCCGCAGCCCGCTGGAGTCGCTCCAAGGAGATCCGCGGCTTGGTGCCCTAATGTCCGGGCATAGGGCGAGGAAGCCGCCCTGGGGAGATGCCGTCATGCCGCATGTATGGGCGTTGGGGCTTGATACCTGAGCAGGACGGGCCGGTTAGCTGCCTTATTTACCCCAGCGGCGCAGCGCACATCTGGACTTTCATCCCGGATCCGCCCCAAACGCGCTGCCCTGGTAGGGAGACTGGGAGGAGGGCAGGAGACGCCTGCTTCCCCCCACCTCTCTGCCTAGAGAGTCAGTTTTGCAGTGTTAAATCTGCCCCTCTTTGCCAGGAAGGACTTTGGTGAATGTGTTTCTGTTCTGGAGATGGTGCCGCTCTCCCTCATTCATTGACACAGCCCTCTCCCCTGTTGCCAACTCCTCAGCAGCTTGCTAGAATATTTCAAGACCACAGCAAACCCTTAACTGTCCACTCTGAGGGATGGTCAGTCTCTCTTCTTTCACAGTGACCTTTACTTTTCTCCCCGGCAAGCCTGGTGCTGTTTCTCCTTTGTGAAAGTAAATTATTCACATCACAAATGCTGAATCATGAAACCGATGTTATGTATGGTAAAGAAAATCCTAGTGTTTGAGTGTGTATATATATGTGACTCAAATATTTTGTGTGCATGTTTAAAAACTTTGCTGAGGAAACCAGAAATTTTGGTGCTCAGCCTCACAAAAGACCCCAAATTAATAACCTCAAATACAACTTGTAAAGTCCTGCATTATGTGGTGGTCCTTATTTTAGGTTTTTATTTTACTTGTGGGCCCCTACTGATTGAGAAGAATGGGCTTGTTACACTAGGCACAACAGGGGCTCGTCTACACTGGCCCCTTTTCCGGAAGGGGCATGTAAATTTCAAGAGTCGTCGTAGGGAAATCCGCGGGGGATTTAAATATCCCCCGCGGCATTTAAATAAAAATGTCCGCCGCTTTTTTCCGGCTTTTAAAAAAGCCGGAAAAGAGCGTCTAGACTGGCCCCGATCCTCCGGAAAAAGTGCCCTTTTCCGGAGGCTCTTATTCTTACTTTGAAGTAAGAATAAGAGCCTCCGGAAAAGGGCACTTTTTCCGGAGGATCGGGGCCAGTCTAGACGCTCTTTTCCGGCTTTTTTAAAAGCCGGAAAAAAGCGGCGGACATTTTTATTTAAATGCCGCGGGGGATATTTAAATCCCCCGCGGATTTCCCTACGACGACTCTTGAAATTTACATGCCCCTTCCGGAAAAGGGGCCAGTGTAGACGTAGCCCAGGAGTATAGCTAGCATTTTGAAATGTGTACATGCACTGGCTGATTTGTTGTCTTTTCCCACCCACGCTGTACCCATGATTTCCTGAGAGCCTGCCATTACACACAACTTGACCACTAACAAAGTAGGAGCAGATAAAGCTAGATCTGTCACCAGTGTCTGCGTAAAAGACCGGATGAAGAACAAAAGGAAAAAAGTGCTCATCTCCCCCCTTCCCTAAAAAATTCCTGCTAGCCACCTTCAGAAATTTTGCAAAAATAAAAGATATTGTTTTTCACATTGAGATAGTGTAAGATGCTAGGGGAGACAAAGCACTCAGGTTACCTCAATGAAGCTAGTTGAGGTCACCACCATAATGCCCAGGGTTTACCACAACTAGCAACAGTGAGGTAAAAACTCCTATTACTAGAACTTTGTATTTGTATTATGATAGCACTTAAGGGCACCAGTCATAGACCAGGATTTCACTGTGCAAGGCACTGTATAAACACGGAACCAAAAATAGTTGTTTACTCCAACAGACTTACAATTCAAGTGTCTTGTCATCATGAGGATTTTATATGAAGACCAGGTCTATACTATAAACTTTTTGTCAGGATAACTGTGTCTGTCAGGGATGAGATGGGCATGATTTATGATCAACATAGCTATGCCAGCAAAATCCTCTATTGTAGACCTAGCTATTCCAGCAAAACTGGGCTTTTGCCAGTAAAACTTATTTCATTATGAGGGACTAGAACATATATACAGGAAAAAATGCAGTTTTGCTGGTATAAGCTGCATAGCACATTACGGCTATGTCTACACTGCCGATTTTGCCGGCAGTGAGTATGCAAATGAGATGTGGGTTAGCATATAGTTGCAGCTCATTTGCATAATTTATGCAAGCTTTTTTTGCACAAAAACAAGCAGCGTGGACGGGGTTTTTTGCACAAAAATTCCTTTTCCTGCCAGATCAGTAAGCCTCCTTTTTGGGGACATAAGGATCTGGCAGGAAAAGGGGTTGCGCAAAAAGGAAACGTCCACACTGCTTGTTTTTGTGCAACCCCCCCCCAAATCGGATTGGCAGAAAATATGCAAATGAGATTGTGATTTATGCAAATGAGTACCTCATTAACATATTTTTTGCTGCAAAAACTCGTAGTGTAGACATAATCTACCAGTATAGTGTACTGGTATACCTATAATATGGCTACGTGTAGACTGGCATGATTTTCCGGAAATGCTTTTAACGGAAAAGTTTTCCGTTAAAAGCATTTTTGGAAAAGCATGTCTAGATTGGCACGGACGCTTTTCTGCAAAAGCACTTTTTGCAGAAAAGCATCCGTGGCCAATCTAGACGCGCTTTTGCGCAAAAAAGCCCCAATCACCATTTGCAGAAAACAAATCTCAGCTGTCTACACTGGCTCTTTTGCGCAAAAGTTTTGGCAAAAGGGACTTTTGCCCGAACGGGAGCAGCATAGTATTTCCGCAAAAAGCACTGATTTCTTACAGTAGGAAGTCAGTGCTTTTGCGGAAATTCAAGCGACCAGTGTAGACAGCACGTTTTTCCGGAAAAGCGGCTGATTTTCCGGAAAAACTGGCCAGTCTAGACACAGCCATACTGAAAAAACCTTCAACTATAGACATGTCCCAAGCCTTACACTAAGCAGCACTCTGCATTTTAATGGATGTTAAGAAGGCTTTTCATTTGTATTTAACTAAATAGAACTACTACTAATAATAATTACTAATAATAATTTGTGCCAATCAAGTCAGAGTCCTTTGAAAATGCCAACTGAAGTTATAAACTCCCAAGCCCCCTCAAAATAAGTGTTTTCAAGTGCCTGCAGAATTGGTTTCAACCTATAACTGAGAGCACCTGCAAGAATATTTAAATGAGGCACATTTCCAGTTTTTGACTTACACATATAAAGTTGTTTTGATGTGCTTAATGACAAACTAGGAGTAAAATTCTAATGCCCACAGATCTGCCAAAACAGGAGTGAAAGGAAGATGGGATCTTGTTATGGAAACCATTAAAGACAAATAAGAACTAGTATGTAAATACTATAGGGTTATTATAGCATTAGAAACAGTATTGTGCAACAAAAATAACAAGGAATAAAATGACTCAAGTTGCTGGTAGTGGGACACAGACACTTTCTCCTTCATGTTACTAGTTCAAATCCAGATCAATCTAATAATGGTTCACTAACCAATATAAAATGAAGAAGTGAGTTGTGCCTATGAAAGCTCATGATACCAGCTACTTGTTTTGTTAGTCTTTAAGGTGCTGCAAGACTATTCGTTGTTTTTTAAGTTTTTCCAGTTGCAGACTAACTCGGCTACCCCTCTGAAGCTTTTCAATATAAAACGAGTTAAGGTTTAATTTTGGTTTCTTCAGGACAGGTGTCTGCATGACTCTCAGAAAAAAAATAGTCACAATGGCATTGCCTACACTAGGATTTAAGGCAGAATAACAATTTAAAATTGTCCTGTAGGGAAAATACTATGCCTTTGACAGTTGCAAAACTGATCACATGAAAGCCTACCAGAGCTTGGCCAGCTAACATGCATCTTAATTAGTGCTGAGTATTTTTCATTCATGTTAAGCTCACACAGTTGAGATAAGATGATGGAAACACACCTTTTTACCCAACAAGGGCAGGTCTGCATTGAAAACACTGCAGTGGACCAGTGGTATTAGTGCTTTTCTCATCAGCATAGGTACTTCACCTCCACAATAGGTAATAGTGCTAGGAAAAGCCTTCCCATCAATATGGCACTGTGTACACTGGAGGTTCGGTTGGTTTAACTGCATCATGCAGGGGTGTGGATTTTTCAATCTTGTGAGGAATGTTAGTTATACCAACCTATTTTTGTAACATAGACCTGGCCCAAGACACATAGGACCCTGCTGTATTCCCACTGGATTTTCATTTAATCGGTTTTGCATATTTTGAAAGCAGAGTACTTTTTCTACACTATGCTTTTAAAATGTATTTAACATGTGTTGACATCAGCCCTTTATACCTTAGTCTAAACAAGGCCTTAGGAATTTTAGATTTTGTCCACACAGGAAAGATTTTTGGTATAAACTAAAGTGTGAATGTAAAACAAAAGTTATACAAATAACTCCATGTAGAAGAGTGGCCTTTTTTGGGAGAGAGGTAGGTGGGAGGGTTAAGATAATTAAAAAAACCACCAGAATAAATGTATTTTCATGGCCAGAGGAAATGGGGCAGGGCTGGAGCTATACTTTTATGACTACACCTATATAATTGTATCAATATGATAGGTAAAATTTTCCTTTAGACAACATCATCTTTCATGGTTGTAAGTTTGCATGTGTTACCTCCATTAAAATGCTTAAAATATTAACAGCACAAATTATTTACAATTAAATCTTCCTATTTGGAACTAATTGATTTTCTATATTAAAATGTGGTATAAATGTTATTCCTTCCAAACACTGGCCCTAATCCTATAAATGCTTAATTAGACATGTAATTAATGATATATGTGAATAGTTCCCCTGAAAGACTAAGATTGCGAAAACAACTCAATCCCCATCATTTCTTAAAACTATCAGTTTATATAATCTCTTTTTATAAAGAAACCTTTGGCAGAACCTAATGCATGCGATTCTATTGAGAGAGGGTGAGAGAGAGAGAGAATTTGAATGTTAAGCATTGAAGTTTATTCTGACTTTCATTCTGTTGTGGAGAAGGATGGGACCAAGGAGGGCACACTTTCACAAATAAAGGACTGAGCGCTTTTCTTTTTGATTTTCCTGACTCGTTTGAAAATGTGTGTCCTGGCAGTTGGTGGTGTAAGGACACAGGGAGCATGGCACTGCATCCCTGACCATTTTGGCTAATAGCCATTGATGGACCTATCTTCCATAAATGTATCTAATTCTTTTTTTAACCAGTTATACTTCTGGGTTTCATATCACCCCTAGAAATGAGTTCTACAGACTATGCATTGTTTGGAGAAGTAGTACCTTTTGTTTGTTTTAAATTTGTTGCCTATTAATTTGATTGAGTGACTCCAGTTCCTGCGTTATGTGAAGGAGTAAATAATACTTCCTTATTCACTTTCTCCATCCTGTTCATGATTTTATAGACTTCTATCATAACTCCTCTCATCTCTTTTCTAAGAGAAAACCCACCTCCCATCATTTTTAATCTCTCTTCTTATGGAGGCTGTTCCATATTTATACTCATTTTCATTGATCTTCTCTACACCTTTTCCAATGTTAATGTATCTTTTTTGAGATGGAGTGATGAGACTTAACTATCTCCACCTCGCTGATCATCCACTTTTCCAGATCACTTATTAATACATTGAACAGCATAGGTCCCAATACAGATCCTTGGGAGTCCTGGGTACTTTACCCTCCATTGTAAAAATGGCCCATTTATTGCTACCCTTTGTTCCCTATTTTTAACCAGATATGGATCCTCAAGAGAGACTTCCTTCTTATCCCATGACTGCTTATTTTGCATAAAAACCTTCTAAAAGTCCGAGTAAGCAATATTAATTGGATCGCCCTTGTCCACATCATTGTTTCCCCATCATATTGTGTTTATCTATCTGTCTAATAATTCCATTCTTTGCTATAGTTTCAACCAATTTACCTGGGATTGAAGTTAGGATTACCTGCCAGTAATTAGCAGGATCACCTCCAGAGTCTTTTAAAAAAAATAGTCAATACATTAGCTATCCTCCAATCATCTGGTACAGAGACTTACTTAAATGATAAGTTACATACCACAGTTAGTAGTTCTGCAATTTCATAGCTGAGTTTCTTCAGAACTTTTGGGTAAATATCATTCCATCCTCATGACTTATTATTGTTTAATTTTTCAGTTTGTTCCAAAACTTCCTCTAATGACACCTCAGTCTGGGACACTGCCTGAGATTATCCCCTAAAAACAATGGCTCAGGAGTGGCAATCTCCCTCACATACTGTACAGTGAGGTAAAGTTGAAGGCATGACTCTCCAACTTCATAGGAAGGAAGAGCTTGGACATGTCCATTGAGAAATGGGTGCAATCTGCCTATTAATGGGCATATATTATATTGGCCATATATTGGCCAGGCAATAGCCTCTACCCATAGGTCTTTCAGCAGACTGTGCACAGAGCTGGTGTCAGCCCAGAAAGTTGGTGTAGATTAAGAGCAAATGCTGCTTATCTTTTAGTTTTCACATCAATGGAACTACATCTGTGGGTAAGAAGAGCAGTTTAACAGGCTAGCTAGCCCCTTATATGAAACTAGGCTCAAGGTTCCTGTTTCAGTCCAGGTGCTATCAATTAAGACAATTAAGAAGTCTGGGCAGGACCTGTGGTTTCTAAAATGTGAGTCAGGAGTTGAGAGTTCATAGAGACAGAATGGGTTGGGGAGAGAAGGTTGATAGCAGAAGAGGAATTTGCTGTCTAGAATCAGGCCTGGAGAGAGCTGAAAGAGGAGGCAGCAGCTGAGGGAGATACCTGTTGCCTCTAAGCCAGAGAGTTAGCACTAAGGGCCAGAGAGGGTTGAAGGAAGGGGGGAGCAACAGATGTTCTGAACTGCTGATGTCTCTTGTGAGAGAATGATCTTAAGGAACAGTGAGAGAGCTGGGGCTGCAGGGTGTGCTCCCAGCTGAGTGAGTTGTACTTTAGTAGGAAAGGCTGGGGTCCTGGCTGCACACTGAAGGAGTCTAGCTCTAGTAGATGATACTGTGGTATGGTGAGAACAAGGATTATGGTGATATGCACTATGTTTTGGGAATTCTATTATAGACTATTCACACAATATTTTTGTAATAAATTGGCTCTCAGGAGGGATATTCTTTCAGTAAGAGCCTGAAGGGGAGCCCTTTGGTTTAGCCAAGAGGAAAACTGAGGCAAGGGGTCACTTGCAGGGCTGCCAGGGAGGAGGATACCACATGTTTACAAGCAACATTTTGTTCTCCTTCAGCAAGTACATTTATGGGGTCATGACCCCTGTTCTTAGGGTCCAGCCAGAATGTAGCTTTTTACTTGTTAACTCAGAACAATTTTCTCTATATACATTACGGAAGCACAGTCTCCTTAGTTAAGACTGCTGAAATATGCAATGTTACATATAATCTGTCTGTGATCTATGTTATATTCCAGCCTCTAGCAAATACTTTTTGCAAGTCACAGACCCTTGATGAAAACATGATTTTTAATGAAAATCCTGACAGCCTTAATTACAACAGAGCAAACATTACCCTTATAATATAATTTTTGTCCTTAAGCCATGAAAAGCTTCCTAAGAGGATAGATTTGCTTTTGTTTACCAGTGATGAGTTTTATAGAAAAACTCTTATATGGCTCTTCAGATTTGGGGGGATTTTTTTAAACCCCTGTGTTGCTCTGGGGGCAGATTTCAAAGGACTTCTTAATTGTTTACTGGATTTAGGAACAAGTCAGGGAAAGAAGAGATGGAAACCAAGGAGGAAAGGGTGGAGAGGGAGCGAGCTCTGTAAAGGGTACACAGAGGAAATCTGGAGTAGTGGGGGCTGCCAGCCTTGCAGCTCAGCGAGAGGTACCAGGAAGGGGGAGCTGAGCTAACTACCAACCTGTCAAATCCACTTTAGGCAAACTAGGTCAAGCTTCTCTCCCAGCCAGGGGTTCCCCTCCCCCGCGTGGCACTGGGCAGGGCAAAGTCTTGGTCTAATATTCAGACAGAATTTGTCGTGTGTAAACGTCTCTCCTTTAGCTTGGGGAGCCAACCACCGAATGATTCCCAGAAAAAGGAGCCTCCAGGCAGCCTTTCCCAGTCCCGCACATTTTTTTCTGTCGTTTTCCTTCCTTGGCCCGTTCCCCCGGCCGTGTGGGCGGAAGGAGAGGGTTTGAACGGGTAGGGGAGAGAAGCGGGGCAAGAGCAGAGGGATCTGTAGCTTTCCAACTCTTCTCACTCACCCGCCCTGCTGCTCGGAACAGGGTTCCCTTCGAATCAATGGCAGCTGGGTGGGAAGCCTTGGTTTCTTGCAGGCAGGGGGAAGGGTGAATGGGGGTGGGGGAGAGATCATGGCAGCGCAGAGCCCTGAATTCTGCCCCTCGGTTCGGTGGCTAAGCTCGATCTTATCTAGTTGGATTCGTGTTTGTGAAAGTGTCGGAGGTTGGGGGGGAGGGGGACGGGCTGTCATTTATTCTGGCAGTTTTGTGCGCCTTTCCACCCCTCCCCCCCGTAGCAATCTGTGATCAGAGACCCTCAGAGCCATACGCGATCGGTGTGTCTACTCGCTGGGACAATTTTTTTTTTTCGCAGTTTCCATAAGGTGTCCCTTATATTTGCAGAAGCTGAAATATGACAGAGGCACTACTTTGTGTGGAAGGATCAAGATTGAGGTGGTGCGTCGAAAGCAATACACTGTAGTAGGAGCTGCGATGGGTGTTTGCAAGTGTTCACTGGAAACCCTCATGAGCCTCCTGTCTTTCTCTCTCTTTCCGTCTTTTTGCGGGGCTCTTTTTAAAGATAAAGCAGGGCTATCGCATCATGTAAACGTCCATTATCAAATGATGAATTGCAAGCACCTCTTTATGTTTGCTAAACCAAAGAAACAACAAAAACAAAAAGCATGTGACACGGACCATGTTGACAGTGTTTGACAGCTGTAGCCAGTAAGTACAATAAATACATTCACTTTGTATCAGCTAACTACTTTGATAGAAAGCAATATATTTCCACTTGAGCCAGCAAAATTTGCATTATCTAAAACTTAAATTGCAATCTATACCCTGTACACAGTACACTTGTTCAAGTATCACTGTGCAACTTTCACACCATCTGCTTTTAATAGCAAAGACTTGCTATTTGTGCCAATATGTCTGTAATAAACAACTTTTCAGTTCCTCAGCAAAGTTAGAAATTCTTCTTTTGAGACAGTACAATTACAATAACTATTATTAAAATGACATTATAAAGCCTGAATAGATTATTGTTTTTCAAAATAAGTGAATATCAATGTTTATCAGTTCTACTCCATGTCTTTAGTTATTAATTCATACTTACAATATTAATTCATACTTTCAATTTTTCAAATCATTTGGATGTGAAAGTAAAATGTAATTAGTTTTTCATTATCATTAATCACCATCTAAAAGAGAAAGTAGATTTTTGTGTTTGTCCTGATAAATTTACATGTCAAATTTTCAAAGCAACTTTATTACCATAATAATTTTCTATCAGAAACATGGTAGTTTAATGTATGACATGGTTATAATGTATGCTTGTGATTTATTGCATCTTCCCCATCTTCAGGGCCACATTTATATGTTACCTGCCCCTATGCACATCTCCAGTGCTCCCCTCCACCCACCTACAGCTGACCTTTGTGTTTTCTGTTTAAACAAAAAACAGAAAAAGAAACTTTTGACTCTCTTTTTACTTTTTTGTGTCCCTTGAATGCTAGTGCCACTAAGTTTGTGCCTACTGTGCCTAATTGGGAATCTGGCTGTACCCATCCCCTCTCAAAGCAGCAAATCTACATGATCAAAAGAGTTAGGATAAGCAATTTGCCTCTATTTAATTGATCTGAGAGGCCTGATATGAAGGAGGAAAATAAGATGCAAGGATTTGTGTTTTTACTAGCACACACTCAGGATTACTATCACCTGTTTCCACTGAGGAATGTCCGTATTCTTATACAGCCTAAAACCATACATTAAGATTGTTTTTGTTTAAAGAAAAAAAAATATAGCTATGTTATTAATATCTTGGGTTCCTGTGCTGTGTTAACCAGCCTGGTATCTTACAGCTCTATACAAAAATAGACGTGATAAATCAATAGTATCTTTAAAAATCGTGTTAGATATATATTTATAAATGTTCCTAATACATCTTAAAACACATGCAGTAATGGTCCAGAAACAGCCTGTGTAATAGGCAGTGTGCAGAAGAGCGTGTGGAAATATCGAAGGGGCAATCAGAATCCTCTCCCCCCTCCCCACATATGCTGCTACTCCCCCCATGAAGATCTGAGAGTTTGATTTCATCACTTCTTTGGCTGTCCCCTATCCTGTTTTTCCCCAAGCTCCTGTACAATGAGGCAGAAGGAACATCTGTAAACCACATTCTGTCCCACTGTGCTCTGCAAAAAAGTACCTGTTTCATGTGTTAAAGGCCTTCAACATCCATGAGGGGAAGAGGGAAATATGGGATTTCCTTAAAGAGCATAAGTGATGGATTAACATAAAAACATAACAAAAGAAAGGGCTGTATATCCATTGGAAGGAAAGCACTGAAGTAGGTACCACTTAACATCACAACATATTAATTTTACTTTTTCATTTCTTCATGGATTTTTGTTTCCCTAGTTTCAGCTGGCTCTATTCTCCATTTATATAGTGTCTATACAAATGACTTGCTCTGTATACCTTACTGGTAAATTCTTTTTCATGCTGGAATGGCAAAAGTAATTATATTTATAAATGGAATGACTGTTTTGCCTAAGCACCACATGTATAATTCCTTTTTGTAAGGCGGATTTTTATAATTCCTCCAAAAATGTCTTGGCAAAGACCAACCCCACCACTTGGTAGTGTGAATTGAACTTTTGGGACAGAACTCAGCACTCTTATTCCTTGGGTCAGTAGCCACTATAAGCATCACAGAAATTATCCTTTCCCTGAAGAGAGCAGTGGAGATACTGTAGTCTGTGTATGGCTATTAAACACCCCCAGCAGCTGGTCTAGAAGAGTGCCCTCTTGGTCTCTGCATTAACTATTGAATACAAGGCAGTTTGAAATCTGATATATTCTCTGGCGGGGATGGATATAGTGTGTAGGAGAAGACACTAAACCCTGCTCTTGCTGTGGGATCAACTGATGATCTACTAGGCTAAAAGAAAACAGATTGTTCCACAGTGAAAGGGCGAATGGCCTAGAATCCTGCTTAATCCACTCTAATTTCTTTCTCATCCTGCTTTTCAGGAGGAAGGCAAGAGCTCCCTCTCTTCACCTCAGTAGAATAGGTAAAAGGAAGTTTATACTTTCAAACCTGGGGCTTCACTTGGAAATGTTGATCCAGCCTGACCTGCCTAACTCCCTTCTTTGTTCTATTCCTCTTCCTAAGTTCTTTTTCTCTGCTTCTTCCTTCAAACATAGCACTGTCTCCCTTACTCTCAAAACTCTTTTGATTTCCCCTCCCTCTCCAACTATTGTTTCTCTTCTGCTCTTTTCCTTCAGGCTTATCCAATTACTCAGTGGCATCAACTTCTGCTCCAAGGAGTGAGATGGTGGAGAGGATCCTCAGCTGACACAAATTATTATAACTTTAATGAAATGAACAGTACTATGAAATTCACAGTAGCTGAGGATCTGCCCAATTATTCCTTTTCAGTCAGACTTCTGCTATGTATGAGCCACTGAAGTTACTTATAGATTTTTGGAAACAACTTTAAAGAGATGGAAGGGAAGGGATTCCTTACATAAACATCAGGAGATACGTATGTGTTAATGAGACTTTATTAAACAAGATCTCATGAGAGAAGGCTATGCTTTGGAAATCTAGTTGTTTCCCACAAAGGAAACTGACATATGGGTTCCTCCAGTTGCCAGACAGGGAACCTACCCTTTCACAGCATACTTGACTCCTTTATAAACTGACTGTGACTTCTACTGTCAAGGACAGCACAAAAGACCCAATTTGAAATCCTAGCCCCAGTGAAGTAAAAGGGAATTTTGCCATTTATTGCAATGGATCCATGATTTCATACACCCTAGCTTTTTTGTCATGCTGATTGCAACCAGTAGCAGTATGTTAGAAATTGGAACCCTTATACAATATCACTCTGTTGCTAGGCTGACACTGGTAGAAGATGAATACTGAACAATCTATATAATAAGATTCCAGGAATGTCACTCTAAAGCCTAAAATGTCAGAATCCGTGTACATCAATGGAAACAGCTACCAGAATGGTTGAAAACCCTTTATTGTTTAGAATATCACCAGTTTCAGTCATCACTGGGATTCATGGTCTGTCACCAGCCAGTTTAAGATTTCATCTAGTTTGGGCTTTTTAAAAACACACATGGCTTTACAAATTACAGCTATGTGACAGCATAGGCTTTCAGCTACTAGTATTTCCTATCATGAGTAAGGAATAGATTTAAAGAGACTAGATTTTATGTTAACTCACTTTCAACCATATGAAGAGTTTTAAAAGGCCATTACTCTTGGTCAGTAATGAATAAAAGTGGAGGCCTCTTAAAAGTTCCTGATTATCTGGAGTATTTACTCTCCTCTTCCTGTGTAATCTGTGAAAGATAGCAAAATACACAGATCTTTGGCTCTCATTTCAGAATCAACTTAAACTGTGTTTTAGTATCTTATATGAACAATCCCAAAGTTGGTATAGTCTCTTATATTCATCTTGTCTAATTGATATGACGTCCTTCCACATTTCCACTGAGTTAGACTTGTCTGGAGAGAGATTGATGTGGGTTTGTCACTGGTCAAGCAGTGTGTAGCAGGCATTCCCAGCTTTTGTTTTCTCCTGAGGTGGGTCCCTTTGGCCTTATATCATAGCTAGGGTTACCAGGTGGGTTAAAAACAAATACCGGACTCACTTGATCTCAGCTGGTGGGGGGGGGGGGGGAACGGGAGGACCAGCAGGGAGGGGAGAGGGGCTGGCCGGGAGGAGGTGGGGGGGAACCAGGTGGCGGGAAGCAGGGCTGGCCAGAAGGCGGTCGGGGGGAGCGGAGCTGGCCGGGGGAGATTGGGAGGAGGGAGGGAGAACCGGACGGCGGGAAGTAGGGCTGGTCAAGGGTAGCGGGACTGGATGGGGGAGATAGGGAAGGGTGGGGGGACCGGCCAGCAGGGAGCAGAGCTGGCCGGGAAGGATTAGGAGGAGGGAGGGAGAACCGGCTGACGGGAAGCAGGGCTGGTCAAGGGCAGTGGGGCTGATGGGGGAGATCGGGGGGGGGGGGGACCGGCCAGCAGGGAGCAGAGCTGGCCGGGAGGGGGCTGGAGGGGCAAGCGGGGGGAGAGAATCGGCCAGCAGGGAGCCAGACTGATCCAGGTGCAAGAATGAGCGAGTCCGGCTCTGGGAATTCCATCCAGCCCTGGCCCCGCGGCGTGGTTGCATACTGCCTGGCTGGTAGACACACTCACACAGCATGAGCATGTCTACCAACCAGGCAGTTCGCAACTAGGTACTGATAGTTCTAATAATAATAAAACTTACCTAATTAGAAAATACCGGACATTTTATATGTCCAGTATTTTCTCAATTTGTTTCCTGGACAGAACCCTCAAATACCGGACTGTCTGGTTCAAAACCGGACACCTGGCAACCCTAATCACAGCTGGGAGCAAGCCTCCCAGAACCCTAGAAATAACACTGGGGATAATGTAGTTCTGGTGGCAGCTTGGACTCTCCAGACTAATTTTGCTGGTCTCACCACTGGCCAGCCCAAATCTCCCCTGCAGCTACAATAGCCACACTGCTAGTTTTAGCATACTAGCCTGAGCCCAACTAGCAGGAAAGTATCTGTCTGCTCAGGATAGCTCACCCTCGGATGCAGCATAAACATGATCTGAACAAGTTTAAACTTTATAGGGTATCCCAAGCCATCCGTAACTGGACAGGCCCTTTTTTTGACATCGACTGGACAAAAAAAGGATGTGAACACATTGGAAAGATTCCAATGGAGAGCAACAGAAATGAGTAGAAGCACCTGACTTATGAAGAGAGGCCAAGGGATTTGCGTTTATTTAGTCTACAGAAGAGAAGAGTGGATGAGGGGGAGGATTTGTTAGCAGCCTTCAAATACCTGAAGGGGGTTCCAAAGAGGATGGAGAGAGGCTGTTCTCAGTGGTGACAGATGACACAATGAGGAGCAATGGTCTCACATTGCAGTGCCGGGGTGTGTGTATGGGGGGGGAGGTCTAAGTTGGATATTAGGAAAAACTATTTCACTAGGAGGGTGGTGAAGTACTGGAATGGGTTACCTAGGGAAGGGGTGAAATCTCCATCTCTAGAGGTTTTTAAGTCTCCACTTGACAAAGCCCTGACTGGGTTGATTTATTGGGATTGGTCCTGCTTTGGGCAGGGGGCTGGATTTGATGACCTTCTGAGGTCTCTTCCAACCCTAGGATTCTATGACTCTTCATTGTCCCTTCCCCCTGGGCCAACCGTAAGTTCTATCCAAATGAAACAGTGCTCAACAGAATTGTGCTCCTCTTTCCAGAATAGCAGGTCCCAAGGCTTCTCTCCTGAGAGTCTCTCAATAGCACTCGGAGCTACAAGTAAAATTAAACGCCACTGGAATGTCTTCTGCTCTTCTTTAGGCCTCAGATTGTCACCCGTCTTGAGCTTCCCTGTAGCTCTTACTTATCTTCAGGAACACCAGCCTGCCAGGACAGCTTTCTTGGAGCCTCTTCCCTCACTGCTCAGATTAATTGTTCTCCTCTAGCACCCCCCTCATTCTAACATCCAGTCCTGGGGTGGCAGGGCTAATTGAACAGACCTGGCTAGCTTCTTAGTCCTGAAAGGGGCAGGCTGCTGCTGCTATATTACAGGGCTGAAACAAAATTCAAAGATGATTGTGCAGTTTCCTGTTCTGGAATTTTAGATAGATATTTACTGAGAAAATCAGACAAGATTCTGATTCCAGATTTTTCAAGGATACCTAACCAGCCTGAGATCCCTGAGATTTCAAGTCTCATTCTATTTTCCAGTATTACCAACTCTGTAAGTCAAGTCACTGTGGTTAGCCAACCTTGTTTTCTATGTCTGTGGTAAAAAAAAAAATTAAGTCCAGGAGCCTAACCTCAAAGTCTCCCCCACACCACTCACAGCAAGAAAACAAAGATGACAGTGCATTTCTTTCTTTAGCCTTTGTAACAGGGTTTTTTAAAAGAAAGGGCATGTTTTAATCACAGTGGGCCCCATGGCATCAGCACTAGAGTCATAGGATCAAATTCTGTAGAAATTATTGGGACTTTGTCATAAAAAATTATATTAACTTTACAAATCAGTTTACTCTGGAATTGCAAACACTAAAATGCCTTAACCTTAACGGTATCCTATGGCTTGGTGTCACTACAGGACAAAGTTATGGTTGTTTGGATGCCTTAGCTGTGCATTTTGGTACTATACCATATTTGTATATCTTGTAGATTAATCTTTATAATGTATCTGTGTGGATTATAACACCATTCTCTTACTTCCCAGCCCCTTTAACTCCAGCTTAATATTTTCATGGAGAAAATCCCTTGTTTTTAAATAAAACTATTAAACTTTTTATAAATGAACATTAAACAAGAAACTCCATCAGATCCAGCTATCTTGCTAATCACAGTACCTAATGAGTTGAAGAGATGTAGCATTAACCTTACATCAATTTAAATATTTATCTTGTAATTCAGTATTCTCTAGTATGCTCCGGCTGCTTATTATCACTGGTGCGATGGCCAGTTAAAGTAGGTTTACAGCTGCTTGGCATCAGTGGAGTAGCACAAAGCAAGTGCTAGGCCATGCTAATGAACCTGGCTTTTAACTAGCTAGTACTCAACCATGGAATTAAAAGTCCAGTGACAGGTGAGGCCACTTCAATTACTAGGATTGCCAGCTCTCCCAGACCAGACAGACTGTATGCCATTGCAGTAAATGGCATCCAGTCCAGAGAGTTGGCCATCATATTAATCTACCAGTGAGAACTCTTCACATTTAGATTCACAGTTTATATGTATACAGTCCAGTAATACTAGTGACTCATCCAACCAATAAAAATTAAGCATGCAAATGAGCTGGAGGAGAACAGCTGTAACTTGGTTGAGTTACCTCTGATACCACTACGGTACTATTTAAGAGTGATCTGAGTTATTAACCTGGCCCAATCTGTTAGATACAATTATTAATTACTTAATTACTTAATTACAGCCTAATTGCAACAAGTGCAGCCAGCATACAGGATTTCAATAAGGTTTAACAATATGTCAATTGAAGTGTCTGTATTCTTTATTAAGACCACTTGTGACACTAGTGGTCTGAGAGTAAGTGCTAAATTTCTTTAGGATCCATTTTTTAATGAACTTTAATTTATACTAATTATCAGATTTACTTTTAAGTTCTCAAAATAATAGTTCTTCATTAATTCTGAACATTTGGGGAGGATATACTATAATATTCATATAAAACAAAGCTGAATTTCTCTTCAGTGAAAAACTCATTGCATCCTCAACTCTAGAGTTGCAAATAATGCTTCCATAATTCCATATTAGCACTGAAACCCACATCCACAGAGAGTATGTCTACACTGCAATTAAAAATCCACGTCTTACCTGTACCAGCTGTCTTGGGCTTGAGCTAAGGGGTTGTTCAACTGCAGTGTAGATGAGATGAGAGGGCAATTAAACATCACCTTCTCTTGTGCCCTGTGAGCCTGGCTCTTTTGACACAGGCCAGGTGTGGGTGTCTAACTGCAGTGTAGACACACCCAAAGAGGATTAGGTACAGTAATATTCACTTTCATGGCATCTAACTTTTAGGGGCCTAGAAGCTCACAGGATCATCATAGTGATCCACAAAGTCTGATTCAGATATTCTGGCTACCCATGCAAAAAATGGGGAGAGACAGATGCCTTAGAAGGGAATCTACTAAAGCCAGCAATACTAGGTGGAAACCATCTAAGTTAGGCCATGGGTTAGGTCATAGTTATGTGCATAAGTCTGTGTTGGAGGGAGGCCTCTGTATGTGCTTAGTGATCCACAGCCAGGAGGAACCTGCTGCCTAGCGTCAGGTACATTAGGCAACTAAGCTATTTCTTGCAGGAATGAGTTATGTGTCTGTCTTGCTCTGCACAAAATGGATGGAGGAAGTGACAGCACCCACTCTGTTAGTATAGCTATGTGGTTAGAGCACTCATCTAAGACATGGGAGTCTGAATCTCAAATTTAATTTGCCCTATCTTCCTGAGTGGGAAGAGGACTTAAATAGGACTTTCCTACCTCTTGGGGGCGAGTGCTTTAACAACTGGGCTATCTATAACTTTGTCATCTCTATGATGAATTATGCTCTAATTAAGGCAAGCTCTGAGCATCCTCTGGGAGCTTTAGATGTGGAATGCAGTGGCCTTTTGAGTAGATTTGGTCAATTCTAGCATATGACACCTGAACTCCATCTGCTACACTGGCTATCTCTTCAGTACTGAGCTTTACACCGGGGCTACATCTACACTGCCCTCTCTTGCACAAGAAAATATGCAAATGAGGCAAAGCGGTGAATATCACCGTGCCTCATTTGCATACTTAATGAGCCACCATTTTGCACAAGGGACTTTTGCTCAAAAAGGAGCCGTCTACACAGCTCCTATTTGCTCAAAACCCCCCTCTTGCGCAAGAGCCGTTCTACCACTTTTTTTCAGGAAGAACGGCTCTTGGGCAAGAGGGGGTTTTTGCACAAAAAGGAGTGGTGTAGATGGCTCCTTTTTGCGCAAAAGCCCTTTGCTCAACATGGTGGCTCAGTAAGTATGCAAATGAGGCACAGCGATAGTCACCGCTTTGCCTCATTTGCATATTTTCTTGCACAGGAGAGGGCAGTGTAGACGTAGCCTAGAACTTCAAAGTTACAAATACTTGGGGAATGGAGGTTGTTTGTAACTCTGAACAAAACATTTTGGATGTTCTTTTAAAAGTTTACAACATAACATTGACTTAATAAAGCTATGAAATCTTAGTATGCAGAAAAAAATGCAGCTTTTTATCATCTTAATTTAAATGAAACCAGCACAGACACAGTTTCCTTACTTTATCATTTTTTAAAACTTTCCCCTTTTTGGTAGTTTACATTTAACGCAGTACTGTACTGTATTTGCTATTTTTGTTTTTCGGTGTGTGTGTCTCTGCAGCTGCTTGATTGTGTACTTCTGATTCCAAGGAGGCCTGTGGTTGACCAGTCAGTTTGTAACTGTGGGGCTCATAACTCTGAGGTTCTACTGTATTTACATTTAACTATGAAGCCTTACCTGGTATGGAACTCAGTTATTAAATAATCCAGGATGATTGAAATTGGCATTGAATGAGGCAGCCAGCAGCAATAGAAAAATCTCTTCCATTTCTACAGCCAAGTAGTGTGGATTGATCTTCTTGCTATTCAGTACAGCAGCAAGTTTTTAACCCTGTAAATTATTGAGGAATCATGCCCTGAGGTCGAGAACTGTTAAGGAGAAATGAAGCATGTGGAGGAAATGAAAAATTATTGGGAGCTTGAACTGTAGTTGGACACAGGTGAAGTAAGTAAAGGTACCAAACTTGGCTTGGCCAGCTCAGCTCTATAAGGATAACTCTGTCCTACCCAATCTTGTTCCTCATCCTTAGCATCAGTGACATTGCAGGAAATTGATAGTTCCCATCTTCCAAGATAGGAAAAAAAATCTCCCAAGGAATGGTGAATCAGAACCCCTCTTCTGAAGAACCCAGAAAACTGAGCAGGATGCTATCTCTTGAAAGTCTGTGAGCTACCAAATCTTTTCTTATTTGTTAGTGTAGATAAGTCCAGGGATTGTAAAATTGCCCTGGAATCCTTCTAGAGAGCGCAAAGACTCATCCTGTGGTTTCCAAAAGTGGTTAACAACCATAGTGTTCTGCACTTCTCTCAGGAACCTCAAGAGATGCAGCCATGATGTCCTGTGCATAACCACCACTGTGGAGATAGACCTGGCAGTGCACCTGCAACTCATATATAGCCTGGGAATCCAGCATGAAGTTGGGATGTTAAATTGCAGGTAGTTGACTAACTGAATAGTTGATGTATTTTGCATCGACTATTCGACTAGTTGATATGGCGTCTCCACCTTTGAAGTGTAGAAACAGCCCTAGGGCTTTTGCTGCACTTTAAAGGTGAAAGTGCCACGTGGAGCCCGGGGTCAGCTGGGGTCTGCCTGCTGACCCTGGGCTCCATGCGGTGCTGCCGCTTTGAAACGCCGCTGTGGGAGCCCAGTGTCAGGCTCGTTCCGGTGTTTCAAAGTGGCAGCACCATATGCAGCCCGGGATCAGCTGGGGAGTCTGGCCCCAAGCTCCATGCGGCACTGCCGCTTTGAAGTACCCCCTTCTCTCCTCCCCCCCCTTGCTGCCTCTTTCTAATAGAGGCAGCAAGGCGCGGGGGGGGGGAGGGGAAGCAACTAGTGGACAAGCTTGTTGACTATCCAATAAACATTTGCTTAATGGATAGTCCACTAGTCCTTCTCATCCCTAGCATGACAAGGCATATGGTGCTTGCCCAGGCCAAACAGACACTTGTAACTGAATCTCTGGTCAAGGGCTCAAGGCATACCTGAAGTGGAGCACCCACAGGGATGCCACTCAAACAAGAACTATAGCATTTCCATGGCAAATTTCAGCTCCTCTCCAGGAATAGAGAAAATAGATCACGATAACCTGAACCCATAATAAAGTCTTACCAGATTATGGGTATGTTCACCAGTGGTCTCAATGCAGCTTTCACATTTCCTTGAAAAGAATTCATTAAACTGAAAAAAGCTGGCTTGAAACCAGTCTCTTTCTATAATGGCTTCCATAATTTGCTTCAAGGGACACATTTATAGTCACTGAGATTTTTTTAATAGGTTTAGTGCAAGATGAAGGGTTGGTTCACTGTCGTAACACTGTAATGAATGTTGGTTGCCTGCCACAGCCAAATATTTTTTCCAGCATTTCTACACAGTACAGCCTTTTCTGTATGGACTTTCTCAAGAATATGCAATAGCATGATAGCTGTAGTCTCTAGGACCACAATGATATAATTTCCAGTTTTGTTTCAGGAGCTCCATCTTCAATGTTAATACTTTCAGACACAGCCAGAACATTTTCTAATACTGTACTTTTTCTAATCTTGATCTTTTCAAGGGCTTGAGCATTTCAGCTACTTCTTTTTATTCGTCTTTACTTTTCTGCAAATTTGGAAGGACTTGGATTGTGAGAAGAAGAATTCTCTGCCTAGTGAGCAGCTTTGATACTTTGTCAGATGGCCAGGACTATGGCACACTAATATTTTCAAAATGACTCCTTATCTTACATCTTTACATAATTTTATAGTATAGAACAATGCCTAATTCATGTACCTTCTCTTCCCACACTACTAGTTCAATGTTAAAAAAAAAGGTAAGAAGTTTGCACGTGTAACATTCCTATGACTTCTGGAATGTTGGAAAAGAGCTTGGGTGTTGACCATAAAATCTCATAAATTCAATCTGCAACTTTTCCTCCAAAAGGGGAGCTCTTCAGAACAACAAACTGGAGTTGTTTGGGTGCCTAACTTTGTTGGATGCTTCAAAAATCTCCCCTTAAAAACAAATACAATCTGAAACAGTCTTTATAACAGGAGAGTTGAGGTAGTGAGATTCACAGGATCAAAAAGGGAGCTTCTCTACCACCTGAATGACTTTTGAATTTCATTTTTTTCCCTTTCACATCAATAAATACAATAGGGAAGTCTACGTGTAATTAACTATACAATTAACCATTAAGCTTAGGTTTATCAGTTAACCTTCTAGACTACACACATCCTACGCAGCAGCCTCTGTATTTGCGGAGCTCAGACCCCCCCCTTAGATAGAGGCTGTTGCCACCCCACGCTGCTGCCACTGTATCAGAGATAGCAGTCGGGACAGCAGGCAGCTGGTTTGCATGGGGAGCTGTTTTTTAAACCAACTCCCATTGTGAACTGGCTCCCCCTGCCACCCTGCACTGCTGCCTCTGATTCAGAGGAAGCAGTGTAAGGTGGCAGGGGGCTCCTCAGGAGTGTGGTTGGAGTGCACTGGCTGCTGGTCCCACCCCTGGGATTATTGAATAGTCATGTAACCACAAAGATTTCATGTGGTTACACGACTATTCAATTTCCTGATAGCTAACTTCCCTAAAATATAACCATGAAGTATGTCTGATGCTGGCCTCTTCCCTTTTAACAAGAGGGGATATGATGTATGAATATGTTCAAATTGAAATACCTCTCTCTCTAGACTAATAACTTTCAATTCCAGGACTACGCCCACCCCTCCCAAAACAACAACTTTCAAGTAATAGCCACTACCCAAGACCACTTAAAGAAGGCCCCTGCTATTTTGCATTTTCACACAGTGGAAGATTGGAGAACATAATAAACCTGGTGCAGGAAGTTAGAGTTGGAGGTGTGATGAATTGTTACATGTCAAAAGCGACGAGGAGTCCTGTGGCACCTTATAGACTAACTGAAGTGTAGGAGCATAAGCTTTCGTGGGCAAAGACCCACTTCGTCAGATGCATGTCTCTGACGAAGTGGGTCTTTGCCTTCGAAAGCTTATGCTCCTACACTTCAGTTAGTCTATAAGGTGCCACAGGACTCCTCGTCGCTTTTGCAGATTCAGAGTAACACGGCTACCCCTCTGATACTTGTTACATGTCAAGTCCTTCTTTAGCCCTCACAGAAACTCCCAATGATTTTAGTCTTAGCAGTTCTGAAAATATCAGAAAGGATGGGATTGGTGGTTTCTCTAGTTTAAATGGAAAGCAGTTTGAGATCTGCAATGGATTAGAGACCCTTGATTGTATGCGTGTTTCAATAGGTCATAATTTTTCATGTTGTTCTTTGGCAAGGATCATTGGTCTCTGCTATCACTGAATTTAATAATTGGGGAATAAAAGGGAGAAGACCCAAACTATAGTCCCCTCTAGTGGTCTCTGAAATCTCTTTATACTAATGTAATGAGATATAGTGGTTCTTTAAGCATTAGACCAAGGAAGGTCTAGAAAGTGGCTGACACTGGAGCAGGGAGAGAGGAAGTGGTCCTAGTGAGTTAGCAATTGGTGGGGGAAACCCAGATTAGTATCTGTTTAAGGGCTCAAGATCAAGAACCCTGTAGTACAGGGTGGGGCAGGGATCCCTTCTCTTCTGGCTAAGCAGGACAAGCCCTGGAATGGACAGGGGCAGTGAATATGCTTCCTGCTCCTTCAGAACAGGCAGGAGGAGATGCGGGCTCACATCCATGTGCTGAGTGTTCCAAGGAAAGGGGGCCAAGTATGAAATGGGGGCCAGCTGGAGAGAAGCTGGCCAAAGCCTGCAGCTGGCAGGAATTACAACCCTGCCCCAAGAGAAGGGCTGTAAACTTCTGACCCAAGGAGAGATTGCTTATAGTTTGGCTCAGCCTTTAAAAGAGGGTAGGGAACTTCTTATCCCAGGAGGGACTCCTGGCACTCCAACTCAACCCAGGAAGGTTTATACGCTGATACAAAGGCAGCAGCATAGAGTGGCAAGGAGCTTCTCTGGGGTGGGGCTGGAGTGCACTGGCTGCTGGTCCCACCCCCAGGGACTATTGAATAGTCAGTCTAGTAACCAATAAGAATTCATGAGGTTAATCAACTATTCAATTAACCACTATTTAACATCCCTATCTGAAAGGCACTGGGGCTCAGCTATACATGGTATCAGACAGGCCGGAGGATGGTCAGTAGGATTTGTGGTCTCTGGTTGCAAGTGGACCCCTGTATGGAACAATAGGTGTTGTCAGGGAAGATAGACCAAAATCTCCTCACTATGCAATCTCATGCAATCATGACAAGAAATGCATCTACCCCACACTGTGTTTCCAGTAAACTGTGCACTTGTGCAGCCACTCAGAAGAAATTCAGATGTCACCCAGCAGATTAGCAGATCTGCACAGCTAGGGTTTTTTTAAATCATGGTAGTGCACATTTGCACATGGCTCGTCGTACATAAAAAATGTATTCTGCACATGTGTGGACAAATATTTGCACACGGATGGAAAAGATTGGATGGACTATTGACAGCGAGGTAGGCTACATATCAGAGTAGTCAAGAATCTACTATGTCCAATTATCTTAGGGAGAGATTGGGATTTCCTGGCAGGGAAGTCAAACCACCACCTATGATGGGGAAGGATGTACCCTTGATTGAAAAAGGAGTGGAGGGAACTGGAAACTTATGTAGAGATGTGTGACGTAGTGGGGGTACCTGGCTGGTTTCTATGCTGCTGGCTCTGGGGTAACCCCCACTGGCTGCCGTGGGGACCACGACCCAGCAAAACAGGATGGCCAGACACCCCCCATGGAGAGGAACAAAGGAAGGTGGAATGCTGCCCTGGCTGGGGGGCAGGGCTGGAAGTGAGTTAGTTGGTGGCTGGCTGTCTGTGAGCATGGAGGAGACAGCCTAGGGAGAGGAGCTGGAGTTTAGGGGCCCAGTCTCCCCCCAACTCAAGGGGGCCTGAGGCATCCTAGCCCAGCTCTGTGACCAGATTACATCTGTGCTGTGCTGTATCCTGGAGAGGCAATAAACTTCCTCTATTCCACCGGCTGGTGCAGTCTGTTTGTGCCATTTCGGGGTGCAGGAGACGGGGGACCCCAACGCGCCGTCACAAGGTGACCATCTCCAGACCTCTCAGGATCAGCTAAAATGTATTGATGAGAGCTAGAAGATGTAATCACCTCCTGGCAGAAGATTAGTGATTTAGTTGCTAGGACTGGAACAAGAACTACCACAGTCTAGGGTAGAGGCAGAGAGTGGGAAACAGCAGCAGCCCTGCTCCAGACCAAAAAGGAGGTCAGGGAGCAGAAGCTGATGGCAAAGACTGATCAGTTCAGTGTACCATGGGGACTCAAGCAGAACCTTGAGCTCATCAGTGTATTAGGGATCCAGGCAGGCCCATGGAGACAATGGAGATCAGAGTAGAAGCTCAAGCTGAGCAGTATACAGCAGGGACTCAGACAATACCCCAGCAGTATGCTGGGGCCCAGATGAGAAATCAGGGCAAAAACAGTGCTCCAGAGGATACCTGTTTTATGGGTCCAGGCATGAAGACTGGAGAACAGCCTGAACAACTATTGGCCACAGAACATCAGCTATAGTTGATCTGTCAAGAAAAAGATCAGCTGACTGTAGAACACTGGGCCACTTAGCAAAGAGCGTTCACCTGACTCTGAAGGTCAGTGAGCTGGAGGAACAGCTACAGACTCTGCATGGAGATGGAGCAATCTTGATGAGCAGGTGAGCTGTTAGAGACAGTACCCTAGGGGAGGCAGGACAGATGGTAAGGGTGGCTGTAAGGGTGGACAAGGCCTTAAGTGAGGAGAAGTACCACAGGATAACACTGGCCTTTAGAGAAGGAGAGTAGGGCCAGTTCACTTTTATAGCATAATCTGGATCAGTCAATGCAGTACAAGAGGGCACTGAGAGAGAGAGAGGATCAGTGAGTCAGAGCTAAGACTGCCAGAGTCTCCTGGGAGGGGAAGCTGTGAGACCCTGAAAGGTAAAAGGAAAAAATCCCCAAGGGTTTGTAGCCCAGGGTGAGCTGAGAGACCATGTTTGGTTTTTGTTTGTTTGGCTAATAAAATGGTCTCAGAGACTGTGATTGTGGCAGTGTGTCTTTGGGAGCTGGATGAGAAGCCCTGACTCGGTACAGTCCTTTTCTACTGATGTGTTGATGGAATGAATTGATTCCCTGTCTATGTGTGTGAACTTGCATCGTTCAGAGCAAGGGGAGTTTTTCTCTTGATTTGAATGGAAGCCGGATCAAGCTCTATATAGGCATTTGTAATACACTCAGCACCATGGTAACGAAATGCCTGTCCCTTGCCTTCATGTCCTTGATAGTATAAGTGAGTGACTACATTGCTGGTGAGTGGGGGAGGAAAATGAAACCTGCAAGAAAAGAATTCAGTGTATATATGTTTATGCATGGAGAACAGTTGGCCCATTAGAACTGGATTGGACAATTCTAAGATACAGGTATATAATGATTATGTTGTGATATAGTTATCTGGAGAGCTTAAGTAACCAAACTTTTTACTTTCAAAACAAGAACTTTTCTCATGTTAAAAAAAAAAATTGTAATCTGGTCATCTGGTTCTTGGGGACACTTATAACTGAATTATAAGGTAGTTTTTTTTCACTTAGTGTCACTTTACATTTTGCTAGCTGGAAGATTCATGAAGCATTTGAAAAGGCAGGGCTTAGTACCTCGGGGAACCTTCCAATACATATGAAAAACTATTTTGTGTTCTCCAATGCTCTTAGCTCATTCCAACGGCAATCAATATTCTAGCCAGGTGGAGGTTGTAGTGTTTGTTTGCTTTTCATCTTTGTGGTTACCAGACTTAAGATGCTAGGTGCAGAGAGTCAGCTTTACCATGATGGCAGAACAGGAAATCATCTATGTAGGGTGCAAAGTATTCAGGGCAGCAAAATGTTCTATAACAGCTAGAGCAGGCATAGATAGTGCAGGAAGACTGAATGTTGGCTGGTTTGCCTAGCACAGTAGAATGCTTGAACTGGCCCACTAAGTCTTGTGTATATATTCTAGGCAGTGTACCTAGACTTTGCGATTTGCCAGGTAAAACACTTTTAAATTCAAGCTCTTTTTTTTTTATGATCAGTTTAGCACTCTGCTCAGGATGCATGGGGCACTGTCGCTGCCCTGATATTTAAGGCAATTATGCTCTCCTACTTCCAATCTTTCCTCAAAGCTTACCTGTGCCACGATGCCTTTAAACAAACCAAATTAATGGCTAGCTGGGGACCATTATTTATTTACTTGGCATGTGCGTCGTCATCTGGCATTGTCAGTGGTGTGATCCAGTTTTTCTAGAGCACCACTGAACGTAGCCAGCGGGCATTCTTCAGCAATGTGCATCGTCTGTGATGCACCACAGCTGCACAAAGGGCTGGCACAAAGGCGTTGGCAATATTGGTTGGCCTGGTCTGGAACCTGTTCATCAGGTACCACTGATGTCAGGGAAGCTAATTATCCAACCAGCGAGCTGAGTTCCATGAGCATGAGCTCAACAAATCCTGGCACAGACATGGCCAGCAACCCCAACATTCACGCAGGTGACATCTATGTCATTGAACCAGCTCTATGCATGTTGCAACTCAATATGGAGTGTTTTGTCAGTGACCACGCATGATTTACTGGGGATCATTGGCATTTAGTTTATCTATTTAAAATAACAGAGAAAACAACTTGCAAAGGTATACAAGGTAATAAAATTGTGTATATTCAACTGTATCTGCCATCTCTTAGTTTTCATATGTTGCTTGTTTTCTTAGGCTTAGAATTTGCAAAGAGCTTCATATATGCTAAACTTCACATACATGAGTAGTTTCACTGAGCTCAATGAAATTACACAAACAAAATTAAACATGTGTTACTGGCTTTAGGCTCTGGGCCTTAGATAGTAAACTATTTGGGTCAGGAAATACATAAAATTATATTCAGGAATTAACACAATGGGTCCCAGATTGGTGTCTCCAGGTGCTACAGTAAAATGAATTTTAAATAAGAAATTTCCTCCCATTACCTCTAACCTATTTTCATCACCTCTTCTCTTTCATAGCCTGCAGAACAATTTTGGACAGAAGCATTTTTTTTCTTTGCTGGACCATGGCCATTCAATGGAGTGAGTAGCAGGAAGCTTTGAAAGAGAGATACTGTTAGCACTGTTTCCACATACATCAAAGCCTGATCTTTATGCAGCTGAGACTCCAAGGGATATCCCTTAAAATAAAGGCCAGCTTATTACCCATCTTCTCCAACTCCCAGGGAACTAAATACTCTCAAGTAGAGAGAAATTGCTGCACAATGCTTCTTTATAGCTCTCAGTGTGCCTTCTTTGCTGGCTCCAGCTGCCCCTACACTCTGTTTTTCCTAGTCTTTTCTCCAATATTTTTTCCAGTTGACTTAGTTATTACAGTACATGGACCAGACTGAGGAAAATACACTGAAGGCTGGAGTTGGCAAAGCAGTAAGTGCTATGAGAGGGAAGTACTCTTGCCATGCAATGACATCATCTGGGAGTTAATTGGTCACATTCCTGCTGATGGGAGGTGCTGGCTGGAGTCCTTGGACTTACTTCCGTGATACAGAACAGAGACAGTGCCTGTCTCTTGCCAGCCTGCTTCGTTGCCAGCATTCTGGCAAAGTCTAAGACACTTACAAAAACAGTACAGTACTTGATTTAGCCTGTAGTGAGAAAAAGTCATTTCACATCTCCAGTTTAGGAGCTAAGCACTAACAAGCAGATTAAATAAAAATTACAAATTAATACACATTTGTTTGGGTTTTTTTCATACCATATCAGCCTCCTGATTTGTGAACTAAATTGTTACTTTTATTGCTGGGAAAGTGGGTTTTCAAATAATAACTAGACCATAAAGCATATTCCATTTAATGGTTCAGTTTTAGTGGACTGAAAATCTGTTCCCCTTGTGGAACCACTCTATATCATGGAATTAATAGCAGTCACTACCTGTGAGAGATCCAGAACTTCCTAGTAGTAAGTTCTGGCCATCCAGTCTCACCCACTTGCATCAGAAAGATCTTGAGAAGATCAACAGGATTTGCAAAGTGACCAGAAGGCTATCACATTCATTCTGATGCAGACCAGCGAGGGTGGGTGGCAGGGTGGGACTCAGGCCTGATGTGATAACAAGGAAGGAATTGTTGAAGTCAGAGGAGGGAATTTGGTAAAGGGAGAAGGAAACTAATGGAAGAGAGAGGAAAAGTTTAGAAGGGAGAAGGGAATGAGGAAGGCAAAGGGTAGGGAGGCTGAGACTGAACAGCTGAATGAATGCACCTGTCAGAGAGGGGTGAGAGGCAGATAGACCAAAACTAAATGGCAGTACCAGCATATGTGAACAGTTACCTAAATGTCAGAGCTAATGGGTACTACATATTTATTCTAACTGTGAGTTTAACTGTAAAAAGTGACAGTAAGGTCATAAGATGTCACAATAACCCTATAATAAGTGTTAATGAGAATAGGTGTAAGGAAACCAGAGAAATTGAATTAGTCTTAACCACCATGGTCATGTTGATACAATAGAAGGACTGTTGAAATTATGCTTGTGAAAAATAAATGATGTGGAGATGACAGCTAAGGAATCAAAATTGGCATGTTGGATATTGGGCCTAACTGGTAAACAAAGTAATGTGGGGATGGCCTATTTTACGCATCAATCCCTTGGTGGGTCCTTAAAGAAAGTGCAAGGGACCCAGATAACCTTGCCACCTCAACTGGCTCCAGCTGAATGCCATATACCACCTGAATGAAAACTACTGAGGGCTAGATCCTGGAAATTGACCCTTGTGGGAAGACCCTTGCACTCATGTGGTTCCATTTATAGGATCTAGCCATTGGGTTATAAGCAGAGCTGGCCTTACCATGAGGTGAACTGAGGCAGCCGCCTCAGGTGCCAGACTGTGCGGGGAGGGAGGGGGCGCCACTAGGACCCAGAGCGTAGAAAATTGTTTCTGCTGCTGGTGCATTTGTATTCTCTCTGCTCTAGATGCATAGAGATGGTGGAGTGCTGTGCTGAAGGAAGGAGGGCACAAGAGACGTAACAGGCAGACAGGAGAAAAGGGGGCATGGGGATGTCATTTGAGCTCCCTGCCTCAGGTGCCAAAATGTTGTGGGCCGACCCTGGTTGTCAGTTATTTGAGGGGCAAGACTGTTATTCCTGTACAGCACCTAGCATAATGGGATTCCAATCCCTTATGGGGGGTGGAGTCTACCTTCTGTTTCAGTACAAATAAATAGTAGTAATTTGTATAAAACACAGCATTATCCATGATGGGATAAGTGCTCTTATTGTGACTTTATTCTTGGCTATGCTGTAATATTTTATCTTACAAATTCATATCCTATATCTCTAATCCCCTCTTTGTGGCTTCACCATATGTGCACAGCCAGAGATACATCCTCTGATAGCTGTTAATCCTTTGAGTGTTTTTACAATATACAGCATATGTCCAGTGACCATTGTGTCACACAGCTTTAAGGCTCTTCATTGATCGTGGCAAAACACCACTGGAACTAGAAAATTGTGTCATCTTAAGTTGCTGATATGTACTTTCAATGGAAACTCCCTCTTCACACATTTTTTTGTCTATAATTTCCTTGTTTTTTCAAAAGCGGCGAAGAGTCCTGTGGCACCTTCTAGACTAACAGATGTATTGGAGCATAAGCTTTTGTGGGCAAAGACCCACTTCGTCAGATTCATGTAGTGGAAATTTCCAGAGGCAGGTATAAATATGCAGGCCAGAATCAGGCTAGAGATGATGAGGTAGATCCAATCAAGGAGGATGAGGCCCACTTCTAGTAGCTGATCTGAAGGTGTGAATTCCAAGAGAGGAGAAGCTGCTTTTGTAGTTAGCTAGCCATTCACAGTCTTTGTTTAATCCAGAGTTGATGGTGTCAAACTTGAAGATGAACTGTAGCTCAGCGATTTCTCTTTGAAGTCTGGTCTTGAAGTTTTATTGCTGCAGGATGGCTACTTTTAGATCTGCAATTGTGTGTCCAGGATGATTGAAGTGTTCCCCTACAGGTTTTTTCAAGATTACCAAAAATGTTATACTCTGAACAAGAAAGCTACCTTGTGTTATATTAATGATTACAAAATACGCTGCCTTAACCTTAAATAGTTTTTCTTAGATTAACATTTAATGGCATTGTCACTGGTGTACCAGAGCAGTACAAATGGCCAAGGGCATAATGGTTGTTTAAGATGGACTTACAGTTGCTTTGCATTGCTAGAGCAGCACAGAACATATTAGTGAATATTTTACACTTGACATACTGGTTTAAAGCTGGTCTGTTTGCAGTTTTTTAAAACAATTTAACTATATTGATTTAGAAATTGAAACAGTTAAATTGTGACTGCCCTGCTATGAATGCAGCTATACAGGTATAATTGGTATTGCTTATTTCCATAAATTGACAGAAATAAGCTGTATTGACATGATCACTATTTATACTCACATAGCTGTGTCCATACATGGTCTATGTCTAGACTACATGCCTTTTTCCAAAGAGGCTTTTTCAAAAAAGAGCGTCTAGATTGCATTACGTGGATTGAAAAATCAATTTGCTTTTTTGAAAAAGAGCGTCCAGACTGCTGGATGCGCTTTCGGGAAAAAAAAAGGCACCCGGAACCACTTCTGGCAGGGCACGAGGGCAGCATTTACTTCCCCGTGCTGCTCCATGCCCTTTGCAGAGACGCGTGCTTAAAGGGATCCCTCTGGACAGTCGTTGCTCTGCTCCTGCTTCTGGCTTGCTTTCCTCCTAGAGGAAAGCAAAGCTGCTGCAGTGCTTGATCTGGTTACCCTGCTTTCTTGGACACCACAGCAGTTTCTTTTCTGGTTGGTTTTCCTGCCTTCCATTGTGTTTTTGGCCATGGAGCCGGAGCTGCCCCTGGGCAGGCAATGGCCCCACGCTGCCATACTGCAGCTTCTGCTGCATCTTCATGACTCCGTCATGAAGCTCCTGCCCCATATGGACCCAGACCAGAGCTACGAAACCTTTGTCCGGGATGTAGGAGCTAAGCCCTTGCTTCAAAACTTTTTTGGGGACAGGTGGATTTGGAGGCACGAGACGAGTTTGGATTGGTGGGACCAGCTCGTCATGGAGCTCTGGGACGACGAGCAGTGGCTCCGCAACTTCTGGATGCGGAAGGCCATGTTCCAGGAGCTGTGTGCCTGGCTCTCTCCTACTCTGCAACACCAGGACACCCACCTGCAGCCCGCCATCCCCCTGCAGGCAAGGGCAAGGGGGAGTGCGGGATGGAGTGACACTTGGAGGCGGCTCCTCGGCCAACCGTGAACTGATGCGGGGAAGGGAGGGATCCTGACAAGGGGAGGGAAGGGGTGGGGCAGTGGTGTTTCTCCTCTCAAGGTCTTAGGTACCCTGTCTAACTCCCTGGTTTCTGACTGTCTATTTGTGTCTTTCTGCAGGTAGTGAGGGCCATCAATGCGGAGCTGCTGAAGAGGCTCGTGCGTCTGGGAGACCTGGACACCATTTTTGCTGGCTTTGCTGGGCTTGGCTTCCCAACTGTAGAGGAGCCCTCGATGGGACACACATCCCAATCCAGGCACCACCCCATCGAGTAGCCCAATTTATTAATTGCAAGGGCTACTTTTCTATAGTGCTGCAGGCCCTGGTTGACTACTGGGGACAGTTTATGAACATTTGTGTCGGGTGGTCGGGGCGGGCACATGATGCCCACATCTTCCGCAACTCGTACCTGTACCACAGGTTGCAGGCAGGGACATTTTTCTTACAGTGGGACTTTGCGCTTAGGGACATGCAGATGTCGGTGTGCATCATGGCCAATGCAGCCTAACCCATGATGCCGTGGCTCATGAAGCCCTACACCGGCCACCTGGATGCGAGCAAGGAGCTATTTAACACGCATCTTAGCCAGGCTCACATGCAGTTAGAATGTGTGTTTGGCCGCTTGAAAGGGAGGTTTCGTTGCCTCCTCACACGGCTGGACATGGGCGAACGCAACATCCCTGAGGTGGTGGCCGCATGTTGCACTCTCTATAACTTTGTGGAGAGAAAAGAGGAGGCTTTCCTGGCAGGGTGGAGGACAGGTGCTGCTGGTGAGGGAAGGCAATTGGAGCAGCCTCGGATATATGCCATCTGCCAGGCTCACCAGTCTGGTGTTGGCATCCAAGAAGCCCTGAGGGAGAGATTCTCTGATGGGGCCCACTGACTCTCCCATGGAATGTTTGGCCTGGCCCACCCACATCTTTCCCTCCACAACCCTCACCCTCTTCCCATAAAGTAGTGGTCCCCAGCCTTTGGGGGCTGCCGGGCACCCGGTGCAGGGCTACTCACGTGCCGGGCACCCGGGGACAGGGCAATGCACGTGCCTGTGGGCGAGGCCATCCAAACAGCGCGTGCCCGGTGCTGGCGCTACCCATGCGTTGTACTTCCGGCGCTGGTGCCGGCGCCGCTCCTGGGCCGCGCGCCCAGCTGTGGGACTGCCCATACGCCGTGTGCTGGGGCCAGAACAGCCCATGCACTGCATGACTGTGGGCAGGGCCGCCACAGCCCGTGTGCTGCATGCCCAGGGCCAGCGCCGCTCCTGTGCTGCGCGCCTAGAGCCAGTGCCACCCCTGTGCCACACGCCCAGAGGCTGGCACCACCCATATGCCACGTGTCTGGGGCTGGCACAGCCCTTGCGCTGCGCACCCGGGGGCGGGGCTGCCCAAATACCGCTCACCCGGGGCTGACACTGACCATGTGCTGCGCACCCGGGGCCGGCACTGCCCCTGTGCCGCATGCCTGCAGCTGGGGCTACCACTGTCCATATGCCATGCACCCGGGGCTGGCACAGCCCTTGCACCACACACCTGGGGGCAGGACCACCCAAACGCTGTGCACCCGGAGGCATGGCCGCCCATGTGCTGCGCGCCCAGAGCCGACGCTGCCCATGCGCCCAGGGGGCTGGCACCGTCCATGCGCTGTGCGCCTGGGGGCAGGGGCGGCCCCATTCACTCGGCGGGCTCACAGATATGGCCCGGCGGGTGCCATGTCACCTGCAGGCACCGCACTGGGGACAACTGCCATAAAGAATATATAAAAAAACAATATCTGTTTACAAAGAAAACCAGGTGTTAGAAATAATATCAGTAAGGAAAATGTGCTAACTGTTTAAAACAAAACTTTCTCTTTTTTACTATTCTACTGTTTATATACAAGCTACTTCTTTCACTCCAAAATAAAGATTTTGTTACATCACTGAAATGGTCTTTCACTGGGGTGGCAGGGGGCTCAAAACCTGGAGTGGGGAGGGGGGCTCAAGTAGGCCGCTGCTTTCCTGATCGCAGGGTCCTGCCACCTTGCATCCTGGCACTGCCATGGCCTTGCAGTTGGGTGGAGCGAGAGCCAGTCCTGGCCTGGGTGGGTGGGCAGCCGTTGGGACTGTGAGGGCTCGGGAGCAGGTGCTGGACCAGCTCATGCAGCAGTCTGTTGCGCCACTTGGCCTCTGCCTCTGTCCTCTGCTGAAGAGTCCTGTTGAGGTCCTGCAGCACCGCTACGTGCTCTTGCAGCAGGTCCATGTAGACACGCCAGTGTGGTGGTGGGGCAGGTGTGGTGCTTCTCTCTTGCGTGGGGGTCCGGCTGTGGAGGAAAAGAAGAGGAGACAATCATGTATGTGTGCACCTGCTTCCCCCGAGGGCACGCCGTTGCTGTAAGGGGCCCGCCTTCGGACAGGAGACTCTCAGAGGTTTTACACGTGACATCGTTGTGTGTGAGTGGGCAGCAGCCTGAGCATCACAGGGGCCCCACAGTGGCAATGGGACCAGATTGCCTCCCGCACTGCCAACCTGCCTGTGTGTGGTGACCCCTCAAAGTACTCACCTGATGTTCCCTCCTCCATGTCGGAGGATGCCTGGGAGGCCTCTGGGGTCTGGAGGACCGGCTCCTGGGATAGGGTCGCTGCTGTCTTCTCCTCTTCCTCCTCCTGGTGCAGTTCTCCTGTCCCTCCTTCCTGTTCGTCCTCCCTCAGGGGTTGGTCCACAATATGGTGGGGTAACCCAGACTCCACTACATGCAGCGGGGTCTCGGCTTCCCCACTGCCCAGAATCTGCTCCAGGTCCGCATAATATGGGTAGCTCTATGGGGCTGCTCCAGAGCGGGAACTCTGGTCTCGGGCCTTTGAAACCCCTGCCGCAGTTCTTTCACCTTGGCCCTCACTTGGTCCAGGGTGCGGGGGTGATGCCCTTTCTTGGCCAGTCCCTGGGCCATGCGCCCATATATGTTTGCATTCCTGTGGCGCGACTGCAGGGCCTGCAGGGACTCTTCCTGAGACCAGAGCTCCAGAAGGTTTTTTATTTCAGGCCCTGACCAGGCTGGTACCCGCCTTTTGGGGACACTGACTGGGTCCTCTTCACTGTCCCGAGAAGGGCCAGGGGGGCCTTGAGGCTGGGACATGGCTAGCACAGCTGGCACGGGTGCTGTGGCTGGCAATGCCTGTCTGGTTGCCTGTGCCTTTAAAAGGCTGCGGACAGAAACAATAGACTGCTCAGCATGGTAAGGAAGGACTGTCCACCAGGGCTTCTTCCTGGAAGCCCTTTTTTTCGAAAGAACAGGCTCCCTGCGTCCACACACAACTTTTTTCAACAGATCTCTATTGAAAAAGGTGTTTTTCCTTGTAAAACGAGGTTTACTGCTGTTGACAAAACTGCCGCGTTCTTTCGATTTACTTTTGAAAGAACGTGGCGGTAGTCTAGAGGCAGGTAAAGTTTTTTTTTGAAAAAAGGCCACTTTTTTGGAAAAAACCCTGTCGTCGAGACACACCCTGAGGGGTTACACCAATTGAATTCCATCAGCTTCGTTAATGCATTCTGGCAATATAGGGGTGGGAGAATCCAGTCTCAGTGTCTGTGCACCTGAAGGCTCCCTCTGCATTCCTTCCTCAGTTCCTGCAGCCGTGCTGTCTCAGTATGCAGTAAACTAATGCATGAGAGCTCTTCAAACACTGATGCCCAAGCTAGCATGTGCCCACTGACTCTTTAAAGAGCTATGAAAGCTGGGTCTCCATAAAACACTTGCACTGACCCAACGGGATCTGGATTCCCTGTCTGGGGTGGTGACAGTATTCTGAGCAAGAGTTTAATTATGGAAGAGGAGCCCATAGCTGGAGCCCTCTACCAACTCTTCCCACCCTCAATATATCACATAAAAAAATCACAGCTGGATGATTAATTACAAACATGCCAGGAACCGTTTACCAAATAATCATCCTGGTACTCAACAATATGTTACTAGGCCCCAGGAGCTGACGATTTTACAATTATCGCTGCCGGGGATGGAGAAGAGCTGAGTTCCTCCATTTCAGTCCTACTTTATACAGGATTAGTGTTTTCCTATGCAGGCTCTACTATATATTCCTAAATGTGCTGTTAGGCTTAAGCTTGACTAACTCTGGTGAGGGAGCATCTGCAATTTATCCTCTTACAGTGTCATTGTTCTACTTTTATCCATGTCTGATGTGATGTATAGGAATGCAGGTCTGGAAGGGACCTTGGGAAGTCATCTAGTCCACTGCCCTGTGCTGAGGCAGGATCAAGTAAACCTAGACCCTCAGTTACAGCTGTTTGTCTAACATGTTCTATAAAACTTCCAAGGTTAGGGACTCCACAACCTCCCTCAGTAACCTGTTCCAATGCTTAACTATCCTTAAAGTTGGAACGTTTTTCCAAAAAGGAGCAAGTCTGGCCTTAAAGACAGAGTGCCGGAGCTGCCAGATCTGGATGGAAAAAAAACGGTATCTGTGACTTGTTAGGCTGCTGGGAGATGGAACTGACAACTGTGCCTCCTAAATGACTAAAAGGAAGAAGAGACTCCTAAAACGTGGCTACATGAGCTATGTTCCTGCAAAGGTAGAAGAGCTACTTTCTGGGCTTCTCTTAACCCTAAGACTCCTGAACAAGAGCCTGGTTAGGAAAGAAAAGGAAAGAATTACTTGGCTGCCTTGTACTGAGGAGGACTCCACTCCCCTTGACTATAACCACAATAAGATCTGTTTTGTTTGTCCTAGCCAGCTGGACTAGAGAGAAGGAAGTTGCCCTGTGCTTATTTCTCCCACCCCTCCGGTTGAGAATAGAATGTGTTTTCCTCCTTTTCTGGGACTTGATTTAAAGGGGCTATGACCTGAATCCCAAGTGTGGCTCATGGTCTCATTGCGCACATCAGCCTTGATCTTCCTGCTGCTTGCAATTGATGGCTTTTAAACATTCAGTAGCAGCTCTGATCCCTTCTTAGGCCTTGCTCCTGTTCTAAGTGGGTGGAACCTCACTGAAAGCAAGGAGGCTCCTTCTGAACTGGTGCATGGGGGATCCTCTCCCTGGGAACTGAGGCCATTAGTCAATTGTAAATAAAAGTAGAGTCACCGTAAAAAGAAATGTTCCTGAGGTTGGAATGAATGGCAGCGGAAAGTAGACACTGAATTCCATCCATGCTCTTTTTTCTCCCCTGTCCCCACTGTTCAAACCAAGTGAACACTCGCTCAGCCTCCGACACCCCAAGGTATCTGAAGCTAGTAATGCTGGCTGCATTGCTTCTTGCTAGTTTTCCAATGAACAGGTCCTGGCTTCCTCTTTAAAAGCTACATTGAATCAGCAAAGTTAGGAACCAGATGAGAGGTGATGACCACAAATGTCCCTTACTGTTTTTTCACTGCAGTACAGCAAAGTGAAAGTCCTGTGGCCCCATGGCTGTGCTGCAGGGGAGAGGAAGAAAGGGTCTAATATTGGTGGTTATGCAAAGCTTTGCCATGGACCTGTGGAATCATTAGACATATGTATTCAAGTACCAGTGCTCTAACTCAGCGCCATCTATTGCCATCAGTGCTTATTTTAGACAATTGTTCTTAAATAACATTTCCACCCTGCCAAAGGCTCTGCCCTTTCATATTTACCAGTTTATCATGGGCAGCTTCCTCTGGTGGGAAAATGGGGTGGGAGGAGGGGCTCTTTATTGTTTCTGGGTGTCATAATTAGAAAGCAAAGAAGTGACTGTTGGGATAGCTATGAAATATTGCAATAATTCCTGGCGTTGCTCTAACCCCTTCCATCCCAGGATCTCCAAGCACTTGAGAAACCGCATAATTTGCCTCTAATTATGGAAAATGGACATTTCATAAATATTAAAGCTGGATGTTTTATATTTACAAAGTGTTTGCCATTTCCCTAGTGTGAAATGTCACAGCTATTAATGCTCAGAATATTATACAGCACTCAAAGCATTTTACAAACTATGGGCCATAATCTCTTCTAAATAGGAAATGCTCCCAGCTAATCCCCTTCCCTCCAAAAAAGGGTAGGAAACATTTTTTCTTGAATCGTTCCGTACGGGTTGGAGTTGGACTTTTCACAGGGCTGGCCAGGGATTTGGCTCTGCAAAGTCACAGATGTCTTAAGAAGTCAGTATATTTCAGGACACCTAAATGGATCCAGTACCTCCAGTGAGTTGTCCTCTTGCCATTGTTTGCCTCCTCTGCAGTGATGAGAAAGCTGTTTAAAAGGACCTAATGAAAGTTATTGCTGTTTCAACCTTCATTTACACCAGATTGGACAGCAGCAGGGAACAACTGCTCTCCAGCTCCCGTTCTGCTCCACTCTTCCCAACTTCAGGGTATGGAGCAGAGCATAGTTTCCTGTCTGCCAGTGCTAAGATCCCTGGACCTTGCTGCAGATCAGCACACAGTAAACGGCAGTAAGACCTGATCTCTCTTTCACGGCTCTTGATTTTCTCTAAGAATCCTTAGAGTTTGGAAAAGCAAAATCCATGTTTCCTACCTAAACTGAATTCAGTTTTACTAGCTCAAAGCCCCTCGATGGCTTTTCCACATTTCACATGGCATTAAGCTGTCACGTTCTTCGCAGACTTGAACAACTCCCTAAAGCGCTGGCTTGCTTTGTTTTCACACTGATAGGCTGCCTATTCCCAAGGAACTCGCATCCTTTTCCAGCACAGAAACGGGCAAGTGAGAGTGTGTCACATGTGGTGTCTGGAAACTGCACTCAGGCGGCCAAACCCTTTCCAGGGGCTTGGCACCTCAGGATGGAATGAGCACATGCAGGTAGAATGTTATTTTGCTGCTCCTTGCGAGTGCTCTGCAGCTATATGTCTCCTGAATCCCAAACTCAAGCAAAAGCGGCTGGCTAAGGTGGGATTTCAAAAATCAATCAAAAGATAACCAGGTCACAGCTTACAGCGAGCTCCAAGGGGAAAGCAGAGTGCAGCATATGTTCTTACTTTGGAAGTGATATGAAAAAGCCTTAATGGAGCCTTTACTGGCTTGTACTACTGGAGCTGTTAATTAATTAAATAACTACATGTGAATGGCATCCTCTGGGGAAGTGCATTGCAGCTTCCAGATGCCAGTTATTGGTCCCATTATGGATCTAAAACTGTTACAGTAAATCATGGCATGATCCAAGAGGAACTGGCACATGGTTGCTGTAAGAAAGAATGGAGCTCTTTTTGTTTGTGAAAATTGGGTGCCAGTTTTCATCTGTTGAGATTAATTAGTACTTTTAGAAGTGCAAGTCAGAGCCCTCAACTATTAAAGTATATTCCATCAATAGAATGAAGACGTGCTTAAACAGGACTTTTAAATATGTGGGTGATGATGGGAGGCAGGAGATTTAAAGAGCACTATCAGGTTTTAATTTCTTAATAAAAAACAGATTCATCATTTTTATGCATGCTGGCAATCTAATTTATCTGCCGCATGAACTGTCACAGAGCAACATTAACATTTGTTCCAAAGCTCAGGTGCCAGGTAAGAAATGTTTTCCTGGGCCAAAATCACTTATTTAAGGCAGCTAGTCAAAAAACTCCCAAGCCAATGAAAGAACATTACACAGCTCTCTAACATGGGTTCCCAGCATGGAGGAAAAGTTCTGAAGACTGGATGGCTGCCCAGTATGTATAACTACCTAAAGAGAGGCCACAGAGTAGTCTTTTCTTTTTTTAATTAACAAGCTAAAAAGTTGCTCATAAAATAGCAGTTATGGGTTTTATTACTGCTCCAAAACTGGATTGAAGAAATGGAGGAGACCTATCAAATCCTCTATGCCATGTTTTACCAGTGCAGAAATTTTGCTTGCAATATATTCTTGACTGCTTTGTCTGGTCTAGTTCTAAAAAGCTATGGGAGATCCACCACTTCCCCAACTGGCTAATGGAAGTTAAATACTTGTTCAGAAAGGTTTTAGGTTAAATCACCCAATGAAAAAAGAACAAGAATATTTAACATATTTCAGAAGGCCTGGGGGCAGGGTAAGAGAGGACCTCTGGGCTCTGGGTATGTCTGCTATAGGCTGTTATCTGGGCTCATAATTGCATATTGCCCATAGCCCCTTTCTGACCACAGATAAACTCCTCTGACCCGTGTTTAGTGGTGCTTTCAATACAGGCTACCTAGCATGGCAGGGGGTGTGGGTAAAAGCCAAGGTATTTTGTTCACTCAGGCTCAGGTTATCGCTG
The DNA here is from genome assembly GCF_052426305.1 of Pelodiscus sinensis. NCBI lineage: Eukaryota > Metazoa > Chordata > Testudines > Trionychidae > Pelodiscus > Pelodiscus sinensis. The sequence goes on along the minus strand of NC_143053.1, from coordinate 246,408,917 downwards.
CATAAAGAGCCATGAGGTGTGTCCCCAGAAACCCTAGCAAAACACCTAGGTGAGCGTAGCACCAGTAAGGACACAATAATGCAGGTAGGTGTTTGCATCAAGGCTGCTCACACCCAGGCTAGGCTAATCGGTTATCCAGACCTGGGTGCTGACCTTAACAGTCAGTTCAACCCTATTTGGAAGTCTTTGGGTGGAGCCTTTAGTCTGGCTGAATTTCTTCGTTTGCAGTACTTAGATCCGGAGAAACCAGGGAATGGATCTTGAATCCTAGAGAATGTATGGGGATTAAGCTGGACTCATGAAAAAGCTTATGTTGATCAAAAGGAAGGTTCCCTGAGGTATTCTGGATCTCCCTTGGAAATCTGGAAGATTGCAGCCAAAAGCCATGATGCACGATGATCATGTTAGATGGAGAGTGAGCTGCTGCGTCGCTGCTTCCAGGGAGGCTTATAAGAAGATGTTTGTTAGGAGGTGATCTGCCACCATGGTTGCCTGAAATGATTCTAAAGGGAGCTACTCGGAAAATGAGCTAACGTAATGGTAGTTTGTGTGATTACACTTCGCCACTGAAAGTTGGTGATCTGCAACTACAATGCTGTGCAGGAATTGCTTTTGCAATCAAAGAGATCTAGGTGTTTTTGGTTTTTGTCATATAATATTGCTTTAGAAAGTGGTTGTCTACCACACCCACTGATGGCACCAACCACCAAGCAAAGAATAAACAAAAATTCAGACTCCTTCTCTGCAACATAAGACTTCGTCCCAGCTCCTTCACCTGTTGAAGTTGTGGTGGAGAAGTCTGCACAATAGGTTGAGCAGGTTGAAGTAGACCTCGTTCACAATCAAGGGAACTTGATCAGAGTCTGCCATGGGCAAAATATCCAATGTAATGAATCATATGAACCTCTTCTAAGGGCATATCTACACAAGGAAATTATTTCAAAATAACTAAATTTGAAATAACTCCCGAAATAACAAAATTGAAGTAGTGTGTTCCCATGATGGGGGAGCCTCGAAATTAGTCTTTTCAGAACTGGACACAATACTCCAACTGAGGCCTAACTAGTGCAGAGTAGAGCAGAAGAATGACTTCTCGTGTCTTGCTCACAACACACCTGCATCCCAGAATCATGCATCCCAGAATCATGTTTGCTTTTTTTGCAACAGCATCACACTGCTGACTCATATTCAGCTTGTGGTCCATTATAACCCCTAGATCCCTTTCTGCCATACTCCTTCCTAGACCATCGCTTCCCATTCTGTGTGTGTGAAACTGATTGTTCCTTCCTAAGTGGAGCACTTTGCATTTGGCTTTATTAAATTCTCAGAAGCTGAGAAGGAACTAATTGTGGTTCATCCATGGTGCCTCGTATAGCCTGGTTACAGGGCACAAAGACAGCTCGGGTACATGTGTAAACTGCTTAGGCACTGCTACCAAAAATCTCCAAGCAAAGGTGCATGGGCCACATGTGCACCTGAAGTGGAGCATTTATAGGGACAGCATTCAAAGAAGAAGCCTGCACATGTCTGCATGTTCAGGGATGGGCGGTGTGGAGGGAGATGAAAATTTCCTGCAGTATATATCCTGTTCAGGTTCTCACTACACCGGAGTGTGGAATTTGGGTACCTAAGTAACCATATAATCATATTGTACCCCTTACAAACATGGAAATTCGCAGTGTATGACAACAGTAACTGTCAGCAAGTCCCTCCCTTTCCCCTTACAGCTCTGTGTTTGCAGCAGTGTGTGCGTGTGTTTCTATTTGTATGGTAGTTTGGAGGTCTGGCATAATCCACTATCTGCTACAATGGACACACCATACTTTCTGATCAGTCTGTGGAAGAAGCAAGGAAGAGGAATGTAAAGTCATGCACCTTCTTCTGACAAGATGAGCTTATGGGAAGCTAGGAAGTTTATCATCTGTAAGGGTTTCTCCTTGTGGAAGGATGACTTGGGCCAGTGTTAGAATTCTGGTGCTGTTAATATAGATTCCTTTGAGATGAACATAACTAATAAAGTGATCAGGTATTAATGCAAAAACTATAGCCTAATCCTGCAAATACTTAGGCACATGCTTGACTTCAATCATATCAATAGTTCCAAGTAATGTCACTCTGGCTGCTCACATACTTAACAATAAACATGTGCATAAGCCCTTGCAGAATCATGGCCTATAAATGAGACAACCCAATCACTAAGCCTGAGTACACTTTTTGCCAGAGATGGGGAATCTTTTTTGGGTGGGGGCCGCTGACCCACAGAAAACTCAGTTAGGGGCTGTATAGAAGTGAGAAGCAAAACAAAACAACCCTCACTGGCATGGCTCCTGACTGAGAAGTACATTCCCCACATTGCCTTCCCACACCAGAGCCTGAATGAGAAATTGGAGTGTTAACTAAAAGGTTTGACTTCAAATAAACACAAGGGATATGTGTCTACATATGTGGAGGCAGCAGTAACAATCAAATGCTCAAGAGCAAAGCATCACTCAAGTTTCATTCACTTACCAGAATAAAAACATTGGGGCTATGTCTCCATTGCGCATTCTTGCTCAAGAAGATATGCAAATGAGATGTGGCGAGGAATATCAACATGCCTCATTTGCATGCCTAATGAGCCCCCATTTTTGTGCATGGGGCTGTTGCGCAAGAAGAAGCAGTCTACACTGCTCCTTCTTGAGCAAAAAAACCCCTCTTGTGGAAGAGCTATTCTGCTGCTTATTTTCAGGCAGAACGGCTCTTGAGCAAAAGCCCCTTGTACAATAATGGTGGCTCATTAGGTATGCAAATGAGGTGCAAGGAGTGTGTGGGAGAAGTTTGGGGAGGTCATGAAAGTAGTTCTGTATGGGCTGTGGGGGTTTAGGGGCATCAAGCACACATGATCTACCTTCAGTGCAATTACAGACTTCAGAATTTCTGTTTCCTCCTCCATCATTTTTATCATCCACTTGTGGCCAACAGCAACTTTCTTCTGGCCCTGCTTCCTCTCCTGCCTATTTTAAAATTTGCATGACCTGTCTCTCTCCATGTCCTGTGTTCTTGTTCTGCAGCATCACTGGATTGGAGCTCCTCCCAAAACATGTTCTCCTTATGTTGTTAGTTGTTACCTGCATGGCTGTGTCTAGACTGCATCCCTTTTCCATAAAAGGGATGCAAATTAGACACATCGCAATTGCAAATGAAATGGGGATTTAAATCCCCCATGCTTCATTTGCATAAACATGGCTGCCACTTTTTTCCGGCTCGGAGCTTTGCCGGAAAAAAGCGCCCGTCTAGACGCAGATCTTTCGGAAAATAAAGCCTTTTCCGAAAGATCCCTTATTCCTCTTAAAATAAGGAATAAGGGATCTTTCGGAAAAGGCTTTATTTTCCGAAAGATCTGTGTCTAGACTGGCACTTTTTTCCAGCAAAGCTCCGAGCTGGAAAAAAGCGGCAGCCATGTTTATGCAAATGAAGCGGTGGGATTTAAATCCCCGCTTCATTTGCAATTGCGATGTGTCTAATTTGCATCCCTTTTATGGAAAAGGGATGCAGTCTAGACACAGCCCATGTGTATTCTCTGTGTGCAGCACTGGCTCTGGCCTGATAGCCCATATGGTTGGCTTCATTTGAACTGCCCAGTAAGGTCACAACACTTGTTTAGTAGTGAAGTCACCTGGCCAAATTTATAGTCAACAAACCACAGTCCTACCTCTCTGGATCAATGTCTACAGTTACATGCCCATAACAATGGACTCAGCTCAGTGAAAGGAGTGACTTTCCATCCCCCCTCCGATAACCAAGACACTCCTTCTGAGACACCATACCAGCGCAAGTTACATATTGCCCCTCTGATGCTGTTACTTGCCATCCATTACTTTACATGTTGATTTGATCAAAACATCTCTAGTCAACATGCTGTCATCCTGACCTTATCTTTAGGAGTGGTTAATATGTTCCTGGTATCTTTGGGAAGTGTGTTTGTACCATATTTGGTATCAGGATGTTCTGACAGCATCCTTCTGAAATATGTTTGCACGAGTGTCCTGGTGTTAGTACTTCTCAAGAATGTGGGGATTTTTCTTTTTAATATCAACCCTGTTCTTGCAGGTCCCATAAACTTGGAGGTAGGCATGTTTAATAACAGGGCCTAACTTCTGCTCAGTCTGACTTTTGCTCACTTTGCTTTATATCAGCAGGGCCTGACTACTACTTTAGTTCAGGCCTTAGGCATTACACCAGGCCTCATCTCTTAGGCTCTCTACTTGCTCCTCCTCAGTTGCTTCATAATCTGGTGGAGGAATGTATAGGGAGTTCTCCTGAAGACCACATCTGCAGAAACAACAAACAGACGCATGGGTGTCAGTGAACTCACACCACCAAATTATAATAGTAAAATTCATCTCTTTCTCACTGTCCCCTGGCAAGCACATAGCCTGGCAAATGCCCTAAAAATGGTAAGTTTGGCTGGGGAGAAGAACATCTTTAAGATGGGTAAAGGGTCATAGTATTTTTTTAAGCAACTAGCGACAATATTGTAAATTTGGCCAACATTTTCCACAGGCAGTATCTCACTCCTGAAAATACTCCTAAGGGTATGCCAGGATGCATATGTATGGCTTCAAATCAGGTCCGTATGCTGCTCACCTGTGTGGTGCTTTGGTTTCTGCAGAAGTGATTGCCAATTTGCAAGGGAAAGTTTCCTAAAATGGGGAAAGGAACAAAGCAGCTCTGCCAAGGAACATTTGACAAATGATTGGTGAGTGATCTCTCTGGAGGAATCCTGTGAAATCTAGGTGTTCCATGCCACTGAGTAGCTGCCCAGAGGATTATGAAACAGATTCAAAGACAGCTAGTCTTGAACATTTCTATCCCTTAACCTACTTATAGAGTATAACAAAGGACAGCTCATATAACCAAGCAGTATCTACTCAAAATGATCACTTACCAGAGCTCCCACTCCAGCACCATGGATGCCAGAGAGAGTGCTGCAACTAACTCAAACTCTCCAGGGTTGAGAAGAGGTCCTGGCTTTCCAGGATACTGGGCAACTCCATTGACTCATCTCATCCTCCAACTCTACTTCCTTGTCCACCTCCTGGTTAAAACTACTGGACACAGTCTCCAGAACCCCTAAAGCATCCATGGGGCTCTTGGCCATTTAGATGGGGTTGCTGGCAAGTATGGCGTCCAGCTCCTTATAGAAATGGAAGGTCTTCAGCACAGCATTTGAGCAACGCTTTGACTTCCTTGCCTTTGGGTATGCCTGCTTCAGCTCCTTTATCTTTGCCTGATGCAGATACATACCCAATTTGTAGATCTTACCCAACATGCCATGAGAACTCTGACTGTAGGTATTGAAGTTGGTATGGCTGCGGTGAAGACTGTACAGCCTCCTCTCCTCACAGATCCAACAACTCTAGTGTGCTCTAAGTAGGACACTGCTGTGTGAAGCTGCTATGGTCAGCTGAGAAGATGAGTTATGAGCTCTCTATGCTGAGCAAACAAGAAGTGGAATTTCAAAAATCCTGGTCCTTTAAAGGGCAAGGGGGTGGGTGTCTTTGTAACTAGATTCAAGTCAGTAGAGTTTGAACTGCTGACCAGAGCGGTCAGGATGGGCATTGTGAGACACCTCCTTGAGGTCATTAATGGTGACATAACCAAATGTAGTGTCTATATTGACATTGTGGATCTAATTTGCTGCAAAAAGCTCTATGCCTCTTGTCAGTAAAGCAGGAGAGTTTTCTCAGTGGGAGAAGCATTGCAGCATGTATGTCTCCACTGTTGGACAATGAAAGCTGAATTTTGCTGACAAAACTGTAGTGTAGACAAAACCTTAGTCACCATTTTGGACTCAATGTGGTATTTTTTTTTATTTAAAAGTTTCATGCTGGAAATAAAGAGGAATATATACTATATATACAGATAGTAAGTGGTAACAGATATAGAAAAGTGGAAAATTTAAAAAAACAATAGCTAAAAAAACTTCTATAGTACATTAGAACCATTAGCACTAAATAGTGTGTGATCATCTATGATCTGTACATTCAGACTACTTGTCACAGAACCAAGTCCTAAGAGGAAGCAGAGAAAGAAGAGAACTTCCTCTCCCTTATGTTGGTTTATTATCCAATTCCAGATTTGATAATACAAGCAGGTATATGTAATTCCAGTCATGGAATTACCCCCATATCAATTTGTAATATAGTTCTAGAAATGGTTTCCAGTCATAATCATTGATATTCATTTGATTAGTATGTTGGAGAATCTTCATATTTGATCACATCAAGGAGGGCAGAGGTTCATGAATCTATGCATGACATGGAGTTGCTGTTTCTGGTCATTTGTACAATTCACTTAGCTGCCAAAACAGTCTGGAGGTGCTAACTTCTTCTCCCAACAATGTAGTTAGAGTATGAAGCAAATTGGTTTCTCCCAGTCTCAGTACCTCTGCATCTCCTTCATGAAGGGTTACCTTCTAAGGTTCATACTTTCAACTGACATCATTCCGACAGAAGTTACCGAAAGAGCACTTCCAGATCCCTTATTGGCTGTAGTTCCCATAAACATCAAAGAGAGTGCGATGTGCTCAGCATGTCTGAAACCTTCACCACTTAATTCAATGCCTAGTAAAGGTGTACAAAAAATAGAAATTCCAATTCATGGAGGATTTAGAGGATTTGTAAATTGTCTTTGTTTCAGTTATTGACCACCACCAAATATTGAAATTCTCCCTCAAAAATTCCAAAATTGTTGTTTCAGATCAATTGGAACATTTTTGTTTTGAAAAGTCAAAATGTTTCATATAGACTATGATTTTTATAATAAAATATTCACAATTAAAAGACGTTTTAAAAATAAAACTAATTAATTCCCACAATGTCAATACAGGAAGTTTCAACAGCATTTGAGCCTTTTCCCAAGATTCTTCTGCAAAACTGACATGAAACTTGCAAAGTATTTTGCTGGGGCTAGAATTGTGGTGTCTGATGGACAATGGTTCAACTGAAGGTTTTTGTTTTGTTTTTTTAATGTCCAGATCTAATGCCTAGTCAGGATCTTGATGCTTCTGGTCCACCTAAGTTAGAAAATCTAGGTTGCAGAATTTTGGGGTACACCATTGTTGTCCACATAATGTGTTTCCAGTCATGGTGTCATGGCTGGGTTAAATAATAAATGGGGTAATAGAGCAGTGCATGGAGAACAGGTGTGAGATGTGGGTGATCAGCACTTGTAAAAAAATCAACCAATTATTTAGGTATCCCACTTTATAAATCCTGATTTGAAAACTCTGGTCTAAGAAGTCAGATGAAAATGTTAAGATGCTCACTATAATATTGCCTCAGTTATCTTGCACATGCTATATGAGATTTTTCTTTTTAAATGTGCAATTTATCACATTGATGTGTGTTAAACTGTGAAACACATATATTGTGAATCATGGCAGAACTAACTTTGCTGTAAGAACCATATTTTGTCCTCTTGCTTCAATTTGAAACAGTAATGTATTTTTTTCCCATTAAATAATGTATAGTATTTTTCCCATAAAGCCCTTTCAAGCATTCAAAGGGCACTCTAGATTAATAAATTATAGGTAGTTTCTTGCCAGAACTGCACTGAATTTCCCATATGGTCTGGAGCTTGTTTGCCAGAGCTGCAACATGCAGCATACCAAATCCTACACACAAATGTTCTACTTGGACTTCATTCATGAAAAGCTTCTTCTAGCTGTTTTATTTGTTCTTCAGTTGCAGGTAGGTGCTTGCAGAATTTGAAATCTCTGCTGAAGCTACAGGCTAAAATGTGTAAATCCAGACCACACAAAGACTGTGCCAAATAAAAAGGCTAAACATAGATGAAAACAAATAGATTACATGATGGGAGTGCTTATTGTTAGCTATGTATCAGGGAACTCAGAGAAGGTAATAGCACCCTGGAAACCAGCAGTACCATCGCTGGAGGCATTTTTTCTTTAGCTTGGATAAAGGTTCAGATGGAAAACTTGGCTTGGAGCCAGGAGGGCATGCCAACCAGACTGAGAATTTAGCATTAAGCCAAGGTGGTGTTCTTTAACTCAGGGGTTAACTTTTTTCTGAGCCCTCTCTGCCCCCCTCCCGCTAACATCCTAAAAAACTGCACAGCCCACTGGTGCCACAGCAACTGCTTTTCTACATCTCCAGTAGATTAAAAGCCAGTGTTGACATTAATGGGAAGCAAGCAAGAAAACTGCCTGGGCTCCCCCAAAGCAAAACTGCTCAGGGTTGAGCTTTACATGGCGGTGGTTGGGCTTTCTTGCCCTGGGCTCCTGTAAATCTAATGCCAGCTTTGCTCTCTGGTTTTATTTTGGAGGTTCACCCTGAAACCAGCTTGTGGCCCCCCACCGGGCCCCAGACTCCTGGTTGAGACCCTCTTCTCTGACTCAGTGGTGAAATGAAAAGACGTGTGGGAGAAAACACATTACTTTGTAAGCTTCAGATAAACAAGGGTGGAATTCCAGGCAGTTCAGTGTAAAAAATGTGATTCCTGGGATGTCCAATAAGCTGTTAGCACACTAAACCAGCTTCAGTTTAGATTTCTTGAGCAGGGGATGATCAGAATGAATTTCAGAGTACTAACAGGGACATACACATTTGGGGGTTGAAAAAGGAACCTATCATGCTACAGAGGCTAGGGTATTTTTAGAGTTTAAATGGATCAAAAGATGAGGCAGAGTAGAAAAGCAGTCTGTTTTTTATGTGAAATAGGTTTCGATAGGACTGTTCCACAGGAACCTGAATTCAGAAGCATTGCTCCTTGGACCATGTGGAGCTCTAGCATCTCCCAGGGTACAGCATACAGAAGTGCTTGCAATATCCTCAAATATACACATATGGAGGATGTGAATTTACTGGATTGCATTATATTTAGTGTGTCTGAATAAATATGGAAACAGCAAGTTTGTTTCTTCAGTTATTTCCACAATTTTATAGGCTATATTTGAGTTCTCATATACAATAGTAGGTTGCTTGTTTTCCTATATACATGAAGTTTATTTTACTAGCAAGTGCTTCTGGATTTCTTATCAGTAGCAGTGCATATAATCTTTTTACTCATTATGTTTACTTTGATTTTCCTTCCAAATCACAAATTTATAATACACAAGTTGTGTAACGGTGCCTCCATTCTGCCTTCAACAGATAAAAACACAAGATGGTGTGGTAGTACATTACAATCAGCCTCTAGTGCAGTGGTCCCCAACCTTTACGGGCTCCCGGGCGCCTGGGGCCAGGGCCACACACGCGCCGGGCGCCCGGGGGCGGGGCCGTGCATCCTGGTGCTGTGGGCCCGGGGCTGGCGCCGCCACCCGAGCTGCATGCCTGGGGCCGGCACTGGCGCCGCGCACCCGCATGTGCCCCGGGGCTGGGGCCGCCCGAGTGCCGCGCACCAAGCGCCGGTGAGTGTCACGCGCCTGGGGCTGGCGCCTCCAGTGCGCCGGGGGCGGGGCCAGCCCGGGTTGTCGGTGGGCGCCTACAAATGCCCCGGCGGATTCCATGGCGCCCGCGGGCACCGCGTTGGGGACCACTGCTCTAGTGTCTGTGAAAAGAATGGAAATTAACAGCCACTGAAATGAAATAATTCTCTATCCCCCATAATGGGCAGGAACTCTGCAAGCTTTCCCCATCATTAATCTTCCATTCTCTATCCCACTTTCTGTCTAGAAGTGAAAATGTGTCGGTCTCTCTTTATTGAGAATTCCAGGCTTTTGAGATGAGTAATTGTAACACCTTGGAACTGTACTTGGATGAAAATTCATTTCATAGAGGTGAAACGTTTGTAACAGGGCAATAACATTTAAAAACATCTCTAAAGGTTATGCAATAAGTGACATTGTATGATTGACTAACTAACTCATGCATACTGCTTTGAACATAGAGTGCATGAAGAAATATATGCTGTTTAGCCAGGAGTCTTCTCCTCTGCCATTTTCAAATCATATGGTTCACATTTGTGTGTCTATTTATTAAAATATAGTGTGTAGGAAATAGTAGAATACAAAGAATGCTCAAATAGTGGAAGTCATGATACAAAACCTAGATCAAAAGAAAATAAATATAAAGGAGCTTTCTGATAATACATTTTAGCATTATGATGGTCCATATGATCTTTTGGCTTCATAGAAATAATACATAAAAGGTGAGATGGGGTAGTGGACTGATGAGCAACTGAAAGTAAGAACGCCCTATGTTTGGTATTTACACACTGGGATGAGAATTTCTAGACTGATTTTCCAAAGAGTGGCTGAGATAACAAATGAGGCTCTAAACCTAGTTACATAAATCATGTTGCTTATGGTTGTAAGCAACCACAGCCTTTTGGTCCATAAAACCCAGAGATATTGCCTCAAGATTTTTTTGAGGGGGAGGTAACCTAGAAATTTTATTTCAAATGTTAACTACTTGCTAGGACCGTCTTCAACTTCCAGGAGCCTTGGGCAATCTCCTAAGATCAGTCAACTATGGTCCTATGTCCCTCAACATTGTGAGGACCCCAGATACTTGAAGATCACTAGCAGAGCAGTGACTGCCATCCCTATTCCTGCAAGCATCTGCAGTCCCAAAGTTGAGGAACAGGGCCATGTGATAAATAGGCAGTGCTGGCTAGGAGGACCATTATCAACACTACATACTCTTCCTGGAGGAGGCGAATCCCTAGCACAGGGTCTATGCACAGTATATAGCTCCATGCCAATGAGAATGGATTAAGATCAATATTTACAAAGAGCTAACATTTGCCTGAACACAATCACTAGGATAAGTCATTGGCAGATGGTTATGATGACATAGATCTAATGGTACATTACGTAAGCACCTTAGGACTTAAAGATGCCCTAAACTTTTAGTCATCTTGATTTAATCTTTTTATGCATCAACCATATACAAGTAGTTTCAACATTCTCTATTTTAAGTTAACCTTGTGCAGAAATTCAAAGCTTTAAAAACTACTTTGCTCTTTTCTGTGTTTGAGATATTGAAATGCTGGTGATAAAATAAATTTAACATTTTAAAAAAAATATTTAAACTGTGACATACCAAGATTTACTAGTTTTAAAGACAGTCTGAAGTTAAAACTGAACTCCACATTCTGCAACACTAAATGAACATTTTATGACTTGTTTTTTTTTGGTGTGACAAGAAACAATTGAAAAAGGTTTGCTACTGCTAGAATTACATTGCTTAGAGAAAAATATTCGGTGGGTTACCATTTGTTGCCATGATTTACAAAGATAAGGCCTATAGTCTATATCAGCTTCACAGTGAAGTTTTAAAAGAATAGAGCTCTCTGTGGAGTTTGAAGATTTCTGCATAATTGTTTGTGTGGTTGCAAACAGGGCCAAATGATACTCTCGTACTAGCTTCTCAAGAAATTCACTGCATCTCTTCAGATTCATCTCTTGAATGTTAATGCTCTCCCCTCCATTGCTTCTATCTATCCAATAAAAAGCTGATATGCTATCTAAAATCATAATACAGAGAGAAGGGTGAGTGCAAAACTTGTTTTCTAGAGAGTAAAGTGTGAGAAGCAACTGAGTGCTGCTGTTGCAGTTAACAAGGAAAAGCCTTCCAAGGCACTGTTTGATCATTTCTTCTTTGCTTTGGGACAGTCTGTGTTCAAGAATGGTAACTAGGCGGAGCATATCAAAATGGTAGTCTGTGTCAATGAACATAACTTCTACTTCCAGTCCTCCTCCTGATTTTGGAAGGACACAGCGTGCTACCAGGTGATAAAGCATTTCTGTTTTTCCTGTTCCTTCTGGACCATGGAATTCAATGACATCTCCTGAATAACAAAAGAACACAAATTAAAAAAACAAACAAACACATGAGATGGAGCATGAATTGCTTACAAACTATTTTAAGTCTTTATTGACCCAATTTTTCAAAGTTGATGAGCACCTACAACTCATTTACTTCACTGCGAGCTGCTATTATATAGACAGCTGCAAGTGCTAATTTCTTCTGAAAATCTGGCCCGAAGACCATTTTGAGCCCCTCTGATCTACATCGACTAATTACAGTTAAACCAAATTTCTACACCTTCATCAAAACTACTTTTAGCCCAAGGAACTCTGTGGCTTCTTGATGTTTTGACAAGTAGAACAAATGTAGAACACTCCCTTCTCCTCCCATTCCTGTCCTACTCAAGTCCCTGAAAGAAGGCGGGAATATACATTACAGATTCAACACATGCTAGAGGTATTCAGGCCTAAAACATAAAATAAAGAGATCACCTAAAATAAATTAAAAAAACCCCAACTGTTTTGACTTTTCACTCCCCAATCCTGCATTGTTTTGCCTAATCTTGATGTCTGAGTTAGCCTTGAAAAAATTCCATTCTTCATGCCACGGTATCAGTATGTATTAAAATGATTACTACAATGGTTAATGCAATATGTTATGAAACAGAAATGAAAATTACATTTCCCATGAAAAATCCATTTTGTGGCTGATAGTTTAATAGCTCCATACGGTACTGATGACTGGACATGAACACATCATTTCCATTTTCTTTTCCCACTCCCATCCCAAACACACACAATTAAGTTTCACCTGCTGTTAATTAGGTCTTGTCTATACAGAGGGGTTTAGTTTACATGAACTGAAGTTGGTTGGGTCTGCAAATGCCTTTGTACATGACACAATTCTTTGGCGCAAACTAACTCTGTGTTTATCACAAACTCTGGAGTCCTCTTTTGAAATGTGTCATGTTTGATGCAAACTGAATTAATGCAACTGATTGTTCATAGATGCAATGATGCTGCATGCTACTTTGACAGTCCTCCAACTGCTATCTCACACTGCTTTGCAGTGCCCATTATTGACCTGTCTGTTCAGCTGTGCACTCTCCACTGCAATGGAGTGAAGTTGACCAGCTATCCCCACTACAGTTTAAAAGCTGGCACAGTGCCAGGATTGTCCCAATTGCTCCTGAATTCCAATATTATCAGCATTACAGTAGTATTACTCCCACAGCCTTTACAAAATGCTTCATACACTTGCTTCAAGCTGTGTCAAAACCCTAGATCTCATTGCCATCTGGGCAGCACCCAGATGATTGCAATAGTCTCTTCTGACCTTGGAATTGGTGCAAGTTAGCCAACCACTCAGCCATTGATAAATCCCTGTCCTTCAGTGTCTGCCTGCTGCATGTAACGTGTCTGGGAGTAAGGTGGCTATTATTCATTTCTCCTCCCTCCGATTCTTTCCAGTTTGAGGGGGAAGGGTATCAGAGATTGTAACTGCTGTGTGTCTGGTGGCTAGACTGGGATTTTTGGGGGTATGGTGTATGCTGTTTGGATTTGCAGTTGTGCCCTGAAGGCTTTGGGGAGGCATTGGGAATTATATTCCTAGGCTGTCTTTGCAATTTGACTGTGCCTTGAAGGTGCTTATACAGCGGTGGAAGGGTAAGCGAGGGATATCTGGAGGCAAACAGGACAGTAATCCTCTCTGCATCCCCATTAAGCTGTCCTGACGCTGGATGTGCAAGGTGACTATGAGGCAAAGAAAGGTCTTATTCAAAGGGGCAAAGGGCAGACCAACAACATAAAAGCTGGTTGCCATTTTGGAAAAGGGGCAGTATGGCTAATGGAGGTGGAAGCTGGAGACTCAGAAACACTCTCAGTTTACATCTTCGAGCAATGGCTGCACACGCAGGGTATCTGGAACCATAGGTGCTGAGTTTCTGATGTGCTGGCGAGTACTCCCCTAGCTCTGCCCCAGGGCCTATCCCTGCTCAATGTCTTCCTCCAGGGCTCCACCCTACCTCTTCTTACACCATTCCACCCTCTCCCGAGCATGCCCAGCCCTTGCTCCTCCCCCCATCCTCTCAGTGCCTCCTGCACTCCACGCGGGGGCGGGAAGGAGGCAACGATAAGCGGGGTCACCAGTGGTCACTAGACTGACCTTCTACATAACACAGGCTACAGACATTCTCCAAAATAATTCCTTGAGCTGATCTTTAGAACAAAACATCCCATCTTCATTTAAAAATTGCCAGTGATCAAGAAGCCTGTTTGAGGAAGAAAGAAAACTCAGGATGAGGTGTTTGCAGATCTCACTGTAGACTCTCCTGAAGAACTTGAAGCCAACAGTGAGCTGAAGATTGCATTTGAGATCAGAGAGAGAGAGAGAGACAGGGAGGTATCCAGAGAGAGCATGGAAGTGTCCAGAGACTGTGTTGCTATGGCAAAAGACACTAGAGAAAGAAAGGGACATGCAGAGACAACTCCTGGAGGATAATGCAGAAGCAGAATTCTCTGCTGCAGTGCATGCTGCTTGTGAACACACAAACAATCCCATGCCCTCAACCAGGACCCAGCCATGTTCTGCAGCCACTGGACAATACAGTATACTGGCAATACCATCATAAGTTCCTGCCAAACCCTATTTAATTCCCTATCCCAAGCTCACAGTAGCAAGAACAATTGCACCTGGGAGCCCAGCTCCTTCAAGCCATCTAACAGCCACAAACTTTGAGCCCTGACACCTGCCACTGGAGGAGAAAAAAACAAGAAGAGGCAGAGGCAGGATGTTTACCTGCCTATGAACTGGAGCCTCTCTCTGATCCCCTATGCTATTGTGTGCTGCCTTCCAATGCACTGCCTCATTTTAAAACTGTGTTTCCTTGTTGTTTTCAAGGTTTATTTCTGGTTATTACATACTAAAGTATCATTTAATTAAAAAGTTCTTCATAAAGCAACTTCAATGAAGGGAACACAGAAAAACTGTACATTTTGTGTAAGACATGGACATAAGGCATAAGAGAAAGGAAGGAGTGCCATGATGTTCCACTTTAGAAAGTTATGATTCTTTCCTTATGGTATGTGATAATGTCCATGTAGGGCAGGGGTGGGGAACCTATGGTCTATGGGGTGCATCCATCTCACTGCTTAATTTCATCTGGCCTGCGGCACCCCCTGCAGCTCTGAGTGTCAAGAGAGCAGCTCACTGCCACAGGGCTGGAACCCCGAGCTTCAGCGCGCACCTCCTCCCACCACTGCAGGGTGGGAACCCTCAGCCCTGGTGCTTGTCTCCCCACCGCATGGCTGGAACAATGAGCCTTGGTGAGCCTCACATGCATACACACCTGGCCACAGGCCTGGAGACACCAGTTTGCCCCAGTGTAGGGGAAGCCCTGACCCTCCATGCACCCCGGGGTGGGTGAGTGGCCCACAATTGACTATTTTTGTGGGTCAATGGTCCGAGACAGAAAAAAGGTTCCTCACTCCTGATGTAGGGTGCCGCACATTTTGGTATCTGCTGTAATGTGGACATTTAACTGTTCTACAGTGGCAGAATTAAAATGGCACAACTGTAACTGCAGCAAGCTTTGCATTTCCATGACCTAGGCAAGTGTAAACGGGATAAGAACTTTCCAGAGGAGGAAGGCAAGATCAGAGAATTAATTGCAGCTTTGCACCAACATGTTGATGCCTGTCTGCATTAATAGGGTTTTTCAAGTCATTACTCAACTTTCCTAAGCTATTATTGTTCACAAGTATACAGCCTATCATGGAGAAGTTGGGGTAAGGGAAGAAGCAGGGAATTAAGACTTTTGCTTCACACATTGGAAGTGTTAAAGGTAATTTACACATGATGTGATAGTTCTATCCATTTCAGCAATATAGGGAAACTTTCTCTCCATAATATAAGACTATATGAAATTCAGCAATGTCTTCTCAAATTGAAATTCTACTTTTCTCAATTTTTGATGTTTTCAAAATTTACAGTCAGGTCTGGGGGTCAGTCAATGTTTACTTATTTGTGCTGAATACCGCTACCTCACATTGCTAGACTATGGATGAGGACTATTCAGTATAATAACTAAATCCTCACTTTCTCCCCCTCTTCCAAGTTTGCCATGTCTACCACTGTTACTTTCAGGCACCTGCTATTCTGGTGTGTCACATATACTATGCTGAGGACATTCCAACAATCACGGGATAATTTTACAATATGAATCTGACATGAAGAATTCCTTTTAAATATGCTGAGTGGTGTCATTTCCTCCAGTTCCTTCTCTGAGTCTCTGAAATGTTTTAGAATGTGTATTCTCCTAAAGAGTGCTTTTCAAAAAGTATAGGCTCTGTCCAGCCTTTGGCTTCTGTACAAGACTTCCATTACCTTCAGTGACAATTCTCAGAGTAGCTCAGTTACTGGATTTGTCAATTAAACATTAAGAATTGTTTCATCCACCTCTGAAGTGAAATACAGCTTGTTCTAAAAACACACAACAATGCTCCATAATGATTTAATGAACATAGGCTTGTGTCATACTTCTCAGTGGTGAGTTTAAGAAAATTATCAACTATTCTATGAAGTGAATATTTGTTTTTGTCAATTTAAGAGATGTTTTCCTTTAGGAGTGTACATGTGTATTCGTGTAAAGTTACCTCCTGTAAACTCTTGCTCTGGGGGAAGAGTTCACAACAAGTATTAGGGCCCTTTATGACCTAATAATTAAACTCTTTGGAAGTTTTCATGTAAATATGGTAAATTACATGAAATATTATTCTAAAAGTTTATCTGAGGATTTATTAGTATTAAGCTAAGGACAAGACATCTTATTCTAACTCCCTCTGAAGTTTGTTGGAGATTGTTGCGTATGACTTACGTCTGGAATGGACTTTGAAGTTAATATCCATTCCCTCAAAAGAAGTAGACTTTGGACTGTAAAAAACTTGAAGGAGCGGGGAACTTCTGTGTCTTTGTGATTATCAAAGAGGCTGCCCACAATAAGAACCAGTATGTAATGAGAAGCCCTTTATAGCATCATTTATAAATTTAGATTTTTGTGAAGAAAGCGACTGTGCTGCTACAGTAAGATAAGAGGAGGAAGTTGACCCCTGTGGATCAGAGCAGGCAAACCATGACACAACAGAGGAAGGGAGAACTGGCTGACAACTGGACATTCAAAAAGCGTTTGACAATGTCTCTCACAAGAGACTGTTGAGGAAACAAAGTAATAAATATTAATGCCACCTGTTATATTTTCATCTCTAGATCTGAAAGTGCTTTAAAAGAGAGGAAATAAGTAGTACTTTGAGATAAGTAGCACTGTACTATTAGAGACTAAGATAAATAGTAGAAAAAAATGGCCAATTTAATATAAAAGATGGTTAACAAAAGATTTCAATATTAGGAAATTCTCAAAGTAGATGAATTATAACACACAAAAAAGTGGTAATGGTATGACAAAGTTTCCAGATGATGCAAAACTAATTAGGTTACTCAAGACTAGAGATTGATGCCCTGATATCAGATTGAGCAGCCTGATATCAGATGAAATTCAGTACTGTTTAATTCAAGTTGATGTAAAGAACATTCTGGACTATTCACAAATATAAGTTGGTTCTAATTAGTTGTAACCATACAGGAAAAATACTTGGGTGTTTCTGTGAACAGATCAATGAAAACGTTTGTTCAAAGTACAGTGGCCCTCAAAAAAAAAAGCATACCTATTCCATATGTATAGGGAATGGAGTAAGAAACTCTGAAGCCACTATGGTTATGTCTACACGATAATGCAAGTCTATAGCTAGTGAAACGCAAGTCAGCTGACTCACACCCAGTGAACCCTTTGGCTTAAGCAGCTACAATTCATTTTAACCCTATGCTAAAGATTTTCTTACTCATGCTTGAACCTAGGGCTCTGGCATCCACACTGCAATGCACTGACTTGAATCAAAATAATCCCATATCTATTGCTCCCCACCCCTACCCGGTGTTGACACTTTAGTCCTACAAACGTGTTGCACTATGGGAAAACTCTACTGGTCACCCTGTTTCCTAACTGTGATGGTGCTATTGATAGCACTCAGCTGCTGGTAAGGAGAATGAGTACATAAACTGCGTCATTAGTTCCCTTGGTGGCTTGTCTCAGTAGAACGGCTGCAGCTTGCGAGGTGTTATACTGAATTACCGTCTAACCTGAGAATTGGGCTCTCCACCTCTAGGCTGAATCACATTGACAGGACAATGCCCATATGCCTGGGTTCTTAGGATACTTAGGACATCAGTCTCCAGGGCTGTCAAACAATTCAAATAAAACTTTGCAAGTCTTAATTTTTACAATTGGATGTTCACTGGAGGTGTTTTTGTTTCTTTTTTTGGTTGAAGTTTTGAAGTTTTCAGAGGGAAAACATCCCCCCTCCCTCCCAAGCTTGGCTACTGCCAGCTGCAGAGTGGTGAAGTGCGCTCCAGGAATTGGGGTGCAGTGTACTCCAGCACCTTCTGGGAATCCCTTATCCCTAAACTCTGGGAGGAAGGGATACGGGATTCCTCGCTGGCTGCAGAGAATTTTTGCGGCTGGCTCACACTCACTACTGGAGTATGCATGCTGACCCAGGGAGAGAGAGTTGGGGCCAAAGAATGGAGCAGAGAGCAAGTGTCTGCCCTGCAGGGAGATGGAGGGGCCAAGATGTTAGGAGTCTTCCTTCCCCTGGCTGTGCTGAGTTGGGAGTTCTGCCGCTCCCTCTCCCTGCAGAGCAGCTACATGGTTCTGCTCCGGGTTCTGATTTTTGCTCCAACGCTCCACTTGCCTCTCTTTTGGGCTGTGTGTGCCAGGGCAGCCAGACTGCATTCACTGTCATGGCGGTGAGCGAGAGGCCCCAAACTTCCCCACAGTGAGGAGGAGCCACAGCCAGTGTCACCATTGCAAGAGGCTGTGGGGAAGTTTTGAAGCTGGCTCCCATTTCACTGCCCTTACAGTGCATGCAGCCTCTGGGCACCAACATATATGGAACCCACATAGATGAAGGGGGTGTGATGGTGCAGTTGGGGTTCCCCCGATCCTGCACCCCCATAGCAGCAAGAACAGACTGCGCCAGCCGGTAGAATAGAGGGGGTTTATTGCTTCTCCAGGATACAGCACAGCATAGACGTGATGTGTTTACAGGAGTCTGGGCCAGGATACCTCAGACCCCTGAGATGGGGTCCCTAGGCCCCTAGATTCCAGCTCTCTCCTTAGACTGGTTCCTCCATGATCCCAGCCCAAGACTGACCCTTCCCCTAGCACACACTTCCTTTCTCCCGTCTCTTCCGTTAACAAGTAGAACAGGTAACAGGTTTGGCCACTGTCCTGAGGCCGTGCTTGCAGACAATCGCCAGTGGGGGTCCTCCACAGCCCACCACTCAAGTATAGCAACCAGCAAGGTACTGACACTACATCACAACATGTGGGTGAGTCAGTGGGACTCACACATCACAGTGCAGGGGGACCCCAGGATACAGAGCAGACAGCACCTCCACTACACCACAGGGGGGAGTCCTGGGAGCAAGGGCCAGAGACTGGAGTGGGACTACGAGGCTGCCCTGCAGGGAAGGGGAGCAGCAGAGCTTGGGGAAGCAAACTCCAGTCATTTGAAGAAGTGGGCTGGGCCCACGAAAGCTCATGATACCATCTACATGTTTTGTTTGTCTATAAAGTGCTACCAGACCTTTTGTTGTTTTTTAATTTTATCCTGTACAGACTAACTTGGCTACCCCCTGAAGCTTCCCAACATCCTGGCAGCCAGGTGCTGCCTCCTGTCTGTCAGATTTGCTCCCTGTTCCAAGCAAGCTCCATGCAGCAGCAAGGCACTGGAACAGGACGAAGGAATGTGCTTTGCTGGGCAGTAATGGTGCTTCCTGATGTTGCACTGGCTGCCTCCAGCACTGTTCCTCCTCTGCTGGGAACTCTGGGATACATCCAGAGGACTCCTGGGACCAAAGTCAAGTTGAGGCAATAGGGCTTGGACCTTCCATGCCTGCAGTATCCTGGACTGTGGGTCCAAGCCCTACATTAGCACAACTGGGGTGTTGATGCAAGGGGAATTCATAGGGTTGCCAGATGGTTGAAACAAAAATACCGAACACTCCCCCCCCCCCCCCCAAAAAAACCGGGAAATAATTCTGTTGAAGAAAAAAAAAGGGGGGGGGAGACCAAAGTTGTTGAGAAAAAAAAAGGACTCCAAGACTTATTAAGCAATAAATAAATAAAATAAAATAAAACAGCATGTCCCCTTTAAGAGTGAGTGCAGGGATAGGAACAGGGGAGAGGTTGAGCACCAAGACCCAGGGGAGTCATTGCTTCCCCTTGGTCTTTTTGCCAGCAGCCATTTCGTGTCAGCAGCCTTGCGGAACCAGGTAAGCATAGGGTCATGGGGATGGAGGTGTTGGGGGCCGGGAGTGGCTCGGAGGGCGGGGGGGAAGCTGGGCGCTGAGTTTTTGTAGGGTTGCCAGGTACCCAGCATTTTCACTTCCTAGCCGGGGAAAAAAATCAGAAAATACCAGACATCTTAGGTGTCTGGTATTTACTGAAATTTTTTACCAGACAGGAGGCAAAAATGCCAGACTGTCCGGGTGAATATCGGACACCTGGCAACCCTAGGAGTTCAGATTACGTAGCTGTGTAGACACTCTCTCAAATGTTGTTATATAAATAAATGGGATGTCTTCACCTAGAATATTGTGTTTTATTCTAGCTATTCTATCTCAGAAAGCATATAGCAGCAATGATGTCTTAAGTTTTACTAATTAGCAAATGCTGGTAGAATTATTTCATTGCTCTGCAGCCCAGTTTGAACAATTCTAGTCAGGCTATTATTGTATTTAGTGTTAGTGGTGATAATACATATTATACATATTATATGAGAGGCTGTTGCAGCTTTCACACTGTCAGACACTTTGTGACAATGATAGGTTAGTCATTTAGGAAATTGGGCACAGGCTGTCACTACTTTCTACTTTTTGTAAGTAAGGGTAGGGGGAGGAAATGTTTACTTCAAATTAATTTTGGGTGTCATACTAAAGCTGAAGATTTGAGCTGTACATTAACACCCACACCTCAGCTTGATATTCAAAGTTGGTAGGGAGAAACTTGATTGACAGTAGTGGTAGATTATTTTTGAAGTTCATGCCTTTTCCACTTCACTATTAAAAAATACAGTAAAATATTACCTAGTATGCTGATGTATCCTTAAAGGCACATTTCCCTCGTGATTAGGAACTGTGGCTGGAATATAGTAGCAGCTCCAAACATTTGCTACTTTTCTAGTGTTCTGACTATGCATTATGAATATGTGGTTGCTTGTAATAGAATCCTGTATAATTTATTTAAACACTACAGTGTTGAATGATAAACAAAGTAAAATTTTCACTGACGATATTTATGAAATACTTCACATATAAGGCACGGTAACATGCCCAGGACAATTTACAACAATAAAACTAAATAAAGCGAGAGGACTAACGGAAAGTTGGATTTTCACCAGAAGTTTAAACCAACATAGCTAGACAAAAATCAAAACATCAAGTATATAGATTCAGTTGAGTAAAAATGCCTTACAGGATTCTTTTAATTAAAATCAGAACATAAGAGGAGCCCTCTGTGTATTCAAAATTTTGTATCTACATCCACAAAAATGAACCACAGATATCTCCATCCACATCCGTGGATGCCTGCAGATATAAAGTTGATATCTGCAGATTTTCTGGGCTCTAAACATAAAAGCGGCCACACTGGGTTAGCCCAAAGGTCAGTCTAGCCCAGTATCCTGTCTTTGGACAGTGTGCAATGCCAGTGTCTAGAGGAAATGAACAGAACAGGTAATAATCAAGTTATCCATCCCCTGTTGCCCATTCCCAATTTCTGACAAACAGAGGCAATGGACACCATTCCTAATAGCGACTGATGGCCCTATCCTCCATGAATTTATCTAACTCTTTTTTGAACCATGTTAAAGACCTGGCCTTCACAACATCCTCTGGCAAGGAGTTCCACAGGTTGACTGCCGTGTGAAGAAATACTTCCTTTTGTTTGTTTTACCTATTGTTTGCTACCTATTAATTTCATTTGGTGACCTCTAGTTTGTGTGTTATGGGAGCAAGTAAATAACTTTTCCTTATTTACTTTCTCTACACCAGACATGATTTTATAAACCTCTATCATATCCCCCCTTAGTCTCCTCTTTTCTAAGCTGAAAAGTCCCAGTCTTACTGATATGGCAGCTGTTCCATACCCTTAATCACTTTTGTTGCCCTTTTCTGAACTTTTTCCAATGCTAAGATATATTTTTTTTTAGATGAGGTGACCACATCTATACACAGTATTCAAGATATGGGCATACTATGGATTTACATAGAGCAGTGTTTTGGGCCACTCCAGTTTGTTTATCTAACAATTCCACAGCCATGGAACCTAGCAACTCCCTTTGGCTCTGGTTTGCCATTTCCAACTGAGGGGAGCCAAAGGAAGCAGCAGCCTGGGTCATGCTGTTTCCTGTGGCTCCCCTTGGCTGGAAACAGCGACTGGAGCCAATGGGTGCCACAAGGCTCCAATGCTGTGGAACCATTAAACAAACTAGAGTGGCCCGTTCATAGCTACAGGCACTAAGATATTATCTGCTTTATTCTCCATCCCTTTTTAAATGATTCCTAACATTCTGTTTGCTTTTTTGATTGCTGCTTCGCATTGAGTGGATGTTTTCAGAGAACTATCCACAAGGACTCCAAGATCTCTCTCTTGGGATGCATCTACATAACACCCTAAACTTGAAATAAGATATGCAATTTCGAAATAGCTTATTTTGAAATTTGGCATGTTGTGCATGAAGGTATACTGGGATGACAAAATAGCGCACCCGTTATTTTGAAAAATATTTCGAAATAACGGATGGCTTGAATAAATGTGGGGTAGCTATTTTGGTATCCCAAAATATCCATGCAGCATAGACATACCTCTGGTATCCTAAAATAGCAATGCAGCATAGATATATCCTTGAGTGGTAACAACTAATTTAGTCCCCATCGCTTTGTACATATATTTAGGATTATGCTTTCCAACATGCATTACTTCGCATTTATCAGTATTCAAAATCATCTGCCATTTTGTTGCCCAGTCACCTAGTTTTGTGAAATTCTTTTGAAGTTCTTCATAGTCTGCTTGATGCTAACTTGAGCAGTTTAGCATCATCTGCAAATTTTGCCACCTCACTATTTAGTGCTGGCCAGCATCTGGTGACTAAAGGGTTAAACTTAAGTAGTTAGCAAAGGTACTGGCAGGGAGCCAGAAGAGCCAATGGGATACAGTGCTGAAATCTGAATTGCATATACATACCTTGTCTGCTCTCTTTGTGTGAAAATTCTAAGTTAAAAGCTGGAGGGATAATTCAGTAATCAGAATTATCAGGCCTATTAAAAATATTGGACATGGGAGTGAACTAGGCCTTGAAGTACAGATCAGCATGGATCATGAGTAGAGGGAAAATGTATAGTCGCAATCAGGTTATTTTTCTTTGTTTTGCTGTTTTTCTTTATTTTGTGTGTAAAATCCATGTGCTCCCCCCCTCCCAATTTACTATTTAAATTGTGCCCAGAGACATCTTTTTTTCTCTGTGTTTTAATCTGCTCTTTTCATAGTTGCTCTGTAACCCTTAGTAACCAAGTATGCTTTATCAAGTATATATTTTTGTTTTTATTAATAAAATCACCTTTTTTAAGGCGATTTGATTTTTGTGTCCTGGGAGGAAACAGGAGGTCTGTGTCTGAGAATGCAAGCCTAAGACTGAGAGGTCAACAATCAGAGACTGAAGTTTATTTTCTCTTTTTTCCGAGTTTTCTTATGGTAAAAGAGCTTGGAGATACCCCTCTGGAAGAAGTCCAAGTGCATCCTTCCTGGATTCAAGAAGAAAGGGGTCTCTTTTGTTTTACTTGGTGGTGGCAGCTACCTCCCAAGGCCAAGCAGTCTGTGGCCTCGAGGAGTTTTTAAGCAGAAGCCCTATAGAGGCAAGGTATTTTTAAGGTCTCTTGCGGGCCCCCACCTTCTGCATTTGGAGTGCCAGAGTGGGGAACAGCCCTGACAATGTTGACTAGGATTGTTCTTGTAATATTAAGGATCTGAATAACAAAAAATACATTTTAATTAATATAGGTCAAAATCCGTATTTAGTTTACATCCTGTGCAACTCCACTTGTGAAGCCACATTTGGCTCTACCTACATAATTAAGACTGGTTTTATTTTGGTTTCCATCCAGTGAAAAGGAAAGGAAAGAAATCATCCCTAGTAAATCTTGATTTGGGACTTTGCGTCCAAGAAGTTAAAAAAAAAAAAAAAAGATTGAAAAGTCAGTGGCTTTTTTATTTTTAAAAAAGGAGAAGTTATCCTTTCTGCAATCTTTACAAGGTGTTATTTAAAAGTGCTTATCAATTTCACTAATTGTTTTTATTGCTATTATGGAGTAAGAAAATTGTCCTTACCTAAGAAAACTTCACTAACGTGATTCAACGTTATTGTGAAAGTGTCCAAACGTCACTGAACTAAAAAGTATCACCTGTATGACAGCTTGCTGATGCAGGGAGCTGGAGGAGGGACCCCCAAAAGCAGTTGGTACAGTGAATCTGTCTCATGGTTTCACACTGGAAATAACTGCAGAATTAAATTCTCAACCAAATATTTGTTTAATCTTACAAAAGTAAATGTTGAGAAGTTTGATCTCTTAGTAAAATCCCATACACTGAGATGGTACAAAGAGGAGCTGCAGAAGCCAATGGATAATTTTAATTTAGGTTATGAATTCATACAGCGAACACTGATCTAGGTGAGGGGGAGCCACACATGCCCTCTGCCCTCCCTATCTTCAAACCATCTCTAAGAAGAACCTTTTGAAATACAGTTGGTTCAAATCTTTTCCATGAATTCTCTCAATCAATTCTAAGCCGCCATATCTCCTTGATTATTACTCAGCTGCTCCAGATGTATGATAGGCCTTAAAATACACCTGCAATATGACTGTAACAATTTACTGTAAGATCATACTGGCCAGTTTTCCTACAACTAGATTTATTCTTTCTTTCATGCTATCCACTACCATGGAATAATCTTTCTGAGCTGATATTCAACATCTTTTACTCGTTTAATTGCCTCCTGTTGATCTCCCAGTTTTGCTACCAAGTCTAAAAGAAATTAGTCAACTATATCATCTCCATATTTTTCCATCTTCAAAAAACAACAATCCTCTTAACCATATTGTGATTTACATTGTCCTACTGACATTGCCCTGTTCTCCCAACCAGCCATGACCTTTGTTCCATTGAGTTTGAAAGTTCCTTGGATCATGGATCACATATTGTTGGACGTATTGTCTAAAAGCTATACATAAATGCTCCACAATTATTCTTTTTTAGACATATACACTTTCTTTTTCTCAATCATCATGATCCTTTTTATTGCCATTTTGTTAATTATTCTAATTTTCCCTATGCTCTTAGTAATTTGGAAGAATCAGAAGTGCACAGAAAGAGTCAGATGCAGTTGCACCAGGGTCACATAGCATGGCACTACTGCCTAATTTTATAAATTCCCTTAGACAAGCGTAACAGCATAGCCATCTCACTCAAAATTCTTTCTAGTTTACTCTATTTGCTGCTTTCCAAATCAATATGTACGCTGTTTATTACTATAGATTTCTTAGATTTTAAGGCCAGAAGAGGACCATTGTTGTCTTCTAGTCTGACCTCCTGTACAACACAGGCCATAAGACCCTAAATTAATTCCTATTTGCATTACAGCATATCTTTTAAAATGTCCAATCTAGATTTAATAATTGCCAGTGATGGAGAATCCACCACAACCTATGGTAAGCTGTGCCTCCCACCCTCTGCCACAAAGTGTTGGAATTGCCACCTGTCTACATATTCCTCTACACTAAGGATGTAAGCAACTAGTCGAGTAGTCGACTACCCGATAAGCCTAGGCTTATTGGGAAACTGAAATCACTAGTTGACCAGTCGCTTCTCTCCCCGACTTGCTGCCTCTATTAGAGGCAGCAAGGGTGGGAGCAGGAGCCCGAGCTGGGGAGAGCTGGCTTAAAAGCCAGTTCTCCCCTATACCGTCTCCACTGGTGGGGACAAGGGAGGCAGAGGCATAGCAGGGGATGGAGCGCGAGCCGGGACTCATTTGTCCTGGCTCGAGCCTGGCCCTAGATGCCATGCCTCTGCCTTTTAAATGTAGTAAGAGCCGTCTGGCCCAGACCTAATGCGGCTCTGCAGTTTCCCCCATTATCAACTAATCAAGTAGTTGATGGAAATTCCATTGACTACTCTATTAGCTGATTAAACGCAACTTAACATCCTTACTCTGCACACCACGTTTTTTGATAACGGTGGGCATTTATCCTATTTACTCCTGCCAATTGATCAAATTGGCAAGAGCCTATGGGATGGAAGTTCACTTTTGTCTAATAAGTCTTGATGGCCATAACAGAGCTTAAAAAAGGGACAGTACTGGCCAAAATGGGACATATGATCACCTTTCCTTTATTGATAAAATGCTAAGTAGCACAGAGCCAAGAACTGATCCTTGCAAGAGTCCACTAGTGGCACACCCAATCAAACATGATTCTCTATTTAGAGTTATATTTTCAGACCTATCAGTTAGCCAGTTTTCAATCCATTAAATGTGTGTCATTCCAACCTTACTGGCCAGTCCTGTTGGAGCAGCCCCCATCTGCAGTGGGCCTGGCCCAGCGCAGGCAGGGGCACTCCAGTCCATCTCTGTTTAATCAGTTTCATAAAGTTTAGCTGATCAACTAATTAAATGGGATTTTACATCCCTAGTCAACACTTATCCTCTCACTGGGTTCAGGATTTTATATCTATTTGAATGCTAAAGGTAACCTGACAGACAAACTTACACTGATACTCTACAGTTTTTTAAGATAACATATGTGGTTGTTTTTTTTACCGTGAATGGGAAATCCTTCATCTGCAAATAGACAAGGTTCAAGATTTTTCAGAGAACTTCTGCCCTCAAGTCGTGCAAGTAGCTTTTAAAACAAAAAATAAAAACACGTGTTAACTAAAAATAATGAATCATGGGAATCAAGTGTATAACATAAAACAGAACTATAGAATGTAGTGTATTTTCAATGATAGCTGTCATCTGATTAATTTGATTTTAAAATGCCTTTCTGCATACATGTGCAAGTTCAGAGAGTGGACAGTATAGCAACAGATGCTGACTTTCTATCTCTCCTAGCAACGAGCACCAGGATTCCATGGCGATAAGTACCATGTAAGAACCTATATTTACAAAGCCACAAGAAAGAGCTACCAGCAGAAAAAACTACTGCAAGAAGAGGTCTTTGAAATGTGGGAATGTTGCCATTTTATAGGATGAAAGGAATGAAGATTCTTTTTATAAGAGCCATCAGAGAGTAACTTCAGACTAGTGATTTGAAGGTGAAAGGCTGTATTTCCCATTATCACTCTCCTGAGTCGTATAATCCCTCAGCGCATTTATAAGTAAAAGCAGCTTACATATTTCAACTTACATTAGATGTAGGACTCTGATGGGCTACAGATCCTATCACCTCACTGTTATTTGATCGAACATAGCACAGGCTAGTAGTGATCAAAAGTCACGATGGCTTTCAACAGCCTTTGTAAGGAAAGTGGGTGTTCTCAGGCCTGTTCCTATAGGGACAGGTGTTCACATAACAAATGGCACTATGGTTGGCAGTCTCAATGAAGAGGCCAACAATTCAAGAAAGGAATACTTCACCCACAGTTAGAAATGTCCTCCCATGCATGAATTAAAGTACACTGGCAAAAAAGCTGCACTCCTGCAAGAGTACACATTGTGAAGACAGAGCATTTTAGTCTCCATAACCGTCTATCCAGCATCTTTAATAAGCTCTAAATTAATGATTTTTAGAATGAAATAAATTCTATACAAGTGTATCAAACCTCCTTCCTAGTCACATCATTTGGACACTTACCACATAACTCTAAACATGGTTTCCCAGAACACATTTCTCTCTCCTCCTCCTGCTCTGAAATGTGATTTGTCCTTTTCATGTGTTCATTTTTTTAATTGTATCCTTTGGTATATATGGTTGTGACTATTTTCTTACACTATTTGATCTGAGGAAGTGGGTCTGGCCCACGAAAGCTCATCATCTAATAAACCATCTTGTTAGTCTTTAAAGTGCTACATTGTCCTGCATTTTGCTTCTCTCTCCCTGACACCATATTCGATGGACAATTTTTCCTCTAAATTAAAAAAAAAAATTCTGTGTTTTCTTTTAATGGTAGTAAAAAAAACCTCCTAAGTGACAATGAATTTGCTTCAAGAGGTTATGACATGAGTCTATGTAACACACTTTCACTGTCATGTTGTTAATGGAAGAGACCAGTACCGTGTATATGCCTTTGTAACTGCTCTGTTCTAGTGTGTTGATAAGTCTCATGAGATGCCCATTAAAAACAGAATATTTTAATTGACCTTATATTGGATCTATGATTCATGCATTTGTTGAATGCATGAAATACTTGTATATGTTGGATCTATGGTTACAATTTGGTGAACAGTGCAAACTGCTATCAATTTTCACTGGAAAAAATATTATAGTATTCTGTATAAACAGGATCAGGGAAGAGATTGAATATAACCTGCTCATTTACTGCACTGCTGCCGTTTCCTCGTGCTGATGGAGTCTATCCCTCCAATGTTTATGATCTCTCCATTCTCATCATTCTGCACTGCATCTTTCCCCTTTGTGAATCTGCTTTCTCTTAACCATTACTTTTGGAGTTCTACTGTATTTTATATGAGGGCAGCCAGGTGAAATTCACCAGAACATCATGATAAGCAAGAACTCTACAAGCGTTTTAACACATTTTACTTAGTTGTGAGACATTTTCTTAGCAAATGGATCATATTTACAAACATTTTATGTATGTCCAGAAGACAACATATATTCACTAATCCACTAGATTGTTTTCCTGCTATCTTACCTCTTTCCGCTTTCATTCTTTTGCTGCTACTTACTAGAAAAAATAGACTATCTATAGTACTTTGTTCTACCAAACAAAATTTTCTTCCCCTCCTCAATTTTCATTTTAGAATAGCAAATATGTTCTACACAGGGAATTTCCTGGGGATTAGTTAAGTGGTACTTGATTGTTTCAATACCTTTCATTCAGTCATTAGTCCTCAGAAAATATCGGATGCATTGATCATCATAGCTTAAATATGAACCTGTGGTTAACTGAATACTTATATATTTGATTGTAAATAACTACAGGTGTTTATCATGAGCACTGCACAGATTATTCACAATTCATTCATGATAATCCTCTTGCGTTTCTATGAAACTTATGTTTACTCCCAGTTTTGAAGCAGAATCTTGACAGATACTTGCTTCATTGGTATCACGCAGTGCACTGTGGGCTTTCAAGACAGGATCAACAAACAACTTTGTACAAACTTTGTGAAAAGTCTGCCTATGCTACCCTTAACAAGCCTGAAGCAAAACTATGTTTAGATAAGATATAAAAGAGGAGACTTTTTTATTTGTAGTTAAAGATCTATGGAACTTTTAGTGAGAGCTGGGATTACCTGGTTTGTTGGCTATATTCTGGCATTACAGTCTCATTTTACCTTCTTAACATTTCTGCTGAATAGGGTAAAATATCTGTAATGATCAAAGTGCTGATCTGCAATAACAGAAGTCACATCCTTCTATCTTTAGTTGTGAATGGCTTTATAAACATTTTAACGGCACTGCTAAATAAGTAACTGAATAGGAAAAATTGGAAAAGATACAGAAACATTTGGTCACTAAAGAGACCATCATGCCATACTTTAATTATGGACGCTTACTTTTTCACTTAACTTTTACCCTTTTTCCACAAATTGATTACCTTCTAGTATTTTTCTCTGTGCAAGCCTACAACATATCTATCATAGTAAAAAAGAGTAAGCCTAAATGTGTTTAAGACATTTCTGAATAGCTGCACTTTAAAAAATTCACTGTGATAAAATGTAATGTTACTATTGGTGTACAAAAAAATGGGGTCTCGGTGGACAAAAGGAATGTACCCATGTGAATGTTTTAGGATAGGGACCTTAAGCTATAAGTTTGCTGGGTCAAGGACAGTGGATAAAATTTTCAAAAAATCACTTAGGAGTCTCACTCTCACTGAGTTAATGGTGCTTCAGTAGAACTTCAGAGTTTTTCTGTGTTGTCAGGCACATTTTTCGATGCCATTCAATAATATGTAACATTTCTAAGTAATACAGTATATGCTATGCAGGCTACAATCAGATAGTGATTAAAAGTGTTAAGAGATCCACTTCAAAAAAGGAGAGTGCTTACCTTTCACAAACTATTTGCTTAATCAGAATTCACTTAATCCCTTTTACGGGCTCTTATAACTTCTATGTCATTGTTTTTACAAAACGACATTTTATGATATTTTTGAAGAATTATTTGTTTGGCACAGAATTCTTTACTTATGAGACACGGTGTTACAACAAGATTTTAAGAGCATTGGTCAGGGTCACAAGGTCAGAGAAGTGTCGGAGGGAGTGAAAAAAAAGTAGATGAAGAATTAAACATAAGCCTTGTTGCTATGAGCACAACTTAACTAGTCAATTTTAACTCTTCCAAGTTTATAAAAAAAAGTGCTTCAAGTGGCTACAATTCATTCATCCCTAAGTTCACATCCCTTCAGGTGAACAAAAGTCTCACAGGCTATGTCTACACTGGCGTGTTCTCACGCAAAAACTCTTTTGCGGAAGAGAGCGTCTACACTGGCATGTGCTTTTGCGCAAGAGATGTGCTTTTGCTCAAGAGCATTCATGCCAGTGTAGACGCTGTCTTGCGCAAGAAAGCTCTGATGGCCATTTTAACCATAGGGCTTTCTTGTGCAAGAAATTCATGTTGCCTGTCTACACTGGCCTCTTCTGGAAGAGCACTTGTACAAAAGGGCTTCTTCCTGAGCAGGAGCATCAGGGTTCTCGCGCAAGAAGCCCTGATTTTATACATTAGAACGTCAGTTTACTTGCACAAGAACACGTGGCCAGAGTAGCCAGGCAGCAAGTTTTTGCACGAGTGGCCGCTTTTGCACGAGATCACGCCAGTGTAGACACAGCCCCAAAGTTTATTGTGAGGTCTTAACTATGCCACTCAGAGCTATGAAAAATGTGGGAGCCAGCCAATATGCCCTCTAATTTTTTCCATTAATGTGTGGAAAACATTTTGTTATGTGCCCCAAGACATGTGCGGATGTGCACTACCAAACACATGTTGTCAGCTGAGAGTGCTGTGCTAATCAGCTGAGCAGCATTTAAATCTCTTCTGGTGACAGCTCAACTGCAAAGCTTACAGGGAACAGTGGTGCCAGCATTAGCGTGGTAACTCAGGAGCTCCTGGGTGGGAATCCTCACCCTAAGCAAGGCAGGTAAGCCAACCTAATCCTGCATGCAGACAGCTCTAGGTTGATCAAAGAATTCTTCTGTGGACCCAATTATAGGTTGAACCTCTCTAGTCCAGCAACATCTGTGATCTGGCATGATTTTAGTTAGCCAAATGTCCATTGGTGTGGCCACATTTCCCATTAAGTTTGTTTACAGCTACTAGTCCTGGTTTTCAGAGTCCTGTGCTGTTACTTAGTTCTAAATGTCTTCTCAGAGCCCAGTGCGCAGTAGAAGGATTGATACTGCTGCTAGACAATATTGACCTCTCATGGTTTGGCAAAATCTCTGGTTCAACACTGGTCAGGTCCCAAGAGTGCCAAACTAGAGAGGTTCAACCTGTACCACCTTTTGGGGAGGTGAGTTACCTAGACCAGGAGGAGAACCCCTGGCAGCAGGACAGTGCTGTTATTGACATTGAGGCTGTGTCTAGACTGGCAAGTTTTTCCGCAAAATCATCTGCTTTTGCGGAAAAACTTGCCAGCTGTCTACACTGGCCGCTTGAATTTCCACAAAAAGCACTGACGATCTCATGTAAGATTGTCAGTGCTTTTGCGGAAATACTGTGCTGCTCCCATTCAGGCAAAAGTCTTTTTCCGAAAACTGTTGTGCAAAAGTGCCAGTGTAGACATCAGATCGGGGCTTTTTTGCGGAAAAGCGTGTCTAGATTGGCCACAGACGCTTTTCCACAAAAAGTGCTTTTGCGGAAAAGCGTCCTGCCAATCTAGACGCGCTTTTCCGAAAATGCTTTTAATGTTAAACTTTTCCGTTAAAAGCATTTCCAGAAAATCATGCCAGTCTAGATGTAGCCGGAGGTTGTACAAATGCACAGGGGGTGTCTGTATTTGGGGGAGGGAGGGTGAAATACAAGCCCGGACTTTTGCCTTCATCCCTATTCAGCAAAGCCCTTCCACAGCTGCTTGGTTCTAGGGACACGCGTCCATGCCCGTCCATGCCCTTTGCGGCCACAGAAATTAAGCTCGCCGCGCCAACACCTGCCGGCAGCGGCCCGGGCGCGCACCGCTCCGCCAAATCCGGGCTAGGACGCCGCCTGTTGGAGGGGGCCGCGAGCTCCGGGTTTCCCACCCCACGCCTTGGGCAGGGCCTGTCCGCCCGCCCCACCGCAGGGCACCCCTACCTGCCGCCCAGGGCGCTGCGGGGCAAACTGCCCCAGGCCTGGCGGCCGCCCACAACCAAACCCCCAAGGGGCCGTGCGGCGCTGAGGGAACGGCCTGCCCTGAGGGCAGGGGGCGCTGCCTCACCTGCGTGCCCGACTCCGCCTTCCGGAACCCGTCACTCATAGCGCCGAGGAGGGGGTGGGGACCGGGCCCAGCAGCGGCGCCAAGCCCCCGCTCGTCGCACATGCGCAGTGTGCCCCATCCCTCGAGGCGCATGCGTACTCCGCTACGCTGCAGCCGCACGATCGGCTGGGCTTGGGGGAGCCGATGCGGCGCAGGCGCAGTGTCGCGCTCTTTGGTTGTCTTGCGGGTGCAGCCTGAGTTCCCTGGGCGGTTCCAGGGTGGGGTTCGGTACTTGGGGAACTGGGTTAAGGAGGCGCTTTGCACGGATCCCGCTCTGCAGCGTTATTTCCCGTGATGCTCAGAGGCGAGCAGTTTTAAGGGGGATAGTTTTTATTTTTGTTAAATGTGTTACTAGCTGGGCAGAGTGAAATGCTGACCGGTGAAATACAAATAATGGGCAAAAACCGGCCCTGCCGAAGTGCCTGCAACTCCCCCTGAAAGCAGCTCGGGTCCCGTGGCTGACTCTTTTGTCCACTAGCAGAAAGTTTTGGAAAAGCAGCCTATCCTTGTAGGGATTTGGAGCCAGGGTGAACTGGCAGCTCCCTCCTCCCACCTTCCCTAAGTTCCCTGTAAGGTATGTGGCTTTTCCTCCCACTGCCATGCAGCTCCTGCCCGCTGCTTTGGAGCTGGAGGACGCGGTGTCTTGGTCCACTCCACTCCGCGCAGCCGGGAATGGCGATCCAGGGCCAACAGGACCTGCGAGTGGTTGTACCTGCAAACATGTAGGTAGATAAAAGCGTCTGGTGAGCCTCCAGGGGCTGTCTGGTGAGCCTCCAGGGGCTAACTGGTGAACTGCATCCGGCCTCTGGGCTCTTGTTGCCCAGCCCTGCTCTAGAGTATGAGGCTACATTAACAACATGCTCACCCTTGAGGGCTCAGCTCTTCATCATTTCGTAGCAAGACATTCCCTGGGAAATATTCCACCATCTCAACCAAGCTCCAAAATCATCATTGCTGTGTACTACATTAAAATGGTTTAAAACTTATACTATGTATGTACATACTGTCTTTTATCTGCTGAAAAGAAATTCCCTGGAACCTCCTCCTCCCACATTTACATTAATTCTTATGGGGAATTTGGATTTGTTTAATATTGTTTCATTTAAGGTAGCATTCTTCAAGACCATAACTACAATGTTAAGCAAAGAGTTACTGTACTCATCGTGTTTAATAGTCTCAGAGGGGTAGCTGTGTTTGTAGTTAAAAAACTTAAAAAACACTAATGATCCTGTAGCACCTTAGAGACTAACTGAAAATATATATAGATGTTATCATGAGCTTTCATGAACATAACTTACTTGGTCAGATGACAAATATTGATAATATTGCTATTCTTTCACAGCTGCAGGACTTCCTTAACCTAGTATTATGTGCGCACACACTCTCCGACAAAGTGGGTCTTTGCCCACACACACACCCTGACAAAGTGGGTCTTTGCCTATGAAAGCTTATGCTCCAATAAATCTGTTAGTCTATAAGGTGCCACAGGAGTTCTCATTTTTTTTAATGCAGATTCAGCCTAACCTGGTTACCCTTCTGATGCACTCATACAGATTAATTTAGGGAAGACAATGTGCTTGGTACTATACAGTTAGTAAAATTCATCATTACCTTGACATTGCTTCCTACCTTGTCAAAAACAAACAACTCCCCCCCCCCCTTGTTCATGCACTTAGCATTTAATTACCAATATCATTATCTTTGGGTGCAGATGTGATAATCCAAATGGGACAATGATGGAAGTATCAAACCATAATACAAATATTGTCTAAATATTTAATTATCATCCCAAATTGCTACCCTCTGGACTTCAGCTGTTATCTTCACTAGCCCCTTATTCAGTTCAACACTGCTGTTTTCCAAAGCACCCCATTGACTATATCCATTGATTTCTGTGATTTTAAATCTACTTGTAGAGTACATCTCTGCCAACTCTTTTTGCTCCCTCAGGATGAAAACTTGGGCCCTATGAAGTAAATAGCAAAGTCTCATTAGCTTTAATGGAGCTAAGGTTTCACTCTCAACCTTTGCCTTTCTTCTTTAGTTCTATTTGCATTCCTCCACATTTTTCAAGTAATAGCTCAGAGAGATAATATACTGCATGAAAATACACATTTCTCTCTCTCTCTCTTTTAAATAAAATAAAATCCTCCTTTGGTGTAGCAGGGCTAAATGGCAGAATATAGTATCTAGGGACTTTGCACACTTACAGTTCCATTTATAGAGGTAGGAAATTAGGCTTCTTCTACTTGGCATGTGAGAAGCCTGAGGGTGCCCCTGGAGCCATCAGCAACTGTCTATGTAACAGCATCAGCAGCAATTGTGTAGCAGTTACAGCTGCAAAAGATGCCAAAGTAATAGCTTTTCTGCAGGGAGAGCAGATGCTAGGGGCATATATCTCTTTCTTCTTGAACTTGTCTTCTTGAGAATCTTCTGCCCACTCAATGCAGATTTTACAGGTTTGGAAAAGAGGGTGAGCATGCTACACAATGAATTTCTGTGCTTCCCACTGCACTTGTTTATAATACTTTGCTAGATCCGTGCTTGAGAAGAACGTGTTTAAAGCTGAATTGCAGCCCTAGGCAAAAATGAGTTTTCTGGTCTCTGCTCCTTCCCTACTGAAGATTATATGTCAGTAACAGCAAGTTTAATCCAGTAAAAGGATACTATTTAGTATGGGTCCTCTAGTAGTATGGATCCATGGGAGGGAAAGGCCAGCACAGCTCTGAGTGTTCTAGAGACAACATAATTTACTCTTTATTACAGCAAACACTCTTTTCTTAAAATAAAGCTTAGTTTAAAATAAATTATTCATTATTGAAGAATTATTACAGTTCTATTCCAAATTTTACATTTGCCTATAAATTCCTTGAACAAAGATATGGCTAAGTATTTAAAAGCAAGAAACAAAAACATTAAGGAAGCAAAAACACAGTAAGAATCTAATAATATGGTATAAAGACATCTGTGAAAGACAGTTTATAAAAGACATCAACCCTCAGAAATTAGATAACAGCTGATTTAGAAACTGGAATTAAAATGAGCTAAGTAACAGCTTCCTGTTTTCAATGTTCATTCTGCCAGTGAGTTTGTTCCAAAAGGAGTTTTGTTATGTTTATTGTCATTTAATGTTCGCTTAGTGGAGCTATATGGGTGATATTCCTTTAGCACTGGTTTGGGCTTGAAATCTGCTTGGTAAAGATTCTCCATTTACACTCTATTAAGCTCTTTTAATAGTCAGTTTTTTTCTAATTAACCTGTAGATTATTAAATTGACTCCAAATATGACAAATTGAAGGCCCCAATTTCATTAGGCAGCAGAAGTATCTTGAAAAAGACAATAGAAAAGTTTAATTTCCTCTTCGTGTGTAATCTACCCACCTATCAGAAAACACCAGGCTTGTCAAGTAAATCCTATCTTGGAGTTGGTAAGATGCAGTGAGAATTAATAAAAAGGCAGCCTTCAGGCAGACACTGAATCCACCTATGGTAAAATGAGCAGGGAACTACTATTCACGTTCTGTACAGCATTTCTGGGTGCATATATTCTGTTTCCAATCTCATGCAGCAATTCTCTGTCCCAGTATTCCAGAAATTCTGTTGATCACTGATGTGATCTGTCAATGGATTTCATTAGATCTTTCCTGACACTTTTCACCTGTGAGGAGAGATGCATTTTTTTCCATTCATGACAGACTGAATTACATTGATGAAACTTTATGGATTTTTGCAAAAGTTAGATCTAAGTTTTCTGTATAAAATGGAAAATATTAACTGAGAAGAAAATTCAGTCTATTGATAGATGCTAGTTCTAGTAAAAAGGATCTGTGGTGTTGACTGAGTCCTTGTGTATGAATCTCAGCACCCAATAGTGATTGCTTTATCCAAAATGTTTAATGGCCAGTGATGGCTCTCTGTCAAATTTCATTTTGGACACTGTGGACTTGGTTCAAATCCCTCAGAATCCACTAGGCTGGCTTGTATCCCTCCATAGGTGTTCAGATACTCATTAAGGGCTTGATCCTGCACCCACTGAAGTCAATGGCACAGGATCATGCCTTTAATTAAAGACATTTCTGAAAGTATCCCTCAGTGCTCTGCTATGACTGCCCAGCTATTCAGTGAAATAGAAATGATCTTCCTAAAGTCCACCTATTGTACCCTCATCCAGAGGAATGTATGCTACATAGTCACAACTTACACTCCTTTTACAGAGGTCCTCAAAACTTCATTGTGCTGTGACCTCCCCTTCTGACAAAAATTACTTCATGACCTCAGAGCAAGGGGACCAAAGCCTCAGCGCACTCAAGCCCCACTGCGCCAGGTGTGGGGGAGCAAAGCCCATGCCCTACTGCTCCGGGCGGTTGGGGGGATCTGAAGCCAAAGGACTTCAACCGCAGACAGAGGGCCTACAACCTGAGTCCTGCTGTCAGGGCTGAAGCTCTCAGTCTTTGACTTCAGCCGTGGGCAGGGAGGCTCAGGCTCCAACAAGTCTAAGCCACCCCTGGGGATCCTTTTCAAAGGAGGTCATGGCCCTCTTTGGATCCCGACCTACAATTTGAGAACAGCTGCCCTGATAAAAAGCAACTTTTGTAAATGTAACAAAAAAGCTATTCATCCAGCCTGATCTTCACAAGCAATTGGCACAAGCTCCCCTGCAAGATTTACACTTAACTAACTGTTCCACGGGAGGGTAATTAGAGATGCATCTGTGTAGCTGAGGGTAAGACTGAGTGTAGCAGAAAAGAATTTGCCCCACTTGTCCTTTAAAAATAAAGTAATACTGAGAAATAATGTCCAATGTTCATTTCTAACCACTGAATAAAAACAAGAAGAATAACAGATTAATCCAGGTCATTTGCTCCCTTAAAGGGAAGAAAACTGACTAGGGAATCCCCATTTTTACCTTTTTTACACAAATTTAGCATTAAAGTTTCTGGTTATTGTAATCCCCATAGACCTCCTGTCAGAATAAAATATACATCTATTTCTTTTCTTTTTGATCTTAACATTTGTAAGTAATAAATTATTGATAGCCAAAGGAATTCTGGGAATATATTCATCTTAAATTGAGTACTAAACTATTTGCAAATGTACTTAGGCAGCAGCCCAAAAGATACATCAAAAGAATGTCGATTGGCTATTGGGAAGTGAAGTGTCACCATATGTTAGAATTAGAAGGCATGAAATATAATAGAAAGATAATAGCTGTCAGATCTACTACCAGTAAAAATAGGAAAAGGTCTATTTCTATAGAGGGATATTAACTTTTTCTTCAAGCTAGAACACACTTTCAACCTAGTGAGAGCATTGAGGGAATCTGTTACTTTAATTTTCATTAAGCAACTGTTTTATCTGTCAGCTCAGGACCAAAGATTACAATGAATTTAACCAACTAACCAAGTCTCTCATCCAGTAGATGGACTTCTCCAATGACTCAAATTTGGAGTTGGCTATGCAACCACTCCCACAATGAAAGACCACATCACTTTTCTTCTGGACTGCAAGGAGCACTTAGGTGAGACAAAGGGGAATTTCATGATAGCTTTGTCAGTAGGAACTCTGCTTAGTTTGTGTCATGGGGTATCTGCCCTTTAAAGCTAAAACCCAGTCCTGGGAGAGGGCAGAGAGCAAAGCCCACAGGTGAGGCTAATATTGTCAATTAGGGCCCAGCTGTGGGCTGTATAAATAATGGCTCCAGGAGGAAGGAAAAGAGAGATTCTTGGGGGGGGGGGGGGAGAGAGTAGGAGAGATCTGGCAGTGAGGGAAGCGGGGTGGGGGTGTGTGTGTGTGGTCTTCCTGAGACAGAACAGTGTTGGAGATCCCTGGCCTGACCTCATGCTCAGGCTGCAGGGCCTGAGAATACTAGGGCTGGAGTTAGAGCAGTGCTGGGGAACTTTTACCTGACCTTACTCCCAGGCTGCAGTGCCTGAGGCAAGGCCTGAGGGTACCAGGGCTGCAGCCAAGATAGGAAAATGCAGTAGGTCCACACCTCCTTGCCAGTGATGAGTGGCCATTGCTGACTGCAGTTCACCTCTGTGGCAGGAGCTAGATGAAGACTAGTGGTGGGTCACTAAGGCAAGGTGGGTATAGAGAACTGGGGGCTTCCTGGGAGGGGAGAACTTGAGTGTAGAAACTGAAACATTTTGCTCCCCCTCCCCTTCCAGAATGGGGCTGAGAGACCCTGGAGTGGGCACTGCTGGAGAGCAGTGCACTGAAGGGGATACTGTGGTCCAGGTATGACACAAGTTCAGCATAGAGACTGTGGAGTGAGGACATGGGGAGACACCAGCCAGAGAAGGGTGCCCTGTGGGCTAATGAGCTAATTCCTAGGGCTTCTGGCAGGAGGTGCTGTGGTGGTAAGTCTGCCTACTTTGAAGTAGGAATAAGAGATCCTCCGGAAAAGAGCTTTTTTCCAGCGGATCGGGGCTAGTGTAGATGCTCTTTTCTGGCTTTTCTACAAGCCGGAAAAAAGCGGTGGACATCTTTATTTAAATGCCGCGGGGGATATTTAAATCCCCCGCGGATTTCCCTATTACGACCTGGAAAATTAGCATGCCCCTTTCGGAAAAGGGGCCAGTGTAGACGTAGCCTATGTGGGTGATATGAGACAATCACTATACTCTCAAATAAGCTGACAGAAAATTGATAATAGACAAAAACACCATGCCACCCAGCTGGGCACATTTTTGACACAACCGTCACTTCAGATCTGGCCACTTAGTCCTTGGCCTCCCAGGAAACCAGCACAACACCTTCAAAAGACAAGCCCGGGAGCTTAAATTCATAACTTCTTTAGGAACTAAAAATCATGGACTCAATAAAGACATTGGATTTATGGCTCATTAGCACAATATATATATGTCACTAACCCTCCTTTGTCCTACAACTGCAGAGATGTTAACTGCCAGTTTCACCTTAAATTGGCTCTTATGACATGTTAACTCCTTTTATGCTAAAACAGTCTGTTCCACATTGCATTTAGCTATAGCACCCTGTGTTCCTGAACTCTATGTAAGCTTGAACGCTTGTCTCTTTCACCAACAGAAATTGGACCAATAAAAGATATTCTCTCAACCACTTTGTCTCTCTAATATCCTGAGACCAACATGGCTACAACAGTGCATACAATTGAAGTCAGTGGGAATTTTGTTTAATTTAAGGGCTGCAGAATTTAGCTTTGAGTTATTTAGCTCCTACAAAAATAGGAACAATTAAAAATATTATCTGCAAAGGAGTTCTAAGTTTTAAATATAGCACAAAACTCAAGCTTTATCATCTGGAGGATTTTTCTTCTTATCTGTTTAAAGTAATGGCCACGAAGTGCTAAATGCTTTCCAGAGATCTTCAAGAAGAATTGGTCCCTGTTCTGAGGAGCTCATACTTTGAGGACAAACCCACAAGGGGCAGAGGGACACATATTGGGGATATAAGTGACTAGTCAACTATCTGATAAGCAAAAGCTTATTGGATAGTCGACTAGTCCCTCGGCTAGTTGCTTCCCCCCCTTGCTTCCTCTATCAGAGGCAGTGGGGTGAGGGGGAGCTGGCTAAAATCTGGCTCCCCCCATCACTGTCTATGTGGGGAGCAGGAGAGTAACAAGGACCAGGTGCTAGCTGGGACTCAGCTGATTCCTGGCTCACACCCAGTCCCAGACTCTGCATTTAAAAATCAGAAGTGCAGTGGGGGGAGCTGGCATGAGCTGGGCCAGCTGAGATTCCCAGCTTGCACCAGGACCCCCCTGCTGTGCTTTAGCCTTTTAAATGTATTAAGAGTCAGCAAGGTCTTAATACATTTAAAAGGCTAAAGCGCAGCAGGGGGGACCCGGCGTGAGCCGGGAATCAGCTGGCCCGGCTTGTGCAGGGTTCCTGCATACTGCGCACCACCCTTTTAAATGTACTAAGAGCCGGCAGGCTGAAGTGCAGCCAAGAATCATCTGGCCCAGCTCATGCTGGGTCTCCCTGCTGTGCACCAGCCTTTTTAATGTATTAAGAGCCTATAGGCTCTTAATACATTTAAAAGGCAGAGCTGCAGTGGGGTTAGCTCTTGGGGCTGGGGAGGTAACCCCACTGTGGCTCCCCGTTTGACTAATCGATGGAAAATCCATCAATTATTTGATTAGTTAATTAACCTATATTTAACATCCCTAACAGAAACAGGGCAGCTTGATTTCACTGGAAGTAGCACAAGCACATGTCTTTAAGAAGGACTTAAAACTAGATGAAATAATTACAATTTTGAATCAATAAACATTGACTGTGTTCCTTCAAGGAACATTTTTTTTTGATTATCTGAATCTTCAGCATTTTCTTCTCTCTCTCTTGGCAGCATGGAGTATTGAAGGTGAACTATAGGATTTCACATTGCACAATATAAGTCATTCAGGCAACAATTTATGTATACCATTCATTTCAAGAATTCACTCTTGGGTGTATGTATCTAGGCCTTTGCAAAGATCAGTGTGCCCCTTGCCATAACAGCCTCTCCATTATTAGATGGCATGCTTCTCTTCTTTATATACTGAGGTTTGCATGCTGCACTCTGCATGTGGGTGTTCTTCAAGGCAGGTGGCTGCTACATGTTCCCTTCTTCACAAGCAGTTATTTTACTTCATTCCTGTGGTAGGATGCACTTTCCCACTGGCATGTTGGACTCTTGATGGCTCAGTGGCTTGGCCCAGAAAGCCCTTGCTGGGTGATTATTATAACACTGCCTTCACAGAAACAACCGCATGATGACTACAGTACAGAAAATAGATTTCTTTGATTTTTTTCTCCTCTTGGTTAGCCAATCCTTTCCAGTTAAACTAACAACAGGTGAATCAGGCCCAGCCTGTGTTGAAAAGATTGCTAAGAATCTCCACCTGCGAGTTTATAATCTTTTTTGTGTAGGATGAAAATAATGACAATGTAGATTCTAAATATATCTGAGTTCTCAGGTTCTGTGATTGTATGGTAGGCTGTGTGAAATCTGTATTCTATGACATGCCTGTCTGCAATAATGTTTTAAGTGAGAATCTGTCTAATGTCCTAAGACAAAAATCAGAAACACAAAGACCCACCGGGAAATATACTATAGTAACAGGCTGGCAGTGTTTCTCTTAAACCCCTATTCTGTTAGCAGATGATGCGCCTGCTGGAAAATGTTCAGTGGAGTGCTTGCTTATGGTTAGAAAAGGTAACCTCTGTGATAAAGTGAAAGATTTTCTTCGTGTTTTGTGTGAATATTGTGTGTGTGTGAGAGTTTTCCCTGTGTGCTGGGTGTTTAATGAGGGGGGGCAGGAGAGGAGGGAGAAAAGGGTGTTTGTTGTTGCAGAGGACCTAACAGCCTGGACCTCGGACAACAACTTGTAGTTTGGACACTCTAGCAACTGGTGACCCAGTGACCCACCCCACAGTTTTGTCCAGTGGGAGGACAAAGGTCATAAGAACATCCATAGTGGGTCACAGCAAAGGTGCATCTAGCCCAGTATTCTGTCTTCCAACATGGCCAATGCCAGATGCCCAAGAGGGAGTGAACAGAACAGGCAATCATTGAGTGATCCCTCTCCTGTTATTATTTCCAGCTCCTGACAAACAGAGGCTAGGGACACAATTCCTACCCATTCTGGCTAATAAATATTGATGGACTTAACCTCCATGAATTTATTGAGTTCTTTTTTGAACCCTGTTGAAGTCTTGGTCTTTGGTCTTCACAACATCCTCTGGCAAGGAGTTCCACAGGTTGACTGTGTGCCGCATGAAGAAAAACTTCCTTTTTTGTTTTGTTTTAAACCTCCTACCTATTAATTTCATCTAGGTGATCCCTAGTTCTTAAGTTATGTGAACAAGTAAATAACTTTTCCTCATTCACTTTCTCCATACGTGGCATGATTTTATAGACTTCTATCATATCCCTCTTTAGTCTCCTCTTTTCTAAGCTGAAAAGTCACAGTCTTCATCTCTCTTCATATGGCATCTGTTTCAAACCCCTAATAATTTTGGTTGCCTTTTTCTGAACCCTTTCCAATGCCAATATATCTTTTTTGAGATGAGGCGACCACGTCTGCATGCTGTATTCAAGATATGGGTGTACCATGGTTTTATATAGAGGCAATAGGATGTTATCTGTCTTATTCTCTATCCCTTTTTAATGATTCCTAATATTCTGTTTGCTTTTTGACAGCTACTGCACATTGAATGGATGTTTTCAGAGAACTATCCACAGTGACTTCAAGATCTCTCTAGTGGTTATAGCTAAATTAGTCCCCATCATTTTGTATGTGGAATTGGGATTGTTTTTTCCAATGTGCATTACTTTGCATTTATGAACATTACAATTAATTTGCCATTTTGTTGCCCAATTACCTAGTTTTGTGAGGTCTGAAGGGAGAGGAACCCTGTGACTTGAGCAGCTGTTTCCAGCTAGTGGATGAATAAAGGATGGAAGAGAGAG
Organism: Pelodiscus sinensis; assembly: GCF_052426305.1. NCBI lineage: Eukaryota > Metazoa > Chordata > Testudines > Trionychidae > Pelodiscus > Pelodiscus sinensis. The sequence continues at coordinate 246,365,927 of NC_143053.1, read as the reverse complement.
GGCCCAGGCAACCTTTTTGCCTGGGATCGACAAAAGATAGAGGACTGGCTTTGGGGAAGGTGATATAGGATGTTTGGCTGAAAGATAGATTGGGGACTAAGGGGGCACCTAGATTGGGCCTGGGATTGACTCAAATGGACAAAGCTGAGACTTTTTAGGCTTGAGAGCTCTGAGAACCCTTTGTGCTATGTTCAGAAATTCAATAAACCCTTCTGCTTTATGCTGGCTGAGAGTCACTGCAGTCTAGAGATCAGGGTTGCATTGCTCCCTCTGGATGTGGAGGCCCCAGGGATCCAGGGTGAAGTTGACTCCCTGACGGGGTCCATGGTGAGAGACAGGTATGCAGAAGGCTCAAAGGTACGGTCCCAGGAGGTGGTGGGCCAGAGGGCCTAATCCTGGAGAAAGAATGCAAGCTTCACAGAAGGCTGTCACACTGAAGGGAGGTCCTTCCAATCCCAGGGACTGTATGGCGCTAAGAACGCTCAAGGCCTGTGAGTACATGACACCCACCAAAATGCAAAGTAGAAGAGAATGGGAGAGTAGAGAGAGAGGACAAATGGGGATGGGGTGAGCAGCGGTCAGAGAGGAAATCTATGATCAGTCAAACCTGGAGAGAAGATATCACACCAGTGCTGACTGCTGGGGAGAGACACAAGGGGAGCACAGGCCATGTGACCGCTCCCCACATGACTCATCCGTGTGCCATCCCTACCCTGGGAAAGGGCTGTCCCTAAGAGGGTGTAGGGTCTGGGACAACCCTCCCTCCATCCCACCCTTTTTGGCCCCACTCCACCCCTTCCTTCAAGCCGCCACCCACCTTCCCTCCCTTCTCTTCCCCTGTGCCCCTCCATCTCTTCCTCCAAGTCCCTTCCCCTGAGTGGTGCAGCCTTGGGGACCTAGCGTGGGCCTAGCACTGGCAGTGGCGGTCAGGGACGCCCACACTTACCAGCAGTGGGAAGTAGAGCAACCCATCTCCAGCCTGCTCTGCTGGCTCTGAGATGCATCATTCTACTTCCTGCCACGTCGGTGAGTGCAGGGGATGGTTCTACCCCTTCGCCCAACTTCCCCTTCCTTGAGTGACATGGTTGGGAGCCAGGGGAGCAGCGGTCTGGACCCGGGTCACTCCACTTCCTGCTACTGCCAGTGAGTGTGGGGGCGGGCCCAATCCCTGCTGCTGGCACAATGCCCTTGGCCCCACAGAATCTCCCAAAACACAGGGCCTGAGGCAGTTGCCCCAAATCATCACTGGCTGCTGGCCACTTGTCCCTCCCCACATGGTGTTTGGGAAGGGGACATGACTCATTGAGCACTATTTAGCCTCATGAGTTTAATTTTGTGGCACATTCCATTGGTGCAGAGTCATGGAGTACACTGTGCCCTGAGTATATGGTACAAAATTGCTTGCTCCTTTAAAAAAAAAAATTCTGTAATGCAGAGATGTCAGATACAGGCCCTATCAGAGCGGGGGGCCAAGAGGGCCATTTTAGCCGGGCCTCGGGAGACAAAGGGGCCTGAAATTGTGACATTTTTTTACCAAATCATTTCCATTTATTATACGCCCACATAAATATAACCTTGCAGTTATAACAGAGACAACAAAAGAAACTATATATACCTGTAAAATTGATTTAAATCATTGTGGGACTTTGTGCCTTCGCTAATTTTTTGGTCACATCCGAGTTTTCATCTGCATGACGGGAGACTGGAGTAGCTCCTGTGATCTGTTATTCTATGTTGTGAATGCTGTTTATAGTCTTCGCATAGTTCAGAGGTTTGCATAGTTTTAGAAGTGTCAGGGCTGTTCCCTACTCTGGCCCTTCAGGTGCAAAAGGTGGGAGCTCGCAAGAGACCTTAAATACCTTCCCTCTAGAGGCTTTGCTTACAAAAACTCCCCAGAGTCACAGATTCACTGACTTTCTTTGAACCCAGGAAGAAAACACTTGGACTTATTCCAGAGGGGTACCCCCAAGCTCCTTTACCACAAGAGAGCTTGAAAACAAAGAGAAAACAACTGCAGTCTCTGGTAGCTGGCCCTCTTAGTCTGAGGCATGCATACACACCCACAGACAGACCTGTGTCTTTCCAGGACACAAGACTCAAATCATCATCTTAAAAAGGGTGATTTTATTAACAAAACAAAAAGATATATTTGATAAAGCATACTTAGTTGCTAGGTGTTACAGAGCAACAGAATGAAACAAATCAAAACACAGAGAACATAATATTAATTGCAAAGTATATACAATTAAAATTTTGTAAAATTTCACCAATAGCCTTTAGTGAATTAATTTATTGTGTGTTACTGTTTTAAAAGAACCCCTTTATAAAAATGAAGCGAAGATTTGAAAGTGGTGCAAGTAAGAGACAGCGAAAGCAACTGAGTGAAGTAGTAGTTAAGAGTTTATAGCCAATAACATCATTTCTCGTAGAAAAGACGCCTCAGCCATTAATTAGATGGTGACCATATTGACAGTGACGTGACGTAGTGTGGGGTAACTTGCTGGTTGCTATGTTGGGCAGTGGGTTGTGAGTGACCCCCGCTGGCTGTAGCATGGTCCAGCAGGGCAGGGGATGAGTCATTATGCAAAGAGGGTCTCTCAGCCTGTCTGACCAGCTACCCCCCAGAAGGAGAAACAAAGGAAGGTGGAATGCCGCCCCTGGCTGGGGGGCAGGGCTGGAAAAAGAGTTTGTTAGTTTCTGTCTGAGAAGCAGGGGAGAAGGAGCTAGGGAGGGGGGCTGGGATTGTAGGGCCCAGCCACCCCCCATCTCAAGGGGGGGCACTGAGGCCCCCTAGCCCCAGTTCCTGTAACCAGATTACATCTGTGCTGTGCTGTGTCCTGGAGAAGCAATAAACTCCCTCTATTCTACTGGCTGGTGGAGTCTGTTCGTGCCATTACGGGGGTGTAGGAGGCGGGGGACCCCAACGCGCCGTCACAGTGACATTTCCCGTTCTGATGATAAAAGCTTTGTATCCACAAATGACCTTTCAATGCCACTGCCTCAAAATGAGGAGGTCATTAATCAAGACACAGAAATACCAACAGTAGCGATAGATGCAGAATCTATGCTCAATTTACAGACTGTGAAGGCAGAAAATGAGGACCTCAGAGATGCACATGAAACTTCAGTATCGCATAAAGATAATTATGTTACATGGAAATCAGCTACTAGAGCAGCACTAGCTGACAATTCAATTGAAAACTTACTCCTGAGTGAAATAAATGTAGAAACTGATAACTGGAAAAACCTACTTGAGTGCATATTGAATGTCATTCTTTTTTTTTTTCTGAATGGGGATTGCCTTTGTTTGGTTCCAGTCTATGTATCGATGACCCTACAACTGGAAATTTTCTTGGTATACTTGAGCTTATCTTACCATGTTAAGCATTTTCGTGAATCACAAGAGAATGGAAAACGTATGCAAGTCCATTATCTGTCTATCAGAATACAAAAAGTTTGAGGTATGCGGGACATTTGTGCAAAGAACTATTCTTGAAGAGATACGACATGCAAAATACTTTTCAATTATTATTGATGCCACTCTATACTGTTCTCATAAAGAACAGATGACCTTGGTTGAAGAACAATTCATTTTGTTCAATAATTTCACAAAAAATTCCGGAAAAGAAATTGCCACTTGTGTATTAGAAATTTTGGAATGCTTCAAATTAAATTTTCAAGTCTGCATTGGCCAAGCCTATGACAAAGGATCCAGTATGGATGAGAAGTACAACGGAATACAAACAGTCCTTTTTGAGCAAAATCCAAACTGTATTTTCTCCACTTGTGGCAACCACACATTAAATCTTGTTGGTGTTTATTGTGCTGAATCATGCAAGGAAGCAGTCACATACTTTGGAACAATCCACCAAGTGTACATCTTCCTCAGTAGGGGTTCAAGAGGGGGTACAAAAGGTTTGCTTTGTGACCTCAGGCAGGGAGCCAGGTCTGGCTGGGAAGCACTTACTTGTGTGGCTCCCAGGCAGCAGCCCAATGGGACCTTGGAGTAGGCTTCCTGCCTGCCACAACCCCACATCCTGTTCAAAGTGGCTGATGGTAGGGGCCATGTGCTTTTTGTGTGCCTATTAGGCCCACTTTGCCTGCAGTGCAAGTGTAACTACCTACAGATAGACCATTTACAATGAGAGATAAGAATGAGTGAGCTCTACAGCCTAAGTTAAGAGCCAGCCAGCTTTATAGCTCAAGCTGTAGCACCTCCTACACTATGCTCCAAAGGTCCCAGGTTTGGTTCTAAGTGCCACTACATGGGACAGTGAACCACACCCACTAGGTGTGTGGGTTGCCCAGGAAGTTCCCATTGGCTCCCTGAGCCAGCCTGCAGCTCCTGCTGGGCTACAGGATGGTGGATCCAGTGGTTGATGGGTTGGACATGTCCCGTGGATCATATTTTGCCTATCCCTGCATTAGACTGACTTAAGTTCTCATGGCGTTCAGGAGCAACACACGAAGTGGGCCTAAGATAATTTATACTAGCAGAGGCTCAGTCCCAAAATTCTTATTTGACTTAGCTTTCCCATATTGAGTCAGAAGCAAGGAAATTACGCCTGTTTGGGAGGTGGGAATAAGAGCAATTTAAGATATAAGCTACATGTCACCACACCTCACATTTTTAAAAATTGTAAGGCATTCAGCTACCATGGTGACGAGTGTGATATAAATAGAAAATAGATTAGCTAGAACTACTTGCTGAATTCTACATTTACAGTAACCACTCAGGAAAGAGAACTAAGAAGTCAGTGGACAGCTCAAGGAAAACATTTGCTAAATGTGCAAGCGGTGGGTAAAAAAGCAAACAAAAATGTACAAAGAATGAGATAGGAAATAGTTCTAAAAATATTATAATGCTGCCATATACAGAGGTGTTTTCTTTCTGAGTTGCTGGGGGGGAGGGGGGGGTTATGACACCTGCTCTATCCCAAGCTCCCACCCACACCCTGCTCCCTCCTTCCAGCATGTTCTGCCCTTGCTCTTCCCTCCCGCCACCCCAGTACTTCCTCCACATTGCTGAATAGCTGTTCCATGGAGGGTGGAAGGCACTAGGAGGGAAGAGGAGGAGCTGCTGGTGGACTGGAGATGCTGAGGTAAGGGGGAAGTGCCGAGGGGGGGCAACTAGTGGTTTTCCATGGGTGCTCCAACCCTGGAACACCCCCAGAACCAGTGCCCATGATTTAATATATTGATTATATGCCGCCATCTAAAATACAGGGTTCAGTTTTAGTTACTTTTAGCCAGAGGTATGGGAATAATTTTTATAGTGAGGATCATAGGTGCTAAATTTAATTTTCCCCAGATGTACCTTAGCTCTGGTTCATCTCTACTCTACCCCCTCCCAAAGCCCTATCCTTGGTCTACCTGTTCCTGCTCCCACTCGACCCTCTCCTCTGAGGCCTGGCCCTCCTTCCATCTCTTTCTGCCCCTGCTCTACCCCCGCGCCACTTGATGCTTTCTGCCTTCCCCCAAATCCCTCCCTAAGCTGCCAAATAGCTGATAAGTGGCTCCACCAAACAGCTGTGGCTGGTGAGTGCTGAACACTCACTATTTTTTCTGTGGGTGTGCCAGCCCTGACATCTTTGGTATGCCATTAAAACAAATGGTAAACCCTGTATATAATGGACAGCACTAAAAGCCAGGTAGTACTGTAGCATCCCCAGCATCCCTAGTTCCAGCACCTAGCCTCATAGCTCAAAAAAGTTATAGAAAAAATAGAAGGGATACAGAAATGAGGAATGAAAATCAGTAGAGGTATTGAAAGATGCCCATGAAGAGAGATTGAAAGTACTTTGGGACAGGCACTTAATAAAGTATTTCATTTAATAAGTGTTTGTTGGTGTCTAGCACAATGGGATCTTGCATTCCTGATTAGATAAATTATTAGTCATGAGAGTGGTATATAAAATTGAATCAGGTGCTTCTATTTACCCTGTCTCATAACACAGACTATTCAATGCAACTGAAAGGCAATACATGTAAAACTTATAGAAGGGAGTACTTTTTTACAGTTATGCGATAGATCTTCAACCTGTAGAATTTGCTACCATAAGACACCGAATCCAAGAGCTCAGTAAAATTGAAACAGCTTAAGTTGCTTACTGAAGCAGGGTATTCAACATTTGTCTGGACATTGAAAACAAGAAAACATAGGCTAAAAATAGGTATTAGTGATCCAAGGCATAATTGAACTACAAATTAACAGAATTAGGCAAACATTTTCCTTATTGGCTGGTTATTGCATAATTGCCTATTAAGGAGATTTCTGGATCTTCCTCTGAGCATTTAAGACCTGACCACTGTCTGAGAGAAGATAAGGGCTACATTGAGCATTGGTCTGCATTTATACGTAGAGTATTTATTTGTAGATTGATAGATATAAAGAAAGAAAATCCCCAACAAATTGACTTGTTCTCAATAGGTGTCTACTTGCATTGCTGTCTTTATGCTTTGTTACTTATGGGCTGTGTCTAGACTGGCCACTTTTTCCGGAAAAGCACTGACGATCTCATGTAAGATCGTCAGTGATTTTCCGGAAATACTATGCTGCTCCCGTTTGGGCAAAAGTCTTTTTCCGAAAGACTTTTGCGCAAAAGGGCCAGTGTAGATAGCACAGTACTGTTTTCCACAAAAAAAGCCCCGATCGTGAAAATGGCGATCGGGCTTTTTTGCGGAAAAGCGCGTGTAGATTGGCCATGGACGCTTTTCCAGAAAAAGTGCTTTTCCGGAAAAGCGTCCTGCCAATCTAGACGCGCTTTTCCGAAAATGCTTTTAACATTTAAAAGCATTTCCGGAAAATCATGCCAGTGTAGACGTAGCCATGCTGTCTTGTTGCTTTCTCAATCAGCAGCTCTGAGGAAAGATCAGTATTCTCAGGAATTGCATTTTTACTGATTAGATAATACTTTTGCTCCCTAACTGGAAAATTGTTACACCATACCATTGAAAGACTTTCCTATGAATTGTATGATGACAGCTGCACAATATCTGCAATTATGTCTCCAAGTTGACCTTTGATTTCAGCTGAGCAGGAATATAATTTTGTTTTTGCAGTACTCACTTCCTGAATTTTTGTCTGTTATTTTTATTTTGCTACCAAGAAAACTAGTCTATGCCAGCTGAAGCTGCAACTGAATCTTTGTGAATAAGGCAAAAATGTTTTGCTGGTGAAATCAATGAAAATTGGAGGGTATGATCTAAATGACTTGCAAGTAATAAACAGAACATGGACCTGATAATGTGTCTAGCAGAACTGGATTATCATCCTGTACTTGTGTCATAAATAGGAGCTGCTAAGGAGAGTCTGACGTACCTGAAGAGTGAGGAAAGAGTTAAGCAACTGGAGATGCACCTGAGGAAGGGGGTTCCGGCATTCAGCCAATGAAATGCAGATAGGAATTTCAAACTGAGAGAGGGGTTTTTCTTCATTTGAGATCAGAGCAGTTTTTATCAGGTATGGAGGGAAATGGGCTTTCCCAGGAATGGACTTCTTGAAATGTGTAAATAGGGAAAAGTTTAGATAGTCTGTCAGGTTTTATTGTTTTCCTTGTTTGGGGGTTTGGAAATCATATCTGAGCTGGTTAATTGTTTTTCTTTTTTGTAACTAAGGATTACAGCTCAGGGATTTCCCCTGAGTCTATGTCACTTCATGGCTATTTAACACTTAGTCATTTACTATGCTTGCAACGGGTTTGTTTTCATAATAAAAGTGTTTTCTTTTTTTGTTTTGATTAACCGGTATTGGTTTATTGTCATGTCCTTAAGTTTACATGCCTACTTATCCAGGCAGAGTCCATTGTTCTCTGCTGATTCCCTCTGTTTGCTTTCCCAACTCCTAGCAAAATGGAGGTTGGGGCAGGGAAGAGAAGTTTGCCTTAGGGAGGGGATTCCCAAGTGATCTGTTCCCTGGAAAAAGGTTTATGTTATATTTTATTTTATTGGGTGGTGGCAGCAAGAAGTCAGTCTTTGTCTTTTTGAATCTCAGGGGGACTGATATCAAAGAAGTTTGTCTCTGGGATTCACAGAGACAGATTTTACAGAGTTTATTTTACTAGCTGGCTCCCCATCTCCACACTCAGGGTATGTCTACATTACCACCCTAGTTCGAACTAGGGTGGTTAATGTAGGCAACCGAAGTTGCAAATGAAGCCCGGGATTTGAATTTCCTGGGCTTCATTTGCATATTGCCGGGCGCCGCCATTTTTAAATGTCCACTAGTTTGGACTCCGTGCCCGCGGCTACACGCGGCACGGACTAGGTAGTTCGGATTAGGCTTCCTATTCCGAACTACTGGTACACCTCATTCCACGAGGAGTAACGGTAGTTCAGAATAGGAAGCCTAATCCGAACTACCTAGTCCGTGCCGCGTGTAGCCGCGGGCACGGAGTCCGAAGTAGCGGACATTTAAAAATGGCGGCGCCCGGCAATATGCAAATGAAGCCCAGGAAATTCAAATCCTGGGCTTCATTTGCAACTTCGGTTGCCTACATTAACCACCCTAGTTCGAACTAGGGTGGTAGTGTAGACATACCGTCAGAGTGTTAAGTTGGGGAATTGAGCTGTGACAGCTTGCCAGAAAAAAGTGTAAATAAGCAGTGTCAAGAAGCCTTTTGTTCAGATTTTTTATTGTAGTTTTGCTCTGTTTTTTTTATATCTGCTTTCATTATTTTGTTGGAGGGTAGCAGCCAGCCAGCACATAGACTCAGAGATAGGTGATAAGACTCTTCCAACCTATTGAATCCAGATTCTGCTGTCCCACCCGAGTGGCGACAGGCGTCCATGAGAAAGATTGTTTTAGTGCAGACTCCCTTCTAAAGAGTTGCACCTGAACAGCAAAGATGGAAACCACACCTTTGCCACTAGATCCTGCACTTGTGGAGTCCCACAAGAATCAATTCTCTTCCTGGTTGTATTCAATATCTCATGCAGCCAAACTAGTCAGGTAACATGAACTCTCAGCCAGCAATATGCAGATGACACACAGCTCTACCTGTCTTTCATTACAGCTGACCACACGGCTGCCACCAAGATGGCATAGTGCTTGGATAAGATCAGGTCATAGATGAAGAACAGTTGCTTGAAGCTGAATGGAGAAAAACAGAGGTTGTGGGTAGAAGAAAACTTTATGAGGAATTTGCAGCCACTGTGCAATCTTCTTTATTTGAAGGTATACACTCACAACTAGTCAATTCCATCCTCAAAGTAGAAGTACTTTTGCATTGCTGAGTGCACTATGCTCTCACATATCAACATTCATAAGTAACCCTCTCTACCATCTCTGATAGTTAGGAGACTTCATCTCTTCCTTGCATATGGTAACCTGGCCTCAGTTATAAAGGCCTTGATCAGCTCATCATGGGATTACAGCTATGCAATATACCTGGGCAGGAAACCGTCAACCCTTTGGAAACTCTTTCTGGTACATAGCCCTTCAGTGCATCTCCTCAGCATCAGACCTATTTTCTGCTCTCTCTACTGGCTTTCTGCAGAATATTGAGTCAAATGCGAGGTCTCGAGTCTATTCTTCAAGGTACTAAATGGCTTGATCCCAGAATATCTAAAAGATTGACTAAAGCTGTGGGATGAAAACTCTTGTTAACAGCACCGCTCCTTAGGTATAATGGAACTTTCTACTGTAAGGATAAATCTTGTTTGTGTAGGAGACAAAGCTTTGTTGAAGACTAGTCTAGGACTGTGAAACAAACTCCCATAGGAACTAAAGAACATTACCAGCCCCATGACTTTCTGCACCTACTGCCAGGTACACTTCTTCATCCTGCCTTCTTTAATATAAACACAGAGCAATGTGTACAAAACACTTCACCAATGGTTTTCAACATGGGTGTCTTATCTCTAAGGCAAAACAAGGCTGTGCCTACCCAAAGCTGAGCTGTGCTGGCCTCGGCCCTCCCCACCCTCTTTTAGTTGCCATGCAGGGTTGCTGTGGAATGTTGTTAGTGTGGCTCAGACAGGTTCCAGGGTGGCTGGAAAGGCAGAGTAGCAAGAACCTCCTCAGCAGTGCACATGGCAGCAGGGAGGTTTGGGCCCAGGATGCCTCCCTCCAACAGCTACTGGAGCTGGGGAGGCTCAGGCCATGGCTGCCTCCCTCCTGCAGCTTCCTATCTCTCCTGGCACTGCAGACCATGCTGCACCCCAGAAGCAGCCAGCAGCAGGTTCCCAGCCAATGGAAGTGTGAAACTAGATCTAAGGGCAGGGGCAGGGGCAGTGAGCTGTGCACTGAGTTCTCTCCCACATGTACTGAGGAGACAGGCCTGCTGCTGGCCACTACTGGGGTGCTGCCCAGTCTCTGGTGCCAAGACAGGCAGGTAGCTGCCTTAGCACCTCTACTGGTCACCTGATCACCCTGCAGCAATGAGACCCAGTGCCTGACATTCTATGACCCAGCACTGGGTCACAACCCATAGTTTGAAAACCATAGCACTACATTATATACACAGTTCTCGAGAAGAGGCTTAAAGAAAGAACAAACAGTACATGACAAATATTAGTCATGTGATTTACTACTCTGTTGGAAGTAACACAGACACTACAGTGATGGGGATTGAATAAGGGTAGAACAGAATTGCATATACAGTAGAATAGCTCCATCCATGTGTCTCTCAAGCATGAGATACACATAGTAGATTTGTAGATATTAAAAATATGCTAGTCTGTGCTCCTTGGGTCCTCTCTTAAATTTGGATCCCCCTTGATGTATTTCGAATACTAGGTAACATTTCATGTTCTGAGTTATGCAAGAGATCAGATTAGATTATCATAAAGATCCTTTCTGGTGTTAAACTGTGTGTATCTGTGAATATTCCCATGGGCTCTACATGCCCTCAGTCTTGGCTCTATGATGGGGGAGAGCAGGATGGAGAAAAGAGAAGCAGCAGTATCTCTCAATTCTTACTTACTTGGGGCACCAAAAAGAGACTTAGTTGTCTTCAGATCAGAGCTATTTCCTCTGCAGTCTTACATGAGGAATTAAATAATTAACAATATTGCCATTTAAGTTATTGTCACTGGGTACCTGAATTAATACCTCATTTAGATTAATGAGGCAGTTCGTACCTCTCAGAGCTCACAGGGGTAGAACCTCAACTGGTTCAAATTTTCACAGATCAATGACACAGTTGTTCCAGGTTTTCTGCTGACTTATATCTCTAGCAGTTATATTTGGTTCACAATTTTGTTTTTCTTCACAAGCTTAACAGTGAGAGTCTTACAAAAAAAACTGCTGAAATTCTGGAGATAATGATGATTATCTGAACAGGGGTGCCTAAATGGCTGCATGAGAGTTGTTTCTGAGGCTTGCATGAGAGAGAGAGAGAATTTTAATTAAGGAAGCTGGGCAAACCCCTATTTTCATATTATTTGTACTATAATCAATGCTTAGGACCACTTTCAAAGGAGGTGGGGTATCCTTATCAGGCTGTGATTCTGTAGTTCTGGGTAGACTGGATGCTTAACATTTCTAAAACAGCCCTTCCAGCTAATTAAATTTGGCTGGTTTACATCATGTCATGATGGATGAACGTATCTTCCCACATTTGAGAGAAAAATGGCACGAACAAGCATATCAAGTACATGCTCTCAAGCCTGGTCTATATGAAAAAATTAGGTCAGTGTAATATGTCACTGGAGGTGTGAAAAATCCACAGCCCTGAGCAATGCAGTTAAACCAATTGACCTTACTCCAAAGACAGCATTAAGTCAACAGGAGAATTCTCCCATCAATGTAGCTATTGGCTCTCAGGGAGGTGGATTATCTATGCCAAAGGAAGAACCATGTGTTCCATGGCACACCGGTGTGCAGCAGAGAACAACATAGTTCAAAATAGACACCCTTAAAGGGACAGGTGACTTTTTGTTTCCCCTCAATAACTTTTTCCCTGATCCCCCCCCCCCTTTTTTTTGCTCAATAACTGTTCCTCGGCCTCTTTTTTTTTTTTCTCAACAAAAAGTCCTTGGTGTTCCTCATTAAGAAAAAAATATTGTTTGGTGTTCCTCTGCCTTAAAAAGTTTAAGAAACACTGGTTTAGGTTGAGTCTTCACTGAAGTGCACAGTGTTGTAGCAATTAATATGTAGAGCAGTGGGTCTCCAACCTTTTTAAGCACAAGATCATTTTTTGAATTTAAATGCAATCCAAGATCTCCCTCAAACCCAAATACCTTTGTCCCACCTTCTTTGTGCCCTTTTCCAAGGCTCCACTCCTGTTCACCCCATCCTCCCTCCCTTCCCCACCCTTCTTCACTTTCACCAGTCTGGGGCAGAGGGTTGGGGCACAGGCTATGGTCTTGGATTAAGGAATTTGGAGTGTGAGAGGGGCTCTGAGCTGAGCTTGGGGCAGGCAGTTGGGATGCCCAGAGGGGTTCTAGGTGCAGGCTCTGGGAAGGTGTTTGGATGCAGGGGTGCTTGGGGCTAGGGCAGGGGCTTGGAGTGCAGGAGGGGATTCATGACTGGGGTAGGGTTTCGGGATGTGAGCACCAACTGGACCCTGCTTACCTTAGGTGGCTCTTGGGTGGTGGTGTGGGGGGGACGGCCCACCCCTGTCCTGGCTCTGCACCACTCCCATAAGCAGCCAGCAAACTCCATCTGAAGTCCTGCTGTGGCCCCTCTCTGCTCTGTGGAGATAAGATACAGGGTGGGAGAGGGGGCATCTTGACATCAGCACCCCTCCTTTCTCTCCCCTGTCCTGCACAGAAAGCAGAGGCTCCCAAAGGGGACACTCCAAGAAAAAGGGCAGGAGATGCACAGCAGTCTGTGGGGAGCAGCTGAAGTGCTGGGCTTGATAACCTCTTGGCCAAACCGTTTAGGATCCCGTCAGAGGCTCTAAGATCTATCAGTAGCTGCAGGTCTACTGGTTGGTGACCACTGAGTAGAGCATAGCCTCAGACTGTGTTAAGTGACTGAATGAGCCATTTTCATAGCATATCTTTAGTTAGCAGCCTGAAAATATGGAATTCGTACAACTTGGAGAATTTAAAAAAAATAAAAATATTGTGTTGGAGGTGGAAGAGAGGGTGATAAAACCCATATCCTTTCTGGAAGGAAAGTGCATCTTGTGGTTAAGCATTGGAAGTCAGAGTCAGAATATGGGCGCTAACTGTACCACACTTGCAGCGTGGTCATGGATAAATCATGATGCATTTGTGAAGTGGTTTCTAATAATGCCCCCCCCCCCATTTGACGGGTGTGTAGAAGCTTAATTCATCCTTCTTGTTTCAAGCATGTTGAGATCTTTGCATGGAAGATGAGACCACTATGGAAAGTATTATGCTATTTTTAGTGTGCCAAATTCCACATCTGATTCAGTGGCCCTGGATATAACTGGCAGGTGTGTACGTCCTGTAGGGGACTCACCTACATCTACAGAAACAGGACAAGACTGTTGCGATTTAATGACTGGTCCCGAAATCTCATATTGACAGAACAATGCAACGCGAGGGACAGTGCATTTTGAAATGGGTCGGAGCCGGCGCCGCCACGTTACGGACACAGCAGGCAACGGCGCCTCGCGACTGCTCCCGGCCTGTATGTGGGGGCAGGACGAGGGGCGCCAGGCTACGCGGTGTCCGGCAGAGGGTGGCTCTGTGCCCCTCCCGCGGAGCGTCTCTCGCTGCTGCCGGGCACGGACCCAGCTCCGCCGGGCTGCAAGGGGGCCCCGAAGTGGGGGGAGAGGCGGGTCACGTGGCGTGGGCGTGCGCAGCGCATGCGCCCTGAAGCCGGCGCTGTCAGGCTGCATGGTGCCGGGGTGTGCTGCGCCGATCCCGTGAGGGCCGGGCCGGGGGAGCCGGCGGGGGCAGCAGCCGGGGCAGGCTTGGCCTCGGCGGCCTGGATGGTGGTGTAGGGTCCGCCGTGCCGCCTCCCGAGCATGGCGAGCTGCCTGCCGCCCTGTGTGATAGACGGAGGCAGCGGGTAAGTGCGGGCAGCGAGACCATCCCGCCCCCTCAGCCCCCGGGAACGGCCCCCCCCCTCGGCCCGCCCCGCCCCCCTCAGCCCCCGGGAACGGCCCCCCCCTCTCGGCCCGCCCCGCCCCCCTCAGCCCCCGGGAACGGCCCCCCCTCGGCCCGCCCCGCCCCCCTCAGCCCCCGGGAACGGCCCCCCCCGGCGGCCCGCCCCGCCCCCCCTCAGCCCCCGGGAACGGCCCCCCCCTCGGCCCGCCCCGCCCCCCCTCAGCCCCCGGGAACGGCCCCCCCTTTCGTCCCGTCTCGCCCGCCCCGCCCCCCTCCAGCCCCCCCTCAGCCCCTGGGAACGGCCTCTTCAGCCCCCGGGAACGGCCCCCGTCCCGCCCCTTCAGCCCCCGGGAACGGCCCCCGTCCCGCCCCTTCAGCCCCCGGGAACGGCCCCCCCCCGTCCCGTCCCGTCCCCCTCAGCCCCCGGGAACGGCCCCCCCCCGTCCCGTCCCGTCCCCCTCAGCCCCCGGGAACGGCCCCCCCCGTCCCGTCCCGTCCCCCTCAGCCCCCGGGAACGCCATGGGGAGCGTGGCCAGCGGGGCACTCAAGCAGACTCCAGGAGGGACTTGTACAGTGCAGGGTCAGCAGGGGACTGCTTGAGTCTCCTGCTCACCCTAAGCTCCCTGCAGCACTTCTCCATTTGAAATGTAGCAAGAGCCTTACTCGTGCTATGTTTCAAAGGTGGAAGCACTGCCAGTTCCATGCTGCGCCCATGTTCTTTCTCCCCATGGAGACAGTGCTGGGGGGAGCTGGCTTTTAAGCTGGCTCCCCCCAACACTGGATTCTGCTGCCCCCCTTGCTGCCTCTCTCAGAGGCAGCAAAGGAGAGGGGAAGCAACTAGTCGAGTCACTAGTCAGCTATCTGATAAGCATTTGTTTATTGGATAGTCTACTAGTTGCTTACATCCCTAGTCCTGTTGTCCTCCCAGGGAGCCATCTTCCTCTGCTTCTCTTCCCTGCTAATAGCCAGCCCCAAACCTCTAGAAGACACTGCCTTCCTCAGTGCTGTTCTCTGGGACATTGCCTCAGCTCTGGGTCCCATAACCTGGAATCGCTCAAGGACCCTCCTTTTCCTCTACATATGTGGTGTCCATGGTACTATCCACCCACAATCCTTGTTTAAATTTTTGTTAAAGATCTTTAATGTTTTAAAGAGTTCATGGTTAAAAATGTTAAATTGTGACTTAATTACTCGATGGCTGCGTCTAGAATGGCATGATTTTGCAGAAATACTTTTAACGGAAGAGTTTTTCCGTGAAAAGTATTTCCGCAAAAGCGCATCTAGATTGGCACGGATGCTTTTGCGCAAAAGCATCCGTGGCCAGTCTAGATGCGATTTTGCGGAAGAAAGCCTCGATCTCCATTTTAGCCATCAGGGCTTTTTTGCGCAAAACAGTTCTTCCCCGTCTACACAGGCCCTCTTGCGGAAGTATTCTTGCGCAAGAGGGCTTTTTCCCGACAGGGAGCATGAAAATATTTGCGCAAGAAGCACTGATTTTGTACATTACAAAGTCAGTGCTCTTGCGCAAATTCAAGTGGCCAGTGTAGACAACTGGCCAGTCTAGACACACCCAAAGTGACTAAATCGGCCAAGGGATCACAGTCGGAAAGCTCACTGTTTTGTGCTTGATAGTATTTTCTGACTGTTGAGCATCTGCTCCTAGTCTTTTCAGATCATTCTGGGACTTTATCTTTTACCTGTTGTCTGTGGTGATGAATGGGAGGTAGATGAAACCTTGGGAAAGTTCTGCACAATCACTTCACTGGCAGGTAAAATGGATACAGCAGCTTTAGAAATCATACCCAGGATGTGAAAGGAAACAGGTCATCTCTCTGAGGAACAGATTCTGCCCACTTGTCTTTGGCCATGGAATGTCATCGCTGAAACTATTTTCTTTCAAAGTATACTTGGACTGAGGTGGAGATGGACATAGGAGACAGACTTGTTGAGAATCTTTGAGTTGGGTTAAAAGGGGTAAAAAACAAAGGTGGCATCATGCTAGGGATCTACTACAGATCACCTAATCAGGTAGAAAAGGTGGATGAGGCTTTTTTAAAAACAACTAACAAAATCGTCCAGAACACAGAATTTGGTGGTGACGGGGGACAAACTATCCAGACCTATGTTGGAAAACTAACACTGCGGGGCACAAATTATCCAATAAATTCTTGGACTGTATTGGAGAGAAATTTTATTTCAGAAGGTTGAGAAAGCTACTGGGGGGAAGCTGTTCTAGATTAGATTTTAACAAATAGGGAGTAACTAGTTGAAAATTTGAAAGTGGCAGGTAGCTTGGGTGAAAGTGATTCTAGAAGGGAGAACAGCAAAATAGAAACAACGGATTTCAGGAAGGCAGGTTTAGTAAACTCGGAGAGCTGGTAGGTAAGGTCCCATGGGGAGCAAGACTAATAGGAAAAACAACTGAAGAGAGTTGGCATTTTTTCAAAGGGACATTATTAAGGGCCCAAAAGCAAACTATTCTATGTAGGAAAGATAGACAGTATGGCAAAAGACTGCTTTGGCTTAATCAGGAGATCTTTCATGATCTAAAAATCAAAAGTCATATAAAAAGTGGAAATTAGGACAAATTACGAAGGATGAATATAAGCAAACAATACATGTATTCAGGGGCAAGATTAGAAAGGCAAAGGCACAAAATGAGCTCAAACTAGCTAAAGACATGAGGGGTAATGAGAAGACATTATATAAATATATTAGAAGCAAGAGGAAGACCAAAGACAGGGTAGGTCCATTGCTCAGTGAGGAGGGAGAAACAATAACAGGAAACTTGGAAATGTCAGAGGTGCTTAATGACTTCTTCGTTTCAGTCTTCACCAAGAAGTCTGCTGATGAAGGAATGCCTAACATAGTGAATGCTAGTGGGAAGGGGGTAGGTTTAGAAGATAAAATAAAAAAAGAACAGCTTAAAAATTACTTAGAGTTAGCTGTCTGCAAGTCACCAGGGACTGATGAAATGCATCCTAGAATACTCAAATAGCTGATAGAAGAGGTATCTGAGCCTTTAGCTATCATCTTTGAAAAATCATGGAAGACAGGAGAGATTCCAGAAGACTGGAAAAAGGCAAATCTAGTACCCATCTGTAAAAAGGGAAATAACAACCCAGGAAACTACAGACCAGTCAGTTTAACTACTGTACTGGGAAAGATAATGGAGCAAGTAATTGAGGAATTCATCTGCAAATATCTGGAAGAAAATAAGGTGATAGGTAACAGCCAGCATGGCTTTATAAAGAACAAATCATGTCAAACCAATCTGATAGCTTTCTTTGATAGGCTAATAAGCCTTGTGGGTAAGGGAGAAGATGTAGTATACCTAGATTTTAGTAAGGCATCTGATATGATCTCGCATAATCTTCTTATCAATAAACTAGGCAAATACAACTTCGATGGGGATACTATAAGGTGGGTCCATAACTGGCTGGATAACTGTACTCAGAGAGTAGTTACTAATGGTTCACAGTCCTGCTGGAAGGGCATAACGTGGAATTCCGCAGGGGTCTGTTTTGGGACCAGTTCTGTTCAATATATTCATCAATTATTTAGATAATAGCATAGAGAATATAGATTTATAAAGTTTGCAGATGATACCAAGCTGGAAGGGATTGCAGCTCCTTTGGAGGATAGGGTCATAATTCAAAATGATCTGGAGAAATGGTCTGAGGTAAATAGGATAAAGTTTAATAAGGACAAATGCAAAGTACTCCATTTAGGAAGGAACAATCTGTTTCACATATCATAGAATCATAGAATAATAGGACTGGAAGGGACCTCAAGAGGTCATCGAGTCCAGCCCCCTGCCCTCAAGGCAGGACCAAGCTCCACCTACACCATCCCTGACAGATGTCTATCTAACCTGTTCTTAAATATCTCCAGAGAGGGAGATTCCACCACCTCCCTTGGCAATTTATTCCAATATTTGACCACCCTGACAGTTAGGAATTTTTTCCTAATGTCCAATCTAAACCTCCCCTGCTGCACTTTAAGCCCATTACTCCTTGTCCTGTCCTCAGAAACCAAGAGGAACAAATTTTCGCCCTCCTCCTTGTGACACCCTTTTAGATATTTGAAAACCGCTATCATGTCCCCCCTTAATCTTCTTTTTTCCAAACTAAACAAGCCCAGTTCATGAAGCCTGGCTTCATAGGTCATGTTCTCTAGACCTTTAATCATTCTTGTCGCTCTTCTCTGTACCCTTTCCAATTTCTCCACATCTTTCTTGAAATGTGGCGCCCAGAACTGGACACAGTACTCCAGCTGAGGCCTAACTAGTGCAGAGTAGAGCGGCAGAATGACTTCACGAGTTTTGCGTACAACACACCTGTTGATACAACCTAGAATCATATTTGCTTTTTTTGCAACAGCATCACACTGTTGACTCATATTCAACTTGTGGTCCACTATGACCCCTAGATCCCTTTCCGCCATGCTCCTTCCTAGACAGTCGCTTCCCATCTTGTATGTATGGAACTGATTGTTCCTTCCTAAGTGGAGCACTTTGCATTTCTCTTTATTAAACCTCATCCTGTTTACCTCTGACCATTTCTCTAACTTGCTAAGGTCATTTTGAATTATGTCCCTATCCTCCAAAGAAGTCGCAACCCCACCCAGTTTGGTATCATCTGCAAACTTAATAAGCGTACTCTCTATCCCAATATCTACATCATTGATGAAGATATTGAACAGTACGGGTCCCAAAACAGACCCTTGAGGAACTCCACTTGTTATCCCTTTCCAGCAGGATTTAGAACCGTTAACAACAACTCTCTGACTACGGTTATCCAGCCAATTATGCACCCACCTTATCGTGGCCCTATCTAAGTTATATTTGCCTAGTTTATCAATAAGAATATCATGCGAGACCATATCAAATGCCTTACTAAAGTCTAGGTATATGACATCCACCGCTTCTCCCTTATCCACAAGGCTCGTTATCTTATCAAAGAAAGCTATGAGATTAGTTTGGCATGACTTGTTCTTCACAAACCCATGCTGGCTATTCCCTATCACTTTATTACCTTCCAAGTGTTTGCATAGGATTTCCTTAATTATCTGCTCCATTATCTTCCCTGGGACAGACGTTAAACTGACCGGTCTATAGTTTCCTGGGTTGTTCTTATTCCCCTTTTTATAGATGGGCACAATATTTGCCCTTTTCCAGTCTTCTGGAATCTCCCCTGTCTGCCATGATTTTTCAAAGATCATAGCTAAAGGCTCAGATACCTCCTCTATCAGCTCCTTGAGTATCCTGGGATGCATTTCATCAGGACCTGGTGACTTGCTGACATCTAACTTTCCTAAGTGACTTTTAACTTGTTCTTTGTGTATCCTATCTTCTAAACTTACCCTCTCTCTGCTTGTATTCACTACGTTAGGCACACCTCCAGACTTCTCGGTGAAGACTGAAACAAAGAAGTCATTGAGCATCTCCGCCATTTCCAAGTTTCCTGTTACTGCTTCTCCCTCCTCACTAAGCAGTGGGCCTACCCTGTCCTTGGTCTTCCTCTTGCTTTTAATGTATTTATAAAAAGAATGGAGAATGGGAAGCGACTGTCTAGGAAGGGGTACTGCAGAAAGGGATCTAGGGAACATAGTGGACTACAAGCGAACTATGAGTCAACAGTGTGACACTGTTGCAAAAAAACCAAACATGATTCTGGGATGCAGTAACAGGAGTGTTGTGAGCAAGGCAGGAGAAGTCATTCTTCTGCTCTACTCTGAACTGATTAGGTCTCAACTGGAGTATTGTGTCCAGTTCTGGGCACCACATTTGAAGAAAGATGTGGAGAAATTGGAGAAGGTCCAGAGAAGAGCAACAAGAATGATTAAAGGTCTAGAGAACATGAGCTATTTAGTTTGGAAAGGAGAAGACTGAGAGGAGACATGATAGCGGTTTTCAGGTATCTGAAAGGGTCTCACAAGGAGGAGGGAGACAAATTGTTCTCCTTGGCCTCTGAGGATAGGACAGAAAGCAAAGGGCTTAAACTGCGCAGCAAGGAAGGTTTTGGTTGGGCATTAGGAAACACTTCCTGTCGGTGATTAAGCACTGGAATAAATTGCCTAGGGAGGTTGTGGAATCTCCATCGCTGGAGACATTTAAGAGCAAGTTAGACATCTGTCAGAGATGATCTAGACGGTGCTTGATCCTGCCGTGAGGGCAGGGGACTGGACTCGATGACCTCTCAAGGTCCCTTCCAGTTCTAGTATTCTATGAGTCTTTCTGTTGAGATTTATTAGTCATTCCAGTTATGTTTCATGGGTGAAGGGTACAGAAGCTAGTTTAATCCCGTTGCTCGAATAGCAAACATAGTAGTTTCACTGCTCTGAAGAGGGGAGGCGATCTTTCACCCAAGGAACTTTGACTGCTTAATCTGTGTTAAGAGATCCGTCTTCCAGCTGATTCAGGAAGACAACATTGCATTGGTTGTGTTTGGGAAGGTGCTTTTTCAAAAGTTAAAGAATCGTAAAAGTCTGAGAGCAGACTGCAAGCCATGCCAAGTGTTAGCATGTTTAGGACACTGTTCTACCTTATTTGAATTAGGTGAGATGGAGCCAGGGAATGGGAAATCACAGACCATGTCTGAAAAAAGTAATACCCATTTGAAGATTTTTCTGGGGACTCACCTATAGTTTGATCCCTGTGGGAGGTGCCTGCCAAAGTTCATGGCTTCAGTCTTGCTGCTGCTGAAATCCCAAGACCCCTTTTCCTGCTGGGCAGAAGCCCCTACCTCATCAGCCCATTTGCAAGACAGAGGTCCGAAACTGTGTGTGTGTGTGTGTGTGTGTGTGTGTGTGTTAAAATTAAAAACAATCCTCTTTGTGCCTTCTCTGAAGAACTCAGAATTAAGGTGAGAGTTAGAAGAAACTGAAAGATTTGGAGGTATCCACATTCATAATTACATTTACTGAACTACCTTTATTCGACTGTGAAAAGCAGGGTGGATTGGTTTAAATCAAATTTATTTAAATTACTATTTAAATCACTAGTCAGGAAGACTCGATTTAATCATGGTTTTCTACATAAAAGTGCATTCTTGTTGGTTGTAATAACCTTAATGTGTATTCTTCATGACTCGGATATAAGTTTCATTTTTAGAAGGTACACACTATGCATTTCTAAACAGTGATTTATTTTGAAAACTTTTCAGATTAGTTTTACAACTATATCAGAAAGCGAATTATTGTTTGGTTATTTTGTTTTCCAAAGGCAATTGAAGAAGATATTTATGAAGTTATTGACAGGTGAACTATTTCCAATTCAACAGGGTAATCATTAATATTTGGAGGATTTTCTTGCCATGCTGTATTAGGGGGAGAATATCATTATCATAAATTGACATTTACATTGTTTAACTAAAACAATAATATTATGTATTTTGGATTTTTTTCTTCAACTGCATAGTATTTTAACAAAACAAGCAAGTGATTTTTTGAGCTTAGTTAAACAAAGTTTTTGTTAAATTGTTTTTAAATAGTTAAATGAAATACTGTATTAAAAAAACAAAATTAAATTGACTATGTCAGCTAGGTCAACATGCGAAACTTAAAAGATTGGCTTCTGCAGCTAACTCAGTCATCTTCACCTTAATTTTCCTGTTTGTTCATAATCTGGAAAAGAAAAACAAGCTTTCCTGCTTTTTCAGGTCCCAAACAATTTTTCAATTTGGAATGAATTAGTCCAAAGGAAGAAAATAGTCTTTCTACACTGGCAGAAGAAGCTGCTGCTGTTAAAAGTGAAATTATCACTTCAGCAGCCTCTGAATCTAAGCGCTTAAGTGACTTCCACCATTTCACTGGTGTGACTTTCTTTAGAACATCATCAGCAAACATACATTTCTGGAATGATTCACACTTAGCTCTGAAGTTTATTATAATTGACATTATGGAGGGATGATTGCTGGATGCCCATTTTTTTAGCCAACTCCTCTCCTTTAGCAGTTAACATTTGACCCTGGTACTGAGTGTTGAAAATATTTGCAAGCAAATGAGCTGGAGATAGTGCTTGTCCCATTCGTTGTTTTAATGGTTGTAATTTAACTCTTATCAAATATTTCTCTCTTAAAGATCTCTGTTCCTTCCAAATTTCAACAGCATCAGCAATAAAACAGCTATTTCCCTGCATTTTGTTCAAGGCTACAGAAATAGACTTCAGGGTACTCAGCGCATGTGCAACATTTCTCTTACATCCCATATTGAGAACTTGGGTTGTGACAGTGCCATCTATTTTTTTATGATTTTGTTCACAAACTGTCATCTGATTAGGCCAGTTCTTGATATAGTGCTCAAACCAGTCCACTACTGAGTTCCATTGCACGTCTTGTGCCAGCTTGGTTCCTCTGACTTTTTTTCAGAGCAGCTGCTGCAAAGTGGTCATTATGGAAGTATTTTGCAATTTCAAACTTAGCCATTATTTCTGGAACAGTGGAGTCTTTGGCTAGGAGGTGCTTCAAATGAACGCTGCAGCTGTATGTTATTAGCATGGGACTCTTTTCTAAATTTCTTCTCATCTTATGTACATTTGCAGCATTGCTTTTGACCAACCTGTGTGCAAAATATTTGATTTTTTTCTCAGTTTGTTATAGCTTTTACTGTTACTTCTTGTAAGTATTCTGCTGTGTGTGTGCATTTTCTGATGTATCATTTCTGCAAGGAAGACGTTCCCTTCTCTGTTGTCACATAATCACATACAACAGGATCATTGTGGACGTTGCTCCACCCATCAAGACTCAGGTTCCAAATTTTACCCTCTAGACTTCTTGCACACTGCTCAATTTCTTTCATACACTTTACCCAGCAATTTACCTGTGACATCTGCTCTGTTGGTTGGACTGTATCCTGGCTTTAATGACTGAACCATATTAATGAAGTATGCATTTTCTACCAGATGGAGAGTTTGTTGCATAAACAAATCAGACAATTTTTCATCAATTATCTCTTTTTGTAATCTGCTGGTTCTTACAACAAACTTATTTATGGTTGTTTCTGGATGATGGAGCTTTTTTCCCCTCTTTTTGCTGCAGGTGATATACTGTAACTGTGACTGAAACCTTATTGGGACATTACTCTGAAACTATAGAAAATGATGGTGATCTTGAAGGTGTATAATCTTCAGAATCCTGTATGTTGAGGATGAATTTTCTAAACAAAATAAGTCAATGCAATTACAGTGAAACCTTTGTTATCCGGCACTCTGTTAACCATAAAACTTTAACTGGCATTGCCCCCAGCCACAATACTGTCATATCTTCAGGCGCACAGGCCTGGCTTGGTTTACCATGTTTGGCTTAACACTTTTTTATTTAAGAAGTACTAATCATCTTTAACTTAAAATAGAAATGTGAGACCAACTGCCTCACATTACAAAACTACCAATATTAAAAACTTGAGTTTTACTATTATTGTCCATTGGTTTTTCCTAGGTTGATGGGACCCTCAGATAATCGGAAGGCCCTAATTCCTGAGCGTGCCGGATAACACAGGTTTTACTGTATTTAATTACTATTACCATTCTGCTCATTTAATATTACTCACTGCATTCACTGACACAGTACTATTTCAAAGGTGAAATTGTAAAAGGAAGATCTGCCTATTTCAGCTATTTTTTTAATCACAAATGCATAAAAAATGATAGTACCATAGAGTAACAACTATATTTGTATTAAAAAATGAGAATTCAAGAATAGTTGAGAAGTAAGATAGGCAGTCCTTAAGAAAAAAGTTTACCAACTGGAAGATCCTTTATGTTCACACATGTTCCTTTCATCATGCAGCTTTCTCCTAAAAAGGGAACACTTCTCATGATGTGGTTTCATGTGGACAACTAGGCTTTGCATTTCTTTGTTGCAGTGTTTGCATTTTGCTCACATGACTGTCTTACTCACAGGTAGAGGAACTTCATGAAAATATTCCCAACTGGGTCTCTTTTATGGCCTGCTGCCGTTATAGATTTTCCCTTCTAGTGAAAGAATAGTATGGTAGATCTCAAATCAATGAAGGCTACACTTAGAAAGACCTGAAGACTTCTGGAGTATGCTGCTCAGTTTCACTTTTGTTTCTACTGCTTGTCCCTCCCTTTTCACATTTACCTTTGGACTTCTTCTCCTTGTGTTGATCTATTCTGCCCCCAACAATCTTCTATTCATTGAACTTTTTGAAACTTTTCACTTTTAGAGAGAATTAAAGGATTGACTCTTTGTACGCAAATTTGCAAAGGGATAGTAGGATTGAGGTCTTCTATTTCTCACCTTTTTATTTAAAACCATTTTGCTGTCAACAAGCATGTTATCTCTGGAGTCACAAATCCACAGTTTGAGAACTGCAAAACAAAGCATCCCTGACGGTATCTTTTAGACTGAGCACTGTGTCCCATTGGGAAGATAGACTGTTTAGGTTAATATTTCTATACAGAAGCCTTTGGAACCCCATAAGACTGAGCTCCCTCATCCGTCAACTGTTGGGTCTCATTTACAAAACTTTTCCGATAAATTACATGAATATAGTGATTCAAACTATAGAACTAGAATTTATAATCCCTATTCCATGATGAGATACCTTTGAGCTATAATGTGTCTTAATTTAAACTATCTTTAGATTGGATTTTTTTTTTTGCTAAAATGCTTTTTGAGGAAAATCTGATTTTAAAAAATTCTTTACAAATAATTGATTTTTTTTAATCCACCCTGCTGGAGAGATGCCTTTCCTTTTTTGCATGTAGAGTCTTGAAAATGTGCACCACAAGCATTGATATATTTTTTCCAATGAACACATTTCTGACATCAAAGTCTGATGCTTTTTCCATGCGTTAGTCTTTTTTTCTTCTCAGGTAAGTAAGGCTATTAGGAGTTTTGTTCATAGTGGGGAGACAGCAAGAATGTATTGGAGAGTTGCATGGCTGGTGGGCACATGGAATTATAAGGTGTGCAGAAAGTGAATATAGTAGGCTGTGAGGAGGTTATTTCATTTCTCCTGTCAGAAAGGTGAATCTAATACAAAAATTAATACATTTTCCATCTTCCATGCAAACAAATGTCTCTTAGGAAGTATTTTCTATCTGAGATGACTACTACTTTTTAAAATATCTTAGGTTGCAAACAACTTATCTGACTCACTTCACTTTTGGTGGAATAAATCTCCTTTCTCAAAGGATAAATTTACCTAGTGATCAGTTTACATGTTCACATCTATCTCTGCATGGAAAAGGTCAATCTATTTTAAGATCATAAGAGCTGATATGCCTTTCTGAAACTACTATTAAAATTGTTGCCAACTTTCAAAACGAATTTAATTGCCTAATCTCTAGTCATATACATTAGATGACAACCATATTGTTTACTGGATCCATCTTATATTTTTAAATCTATCTCTCCCACTTTTGCTACGAAGTGGGAGAAAAAAGTTAGAAAACTATTTGAACATTGGGGAACACCTCTGTTTTGCATATGTAATAATTTTGGAACACTCTTTTTAATTCACTTCTCATTTGATAAAAAATTCTTCCTTAGCTCAATCTCATCTGTCAGCTATGAGGCAGATTTTCCATTGTTTGCAGAATTTTTTGGGAAGAAGGGGTAGTCCAACACTGGGCTTAAAATGGAAATTCAGATACACAGCTAATTACTGAAGTGTCTACTGCCACTCCATAAGTCTTTGAACAGCCATGATACACCAACATTATTTTACTTCCTCTGGTAACCCTATTTAAACATTTATTTGAGCTCTACTCGACTTCTTTTTAGTGCTTCTCAAAAAGTGTCTGCAGTATTTAAATCGCCGCTTCATTTTCCTATGTCTGGTAGCCTAATCTACATGCCTCTGGCAACAGAGGCATGTAGTCTAGACGTACCCAAAGACTCTTTGTACCTTGTACAAAGACTATTATTGTAGTATGTTAGGTGTGAATTTAGAGGTATATTCCAATACAAGAGGGCTTTTAGTTCCATAGATTTAAAAAAAACAACTTTTCTACTTCACACATCTTCATGGAAGTCATCCCATTTCAAGTTTCTCAGAATATCTACAGTCAAAATAATGGAATAGTGTGCTCTCTTGTTACAGCCACAGAATTCTGTTGTAATAAATACTTTAGTTGTTAAAATCATTGTCATCAAGTTGGTGGCTTAGCTATGAAAAGTAAGTTTTCTTCTTGAATAGGTATGATGAACTGTTTGTTTGCAGGAAATTCATGAAGCCTTTTGATATTAGGTAACCGTTTATTAACTATTACAGACTATGAAACTTCTTTAAAATTCATAAAGAAATGATCCAAAAAGCAGCAAGAACTGAGTTCTTTCTAGAGTGTCAACAGCAAGATTTATCTTTGAGTTTTAACTTTTCTACTATAAACATGGAAGCAACATTGGTGAGCCATGTACTGAGGTCACAGGCACCGGCTTCCAACTTTCCCCAGGGTGCTCAAGTTGTGCTCTTCCCTAGCCCCTGCCTTCACTCCATCCCTTTCCCAAAGTCCTCTACCCTTGCCAATCCTCTTCCTACCTGTTGTTTTTCTTCTCCCAAGTGTGCCATGTCCCAACTCCTCCTCCCTCCCAATACCTCCTGCATGTTGCAGAACAGCTGATCTGCAGCGTGTGGTTGGTGCTGGGAGGGAGCGGAAGGAATTGATCAGCAAGGCTTCTGGAAGGCAGGAGCTTCTGTGTGGGGTGGGAGGAAGGGAGCTTGGCTGCCCTGGGTGATAAGCTCCCACTAATTTTTTCTGTAGATGTTCTAGCTCTGGAGCACCTATGGAGTTGGCATCTGTGATTGAGGCAGATAGTCTGCCTCCCAAGTTTAAATATTTATATTCTAGATAATATAACCATAGGTGTGTGTTAGGCTCCAAAGGCTAATTCCCAGGCTGAAGTTCAATTTGGAAATCTAGTCAGTATAAAAAATGAATTAAAAGTAATTCAGGGTGTGGTATCTGTTTCTGAGTCTTTTTGTCATCACAGTCATATTTTCCTACTTTTAAAATGTTTTTCTTCACTCACACACAAAACTGATTATCCGTAAATGGGTGTCAGTAAAATTGAGTATACCCAAACTAAACAACTGAAAATAGATATGTATTCCTATGCATGTAATATACTTTTTCTAATGTATTTATTCTATTAATTTTACAGGTTATTAGTCACAATAATTCAGTTATACTTTTTAGGCAGAACTGTGGCTTAATAATAGTCATTCCTTTAAATGCTTCCTGCGGCTCCTCTTGGCTGTAAATGGCAAACTGGAGCCAATGGGAGCTGCAAGGCTCCGTGGCTATGGAGCCTTTAGATAAACAAACCAGAGTAACCTGTTCGCAGCTTTCTCAAAGTAGGCTCCGGCCCACTCTGGGGGAAGTCTAGGTTGGATATTAGTAAAAACTATTTTACTAGGAGGGTGGTGAAGCACTGAAATGGATTACATAGGGCAGGGGTGTCCAAACTTTTTTCAAAGAGGGCCAGATTTGATGAAGTGAACATGCGTGAGGGCCGACCATTTTGCCTGACATTCTTTGAACCATTAAAATTAAATGCAAATTAACTATTTTATGCAAAGTTTATTGCAAACGGCAAACGACATAATACCAACTATACATGTTGTGTCCAAATATATTTATAACTGATTTAGACCAACTGACATTAACTGAGATTTTACAATGTATTCATCTCAATTGAAAAAAAAACTTGCCTACACTAATGTGAAGGGTGAAACTGAGATCTGGACTGCAGTACATAGGCTAGGTCTGGTTCAAAGGCAGTGGTTTTGATGCGCAAAATGTCACGCAGGTGAGAGTCACTTAGTCTTGTCCTCACGCGGTTCTTGTTAAAGTTCATAGCAGAGAATGTCTTCTCACACATATATGTTGAGCCAAACAAGCTCAGCATTTTCTTAGCCAATGTTCGAATCTCTTGAAACCGGCTCTTATCCAGTTGGCGGTAAAAGTTCACAAGAGAGAGCTGTTGGTGACGACTGCGTAACTCGCTGTCACAATGCAGCTCAATGAGCTCGAGCTGCAGCTGATCTGGAGCATCCTCGGGGTCAACAGAGAATGGAGAGGAGAAAAGGCTGATCTCCTTTTCAATAGCTGCAAAGTCCTGAAAGCGCCATTTAAACTCCCCAGCCAGAGATGCAATGTCTGCTGCATACCTGCTCGTTTGCGCACTGATATTGTCCTGTGGAAAACTGTTCATTATTTCCTGCAACGCTGAAAAATGTATGGTATTGGGCTGTGTTTGTGACAACTGCCTTATGAAAAGTTGCAGCTTTGTCCCAAAGGCTTTGAGGTGTGAATAAAGCTGGTTCACCGCTGCATCTTTCCCCTGAAGACTCGTGTTCAGTACATTCAGATGCTTTGTTATGTCAACTAGAAACCCCAAATCAGCCAGCCAAATAGGATCAGATAGTTCTCGCATTGGTTGTCCCTTTGTTTCCAAGAATTCTCTGATTTCCTTTCTGAGAGAGTAGAAACGCTGCAGTGCAGACCCCCGACTGAGCCATCTTACATCGTTGTGATATAAAACATCTTCGTATTCAGCCTGGATGTCCAGTAGAAACTGTTTAAACTGGCGGTGGCACAGGGCTTTAGAGCGAATAAAATTAATAGTCTTTCGCACCGGTTTCATAACATGATCATATTTGAGATGTTTAGCACAGAGAACTTGTTGATGAATGATATAATGGAGTTTAATAGCTTTGCCTCCTCCTTCGATCACCTTGTTACAGATTAGGGTTGATAATCCACTTCGTTCACCAACCATGGCAGGTGCCCCATCAGTAATAATCCCAGTAACTTTGTTCCAAGGCAGTTTCATGTCATCTATGGCGGAACTAACAGAAACAAATAAATCTTTTCCTCTTGTTTGGTCCGTAAGGCTCTGGAGGTCAAGTAGCTCTTCAGTCACATTCATTTCATCGTCCACCCCTCTCATAAAAATCAGCAACTGAGCTGTGTCAGATAGGTCTGTGCTTTCATCACAGGCTATTGAAAAGAAGTCAAAATCCACTCCTTTGGATGTCAACTGTCTCTTAATATCTGATGAAATCTCTTCAATTCTCCGTGCTACAGTGTTACGAGCCAGGCAAATGTTGGCAAACTCTTGCTTCTTCTCGGGACAGATATTCTCAACCATTTTCATAACGCATTCTTTGATAAAGTCACCCTCAGCAAAAGATTTGCAATTTTTAGCAATTAACGTTGCCACCTCATAGCTCGCCCTTGTGGCATTTTCATTTGACTCATGGGCTCTTATGAAAAATTTCTGTTGTGACATTAAAACAGCTTCAAGTTGCTTCAACTTTTCACTGCGGTCGTGCCCTGTAAGCTTGTCGTATGTGCTATGTCTCGACTGGTAGTGTCTCTTGACATTCAATTCCTTATAAACAGCCACAGTCTCTTGGCATATCAGACAAACACAGTGATTCTCTATTTCAGTGAAGAAATATTCCACTTTCCACCTGTCCTGGAAGCGGCGGCCCTCACTGTCAACTTTTCTTCTCTTATTTACAGTCGCCATTTTTTTAAATTGACCAGAAGGGGAAGGGATCATGTGAGCGCAGTGCCAGAGGTTTAATACACTGCCCAAGTAATACACTGCACTAATACACTGCCCAACAAGAATTCTCTTGCCTTTGTGGCTGTTTGTGGCGAAGTCTCTAATGTTCGCAGCTCCACGTGCCTGAGCCCGCCAGGAAGCTGACAGCGCGCAGGGCCAATCACAGATACTGAGCTTGAGCAGCTGCGGAGTCCGTCCCTGATCTCAGCAGCTGCGGAGTCCGTCCCTGCACTCTCAGCCCCAAGGTAGAGGGCTTGCAGGGTCAGAGGCGGGCGGAGAGCGCAGGGCACGCTGGCCTCACGGCGGCCCGGGGGCAGGGCGAACCCGTAGCCAAGCGGGGGAGCGGAGCTGCGGACGTGCCCTACATGGAGGACTTTAGGACCGCAGCGGCCGCCATGGACGGCGGCGGCGCGGCCGGAAGCGGCGCCAGTCAGAGGAGCGCCGGGGAGCCAGGAGAGGGGGAGGAAGCGGGGGCTGTCCCTGCACTCTCAGCCCCAAAGCGGAGTGCAGGGGCAGGGTTTGGGACTGCGGCGGCGGCCCGAAGCGGCGCGCTGAGCGCGCCAGTTAAAAAAAGCACCGGGGAGCCGGGAGAAGCGGGGGGCCGTATTAAATCCGACCGCGGGCCGGACTTTGGATATGCCTGACATAGGGAGGTGGTGGAATCTCCATCCCTAGAGGTTTTTAAGTCCCGGCTTGGCAAAGCCCTGGCTGGGATGATTTAGTTAGGGCTGGCCCTGCTTTGGGCAAGGGGCTGGACTCGATGACCTCCTGATGTCTCTTCCAGCCTTGGGATTCTGTGATTCTAGAGACAAGAGGAGGTAGTTTAGAAATTAACAGATTTATTTTTGTATGTCTTTGTATATACACATGCAAGGAGACAGAGCAAGGCCATTTACTTGAAGTGCCCAGAACCATTCTGAAGCAAGGGCTGGTAGTTACTTGGTAATTCAGTGTTCTTTGTGAGCTGGAAAGTACATTTCCATGTGGGTGGAGTCGTGAATATTAATAAATGGAAAACTGAGCCAGTCAGAGCTCAGGGAGGGCGAAGCCATAAAATCGGCGCATTAAACTACTTAGGTGGGTTCAGAGGATGATCCTGACGAAATATATGATGGTGCCTCATAGAGTCAGGGGCTGGATGGCAATACCTGTGGTGACTTTTCCAGTCTCTTGAAACTAGTAGCTCAGTCCCTCGGTCCTCCACAGGAACGAATCCTTAATACAGTTTGGGACTTACATGCTATATTTATAAAGCTTGACCTGGATGTTCCCCTTGATACTTTTTTTAAGAGAAAAGTAGCATCTAGATCAAAATTTTTGATAGACTCATGGATTCAGCATACTTTTAAAATATTTTGAGATTATGTTTAGACCTTAATTTATTGAATTCAGATTTCATTTTAACCATGTTTATGTTTAAAAAAAATGTAATTAAATAAAATTTAAAAAGTCATCCATTTTCATGTACTCTGGCAAGCAGAAAAGCTTGATTTAAATAATGTATTTTAATGTGTTTTACATTTGAAATTTTCTTTAAGAAAATAACAAATTTCATTTCATTTTTGGTAACCATTAAAACATGTTGATTTTCAAGTAGATAAAGTCTTTATACTAAATTTGATGCTACATTTTGGTAAACAGGAGGACACATTATATCTACATACATTGCATGTTAAGCTGTATGATTGTTTAAGTTGATTCACATCCATTTTTATTTTTTGTACTATGTTAGAGAATGGTGAATGGTATATTTCTTTATTGCACTATTTTCCTACTTGTTGTTTGTGTCAAGCTCTGATGAAAATTATTATTCAATTAAAATGCACAAAACCAGTGTGGTGTTTGATTTAAAAAAATCTTAAGTGTACTGGATAGATAAGAATAAATTATCCAAACATGTTTTGCACTAACTGACAAAGAAGATAGTGAATTGAATTGATTGTTTCTGGTAACTATCTACATCATTATTTTAAAATTAGTGGATATCCTCTCACAGTTAGTTTTTATTTATAGCTAAGAAGAGATAAACAGGCTTTCCTGCTGTTTCAACTTTTAAGAACTGGCTTCTTAAATCTGAATGAACTAGTTATTGAACTGAACTAGTTGAATAAACTGAACTGTGAAGAATATATTCCCTCTGCACCTACAGAAGAGGCTATTCCTGTCCAAAACTGTTTTAAAACCAACTCTAGCTCCAGATGGGATCAAATGTGCTTTTTACTTGTTCTGTGGTTTGACTTCCTTTAACATTTCAGTAGCAAACATTACTGCTTACTTTTATATTTTGTTTCTTATTTAAATAATTTAACAGATTATAATAATTGTAGGACTTAATATAGATATAATTTCAAATAGGTTGGTTTTTAGAGCTGAAAATTATTTGATTTAAATAAAAATTGATCTAAAAAAATTAAAATTTTTCCACTCTGTGAAGAAGCTTACTAACTTGCTCAATGTTACAGAAAATATCTGTATCACAGCCAGGTGTAAAACACTAGTTCCTGGCTCTCAGACTTACGCTTCTGTCTGGGCTGATTCCCCACTGTGGCACTCTGAGTACAGAAGATGGGGGCCTTCAAAGACCTTAAATACCTTTGCCTCTAGGCTCTGCTTCTAAAAACTCCCAGTTACAGATGCCCTGGCTCTAAGAAAAAAACAAAAGCTGCCACTATCAAGTGATTTACCCTAAAAAAAAAAAAGGGGGGGGGGGAACACTTGAATTCCTCCCCCAGGGATACCTGAAGAACTTTTGCCCCAAAGAGCTTGAAAAGAGAGAAACAAGCTGCTGTTTCTGGTAGCGAATTGCCCCATCTCAGGCAGGCAGATATACACGCAGACCCCTGTTATGTTCCAGGACACAAGAACCAAATCATCAGCTTAAAAGGTGATTTTTATTAGCAAAACAAAAGATATACTTGATAAAGCATACTTGGTTGCTAGATGTTATAGAGCAACTAGGAAAGAACAAATCAAAACACAAAGAACCATAGTCCTTTGGGCAATAACTTAAATGGTGAATGCAGGAGGGAAAGCATGGATTCACACAGAGAAATTTAAACCAAACAATCAAAAATAAAGAAAAATACCTTAATCGTGAATAAATACACATTTTCCCTTTATTGATCTCATCCCTTTATTGATCCCTTCCTGGTTCAGTCCACTTCCATGCCCCAAATTCCTTGGAAGCATGGTAATCCTGCTTGGGTTTACATCATTTTGCATCTCTCAATTCCTGGCTTAATTTCTCTATACAAAGAAAACAGGCAAGGTATCTTACACAATTCAAATTTCAGCACTGTGTTCCCATTGGTTCTTCTGGCCCTTTGCTAACCACCATGCTAGCTACCTTTTAGGAGGCCAGCATTCCTCCTATCCATCACAGCTTCAAACATATCTCTTGTTCTCGTCTGCCTCCATTAGACAATATAAACGTAAGGCACAAGTGTGAGAAGTCCTGCTGCTAACCCTGTCAGTGTCCATAGGATTGTGTAGATGTTAGAGTACAAAAGATCTGAATGGGCATTGGGATGGCTCACTAAATGATTACCTGCCCTGTTCATTCCCTTTGGAGCACCTGGCTTTGGCTAATGTCAAAAGACAGGATACTGGGCTAGATGGATTTTTGGTTTGACCCAGTGTGGCTGTTCTTATGTTAACAGAATAATATGTCCCACTGAACCTTTTTTTACAAGTAATAAGTGAGATAGAGAAAACCTTAGTTGAGTTGGTAATTAGGAGGAGGGTGAAGAGGATACCTTTTCACTTGTAAACTGAGAATGTTTGATACTTAAATCATTGGACATAAATATGGAACTCCACCATGTGATATTTAGTCATTTTTCAGAGCATATCTGTGTCTAACAAAGTAGATGGTCCGTACACTTGTTTAGCTGTCACACTGTACGCAGCG
Source organism: Pelodiscus sinensis (assembly GCF_052426305.1). Classification (NCBI taxonomy): domain Eukaryota; kingdom Metazoa; phylum Chordata; order Testudines; family Trionychidae; genus Pelodiscus; species Pelodiscus sinensis. The sequence continues at coordinate 246,332,501 of NC_143053.1, read as the reverse complement.
TGATCATTGTCTCTGCTTTGTATAGTCAGTTTTGAGCTTGAAAATGAACTGATTTCTTTTGATAAATTTTTTAGGTACACAAAACTTGGCTATGCAGGAAATACGGAACCACAGTTCATTATTCCATCATGTAAGTAACTTTTGCCCCAACTACTGATGTACAAAATTATGATGAGCAATACACAATTTGTTTTCCAGTTCTTTATGCAATCTTCCAAGGTCTCTTGTCCATATGGGAAGGGTTATTCATTATATCCGCATCCTTGGCTCGAGTATAACTAACAGGAACTCCTTCCTGAAATTTGCCAGGATTGTTTTAATTAAATCTACTTCTGCTTGCTATGACTAAGATAAAAAGAACTCTAGTCCCATTTCCTTCCTATCTCTAATGTTTTTCTGCCAGGATTTTGGTTTAGACAGAATACAAGGTACTGACAGCATGGTTGCAGCTTGGGTAGTACTGGGAGACTTCTTGTCAAGGTAAGTACTGAAATGCGGGTACCACTTTCCTGCAGTGTCTATCCAGCTTTATGCAGGCTGGGATTCTAGAAAAAGTAAAAACAAATGCTAAATGATATAGTCCCTTGTTGGAAGCCATGTACAGTATACTCCTCTGTATCTGAACCTCTGCATTATCAGAACCTCTACCTTGTCCCTCAGCATGAGATACATTCTGCTCTACATAGAATTCATGTATCTCATGCTGAGCGACACAGAAGGGAGTCAGGTAATGTCAAGGGTTGGATAATAGAGCAGAGACCCCCAACCAAGACTGTGAGGAGGAGAAGCAGGACAGACATGTGGCTACCAGCAAAGCTACCAGGCTGCTGAATGGCTCCTAGAGCTGTGCAGGGTGCCAGTTGAAGCCCAGCTATCATGAGAGTCAGTGAGCAGGGTTATGACAGCTGAACTTCAGAGGCAGGCTGGTGACACTGGACCCTGGCCAAGTGGGGAGGGAGGCTGCAGTCCTAATAGGACAGAGCAGAAATACTGGCCAGAGATGCTGCTTTGCCCTGCCAGGATTGCAGCTTTCCCTGCACTTTGCAGTGACTGGGTATCATCGGCTCTGTGGCAGTACAGGGAGCCCTCTTCAGCCTCTCTGTCATAGCAGTGGGGCCATGACACTGGAGCTGCAGAGAGCTCCCTATGCTGATACAGGGCTGATAACTCCCGATCTCTGCATATGCAAGATGTGGGAGAGCTGCTGTCCTGCTAGGGCAGAGGTGAGCCCCTTGACCAGTACTGCAAGGAAAAGGAAGAGTTCCTGGCTGTGAGGGAAGCCAGTCTGCAGCTGAATTCTTCCTGCCCTCTCACTAAACTGAATAAAATCCATATTCCCTATCCAGTTCAGATAAGAGGAGATTGCTTACTTGTACCTGGAGGTTCTTTATAGGGTCCCTACCTATATTCCACTCGAGGTAATGCACATGGTCCCAGACTCAGACCTTTTCAAAGTAGTATTGCTTAGCAGTCACCACATGCACCTTTGTATTGCCTCATGTTTTGGCACAGGGTGGTAAAGGGCGTGGTAGACTGGCCACATCTCTAGTTCTTTCTCTACTGCAGCCCTCCAGAGCCACAGCAGTGAGGAAGGAGGGTGGAATTAGAATACACAGGGTCTGCACATCTTGAGGAATCTCCAGTTACAATATAGACCCCTTCTGTAGGGGTATGTCTACACTACCCCGCTAGTTCGAACTAGCGGGGTAATGTAGGCATACTGCACTTGCAAATGAAGCCCGGGATTTGAATTTCCCGGGCTTCATTTGCATAAGCTGGGTGCCACCATTTTTAAATCCCGGCTAGTTCGAACCCCGTGCCGCGCGGCTACACGTGGCACGGAGTAGCTAGTTCGGATTAGGCTTCCTAATCTGAACTAGCTGTACTCCTCATTCCACGAGGAGTACAGCTAGTTCGGATTAGAAGGCTAATCTGAACTAGCTACTCTGTGCCGTGTGTAGCCGTGCGGCACGGGGTTCGAACTAGCCGGGATTTAAAAATGTCGGCGCCCGGCTTATGCAAATGAAGCCCGGGAAATTCAAATCCCGGGCTTCATTTGCAAGTGCGGTATGCCTACATTACCCTGCTAGTTCGAACTAGCGGGGTAGTGTAGACATACCCAAAGACATGGTTTTAAGGAGGGGTGAGGAACCTTTTTTAGGGTCGGGGCTGCTGACCCACAGAAAAATCAGCCCTGACTGAGAAGGAGAAAGACATTCCCCTTGCTCACCAGTGTCTAGGGAGGCCCAGGCTACTGGATTTTATGTGCACCAGCCCCACGGTGCGGTGACAGGAGGGTGAGCACCAGCATGGGCTCTCCAATGCCCATTTGCATGTTAAGGCAACGGGATGCTTCACTGCCGCAGCAGGGGGGCAGGAGGGAGTAGGCGGTACCATGGAGGCGGTGTTAGGGGGATCTGACTTTTCAGCCAGCTCCTCCCCACCAGCTCCTGTTCCCTCTCTCCTTCCTGCCTCTGATACAGAGGAAGTGTGTAGGTGGGGGGGAAGTGAGTAGTTGAGTACTTGACTCGCCTACCTGCTTACATCCCTAATAACGGATAGCTGGTAATAATGTGTGGCATCTTTGTATATTACCCAAAGTTCATGAATATTTATATACGTCCTGGTCTCTCGCATTGTCCAGGTGCTGTGTCTCATGTGATCTCCAGCATGAGCACCCTGGCCTGAGAGTGATGCATTTGTTATAACTGTCATGGTCAATGAGAATGGGAGGAAGGAAGTCCTTCCACAGACTTGTATTGGATCTGTCCCCATCAAAGAAATGACCTTTGGTGGAACATGATGCATAGGGGAATAGAGTCTTTGCAGCTAATGTTGCGGACAACAAGGGTGCAGGCTGGCAAAGGACATAACGTATATGCATGCCACGATATGCTCTAGGATGCAGTCATACATGGACTTCAGTGTCAAGTAGTTAGAGATCTGGATCTGTCATCCAGCTGATGAGATGACCTTTCAATCCACGAGTTCCTGTTTCTTACTCTCCGTATGGTTGATCTTGCTGTTGTTGTATTTGTGCCAAAGGAGCTGGACACCAGCTTCTTGGGTGAGGCAAAGGAAGAAACTGCCATGGAGCTGCTGGCACTGCTTGGCACTCATGTGGAACCCTGAGGCAATACAAGGATGCATGCATGAACTGCCAAGCATTAGTCTTTTGAGCAGCTCCAGCTTCAGGACTATGGTGTATGCACATAACACTTGATAGACTACAATAGGGACCATTACTCCCAGTTTTAGGAATATACAATATCCACCTTTTGTGGTGCACAAGTGCTGTGCCCTTAGTGTATTAAAATGGTCTCATTATTTGGATCAGTTACCTGTTTTTATAGATGCATATTAAAGCAAAATGTTCAAATCTAAATTTTATATCTTTTTAAATGCCATTGATTTTAGTTGTCCTTTATTTCAGTAATGTTTTGTATATTATGCTTAAGAGCTTCGGTATGGACTACATATTGCCTTAAATTTGAGATACTAATTATGTTTCTCCTGTATTTTAAAAAGATGTATAGAAATTTGTTCCATTAATCTAATACAGCATGTAGTTTTCTAATGCCCACAGTATTTTTTTTTGTTTGCTTGCCTTGAATGCTGACTTTTTTTGATATATTTTACAAGGTAAGGAAATGCTAGATAAGCCCTGAGGTCCAAGGAAGTAACTGAGAAAGCACCCTTTCTCAGAACTATAGCATAATAATGATGTGGTTCAGTTAATAATTTTTAGTGTTAGGCAATTTTCTAAATTGAAAGAGTTTATAAAGATATATTTATATGTTGAGCTAAATAGGTTTGTGTGTACAATATGGTAGAAAATATTTCTCATAACTATTAATTTAATGTAAATCCTGCTTTTGACAACTGGAATGTTTTGTGGGGTCTGGTTTGAAAAGAAGTCCTTTGTCCTAATACTGATAGTAGCCTTCTTAGGTGATTATTTTACAATACTGTCTGTTCTCCATTATAAGTAGTTGAGTGTGTGATTTTGGCTTAATGAAACAAGATTGTAAATAAGCAGGCTACATTTTACAGTAGTTTATTCTGTTTTTATTCATAGTTTGCCCTAGATTTCTTGCTGCTTAGTCTTTCTGCCTACACCAGCCTTCTGTTAGCGATTTTAGTGATAGTTGCCTCCTGTTAATAACAAGCATGAATGTCTCAATCGGCTTCTCTATAGGGCTGCAAATTGATTTTTTTTACTAGCCGTAATAATGGCTCAGTAATTTACTGTTTCAGAATATTTTTTCTTTATCCAACTGCTTCCCCATTTTCCTTTCTCTGAAATCGCCAATATGCCTGATATATTGAGACCCAGAAAAACCTGTGATTTCCTCACTTCAGGAGTGCCTACTGAATTGGAAATACAAAAATATACCGCTTTCTTGAATCCTGTAGTTGGCAATAAGGTAAATTTTTTAAGTGATCTGTGTGGGGATTTGGTTGCCACTCCCACTGATGATAATTGTAGATGAGTGACCAAATCCTCTGCACTGCACTGAAAATGCAGGCTAATATGTTAGTTTGTCAACTTGTCACATCCTATATTCCAGTCTTTATTTTTGAGAAAAGAAGTCTTGAATGCTTTATTTAAAGCAGGAAAGGAGAATGCTTAACACCTCAGTGTTCCATTAAAAATGAAACTTTTTCTCTGACTTTTATAATGGATTTTTATTTATTTATTTAGGTATTGCAATCAGAGAGTCAGCAAAAGTAGGTGACCAAGCCCAGAGGAGAGTACTGAAGGGGGTTGATGATCTAGACTTCTTCATAGGAGATGAAGCAATAGATAAACCTACCTATGCTACAAAGGTAAGAATATATAATGATGCTTTAAGCATCTTTCAGAAATCTTCCTGAATTGACTCTTTCTGTGTTTTCATTATTGTAGATTATTTCAAAAAAATTTGACAGACATTTAAACAATGATCTGAAGTTTGCTATCATTAAGTATACTACAAATTAAACTTCTAAAATTCAGGACTCTCTGGTCTGGCAACATCGGTGGTCTAGCAGGATCACAGCTATTACTGGACCAGAGAGCCCTGGCTGGCCAGGGTTGGGGAGTGCAGCCCCACTTGGGAGGGAGGCAGCAGGGCTGGTGGCCAGGAGAGCATCTTAGACTGGTGCCCCTAATGCAATGGGGAGCACAGTTCCAGACCCAGGTGGGAGCGCAGCCCCAGCAGGGCTTGTGGCAGTGGGGCTGTCAGCAGGGAGTAGGGCCAACAGCCGGGAGGGGAGAGTTGACCTTCGTGGTCTGGCAAACTCCATGGTTCGGGACTGCTCAGACCCCAAGGGTGCTGAATCAGAGAGGTCCCACCTGTAGTTATTGCAAATGCAGAATGAAAGGATTTACTTTAGTTTGCTTCAGTTTAGCATTTGCAAATGTGGGTGGGTTGGCCTCTTTCTTTTTTTTTTTTTTAATAGGTATTTTACCAATGGTATAGCAACATTGATAACATGCATTTTTTTGAGGGTCCGTTTATATAAGGCACTTTCTTGTTCCCAGTAGTGTTAGTAACTTGAAATAGTCATAGATGCAAAATCTTTTTATTTCCCCTTGCTGAAAATTAGAGAATATCTATATTTATAATACATTTACTGTATATTTTGGTTCTCATCAATTTGCTTTGAGGAATGTCAGAACTTGTCCTCTGGCCCCTTTGCACAGGGTCATCCTATAAGCCCATTTCTCTGTGCCTCACTATTTCTTTTTCCTATGAAGGAACATTTTTGGGGTGGGGGCGTTGATAAAATAAGGGTATATATTAAATTCATAAAATAAATATCAGATTTTTTTTAATGTATTAGGATAAACACCAGTCGTGTGCTGGGCACTGAAAAAATATGCAAAGCTAGTCGTTGCCTGTAGGAACCTATGGTCTAAAATAATATCATACTTAAGACTTGTTTTCTCTATTTATCTTTGATCACTCCAAGATTGTAAAATGCTTCCAAAGGATGAGAAGTCTCACATCCCTGGTTTACAGGTGGGATAACTGATGTAGAGGGAGGTGAAGTTCTTTGCCAAAGGTCACCCAGTAAGGCAGCAACAGAGCTAAGAATAGAACCTATGTCTTCTGACTCCTAGTCCATGAACAGAATCATAGTGGGAGATTCAGGAGAGGACAACTTAAAATTATTGGTTTTCTTTTATAATTAGAATGGTGACACACAATGTTTACCTAGATTTGTATTTATGGTTTTCATTGAAGAAACTAGGATTTTGCTTCTCATGTTCATTGTATTGTTACCTATCAGGGATGTGAATGATTAACCAGTTATTCGGTAAGCCTTACCTTTAATGTTACTGGCTCCAGTTAACTGGCCAGAGCAGCCTCTGTCCATGGCAGGCCTGGCCCGCCTCCACTGCAGCAGACGGGCTGCTCTGACCGGCCAGCTGGAGCATCCCCTGTCCGTGGTGGGTCTGGGCCCCCCTGCTGTAGGAAGGGACTATTCTGACCGGCAGGCAGACTCTGACTGGGAGTCTAGCAGCAGCAGCAGCAGCCCTAGTCCCAGAGCCAGGAGCCTGCTTAGTCAATTAACTGGTTAACTTGTTGATTGGAATTTTGCATCCTTATTACCTATTGGCTCATACACATGATTTAAAATGTTCTATTTCTTCAGTGGCCTATACGACATGGTCTTGTTGAAGATTGGGATCTCATGGAGAGATTCATGGAGCAAGTAATTTTCAAATATCTTCGTGCTGAACCTGAAGATCATTACTTTTTAATGGTGTGTAAAGGAACTGGGTGAGAAAATGCTTCCACAAATGGGAGATGGAATAATTGTGCTGGATATCATTCCAAACACAGGCATTTATTTATTTATATATATAAATCCTAGAAGCCTTTAGTAACTTTTCATTTTTATAGCTTTAGAAATAATTTATAAACTCGCATTACTGGAAACCGACTCTTTACTCCTGAAGTGGGCTTCTTGCTTTGGGCTTTATTTTTTTAAAGCTTTGGGTGGCTTGATTGAATTACATCTGTCAGTAATTGGCTGACTTCAGTCAAACAAAATAAAGCATTACAGTGAAATAGGGAGAAATGTCACTTAGCAATATGCTATATGTTAGCAATCATATGTACAGTTCATAGAATCATAGAATAATAGGACTGGAAGGGACCTCGAGAGGTCATCGAGTCCAGCCCCCTGCCCTCAAGGCAGGGCCAAGCTCCGTCTACACCATCCCTGACAGATGTCTATCTAACCTGTTCTTAAATATCTCCAAAGAGGGAGATTCCACCACCTCCCTTGGCAATTTATTCCAATATTTGACCACCCTGACAGTTAGGAATTTTTTCCTAATGTCCAATCTAAACCTCCCCTGCTGCACTTTAAGCCCATTACTCCTTGTCCTGTCCTCAGAAACCAAGAGGAACAAATTTTCTCCTTCCTCCTTGTGACACCCTTTTAGATATTTAAAGTTATGTATTACCTTCTGTGAAAGGTTTTTGTTGAAGATTAAATTAGTTACCTAATGCAAAATTCTTTTTTTAAATCAGTAGTTGCACATAGGAGGAGACAAATATAAAGACTACATTATTCATAGCTGTATTTTTTTTTAAGTAAAACCACCATTAAGTAGTTAAGGTCCCAGATTGGATGAACCTTAAAACTTGTTCATGATTAAACATTATATGAATTGTTGGGAAAGGTGGTTGTGTGCAACTAGATTTGCTTGTTTGCTTGGAATCCTGAAAAACAATTTGATTTTAGTTTACTTAAAATTTAATGCAGATGATTTCATCTATTTTCCTTGGTAATTCACTGCCTTTCATGTAGGAGTAGCAGGGATGTGAAGAATCATTGGAGGCAAAGTCTTCTTCCTGTACATAATGAAGATTATCCTTTGTATACAAATTCTGCAAACACACATGCACTTTGTCTAACTTTATTATGATGAGTAGTCCTATTGAAATCAATGGGACCACTTGCAGTAGGAAATTGGGAAGTTGCAAAAGTGTTTGTGGGATCACCGTCATTCATTGAATGTGACTTTTTTTTTTAATTCTTGTACTGCTTACATGTCAAAGGCATGCTATTTATTATGGCCACAGTACAGGCAGTCCCTGGGTTACGTACAAGATAGGGACTGTAGGTTTGTTCTTAAGTTGAATTTGTATGTAAGTCGGAACTGGCGTCCAGATTCAGCTGCTGCTGAAACTGACCAGTGGCTGACTACAGGGAGCCCGAGGCAGAGCAGCTCTGCCTTGGGGACGCCTGGGGTAGAGCAGCTTGGGGTGCTGCCGGGTTGGTCCAGTAGCACCCAGGAGTGCCCCAGCTGCTCTACCCCAGGCGTCGGCGAGAAAAGCCTGGTCTGCCTTGATGTCATTTCTGTTCACATGTCAAACCAAAGCTTTTTCTAAATAATCAATAATTTTTCAAAGAAATGTTAACAATCATGTTGTGGAAGGTTGGGCCTGCGTCTAACCTCCAAAGAGTAAATGGATCCAGATCTGTTTACCTGGGACTTATTTGGGGTTCTTGAGTACATTCATAAAATGAAAAAAATTGATTACTGCTGTGTCAGGAGCCTCATTTGATAAAAATCTGAACTGCATTAGATATTTAATAAGGTGACTTTTCTTTACAGACAGAACCGCCACTGAACACTCCAGAAAACCGAGAGTATCTTGCAGAAATCATGTTTGAATCTTTTAATATACCAGGACTTTACATTGCTGTTCAGGTGAACAAAGTGAATCTATACTTCTAAAGTACAGTATAACTGGAGTATGTATGGTCTTCAGCAAGCATATACCTAAAATGTTTGAAGCAGGATTTGGGGTCTGGAAGGAATTTTCCTCCAGGATAGATTGGCTGAGGCCCTGGACTTTTTTCGCCTTCCTCTGTAGCATGAGGCACGGATCCAGGAGTGGGTGGGTGAGATTCTGTGGCCTGCATTGTGCAGGGGGTCAGACTAGATGATCATAATGGTCCCTTCTGACCTTAAAGTCTATGAGGATTATCTAAAATTGTCTATTAACATGTTCTATTCATATCTAAATATTAACTTTGCTTCTTATCTAGGCAGTGTTGGCCTTAGCTGCATCTTGGACTTCACGGCAGGTTGGCGAGCGTACATTAACAGGAATAGTCGTTGACAGTGGTGATGGAGTAACGCATGTAATTCCTGTGGTAGGTAGTAAATTGTAGTTTACAATCTTAAATTCTTTGTGTGACTGTGAAAGTTTCTTTGGTCTTCAGTTAATAAATCAATTTTATTTTTGTCCAGTTTTGGGGATATTAATTGTGGCACTGTGGAAGAGTAGTGGAGATTAGAGGAAAGAATGTATATATGTGTAAAAGGGATGCCGACACATTCATTTTAGAACCAAATTATAGATATGCCTGCAGTAGAGGATATGTAAATGAAAAATTTAAAAATTTGATTTATAATCTTATAGTGGTGATATTAATACAGAACAATCAATATTTTCCAAACCAGTCTTGACAGTGTGATTACAGTAGTTGTAAAACATTGAAATCTAAGTTCATTAAATGCCATTATGGTTCTTTCTCTTTGAGGTCAGAAAGAAATGCCATACTTGGTCCATCTAGCCTAGTATCCTGTCTTCTAACATGAAGGCTTTATAAAAGGAGTCAATATGCCTTTTGGAGAGTCCTATTCTTGTATAAATAGGAGTCTTATTCCTGTCCGTGCATCTTTCTTTATCCAAATTTTTCCAATGATCAATATTTATTAATGCTGCTCAAATATGAAAAAGTTGATCAGTGTGGTGGATAATCTTACATGATGGTGAGATCATTTCTCCTTTGAAGGTGTAACACTTTTCTGTGTCCTGAGTTCTATACTCAAAATGTTTTTTTGGACATTTGTATAGTATTCTACCTTTTGAATATGGAATATTTCCTCATGATACTGTCTACACTTTAGTGTACACTTAGTTTGGCTTTGTTTCACACAAGTATATATAAACAAAGCACAGAGAACTAGTTGGTTTCTAATTGTCTAAACGTCTTAGGATACAAAGATTAGAGTAGAGAAATAATGATTGTAATTTCTGTTCCAATTATGGCATTCAGTATATTTGCGGGAGACATAATATGCCTGAATGACCTCTGAATACTGGAATATATTACAGTGCTGTGGGCTCCATTCAAATGTTTAGGTTTATTGCATGTTTGTGATTATCTGTACTGTGCATTATTTGCCATCAAATGGGAACTATTGGAAACTAAACAAGCTTGCCATATGAAGTAGTCATTGCTGTAGTAGTCATTGCTGTTACTGGCTATGGCCAATATTACCCTCTTCCTTTTTCTCAGAATTCCATTACTTCTCTTTACTGTGCTCATTGGCCACTTCCCTTCCCTTGAATACCTTTTTTGTTTTTCGATATTTTTGTAAAGCCTTTTCTTTTCTATCAATTTTTTTATGCAGGATACCTGCTTTCTCTACTCAGGAGTACTTTTTGCCTTTTGTAGATCAGTGTTTCTCACCCAGTGGTTTGAGTACCATTAGGGGTACTTGAGAGAAGTCTGGGGGTACATCAACACAACTGAAATTTGGAGAAAACTCAATTTTTGTTTTAAGTTTTACAGAGCTTTGTTGTTTTTGTACTTTTTACACCCAAAAATTGCATCGCCCACCCGGCTACAATTAAGTTATCTAAACAAATGTGTTGCCACGGTAGAAAAAAATGTGCGTCTGAAAACTGTAAATACTGGGGGTACTTATAATTTTTTTTTGAAAAGGGGTCCTTTATTAAAAAAAGATTGAGATACCCTACATTCCTGAAAAAGATGACATAGTTGGAACATCTCTATCTTCAACATGAATTTAAGATTAGCCTTTTACTCATCTTTTTTTACACTCACTGCTGATAACATTAAGCAACATCAGTTGTGCACATAGTAATCAAGTACCTTAGAAAGTAGGTGTTTACAAATGTGAGGTCACTCTGAGAGGTGTCAAAGTTTCACTTTTAGTTAAAACAAATAAACTAAGAATCTCCTGGGTAAAAATGAACATTATATGCTTCTGTTAACTTTTGGTGCTTCATACATGAGCTTTTTCTAAGCCTTTTTTTCCCCCCATAGGCAGAAGGATATGTAATTGGAAGTTGCATCAAACATATCCCTGTTGCAGGGAGAGATATTACATACTTCATTCAGCAGCTCCTAAGGGACAGGGAGGTGGGAATTCCACCTGAACAGTCTCTGGAGACAGCAAAAGCTATAAAGGTAAAAATTTGATGTGAAAGTTGCCTTCGTTTAAAGAGAGGCAGATTTTTGTTTTCTTTTGTTTTTAACATACTGTCTGTGGCCCTTTTTACTTACACAAATATAGGAATTGTCTAACTATACTTTTCCTTCTGTTTAATCTCTTCACAAAATGAGGGGAAAATGTGTTCAAAACAGCTGGCGGTTTCCTCTAGGCCCATGGTCACCAACCTGTCGATCGCGAGGCCTCGACGTGTTGATCGCAAGGCCCTGACCAGTCGATTACGAGGCATTTGGGCAAAACCAGCCATTGGGATTGTGCTGGGGGCAGGGCAGTGCCTGAAGCCTCCCCTTCGGGCTCATAGGTTTTAAAGAAAAATGGGCCTTCAGCCACTTTTCTAAGCGGTCTGCGGGGCAAGCAGGTAGCCTGCCTGGGGCTCCCCGCTACATTTGTGGGCTGGATCAAGCCGGTGGCTTGGCTGGCTGGATCTGGCCCATGGGCTATATTTTGTCCAGGCCCGATGGAAGGGGTGGTTCCCTTTATGTTTCAGACCCCTTCAGGAGGCGCGGGGGCAGAGCTGGACCATGATTACGAACCAAAGTTCATGAAGGGGTCCCCCCTGCAAAAGTTATTGCCCACCTTGGTGTAAAGGGAAGCAAGGAGAAATACTAATAATTATCAAACAAGGTTTTTCTTTAGGGTTACTATGTATATGCTTTAAGTGTGAAATTGGCATTTGATTCTGGCTTTCAAGAGAACTTTCTTTTGTCAGGGGCCACACACCAGTGAAGAGCAAAAACAAAAACAAAAAAACCACACAAAAAACCCCCCACACCTTATTACTGACCTGGGTCTAGGCTGCTGGTGCTTGCATTCCAGTCCCAGGCAGAAAGAGGAGGAGGGGCTGCGCCAAGATGCCACGATAGTTAAGAAAATTCATCATAAAACTTTTAGTTTTGGGTCTTATACAATATTATTGAGATGATCACCTAATTCTGATCTTGCAGCTAACTGCATACAGGTGGACCTTCTGTCTTTACAGACTCATTAATTTCAGTAACATTCCATACAGCTAAGGCAGTGGTTCTCAAAGTGTGATCCGTGGACCACTAGTGGCCTGCGGTGGTCTCCCAGGAACCCTGTGGCAGGAGCTCACCCCTCCCCCCGCCCCATGCAGCGAGGAGTTGGCGTTTAGCCGTGAGGCTGTAGCATTAGCTCCAGCCGGCAGGCAGAGAGGTGAAGAAAGCAAACTCACACCCCCACTGCACGGGCTGCGGAGCTACACATGGAGAAGCACCACTGCCATGGAAAGAACGGTGCGTCTCTTGGTTGGTCCTGTGGGCCAGGCAGCAGGTTGGGTTGCATGGAGCTCGGCTAGGTGAGATGGGCTGTCGTAGTGCAGAAGTGGCTGGTGGCCCCCCATTTCCCCGGCAGCAGGTTGGGCTACATCGTGCTCAGCAGTGGTGAGAGGAGGCGATGCTGGAACTGAGGACCCTGCGCACGCAAGAGGCAGGTGGGGTTCGGGGTCCTTCAGGGCTTTGCACCCACGGGGCTTGGTCTGGAGGGAGGGACTGAGCTGCCTCAGCTCCCGCCTCCTGAGAGTGCCATGGACTGTACCCTTGTGGAACCCATCCCCTGCAGGGCTGTACACCCCGGGGTCACCATCCCACCCACCCTCACCTTGCTGCACCACACCCAGCCTTCCTGCCCCTCCATTTCCCTGGAAACCTTCCCCCTCTGAGCCACATTGACCCCAGCCCTATTTCCAGGGGCACTCTGCCTCCATCTCCATGAGCTCCTTCAGCCAGTCTGCCCCCCAGCTTTAGTCCCAGGCACTTCCTGCCCCCATCTTCCTGCCCCTGGCCGGACACCCTGCCCCAAGTCTGCTCCTGCATCCTCCCTCCTGGCTAGACACCCTACCCCCAAGCTGCTCCTGCACTCTCCCCACTGACCAGACCCCCTATTCCTAGCCTGCTTCTGCATCATACCTCCCACACAGACCTTGCACCCTCACCCCCTTCTGCACCCATGTCCCTCCCAGTTCTTGCACCCCATCCCTATCCCGCTTACTGGCAGCCCTGTACGACACACTGAACCCCTCGTTTTTGTCCCCATTCCAGAGCCTAAGGGGGGTCCATGAAATCCATTAACGCTGGCAGCCCAGAAAAGTAAATTGACCTATGGGAAGCCCTGAACCTCAGTCCTCCCTATTCCTTCCCGTGTCTCTGTGGGGCTGGAATGCCAGAGGAGTGAGATGTCTCAGTTGGGAGCCACATCAGTGAGGGTTTTTGGAGGAGTGTTTTCTCACTTGTGTGGTCCCTAACTGATTTTTCTGTGGGTCAGTGGCTCCAACACAAAAATGGTTCCCTACACCTGCCATAAATAAACAATTGAAACCTTTTGCGTTGGACATAAATTAATATTTTATTTAAAATGAAGTTTGATAAACATGAGAAACTTAATTTAAATTATTAAACAGATTAAGTGCTTTAAGCCATTCTCCCTAGCTGCAGCACTAGTAAAATGGCTTGGGTGTAATTATGTAATTAATGGTGAGTTTCCATTTGCACCTGGTGGTCCGTGGAAAGATTTACATTGAGCGAGGTGGTCCATAGGTCAAAAAGTTTGAGAATCACCGAGTTAAGGAGTTTGTGTGGTGCCCCATTGAAATCAATTAGGTCTTGTGCATCTCACTTAAGAATTGGGGGCCTCACATAATAAATTGATCGGACTTTTCCTGAAGAGCTTGTTCCTTCAGAGTAAGGCTAGAACTGTAACAACAGTGTTTACCAAATGTGAATAGAATGTAATAGGTTTAGACCTTTTTTTAATGCTTCAATTTTCCCTGTTTTCCTGAAATATTCCTTAGTATATTTATTATATGTGATCAGTTTAGGCAATTTTAAAGCATGTTATTTCTTTACAGGAAAAATATTGTTACATTTGCCCTGACATAGTAAAAGAATTTGCCAAATATGATGTAGATCCACGAAAATGGATCAAACAGTACACGGGCATCAACGCAATCAACAAAAAAAAATTCATTATAGATGTTGGTTATGAACGGTTTCTTGGACCTGAAATTTTCTTTCATCCTGAGGTAAGTAGTACAGTGCCTAGTAGTACATTTTTTTCAAGACAAAGTATAATATAATTTTTGAGGCAAGAGCACCACCCTGTGGAAATTATAGCAGTAAGTCTTGTCTGAGAGGGCTGGATGACTTGCATTTAATATATGCATAGAAGTACAATAATAGATGGCTAAATTCCTGTTGTTTTGTTTTTCCTTTGTTGGTATATAATGTCTAAATCATCCCGTTTTTCAGAAACCTAAACAAAACAAGAAAAATATACTCTGACATCTCAGAAATTGCCTGAGGCTTTTTTTTTTCCTTTTTAAAAATACTGGTTTAAATGTGCAAACTTCATGAATTATATACAGCATATTTAGTTGTATTGTCAAACCCTGTGAATATTACTCCTACTCATAGCTATTTACCAGAAGTAATATTTTCATTCTTGGACACTTATTTTTGAGGTGCCTTTTTAGATAAGCTCTGTTCATTGGAGTTTTCTTATTAAAATGACTTGTCTTGTAAAACTGAAGGCCAAATTCATCCTTGAATCAAGTCTATTGAAATTAGCTTTCATTAAACAGGTCTGAGCATATGTAAAGTTACCATTGATTGTATAAGCACAACCGGCATGTCATGATATTTCCCAACCAAGTAGCTCAGTTGTGATAGGTGCGGTGAATAGTCAGGCTCCTACAGGATACCCCATGGTAGGGAATGAACTCAGTTTAAGACTCAGGCAGATGGTTTGCAGGGTACCGGTAGGAAGGAGAAGGAAGCAGAGATGCTTACCTTTCTTCCATGCAGACAACTTGTGAACTGTATCCTCTAGGTCAGTGTTCTCCTACCTTTTTACACCCAAGATCACTTTTTAAATCTCAGAACAGGCGAAGATCTACCGCCCGGCCCCTTCCTTGAAGCCCCGCCCTCTCTACTCTCCTCCTGTCCATCAATTGCTATCCCCAGCCCTTACTTACACACTCTGATAAACAGTTTATTTTTAAATTATGCGATACATACAATTAAAATCATGTGTTTATAGTTATGAAATAAATGGTCTGTTTTTTATTCATGCTATTTAAATCTAAAATGAAGCATTTATAATTATACATTTTGTGGGGACAGAGTACTGTGGCTGGGGGCAGTGGAGAGGGAACAGGGTGCTGGGAGGGCAGAGGACAGGGTTCTGCAGCAGGGGACAGAGTGCCAGTGGGGACAGGTTTCTGCAGCTGGGGACAGAGTGCCAGTGGGGACAGAGTTTGGGGAGTGGGGACGGGAGTGAGGACAGAGTTCGGGGAGTAGGGACAGGGGAGTGGGGACAGCGTTCTGTGGTTTGGAAGTGGGGGCTGGGGAGTGGGGTGCCAGTGGGGGCAGAGAGTCACCTGCATCTCCCTCCTTCCAGCATTCTCCCCCCCCCCCCCCCCCAGGGAAACCAGTGTGTGCCTGTCCCGAGGCCGACCCCTCCCGCCCACCCTGTGCAGGGAAGCCCCGCGCGCACGCGCCTGCCCAGGGGGCCGACTCCCCCACCCACGCAGGGAAGCCCCGTGTGCGCGCGCCTGCCCCGGGGCCGACCCATGCAGGGAAGCCCGGTGCGCGTGCGCCTGCCCAGGGGGCTGACCCTCCCCCTACTCATGCAGGGAAGCCCATGTGGGCGCCTGCCCCGGGGCCAACTACCCCTCCGCGCAGGGAGGCGCGCGCGCACGTCTGCCCCGGGCCCAGCACCTCCCCCCCCTGCAGGAAAGCCCCGCGCCCGCTTGTCCCTGTGCCAACCCCCCCACACCGGGAAGCCCCTCGCGAACGCCTGCCCCGGGGCCAACACCCCCCCCACGTTCTGGGAAACCCCCTGCGAGCTTCCCGCGGGGCTGACTCACCCGTCCTGTGCGGTGCAGGGGGCCGGCAGAGCAGCTAGCGCACTTCTGGAATTGCCGGAAGTGGCGCTAAGCTGCGGGACTTCTGAAGCCGACACTACCTCTGTTTTCTCTTGAGGTAGGTAGTGGGGCTTCTGAGGGGTGGGAGGGAAATGGGGGCAGGGCGGACAGGACGCCTCGCAAGCGACTGGTCGAGGCCTCGAGATCAACCAGTAGTTCGCGATCGACCTGTTGGTGACCACGGCTCTAGGTAGTAGGTACACTCCTGCAGAAGGCCAGGATCAGAGGGAAGAGATGCAATCAGTATGTTCAACTTGTGTTAAGTAGCTTACTCTGAAGAAATACAACTGAATAGGAAAGGAAATTTATGTGGCTAGAAAGTATTTGCTGGTACATGGGCCAGTGAGACAGCTTGAAGCAATGGTCTAAACATACTGCAGTAATTCTGGACAATGGTATAGCATCTGTCCAGTTTCAAAGCACTTACTCTTCCTGCTGGGATGTATACAGAAGGGTTTTTTTCCCATCCAAACTTTAAAGACAATCCCTCCCCCCCAAAAACAGATCCCTTTCAACATCTGTGCAAATACTTTGTGTTTGGGGTAAAGTCAATCATGATCAGAATTGGAGGGATACAGCACAGTGGCAGCATAATCAGGATAGAGTAGAATAATGTTGGCAGATGCAGCGATTTTGGTACTGAAAAATATAAAAATCATATATCTAAGGAGGGGGGAAAAAGCAACAGGTGCACACACAGGTACATTTTAATCCCCATTAAAGAAGAGTTTATTTTCATCTTGTCTCATTAATATTGCCTGAATGTTCCTAATGTGTGTCTCTAAAACCTGTTGTAATTGAAAGGAAAGGTTGGCCCATAAGTTAATCTATGAAGAGTGATCCACAGTATGACAGTTTGTCCCTCTTGGGTCTTCATATGTGTTGGCACATGCTGCAGACTGCACCTCTAAATCCATATTCATCCTTAGCATCTGAGTGAAGGGCAATGATCTTTGACAGTCCGAAGATTTATATTTTTTTATCGTTCTTCAGGCCCCTTACATTTTTACAAAGACTTGGCAGGCTGAGTGTAGCTCCCTCTGGAGCCTTCTAGCACTGATCCTGAGATGACAGGAGGCCAAGTGCACTGCCTGCACTACTCAAGAATCCAGGCATAATGAATTGCTATTGAATGTTGGATCCCTGCACCAGACAGAATTGGGTTGGCACGTCAGCTGAATGCGTCAGTTCTGTTAAAACACAAAACAAAATACTTTAGTCCATTCAGGCCACTGATGCAGGGTCTGCAAGAAACATATCTCTGACATTTTTAATAAACACACCACAGAGGGTCCCAGCTGTGGTGAAATGCTTTATCTTCATCTAGTGGAGTGACTTGATGATTGACTTGTAACTCAATACTCTAAGCAAAGTCTACCATTAATGTAGGCTCCAAGCTACAGATGTGTACTGCATGTGTACATATACTCATGATGTCATTCCTTGAGCTAGAGCAAATATAAATCAAGAGATAGCAGTGGGAGCATTGGCACTGTTAATAGATGTATGGCAGAGCCTTGTCGAGTACATACTCTTTGCTGCCACTGCTAGTGTTACTGAGTGTTTATGTTCGCTCATACTAACTCAGTGATGGCCAGTTCAAGGATGTGCACATGAGCAGTGGAATTACACCTCTAGCTTATCGTGTACACAAAGCCTTAGAAAAATTATGCCCATTAAATCTAACAGGGTACATCTACACTGCACGAATAGTTATTCTGGAAAAGCTTATTTCAGAATAGCATGTCTACACTGCAGGGAAGCCTCAAAATTAGTCGGAGGCAGGCTTCCCTAATGTTGATGTGCTATCTCAATTTAGAGCCCCAGGAGGCACTGGGGAGGAATAATTTAGAATAGGGGAGGGGCTATTTCAAAATAGCAGCAGTGGAGCCTCTACACACACCTTATTTTGAAATAGCTATTTCAGAATAGGCGTTATTCCTCATAGAATGAGGTTTACAGATTTGGGAATAAGTTCATCCATTATTTTGAAATAATGGAATGGCTGTGTAGACGCTTGCATTGTTGTTTCAAAATAACATTAGTTATTTCGAAATAATGGTGCAGTGTAGACGCACCCTTATATAGAGATCTTTCAGTTTCAGAGGCCATTAGCCAGATTTGCCTTTAACCTAGCACATGCTAGGGCATGTACAGATAAGGACAAGATTTGTTTTGCCCCTTTTTAAAGGGAAATAATAGGAAGCCAGTGAGTTGGCTTGCTGGAAAAGCTAGCCCCTGGTCTCTCCCTTTGTATCCCTCCTCCCCACGCCTCTTTCTTATAGGATCCCAAAGCACCCTCACCACAGTGCCCTTTTGGCCCCCAGTGCTGGGTGGATGGGGGTGGCAACTTCTTAGGCCTGGTGTGCTAGGCAGTGCAGCCATCACATCCCCTGCTCTGGTGCACTGCAGTCACCTTGCCACCAGCCCTGGGGTGGTGCAGCCACTACTCCCCCAACACTGGCCAACTTGACTCCCTGTGGGAGACATAGCCTGCCCCTGCCTAATTGTGAGGGGAAACTAAATTTATGTTAATGCAGTGTTAGTGTAATCCATGCAAAAAGTGTGACTATCTGCTCTGTTTGGGTCTGCTACTTCCTCTGAGCTACTGGACCTTATTCATTAGCTGAGTACATTTTTAGATCTAGAGATCCCAGTTCAATCCCTGCAGAAAACAGAAGAGTAACATTGGCTAAGATGTTTAGCATTGAAGTCAGAAAATTCCAAATCTCACTCCTGCCTCATTGTTAATCTAATCATGTTTTTTCTGCCCTTCTTCTGGAAATGTAAGTGTTATTTAAAGGTACTGTGACAGGGTCCGGCCAGGGAGCTGCTGCAGAGAGGCAAAAAGGCAGCCCAAAAGGGAAAAACTCCTGTTAGAAAAGCAGAGAACTGCAGCACAATTAGGTGCAGCTGGGAGGGAGCTGGCTCAGGCAAATTGGGGCCAGCTGACTTCTCTGCTGACTCTCTGAGGGCCTTTAAAAGCCTCATCAGTTGGAGGCTGGGGAGAGGAGTGAGAGGACGAAAGGAAGGTGGTGGAGAGGCAGAGAGGAAGAAAAGGAGAGAACAAGTTGGACCAGCATTAGGTAAAGGCAGCAGGGGAGGGAGCCTGTGGGCCCCTGGCTTGGGCTCCCTACCACTGAGACCCGCTGCAAAACCCCAGTAGTGGCTTGGAGAAGAGGGGCCCTTGCCACACGTGGTGCCAGGAGTGGGATCTTGGCTGTGAGGCCTCACAGCAACCCAAATCTAGCTAAGTTGGCCCCTTGCAAAGCAAAGTACCCATGGAGGACCTGGTAAAAGCACTGGTGCAGGCCACGGCGGCTCAACAAGAGGCTACTCGGGTGCAAGCAGCTGCCCAGCAGGAGTCGGTGCGGCTCCAACAAGAAACCAACCAGTTGTTGATGAGTCAAGTAGCCCAGGACAGGGCCACCCTGCAGGAGGTGGTGACCCAGCTGAAAGCCCTGACAGTCCAGGTGCGTGATCAAGATGGGGTTCGACCCTTGCGGGCCAATTTCTACTTACAGAAAATGACAAAAGACGATGAGGTTGAGGCCTACCTCTTGGCCTTCGAAAGGACAGCTTTGCGGGAGGCCTGGCCTCAAGCTCAGTGGGCCAGCATTCTAGCCCCTTTTCTGAGCGGGGAAGCCCAGAAGGCATACCTTGACATGGCAGAGGAAGCTGCATCCGACTACCCCCAGCTGAAAGCAGAGATCCTGGCACGGGCTGGGGTCACGGTCGCAGTGAGAGCCCAGAGATTTCACAATTGGCGATATCGAGATGACCAGGGCCCCAGAACTCAGTTGTTTGATCTGGTTCATCTGGCCCGGAAGTGGCTGCGGCCCGACATCCACAACCCCGACAAGATTATCGAGGTGATCGTTCTTGATCGGTACATGAGGGGTTTACCCCCAGACCTTCGGGAATGGGTGGGCCAGAATGACCCCACGACATTTGATGAACTGGTGGCTCTCGTTGAGAGGCGATTGACAGCTAAGGGACTTTCCCGCAGCCCCAGAGTCGAGGTGCAGCAGAGCAGAAGGTCCACCTTCCCCCCAAGGACCCGTGCCCCTGAAGTTTCCGACCGAGTCCAGACAGGAAGAAAAGAGGCGGAAGAGAGGCCGGGACGGGCAAGAGACCTTGGGGTCTGGACAGGAGAGGGCCAGGGATTAAGACCCAACAGCCCAAAACGAAAGGGGCTGTCCCGCCCAGGTTATAGGTGTTATGCCTGTGGGGAGATAGGGCATATTGCGGTTCAGTGCCCTAACATAGACGAACCTATGCAATGTGACCTGGGGAACCTACAAAGTGTTCTAGTTAACCTCCTAGGGGTAGCAGTGGGCCCCCATCAGAATACCCAGCCCGTGAAAATGAATGGGGTAGAAACTACTGCCTTAGTAGATTCCGGGAGTGCGGTTACATTGGTCTCAAGGAAGCTAGTGGGGCAAAATCAGCTGACTCGAGCCAAGTACACTGGAGTATCTTGTGTACATGGGGATACTAGTTATTACCCCACCATCCCTGTGGAAATAGAAGTACAAGGGCGGGTTACAGAGGTAACCGTGGGGGTGGTCCCAAGGCTCCCCTACCCGGTGGTCATTGGGCGAGACTTCCCCAGGTTTAGTGACCTACTACCACGGGACGGGGAGGAGGAGGATAGCTCCCTCCCAGCCTTCCATGAGTTCTCCCAGGACCTGTTCTCGGTGCCTGGGGAGCCCCGGAAAACCCGACGGGAGAGGAGGGCCTCAAAGAAATTGGGGACCATGATCTTGACCCAAGGTCGGAAACAGACACGGGTAGAAGGGGAGGCCTACCCAACTACTAGAGCCGAAGCCCCAGGACAGGATGAGCCTGAAGCAGGGCCCAGCTCATCAAGGGAGGAAAGGGGGCTAGGTTCCCTGGAGCCTGAGCAGGTGAAATCCCCAAGGGAGACCTTTGGGCAGGACCAAGCCAATGATCCACTGTATCAGAATATCCGTAAGGAGGTGGTTGAAGTTAATGGGGTCCCAGTGGAGGGGAGGAACAAGGGCACGGGGCCCTTCTATATAATCAAGGGGGATCTTCTTTATAGGGTAGTTCATATACAGGGCCAAGAGGTGGAGCAACTCTTGGTACCCCGGAAGCACCAGAGGGCAATACTGGAATTGGCACACAGTCATCTATTTGGAGGACATCTAGGGGTGGATAAGACCCTGGACCGCATTCTTCGGAGGTTCTTTTGGCCTGGGATCTATGTAGAAGTCCAGAGGTATTGTGCTTCCTGCCCGGAGTGCCAACTACATGGGCCCCGACCACACCTGAGGGCCCCGTTAGTACCCCTACCAATAATTGAAATCCCCTTTGAACGGATCGCTATGGACATAGTTGGCCCACTAGAGAAGTCTGCCCGGGGCCATTAGAGCATACTAGTTGTAGTGGACTATGCTACTCGATACCCAGAGGCAGTGCCCCTACGCAACACCCTATCCAAGACCATCGCTAAGGAACTAATTCAAATATTTTCTAGGGTAGGGATTCCTAAAGAAATCCTAACGGACCAAGGGACCCCCTTTGTGTCCAAGCTTATGAAAGACTTGTGTACCTTGCTCCGCATACGGGCCCTGCGGACCTCGGTATACCATCCTCAAACCGATGGTCTAGTTGAACGGTTTAACAGGACACTAAAAAGTATGCTCAAGAAAGTGGTAAGCCGGGATGGCAAAGATTGGGATATGCTACTACCCTACCTCATGTTCGCAGTAAGGGAGGTTCCCCAAGCGTCGACTGGCTTCTCCCCGTTTGAACTTTTGTATGGGCGTAACCCACGGGGCATACTAGACCTTGCTAAGGAAGCCTGGGAGGAACAGCCTAACCTGGGGAGAAATGTAGTTGATCATGTGCTCCAAATGAGGGACAGGATAGCCAGAGTCACCCCCATAGTGCGGGAGCACCTAGAAAAGGCACAGGAAGCCCAACAGGTCTATTACAACCGGCGAGCAACCGCCCGGAAGTTCCAGGTGGGAGACCGGGTGATGGTGCTAGTGCCGACAGCGGAGAGTAAGCTCCTAGCCCAATGGCAGGGGCCATATGAAATAATAGAAGCAGTGGGAGAGGTAAACTATAAGGTTCGCCAGCCTGGCCGGCGAAAGCCTGAGCAGGTATATCATGTCAACCTGCTAAAACCCTGGCGAGACAGAGAAGTGGCCTTGGTTGTGCTGGGGCCACCACCCCAAGGGGAAAACCCACCAAGGCAGGTGGGAATATCTCCCGAACTGACCCCAGACCAACAGGCCGAAGCAGCCGACATGATTGAGAGGAATCAGGATGTGTTTTCGACAGAACCGGGTAGAACTACGGAGGTTTACCATGACATCATCACAGACCCCGGGGTGAAGGTGCACGTTAAGCCATACCGGATACCTGAGGCAAAACGAAAAGAGGTCCAAGCTGAAGTGGAGAAAATGCTGAAGCTCGGAGTCATTGAAGAGTCCCATAGCCAGTGGTCTAGCCCTATTGTTATGGTGCCCAAGCCGGATGGAAGCCGGCGCTTTTGCAATGACTTTCGAAAATTAAACGAAGTATCCAAATTTGATGCCTATCCCATGCCAAGGGTGGATGAACTCATTGACCAACTGGGCAAGGCCCGATTTCTATCCACCCTCGATTTGACTAAGGGTTACTGGCAGATCCCCTTAGCACCAGGGGCCAAAGAAAAGACAGCCTTTTCAACTCCGGAGGGTCTCTTTCAGTACACGGTCCTCCCTTTTGGTTTGCATGGGGCTCCTGCAACGTTTCAAAGGCTCATGGACAAGCTGTTGCGGCCTCATGCCAAGTACGCAGCTGCCTATTTGGACGATGTTGTGGTCCACAGTCCTAACTGGGACACACACATTGAAAAAGTAGAGGCAGTATTGGAGACATTAAGAAGAGCAGGACTTACGGCGAACCCCGCAAAGTGTACAATTGGACTGGCCGAGGCCAAATATCTTGGGTATATTGTGGGAAGGGGGGTAGTGAGGCCCCAGCTCAACAAAGTGGATGCAATACAGAATTGGCCCCGACCAACCCGGAAAAAGCAGGTCAGGGCATTCTTAGGGTTGGTGGGGTATTACCGCAGGTTCATCCCCAACTTTGCCTCCAGGGCCTGCCCTCTGACCAACCTGACTAGAGCACGTGGTCCCGACATTGTAAAGTGGACCATGGAAACGGAAGAAGCTTTTAAAGATCTCAAGAATGCCCTCTGTGGCAATCCAGTTCTCATAGCCCCTGATTTTAAGAAGGAGTTTATCTTGCAGACGGATGCCTCCGAAGTAGGACTGGGAGCTGTATTGTCTCAAATGGTGGGAGAAGAGGAGCACCCAATCCTGTATCTCAGCAGGAAGCTTCTGCCGAGGGAACAGAATTATGCCGTGGTAGAAAGAGAATGTCTTGCAGTAAAGTGGGCCATGGAAAGCCTTCGCTACTACCTTCTCGGGCGGAAGTTTACCCTGGTCACCGATCATGCGCCTCTGCAGTGGATGCATCGAAACAAGGACAGAAATGCGAGGGTTACCCGATGGTTCCTGTCCCTGCAGCCCTTCCACTTCCGTGTGCAACACAGATCAGGGACCCAGCATGGGAATGCAGACGGGTTGTCAAGGGTGCATTGTTGTCCGACCCAAGTAACCCAACCCCATGGGGTCGAGCAGAGGGGGGGGATGTGTGACAGGGTCCGGCCAGGGAGCTGCTGCAGAGAGGCAAAAAGGCAGCCCAAAAGGGAAAAACTCCTGTTAGAAAAGCAGAGAACTGCAGCACAATTAGGTGCAGCTGGGAGGGAGCTGGCTCAGGCAAATTGGGGCCAGCTGACTTCTCTGCTGACTCTCTGAGGGCCTTTAAAAGCCTCATCAGTTGGAGGCTGGGGAGAGGAGTGAGAGGACGAAAGGAAGGTGGTGGAGAGGCAGAGAGGAAGAAAAGGAGAGAACAAGTTGGACCAGCATTAGGTAAAGGCAGCAGGGGAGGGAGCCTGTGGGCCCCTGGCTTGGGCTCCCTACTACTGAGACCCGCTGCAAAACCCCAGTAGTGGCTTGGAGAAGAGGGGCCCTTGCCACAGTACCTTATGACAGACTTAAATACAGGCAGTCCCCGGGTTACGTACAAGATAGGGACTGTAGGTTTGTTCTTAAGTTGAATTTGTATGTAAGTTAGAACTGACGTCCAGATTCAGCCGCTGTTGAAACTGACCAGCAGCGGCTGAATCGGACACGCCTGGGGCAGAGCAGCTGGGGTGCTGCTGGGTTGGTCCCGCAGCGCTGCTCCTCGGTGCTACTGGACCAACCCGGCAGCACCCCAGCTGCTCTGCCCCAGGTGTTCCCAAGTCAGCCGCTGCTGAAACTGACCAGCAGCTGACTACAGGAAGCCTGAGGCAGAGCTGCTCTGCCCCGGGCTTCCTGGAATCAGCCACTGATCAGTTTCAACAGCGGCTGAATCTGGACGCCTGGACAGAGCAGCTGGGGCACTGCTGGGTTGGTCCCTGCAGCGCTGCACCTCGGCGCTGTGGGACCAACCCGGCAGCCCCCCAGCTGCTCTACCCCAGGCGTCGGCGAGAAAAGCCTGTTCTGCTGGGGGGGGAGGAGGGAGTGCTAGTGCCCCCCCCCAGCAGACCAGGGAGATGCAGAGTGGCTTTTCTCGCTGCGGAGGACGCGGGTGGCGGGACTGCGGCGCGTCTCGGCGGTCCCGCCGCCCGCATCCTCCGCGGCGAGAAAAGCCGCTCCGTGTCTCCCTGGTCTGCTGGGGGGAAGCGCCCCCTGCGCTGCCAGAGGCGGTGACAGTGGGGGAGGTACCCCGCACTAGCGGGGCCCCCCCCCGTTCGTAACTAGGGGTCCAACGTAAGTCGGACTGATTAACCCGGGGACCGCCTGTATTGCAAAAGAGCTCATACCTAATCTTCTAAAGTACGAGTGCTTAATTTCTCAATCTTAATGTTTTATATTTCCTAAAAATATATATGCCACACACTTGAATTTTAGAAGTCTCAAAGGGGTACTTGTGTTAGTCTGTAACTTTAAAAACAACGAGTAGTCCTGTAGCACTTTAGGCTTTGTCTTCTGAGCCACCGAAATAACATAGTGCACGTTTACACTACATGCCTTTATTTCAAAATAATGTCAAGCTGGAGGACTTCTTACTCTGACTCATGGTAACCCTCATTTCATGAGGAATATGGGAAGTCGAAGGAAGCATGTTCTTTCTTTGACTTCTTGCTATGTAGACCGTGCCAAAAGCCAAATTAAGCTATTTCAACTTAAGCTACACAGTTGACGTAGCTGAAGTTGTGTAGCTTAATTTGAGTTTAGCTCTGCTGCGTAGACGTTCCCCTAGAGACTAACAAATTATATATATATTATCATGAGCGTTCCTCAGAGGAAGTGGGTTTTGCCCATGAAAACTCATTTATTTATATTTATAACAAAAAATATTTGTTAGTCTCTAGGGGCATGTCTGCACTAGGAAATTTATTTTGAAATAACTTATTCTGAAATAACTATTTTGAAATAGCGTGTCCATACTACAGAGAAGCCTCGAAATTAGTCCAAGGCAGGCACCCTAATGTGGATGCACTACCTCAACTTAGAGCCCCTGGAAGCACTGGGGAGTAGTTACTTCGAATGATTCTGTGGAGTAGTTACTTTGAAATAGCAGTGGAGCATCAGCACTATTGCTATTTCGAAATAACTATTTCAAAATAAGTGTTGTTCCTTGTGGAAAGCAGGACTTATTTTGAAATAACCAGGCCTTTATTTTGAAATAATGGGCTTGCTAGTGTGTTCATTCCGCTTGTTATTTTGAAATAATTCCTTAGTATACATCAGGGCTAAAGTGCTACACTATTACTTGAACTTTAGTTATTGTGTATGTTTACATATCTGTAGATACATATCCTCCCAAAATATATACTTATGGCATTAAAATACATGATTTGGAATTAATACTACTAAGAGAGGACACACATTAAATTTAGTCTAAAGATTTGGAGTGTGAAATAAAGCCTGTATTTTGTTACAACAGTGAGAAAATGTAACACCTTTGGGATATTAATTCCCTTTTTGTTTATATAGAGAAGGGTTTATTTTGGTCACTATAAGTATAGACCATGTTCAATAAGTAGAAGCAACATTAGCCCTAGTGAATTCTTACAGAAAAAATGTTGCTGCAATGTATCATTCATGGAAATCACATCAGAGGACTTTAGAGTTAATTTGTATGTTTGTATTCCACTTCTTTTAGCTTGCTAATCCAGATTTTATCGAATCCATTTCGGATGTTGTTGATGAAGTTATACAGAATTGTCCCATTGATGTTCGTCGTCCATTATATAAGGTATGGTCTTTTGGGGTAAGACTAACTTACGTACATAGACATACATTGTGAGAATAAGGACCTTTAATTTTCAGGTGAAGTAAATACCATTCCCATTTGGCATGGGCAGTATAAGCTCTAGGTACAAGTAGTTCTTGGGGGTTGTGGGAGACTTTTTTGGGAAATCCAGACAACTTGGATTTCTCATGGGAAACTACCTTGTATTTATTGCCTTTCATTTTCAAAGCATTTGAATTCTTACAATAGTGATGTGAAATAGGTAAGTGTTATATCCATGTTACCAGTGGAGGAACTGAGGCAGAGAAGTTAAGTAACTTGACCAAGCCACACTTGGAATCTGTAACTTGAGTTCCCAGAAATTTATTATTATACAAGTTTTCAAACAATGGTATGTTTTTGGTAATTTTGACTTTTGCATTTCCCACCTTCCCCCCCAAAAAAAACCCTAAATACTGAAGCTAGATATTAAAATACATAAATAAAAAAACAATTACATGATCCAGGCTCCTAACCCTGTATACATTTATCAGGCCTCAGCCAAGAGAGGTCTTTGTTATTGACTTGTTAGAATGTGAAAATGGGGGTACCTTAATTACAGTGCCAAAAATCAGACTGAGGATTTAAAAGCATAGGCCCACAGTGAGCTTTCCTTTTGAGATGGAAGGACAGCTTATGTTGCTAATTGTTTGCCACCCTTGCAGCCATGATACACTTCATATGAATAGAAGATGCCAGGTTATTGTGCAGATATGTTTTTTTATAGGTGGTGGTAGTTTTCATATAAATTGAGTAAGAAGATCACTTGATCTTCTCATTGCTGACCTCAGATACATCTTTAGTTGTTGAATTTTATAGACTCATAGACTTAAGGTCAGAAGGGACCACCATGATCATCTAGTATTCTAGTCTGACCCCCTGCACAATGCAGGCCACAGAATCTCACCCACTCACTCCTAGAATAAGCCTCTCACCTATATCTCAAATATTGAAGTCTTCAAATGATGGGTTAAAGACCCCGAGATACAGAGAATCCTCCAGTAAGGGATCCGTCCCCAATGCTAGAACGGAAGGCGAAAAACATCCTTGCCTCTGCCAATCTACCCTGGAGGAAAATTCCTTCCCGACCCCAAATATGGCAATCAGCTAAACCCTGAGCATGTGGGTAAGACTCACCAGCCAGACACACAGGAAAAAATTCTCTATTTTTAGTGGTGCTTGTTGAGGTGTTTGAGTTATGAAATAATGTTGGCCTTTCAAAGGGGTGTATGTGAGATGCTGCTGGAGATCATTTTGCACAGTAAAGTAGGTATGCTAAGTCAGTCACATTTCAGCACCAGTAGATGATTTGTGACCAAATTTGTGAGTGGGTTATTCACTTAAAAGTTAGGTCTTGGCCTTTCCAGGTATGAGTGGGTTTTGTACTTAAAGTCTCCATTTTAATGCTCTCTTCCTTTTTCTTTGCTAGCTCAAAATATTTTGTCTAGAGCAGGGACTAGATAAGAGATCTAATGAATCCTGCACAGCAAGCCTGAACAACAGTTCAGGACAGGAAGTAAAAAATAATCTATAAAGTTGATGAGGTAGGATAACTTTGCAATAGATTACTGGCAGTCCCCGCCGCCCGGGTCCTCCGTGGCTTTGCTCCGCGGCCCCCTGGTCTGTTGGGGGGCCACCCCCCAGCAGACCAGGGAGACGCAGAGCAAAGCCGCGGAGGACCCGGGCGGGGGGACCGCCCAGACGTGCCACTGGGGGGGCCCCAGCAGACCAGGGAGACGCAGAGGACCGGGCGGCAGGACCGCGGCGCGTCTCGGTCCCGCCGCGTACGTCTCCCTGGTCTGCTGGGGAGGGGTGCAGCTAGTACCCCCCCCCCAGCAGACCAGGCTTTTCTCGGGGACGCCTGTGGTAGAGCAGCTGGGGCGCTGCTGGTTGGTCTCGCAGCGCCGCTCTCGGCGCTACTGGACCAACCTGGCAGCACCCCAGCTGCTGTGCCCCGGGCTTCCTGGAATCAGCCGCTGGTCAGTTTCAGCAGCAGCTGAATCTGGACGCTAGTTCCGACTTACATACAGATTCAACTTAAGAACAAACCTACAGTCCCTATCTTGTATGTAACCCGGGGACTGCCTGTACCATATTTGGCATTTTGATTAGGATCCCAAGATTTTTTTTCTACATTTGTAAAAAGTCTAATGATATCTTCAGTGCCCACAGGTATTTAGACTGTCTGAACTTTTTTTTTTCTTTTTAAAACACCACCACTCCACCAGGACGTTCCCTGAACCCAATCCTAGGGAATTAATTACTATTGACTTTATGAAAGAATGCCACCTCCTGAATTGCTAGTACCAGTCTCCTCCACATGTAAGTGCTTCTTTTTTGGGGTGGGGAGAGAGAGGGCTCCCTGGCAAATATGGATCAGTTCCATGCTGAATTAATCTGAGGTCTGTCAGGATCATAACGCTATGACTTGGCTGCATGCAATAATGACTACCGGGGTTGCCACTTTGTTAGTTCATAAAAGCTACGGCTGGCAGCTATTTCTGCATCAAAATCAACCTGGCAAGTCACCTTTCCTTGACTAAGTCACCAACTAAGATATTTTTGCCTTCTCCCCCCGTTTACTTTACTTCTTATACATAGTACTGCCAAGTTGGTTTTTTTTTAAATCCCTATTACTCCAGCTTAACTTTATTTCTGGGAAGTATTGATTCCTTTGTTTATACATAAAATTAATAGTTCCAAAATAATGGATGAGAAGTACTGCTCTTTCCTGAAATGGAGGAATATAGATAGGTCAACAGAGACTGGAAGCAGAAAGAAGATATAATATAGAGGCCTATTGTTATGATTTTATTTCTGTACTTGGAATAGAGGAAAGGAGAACAGAAGGAAACTGAAAGGAGATCTTTGAGGCGAACTACCGGTTCAGAAATCATATTAGCAAGTGGGGGGTTTTATTTGGTGATTATGTAATAGAGCTTTCTTCCCTTCTGATTCTTTCTGTGTATCTTAAGTATGTCTAGAATGCATCTAGAATGCAGCAGTAACCTAGATGCTAAACACAGTAATGTAGATTAGTAAAGGGGACACTGTTAGTAGATCACACTCGTCTATTGTTCTCTTCCCCCATTCTCCATTCTTTTCCTCTTCCCTCTCACCGTTTTTCACTCATACAGATTTTCCATTTTGGCAGATAAGTCTTACTAAGATCTTCTGTGCTATGCAGCCCTTTCTCATTGTGTGCTCTTTCAGAAGGCAGAAATCCCACGAATGACCGACAAGAGGTGCTTCTTCCACCATGGCTCAGTCAGGGCAACTAGGGACAAGTCCATCTACCAGTAGAAGCTTCCAAGTAAAAGTTGAATTCAGATCTCCCTGAAAGACATAGCTCATTCTTAAGGGTGGGCCCCAGACTTGTTGATCCACTTGCAGTTTTTGCCTTGTTGAGTAGCCATGATTATTTTCACCCTTTCCATTCTACTGGTTTCCCTCAGTTTATACTTTTTTATTCTTTTATATTAATTATTTTGAAGTCAAAGTTGCTGTCTGTAAAAGTAGCTGAAGAAGGAGAGACCAATAGCCTGGAAAATAAGTTGGGCTTGGCAGAGGAATGTAAGTTTGTCTGAGTCACCAGGTAAATAGTAAGTGCACTTATTTTCAGTTTTACACCTCTAGTCTACACCGGGGTTTGAAAAACCCACCTCTGCTTTTTATAGTTGCATTGCTCCCTGTTGTCTGTACATGGCTATCACTGATGTTATTATTGAATGATAATATTATTGGATATTTAAAACTAATAAAATAAAGTTCTTCTTCACACAACACATAGTCAAGCTGTGGAACTCCTTGCCAGAGGAGGCTGTGAAGGCTAGGACTATAACAGAGTTTAAAGAGAAGCTAGATAATTTCATGGAGGTTAGGTCCATAAAAGGCTATTAGCCAGGGGATAGAAATGGTGTCCCTGGCCTCTGTCAGAGGGTGGAGATGGCACGAGATAAATCACTTGGTCATTGTCTTCGGTCCACCGCCTCTGGGGCAACCTTTTCTGACATTGGTAAACCTCATTCCACAAGGAATAAGGCCTCTTCCGAAATAGCTATTTTGGAAGAAGGCATGTGTGGTTGCGGCACAGGGAGTTTTGTTGGAAAAAAAGGGGCCTCCAGGAAATCCACAGGTGCCCTGCTGGCCACTCCATCCATACTCCTCAGAACCCTGTGCATCAGGACGGTTCCTCTTCCTCTGCATCTCCTAAAGCTGCAGACACAGGGGAAAGCACTTATGGCAGGAAGCTGGCCCTCCAGCCACCCCACAGCTGCCAGTACCTGACATCTGGATATCATGGCAGACCCCCAAGCTCCCCAAGAGCCCTCTGCCCATCCCAGGGAGCATGCAGAGGGCTCCCAGGAGCTGCGAAAGGTGCATGCTGTCCTAGTCTGGGGCAGAGATCCCGGCCCTCATCGAGGTGCGGGGTGAGGAGGAGAACCTGCAGGATCTCCGCTCCAGATGGTGTATCGCTGACATATATGGCCAGATGGCCCAATAGCCTGGCCACCAAGGGCCATACCCAGACCCAGGAACAGATGAAAGCTCTGCCAGGCCTATGCCAGAGCAGGGGAGAACAGCTCATGCTCCGGGGCAGAACCCCACTCCTGCCCCTATTAAGAGGACCTGCACCACATCGTGGGGGGTGTTGCACCCCTTCCCCACTCCACTTGACGCTGGAGACACCCAGTGTCACCTACCCAGGGGTCCCAGCCGAAGAGAAGGAGGACGTGGCCAGCGTGGTGACCATGCTCACGCTGGAGCCATTACGCCATGGTTTGGATGTGTCCCAGGCATCCTCTGAGGCCGGGGAAGGATCATCAGGTGAGTGGTCTTAGTTTTCTCACGCAGACAGGGTGGGAATGGTGGGCACTGAGGGGCTGTGGTGTGATCGTCACTTGGCCTTCTCAACCTGGGCATCGCGCTGCAATCTGTACACTTGGATGTATGTGCAGTGCCAGTCTGTGCCACACAGCTCCAGGAGGCAGCATTGAGCACCCCTGGGCTCCTGCTCACAGGCTCTGGGGACGCTGGCCACACTTCTGACCCCTGGGGAGGGGAGACATCCTCCTACCATGAACCACTGCTAGAAGGAGGCTGGGGACAAGGACACACACACACATGCACACATAGAGACTCTGGAGTGCCGCCCATGGGCATGCCTGCATGCTCGAGGTAGCACCCATGCCTGGGGACAGTGTTGCAAGGCTCAGGTGTGTGTGCTGTTCACCCTGTCTCTCCCAGTGGCCAGGGATACAAGGTCTCTCCCCTTGGGATGCCACCATTGCTGTAGCTGATGTGTTCATGGCACCG
Organism: Pelodiscus sinensis; assembly: GCF_052426305.1. Taxonomy (NCBI): domain Eukaryota; kingdom Metazoa; phylum Chordata; order Testudines; family Trionychidae; genus Pelodiscus; species Pelodiscus sinensis. The sequence goes on along the minus strand of NC_143053.1, from coordinate 246,300,597 downwards.
ATTGAAGGCCAGGCAGCTCAAGGCCCCCCCTCCGCCCATTGGATCCAGGGTTCCTGGCAATTTACCATGCCTGCTTGTCCCTGGGACGTGTGCGGGTGGGAAGCATGGTCCCCTGGGGATGTCTGGGCCCCTGTAAGAAAGAGCCTGCTGTCCAGGCCACACAAGGATGTTCCCAGGACATCACCTTCCTCTGACCTGTGAGCTGAGACAAACAGTTCCCCAATGAAGACAAGGCTTCAGAGACAGTGTCTCTAGGGATGACTGACCATCTCTCTTTATTGTTTCCAGCCATGACAGTGGCGCAGGCTATGCTTAGCCACCTGACCTCAGGGGAGCCGCAGGCACTGAAGGGTCCAGGATGACATGCAGTGGTGGAGAGACATGTGGACTTAGTTGCTGCAGCAGACACTCAACATGTGCGAGACTGTCCAGGCTCTCCTGACCCACCCAGAGCCAGCTCCTGCTCTTACCCCTGTCCCAGTCCCCGGTCCTGCTCCCCTTTGCATTCTAGCCCCTGCCCCCCCTCTCATGACTGACCCTGCTCCAGCCCTCCCTCCTGCTTATCCTCCTAGCCTCCCCGGATCCTCACACCTTCGAAGTTGCTGAAGTCCCCGCACAGGGGTTGGTATAGGAAAGGCAGAGAGGGGCAAGGCACAGGTCCATAGCGGGGAGGCCCTGGAAAGAGTGTCACTGGGGTCCTTGTGAGAAACTCTTCCTCAGGGCCTCCTGGATGCTTACCCCCACTTGATGAGCCTGGCGGATGGCAGATGTGCGTGGCTGCTCAAAGGCCCTGCACTCCTGCCTGCCCTCTGCCCCCCACCATGGAAGGAAGGCCTCCCCCTTACTTTCCACTATGTTGTGTAGCACACAACATGCGGACACCACCTGTGGGATGTTCTGCTCCCCCCACATCCAGGAGGGTCAGGAGGCACCTGAGCCTTGCCTTCAGATGCCTGAACGTGCACTCTGCCTGCGTGCGGGCCCTGCCCAGGTGGGCATCTAAGCAGTTCTTGCTGAGGTCAAGGTGGCTGGTGTAGGCTTCTTTAGCCACAGCATGAGGGGGTAGGCCACATCTCCCATGAGGCGCAGTGGCATATCCATGTCCCCGACCCTGATGCTGGACTCAGGGAAGAGAGTGCTGGCCTCCAGCTTGTGGAAGAGGCTGGAGTTTCTGAAGAAGTGGGTGTCATGCACCTTCCCTGATCCCAAGTGGATGACCTTGCGCAGGAGGATTGTGTTGACCTGCAGAAGGAGACAAACAAACAAATAAAACAGAATCAAAGGGATGCCAGAGCCCTTGGGAGGTCCCTGAGCCTTCTACCCCTTATTTCCACAAACACCCCAGGAGACACCTCCTATGAAGCCCGTAGGACTGTGAGAGAGCAGAACTGCAGAACCACCTGGAGAACCCCCTCTTTCCCTAGGGTCCCCCTTTTTAGTACTCCTCCCCTACCTCCAGGGACTATAGCACAAGAGCACCATAGCTGCATGACAAGGGCCCCAATGGTTTACTTCCCCATGCCGAACTGATTCCTGATGGATTGGTAACTGCCTGGCGTGGCGAGCTTCCAGAGCATGATGGCAACCCACTTCTCCAGGGGCCTGGCAGGTTGCATCTGCCATGTGAGAACAGAGGTGAGCCAGGCATATAGCTCCAGGGACGACTCCTTCCTCATTCAAAAGTTCTGGAGCTACTGCTGGTCATCCCCGCTCCATGATGAGCCAGTCTCACCAGTTGGTATTGATGTCCAGCTGCCAGAAGCAGCACTCCATAGTGGGGTGTGTCTGAAAGAGCTGCACTCCCAGACACATGTTGAGGGTTTCCTCAAGCAGCTTGGGTTTGTGTTCCTGCAGGGCTTGGAGGGCAGCCTGCAGAAAGTGCTGCAGAAACTACAGCACGACAGTCAGAGGCTGTTGCATGCCTAGAGGTAGCTCCAGCCCCATAAAAGGGTGGTGGGCAACCAAAGCACGCAGTGGAAATGCTTTGCTGTCCCGCAGGGAGGTAGGCAAGCAAGCAGAAGAACCTGAGAAATGGCTGTACTGGTTGGGAGGTCCCTTGAAGCATGCATCTCAGCCTCAGGCAGCAGCTTCACGAAGTCACTGCTAACCTAATGCCCTGCCTGAACTGGTTCTGGGTGGTCTTAAATGTGAGAGAGAGGGTATGTCTACACTACCCCGCTAGTTCGAACTAGCGTAATGTATGCATACCGCACTTGCTAATGAAGCCCGGGATTTGAATTTCCCAGGCTTCATTAGCATAAGCGGGGAGCCGCCATTTTTAAATCCCCGCTGCTTCGAACCCCGTGCAGCGCGGCTACACGGGGCTCAAACTAGGTAGTTCGGACTAGGGTGCCTATTCCGAACTACCGGTACACCTCGTTTCACTAATTGGATGCTATTTCGAAATAGCAAATTGCTATTTCACTGCACTTTTTGTGTATAGATGTGCTATTTCGAAATAAGCTGTTCTGGTAGATATCTTCCAGAATAGCTTATTCCAAAAGAAGCATGCAGTGTAGACATACCCTGAGTGTTGTGAAAGGAGCAGTAGTCAAACATCAGACCAATCGTGAATTATGGGTATAGGCAGAGTAATTTTACAAATGCACACACACGGGAACTTCTTAATCTTTTAAAAAAAGAATATTTCTGTTGGTGACAGGTGGCTTCAGGACTTTCACAGCATGCCATTGTTCTGACCTTTATGAACTGCCTCATCTTTGCTTAATTAAATTCCATCTCACATTCTCTATTTTACCTTCTTCCAGGTTTTGGGTGGCTGTTTTAATCTCATCTGACCAGGAGGCTGGGATTGATTGGCATATCTGTGCCTGTGTTGGTCAGCAGGAGGGAGTCTAAGTGTAAGGCAGCTGGCATCCCTATCTCTCATTTTTTTTCTTCCTTCCTATTTTCTCTCATCTCCTGAGAACAAATGTGTGGAACCGGTAGGGGAAGCATTGAAAAATGTTCAAGTTATGTAACCACCTGTAACTAGAGATTACCCCCAAAAGATCTTGATTTAATATGATGAATTTAGATCTGGGTTTATGTAGTCATTTTAATACCCATAGCGTCATAAGTATAAATAATGTAATACATTTTTGATGGACAATCATTATGAAAAAACTTAAACAATAAATAGTCTGGTAGCACTTTAAAGACTAACCCGACTACCCCTCTGAAGCTTTTGAATGATTATGAAGTTAACTGTAGAGCATTATGAAGTTAACAGTGTGATGCTGTTGCAAAAAAAGCAAATATGATTCTAGGTTGTATCAACAGGTGTGTTGTAAGCAAAACTCGTGAAGTCATTCTGCCGCTCTACTCTGCACTAGTTAGGCCTCAGCTGGAGTACTGTGTCCAGTTCTGGGCGCCACATTTCAAGAAAGATGTGGAGAAATTGGAAAGGGTACAGAGAAGAGCGACAAGAATGATTAAAGGTCTAGAGAACATGACCTATGAAGCGAGGCTTCATGAACTGGGCTTGTTTAATTTGGAAAAAAGAAGATTAAGGGGGGACATGATAGCGGTTTTCAAATATCTAAAAGGGTGTCACAAGGAGGAAGGAGAAAATTTGTTCCTTTTGGTTTCTGAGGACAGGACAAGGAGTAATGGGCTTAAAGTGCAGCAGGGGAGGTTTAGATTGGACATTAGGAAAAAATTCCTAACTGTCAGGGTGGTCAAATATTGGAATAAATTGCCAAGGGAGGTGGTGGAATCTCCCTCTCTGGAGATCTTTAAGAACAGGTTGGATAGACATCTGTCAGGGATGGTGTAGACGGAGGTTGGTCCTGCCTTGAGGGCGGGGGGCTGGACTCGATGACCTCTTGAGGTCCCTTCCAGTCCTATGATTCTATGATTCTAAGTCTGACATATTCAACTATAGTCATTGTAGTCATTGACAGTTTCAGGGGGTTTAATGGGAGGAATGGTGCTAATTAGCAGAGATTCTGAAATTATCTACCTTTTTCTTTTTTAAAACTCTCATTCTGTCTTTAACGTCTACCTGAGCATATAGCTGAGATAGTGTCACATTTCAGAGTGCAGTACAGACCGGTGAGGTGGTGTCACCACCTTCCCTGCAACCTGGGATGCTTCCCAACGCTTAGCTGTTGTGGCTCCCGACCCAGGCCTCTTACAAACAGCCTATCAGTATGCAGGTAACACCCTGAATGTTAATCAGCATCGCCAACCCTAGCAGCCTGTCAGCAACATATCAGTTACATTCTGGCTTCTAGCAGTCTTGGCTACTACCTACAGTGACCCCAACACATTCCCAATCCTGAATTTTCCCCAGAAATATGGTCTACACTGTCTAGCCCTCTCTTTATCAATCCAGGTATTATTCAAGAGTTTTCTAGTTTAATTGGCATTACCAAATACAGTGAAACCTTTGTTATCTGGCACTCTGTTAACCACAAAACTTTAACTGGCATTGCCCCCAGCCACAATCCTGTCACATCTTCAGGCGCACAGGCCTGGCTTGGTTTACCATGATTGGCTTAACAAGTTTGTATTTAAGAAGTACTAATCATTTTTAACTCAAAATAGAAATGTGAGACCAACTGCCTCACACTACAAAACTACCAATATTAAAAACTTGACTTTTACTATTATTGTCCATTGGTTTTTCATAGGTTGATGGGACCCTCAGATAACCAGAATTTGTAGATAACTGGAAGGCTCTAATCCCCAAGCATGCTGGAAAACACAGGTTTTCCTGTAGTTCAGTTTTAAACACAGTACTGGATTCATTTCGATTTAAAAATATAACAAGATTAATTAATTACGAAGAGTGATTTTAAATACCAGATATTGGAGTCAGAAATGGTGTCAAGAAAATAAATATTAAATGTTCTCCACCAGCTACAAAGTAGCTAGACGTGGTTCAGGATGGAAAAAAAATCCTTACCACAGGTTCTTAGTTTCAGGGGCAACAAACCAGGAGTCAAAGGGCTGGTTCTTTTGCTGTCTTAGATGAGAGAGAAAGAGAGAGAGAGAGATGAGTTGGGATTTTTTTTTGCTCCTCGCTTATGATCTGGTCACCCTTTGGCATGCACTTTTCTGAGGATTACCCCTCAAAGCAAAGTTCATACAACCAGTAATGAAGGTTACAGGGCAGGAGTGAGCAACAATTTTCAATGGGAGGGGTGTCACTCCAAGATTTTGGCAAGTGATCAAAGGCTGCACTTCTATGGAGAGGTTGTGGCCCTTCTATGGAGGTTGGGTGCAGAAGGGAGCTTGGGTTATGGGACTGGGGTACAGGAGGGGGTTGTGGGGTCTGAGAGGGAATTTAGGTGAAGGAAGGTGTTGTGATGCACAGTTCAGGAGAGGGTAATGGTGCAGGAGAGGATTCTGATCTAGGGGAGGGGCTCCAGGAGGGGGTGCAAGGTCTGGGAGGGAATTGTGACCTGGGTGAAGGGGGTGCAGAGGGTTTGGGTGGTGACCTGGGTCAGGGGAATGGGGTTCAGGGTCAAGGAGGGAGTATGGGTGCAGGAGGGGATTCTGGCCTGGGGGAGGGAGTGTAGGAGAAGGGTGCAGGGTCGGGGATGGAGTTGTGAGCTGGGAGAAGGGGGAAAAAGGGGCACAGGGGGGTTGGGTAGTGGCCTGGGGCAGGTAGTCAGAGAGGAGAGAGAGGGGGGGTGGGTTGCCAGAGGCAGGCTCTGGTTGGGACGTGCTTACCTAGGCAGGGCTCCCAGCCAGAAGCCCTGCAGAAACCTTAGGCAGACTGTCTGCCGCAGTCCAAGATTGCTTGCTGCTCCATGTGGCTCTGCTCTGGGCATGGACAGGAAGGAGGCTTCCTGCAGTGCTCCTGCCCTCCAGCAAAATTTCTCAGCTCCTATTATCTGGAAACTGGCCAATAAGAGATTTTCCTGGGGGCATGGAGGCCACATGCGAAGACTCCCTTCCTCCCTCCCAGCTGTCCGAAGTGGAGAGTAGCTGTCTGTTTAAAGCATGAGCTGTTCTCTGCCTAAGGGTTTCAGCAAGGCAGCTGCGGGCCAGATCTGGTAGCTTGTCAAGCTGGATCAGGCCCGCTGGCTGCCTCTTGCCCACCCCTGCTACTAAGAGTTTAGTAGTGAAGGTGGCTCCGTGTTCTTTCTGAAATACGGATGTGCGTTGTTTCCAGCTACTTCTTCTTGCTGTCTCCTAGACTCTGTTTACTACTTTTATGTAAATTGAAGTAAAATTTACTCCTTTGTTTAGGATAGACCAGTTTAACCAATTTTGCTTAGTCAGGGCAGAGTGGGTTTGAACATGTACTATCATCATTATAACTCATAACTTTACATATCATGTCACTATGTACATTTCACCATAATGTTATTGACTAGCAAGATATTAATTTTCAAACAACACTGCACAGGTTATATTTTGTACAAGATTATTACAGTAGCATGTAGGTTGTGTATACAGGGTTGTTTTCGGTTTAAAATGGGCAGTGATCTCTGCTCTCAGTTTAAGGTCATAGGGTGTACTATCTCCCTGTTGCTGGATTATGGGATCAGCATTAGCTGTGAGTCTGTTCTGTTATGAGATTTGAGCTCTAGCTCCCAACTGAATTATCCTGACACCTATCTGAGCATTTGGTAGCACTGTCTGCCTCTAAGCTAGAGAGTCATGTCTCTCTTCCAAGCTATAAGGTACTCTCTACAATATGTGGTAGGGATGTGATCGTGTACAAGGTTAAATAGTTACATTCAAGCCCCCTCCCTGCCCGTGCTGCTGCAGGCAGGAGCCAGTGCTTGTGGGGAGCCAGCAGCAGCACAGGGTGGGGCAGGCTCCCTGCATATACTGGCTATGGCTTGCACCCCCATGCTACTGCCTCTGATACAGAGGAGGCAGCGCTGGGGTGGGAGAGGGGAGAGAAGGAGGTGACTCTACAGGAGCTGGTGCATGCAAGAAGCTGACTTAAAAGTTGGCTCCCTGCCCACACTGGCTTCTGCAGAGCCGCCTTCCTCCTGCATGTAAGCATCTAACTGCTGAAAACAAGCGTTTACACACTTGCAACCTCCCCCCCACTTTTGAACATCCCTAGTATGTGGCATATAGGAGTTCTACTTGTGCTTATGTGTTGGCATGTAGAGAGTTAAGAGCAATTATGAGTGAGGAAAATTTTCCTCAAGTTTTTTCTAACATATCAAGTCATTTATAATCCCTTTCTGAAGGTGGCTTAAGCAAACCAGAATAGTAATAGAGATGAAGCCATGTTAGTCTGGTTCTAAAATCTGATTTGTCAATTTTATGTGTGTTCACTTTTTTTGATTGTATCCCTTTCGTATATATGGTCATGCCAATTTTCTTCCACAATTTGATCTGAGGAAGTGGGTCTGGCCCACGAAAGCGCATCACCTAATAAACCCTTATAAAGATATAAAGATAATCTAGTTATCTTTAAAGTGCTGCATAGTCCTGTCTTAAGCAAACCACACACTGAATAATAGGTAGGTGGCACTGTCTGACTATCATACTGAGGATGTCTGCAGCTCTGATACCTAAGTGTGGAGATTTGTGAAATACAAGTGGGGAATTAGTCTGCAGTGGTTGCCAGTTCAACTATTACCAGTTTTCTTTTTTGTATTTTTGTTTCTTCCTAAACTACATGAATCTTTGGAAATGTTATTGAAAACTCAGCTAATCTGTGCTTCGGTAGATAGAAATCCACAGTTGGCAGGTTAGTGGAAGTGTATAGTAGGGAAGCTGGCGGTGGGGTGGGGGGTTACTGCTGGTAGTGAGGCTGTTGGGTCCATGTCACATCATCTCTTGGCACTGAGTCTTGGCCATAGAAGATAAGCAACTTATGTCTGTTTTTCTTCCCACTACTCACAGGGGCACGCCATCCTATCAGCACTGTTAACAGTGCAGCCACTAAGGAGCATTAAGGTGGAACCCTTCTTTTCCTCTTCAGTGACCACTCTTGAAAGAGAGCCTGTGTCATTTCCTTGCTACATGGCGAACAGCCCAGCTGTTGGGAGAGATTAGAGATGGCTGCTGTGGCCTCCCTGTGCTGAGGAGAACAGATCTTTCTCAGCTCCAACTTCCGCTTTTTCTCATCCAGAGAGAAGTTATATTCATTTCCCCATTGATCTGTGCTGTATGATAACATCCTGCACATGGATGTCTGAAAATGGTGGTAATGGAGTCATGCTCCAGGTACAGTGTGTTCAGGTGTTGCATAAAGAACCTAAGACTTGAATTACCCATACAGTCTGGATTTTTTCAAGGCTTCTGTTTGTGCCAAACTCTGGTGGTTTTACAGTTCAGACAAATGGGGACTGGGATTGAGCAATTATTTTAGTTTGATACAACTGAAGTTTGGTCCCTATTAACTGTTATGAAGAGTTAGTACATGATCCATTTGCATCACCTGAACCTTTGCTGTTACAAATTATAAATGACTGTGGTCTTATTAAATGATAATCAGCTTATACAAAATGTAATGTAAAAAGTAGGTTACACTTTACATTGTTATTTGGGATGAGCTGAAACGATCTGTATCACCTTAGAATTTGCTGATAGTTAAATTGATTCTGCGGTAATGTCTGAATTTATTTGGTCATTTGTTCAAATATTCTACAGTTTAATTAGACTTATTAATGACATAGAGTGGTTACAGGGTTGACAGACTCTGCCACTCTTAATCGTTAAGAAGAACAGGTGAGGTGATGCTCTTAAGGTACATCTATTCCGGAGATGGCAGTGTCATTTCCAGGATGGTTGGATGTATCTGCACTAGCGGGCTAAAGACAGCAGTGAAAATATGACTGCACAGGCAGCAGGACAGGCTGGTTGTCTCAAGTTCCATCCCATCTGAAACTTCTAAGTGTATATTTGGGGCAGCTAGCCTGTCCTGGTGCCTGATCAGCTGCTGCTACATTGCTGTTTTTAGTGTGTTCGTATGTTGTGTCTACTGGAGCTGGATATTACACCTACTGCCATAAGTATTAAACATTTAGTGTAGAGAAGTGTAATCTTCCACTGCCATAAGTATTAAGCATGTACTTTTAGACATAAATTGACAGGGCTTAAAATTTCCTTAAAAGTCAAATTTAGTTCAGAAATAGTGTTGATTGCAAGGTATCTTACTATACATGCAGTATAGTTGTACTAGGATTTTAATCCCATAATTAAAATACAGTATGGGTACATCTAGACTACAGGCTTTTGTCGACAGATACTGTCGACAAAGCCTCTGTCAACAAAGAGCGTCTAGACTACAGCCAGTTCTGTCAACAAAGCAAGCGGCTTTTTTGACAGATCGTCTAAAAGCTCTCTTTTGAAAAAGCACAGTGTGGATGCAATAGCACCTTTTGTCAACAGAACTCTGTTGACAAAAGGCGTTATTCCTCATAGAATGAGGTTTACTGTCATCGACAAAACTGCCGCGTTCTGTTGACTTACTGTCGATTGAACGCGGTGGTAGTATAGACGCAGGTATAGTTTTATTTTGTCAACAAAACCCTATAGTCTAGACACACCCTAACAGTAGTGACATGGTTTAGTTATTTTTAAACACATTGTTTTCCTGCATTGAAGTTTCGAGGGAGGTGCCAGGGTAGTTGCTATTGTGGATTTATTAAAAACAAAAAGCAAGAAAACAATTTAATTTATTTTTGACTTCTCTAAATTAATTAAATATAACAATATACAGTGATCACATTAAGATTACAATAGAAATTAAATCAATAGATCAGTAGTCCAGTTTCTCTAGGTCATCAATTACTACAGAGATTGTTACATCAGTTTATAAAGTGAACATAAGAATGACTTCCTTAATTTCCCTGTGAAGTATTGACAAGCACCTTTCTTTTAAATTAAAAAAAATGGGCTAAGTGTCTGCTAAAAGCAGAAGCTGTAGCTGTGCTGTTGTAGAGTAGATGATTCCTATGATGACAGAAGGGGCTGTAGCTAGATTCTCTTGCTTAGTTGTAGACTTTAGGCTTGGCTTAGCTGATGGTCAGACTTTCATTTCTTCTCTGGATGGATGGTCCAGGGAAGAGAGCAGGATACAAGTTGAGGTATTGGTGTAAGACAGTGGTGGGCAATAATTTCTGATGGGGGCCACTCCAGGGTTTTGGTAAGTAGTCGAAGGCTGCACTTTTCTATGGAAGAGATGCGGGGTCTGGGACGGAGGTTGGGTGCAGAAGGGAGCCCAGGGTAGGGCACTGGGGTACAGGAGGGGGCTGGGGTCTGAGAGGGAATTTGGGTGAAGGAGGGGATTGTGATCTAAGGCAGGGGATTGGAGGCAAGGTCTGGGAGAGGGTATGGGTACAGGAGAGGGTTCTGGCCTGGGAGGGAGTTGTGACCTGGGGGAGTTGGGGTTCAGAGGATTTGGGTGGTGGCCTGGGGCAGAGAGTTGGGGTGTGTGGTGGAGGTTGGGTGCCAGAGGCAGGCTCTGGACAGGAGGTGTTTAACTAGGCAGCTCCTGGGCAGCAGCCATGCAGGACCCTGAGGCAGGCTTTCTGCTTGTTTCAGTCCAGGGCTGCTCAAAAGGGCTGGCTACTCCTTGTGCCTCTCTGCTTCATGTGCTGGGGGTGGGGGTGGGGCTTTGTATGCCGCCTCTGTCCCCAACACAATTTCTCAGCTCCTGTTGGCCAGTTTCCAGCCAATAGGAGCTGAGAAATTGTGCTGGGGGCCGAGACAGCATGCAAAGCCTACTGCTTCTCTCCCCCCCCTCCCCCCCCCCCCCCCGGTGCCTGGAGCAGAGAGCCACACTGAACAGCCAGCTGCTTAAAGTAGCATGGAGGTGATTCTGTTCCTGAAGGGCCCATGGACCACTTCCGGTGGTTTGGCATGCCAGATTCGCCCCATGGGCTACATCTTGCCTTCCCCTGGTGTAAGAGAATCCTCCCTTTCCTTTTGCACAGTTAATCTCATATGAGGGTCAGTGCTCCCTTGCACTGCATCAGGACCAGCCTTTTTTAATTAGAGATTCCAAGCTATAACCAATAATTCAGTTTCCTGATATGAGGTCACAGTAGAAGATTCCAATCTGAGGTGGACATTTTCTTGCAAAATCTGTTGCTGATCACCAGCAGAAGTCTTCATTGCAAAAACTTAGGCCCATTCTCATTTTGCTTAATCTAATTAAAGGTTTGTTGTCAATTACTCTTTCACACACTTCCATTCATTCTTTGTGACCGTAAGCGTGACAAGGCAAATGAACTCAGAGAGGAGTGGCAAGCTGAGGATGTTTTCATGGTCTGATTGAGTGCCCTTACGCCTAAATTCAAAGCTGCTCTGGCATTCTGTAATACTAAACTGTATTTAGCATTTAACCAAATATGGTTATCCAAGTCCAAACTCAAGTCTGGCCGATGTTTCCTACAACAAGATGTGGTCTAATCTTTTGATTGAGTATAGTAATTGTGTGTATATAACTATCCCAATGATAATATTAGCTGTTTGTATAGCTAAAACTACTTTACAAATATTAAACCCTTTAACAGTCCTTGAAGGCTGCTAAGTATTGTGCCCATTTTAACTGAGCCAAATAAATGAATTGACTTGCTGAAACCACACATATGCTCAACTGATTTTCTATTGGTGCCCAGCAATAAGTCTTTGTATCATGCACAACTTGTGTCAGATTTCTGTGACATGTTAAACCAGTTTTATTTCAGGAAGAAGAGAGCCACTTGACAAAGTATTGTAAGCGAGAAGTTGAAACTTAGGGTAAATGCAAAAGGCAGTGAAACCTGTTCAGGCTCGTAAAGCAAGGGCTAGAAGATGTCTGAGACGAAGTATAGATGAGACTTCAGTATTCCAGAGGGCATTAGAATTAATATTAAAAGCAAGGGACACAGATATAAGGGAAATAGTGGGGTCAACAAACACCACAGGCCCCAGGGCATGGTGTGTGTGGGGGAGTGGCTCTGTGCCCCCAGAAGGGCGGGACCTCAGGCAGAAGGGGTGGAACTGGGGCAGCCAGCCCTCAGTGCCACCTAGATTGTAGCATGCAACACCCCCCGCCCACAACACTCAGAGCCACATGGAGTGGCACTCCAGGGCTCTGGTGGTCATTCAGAGAGGGCTGGGAGCTTGTGCCAAAGGTCTTCCACAAGAGAGCGTCCACACTGCCATGTGCTTTTGTGCAAGAGCGTCCATGGTAGCGTGGACGCTCTTTTGCACAAGAAAGTTCTGATGGCCATTTTAGCCATAGGGGTTTCTTTCACAAGAAATTCATCTTGCCTGTCTACACTGCCTTCCTGTGGAAGAGCTCTTGTGTAAGAGGGCTTATTCCTCGTAGGGAGAGGAATAACTCTTTCGGAAGAAGCCCTGTTTTCCGATGCTGTACTGTAAATTTACTTGTGCAAGAGTGCGCGTGCAGTGTAGACGCTCTGCAAGTTTTTGCACAAGAATAGCCGTTCTTGCGCAAAAAGCCCGCAGTGTAGATGTATCCAGGAGTGGCCTGGGATCCTAGACAAATTAGGCAGTTGCCTAGGGCGCCGCTGGCCCGGGCGCCCGATGATGATGTCACAGGGTGCTGGGGCATCCTGTGATTACATCATGGCCATTGACGGCCGTGCAGGCAGGGGCGCAGATTGCGCCTTCTGCCTGGGGCGCTAGCTGCCGCAGCCAGCCTCAGGCCACTCCTGGATGTAGCCCTTCTGTCCCTCCCTCCTCCTGTTAGCAGGCCTAAAGGGAAGTCTTTCTCTTGCTGACTGCTGAGAGCAGTCTTTTTCAACCTGTGGTCCCTGGCCCCTCAATGTCCACTAACATTTCCAAAGGGATTCGTGCTTCCATTTGCAAATTTTTAGGGGTCTACAAATTAAAGCAGTAGTTTTCAACCTTTTTTTAAAGAGTAATGTGTTCTCTTCTGGGAGGGATGGAGTTAATTTTCCCAGTTCTCCCTGACATGAATTCCCATGAGGCTTAGTGTGTTGTTTAGCCCATCCCGTGTAGATAGTCCTGCATATACATGTTATCTGTTTGTTACAGGAAAAGTACTTTTTAAAAACCACTTTTTTTTTTAGGGCTATCTTTATGAAAAATAAGATCTTTTAAACGGTTCTGACTGGCTTCTGTGAGATTTCACGACAGTGTCTGCAGTGGGTCCTGCGATCTGCTTAGGTTTCTTCTGATCTTACAGATTTTCCATGTTCAAGCATAGTATTTTAAAAATCTAGATTAAAGTTGGCTGAGGACAGCTGTTCAGACTACACCTTCCCAGATGGGCTTCCTCTGAAAGCTGCAGAATTCCAGAGCATGTCACTGTGGAGAAATTCTGAGGTTTTCAGTATGACCCATCTTATTTAGCTTTCTTCACAGAGATCTTTTGCTCCAGCAGATTTTGTTAATGTAATGCTGAGTTCTACCTGGTAAAATGTTCTGGACAAAAGGGTTTTGGGGAATTTTAATGTTTAATTTTTTTAGAAGGCGTGTGCTTCAAGTGTGCTTTGTCCTTGATTTCTAAATGGTTCTGATGCTTTGCTTGAGTAACAAAAAATGAATGCAGATTCCTTTTGCCTTGTGCACAAAAAATTTTGGCTTTTGTTCTTCCTGAAGAAATCAGATAAAGACCAAAAAACATAGCTGTTTTCTGCTAAGGCTGTCTAGGTTTGGCCCAGCACTGGCAGCAACACATTTCACAGAAGAACTCTGATCTAACTAATGATCTATTAGGGTATGTTAACACTGCAGAGTTTTTTCAGAAAAACGGCCATTTTTCCAAAAAAACTTCATTTATATCCACACTGCAGTTGTGTTTTTTTCGAAAAAAAATTGAAAGAACAGAGGGTTTTTTCGACATTGATAAACCTCTTGCTACAAGGAAGAAGCCTTTTTCCAAAAGAGCTCTTTTGGAAAAAGGCATGTGTGGATGGGAAGAGGGAGTTGTTTCGAAAGAAGAGGAAAGAGGAAAAAGCACAGGTGCCTTGGTAGCCATTCCGTCCATAGTAATCACAGCTTAAATGCGAGATAGTGTCCATTCAGTGTGGATGCTATCTTTTGAAAAAGCAGATCACATTTTCGATGTGCTTGGGCAGTGTGGACACACTCTTTCGGAAGAAGTTTTTTCAGAAGATCTCTTCTGGAAAAGCTTCTTCCAAAAGAAGCCTGCAGTCTAGACATAGCCTTAGAAAGTATGATCTAACATTAAAAAGAATTACTTGGTGTGGCAAATGCGCCATTCAAGAAATACTCCTGATCTGCAACAAATTTGATCTGTCTTGTCCAGATATCAGTTGAGCTGACTCACTGTTTTCCCAACATGTTTTAATGCTTCTGATATTCTTCATTTACAACAGTGTTTACAGTCACTTAGAAATCTTTTCTGTGTTCTCTTATGGTATATCCAAGCTGGAAGTACTTTCTGAACAATGTGTAATTTGCCATCTGAAAAAGTTAGCTGTGATAGCAACATTAGCATTAGAGGATATTAGGTTTGCAGTTAGTTACATACTTCCTTTTTTGGAAGATCATTTTAAATCATACACTCTCTAAAGGTACGGCTAGACTGCGAGGATCTATCGGAAAAAGATGCGCAAAATGCGCTCCCCATTTTGCGTATCTTTTTCCAATCCTTTTGTCAGAAGAGGCTCTTCCAAAATTTGGCCCGTCTAGGCAGGGCCAGATTTGAGAGAAACCCTCTCTTTCGAAAGCCCCCTTCTTCCTCGTGGAACGAGGAATACAGGGGCTTCTGAAAGAGCATGTTTGTTCTTCCACAAAAAAAAGTGGAATGCAGTGGAGTTTTTTCCTCTGATATCCTGCGAAACCCCTGCAGTCTAGCCTTACCCTAAGACTTGTACAAAATTCTTCTCTTTTTTTAGCTCTAGCAGTATAGCTCACTTCATCCAACAAATCTACATTCTAACATGCTTTAAATCCTCAACAGAATTATCACTGTCCCTCTCTGTGATGCAGACAGCACAGACAGTTTTACGTACGTAGGCAGCAGCATCCGCCATGATGGAGGCATCAAGAATGACACCCTGAGCAGACTAAGTAAGGTCAGAAATGTCTTCAGGAGTATGAACAACGTATGGAGATCTACACAGTACAGTGTCCACATCAAGCTTAAGTTGTACCAGCGCTGTGTCATATCAACACTACTACAGCTGGTCTCCAAGTTACGAATGGGTTCTTCATCGAGTAGTGTCCCTGAGGGTGCTCCACTTGAGGTGCTGGGCTCGTCCCGGCGCCGCAAACCAGAGGAATTTTTCATAGCAGTAGCCCCCTACCGGACCGAGCATGCGTGACTGCCTCCTCGCGCCTCTCCGCTGAGCGCAGTCTGGTCCTGTCAGTTTCTCTCCAACCGTCCACAGCCGCAGACGGAGTTACATTAGGCTCCCTTTGCCTCTCTGAAGGGAAAGGGAGATCTCTTAGTTAGACTTTGTTTCTTGTTATATGTAGATTAGTTGTTTCAGTTATAGTTGTAGATTAGTTGTAATCCCATTTTCTTAAAAAAAACAAAAAACAAAAAAAAACTTTTTCTCTTCTGACAGTCAGTCCGTGCCTAACCGACATTGATCTGACTGAAATTGACTTAAAAAAAAATAGAAAGGAGGGAGAGCAGAACGATAGGATGCCAAGATCACCTGGATTCAAAAAGTGTATTCAGTGTCTGGAGGCTATACTGGTCTCCTATGGGAATTCCGGCTGTGTGAAGTGCCTGGGGGACTCTCATGTCCTGGCAAAGTGCAGCCATTGTGCAAATCTGACAGCTCATGCTAGAAGGGATCGCGAGCTGAGGCGGAGAGTCCTTTTATTTAACAAGGCTCTCCAGCCTCCACAGATCTCCAAGCCGCGCTCTGCAGACGAACATCACACTGGACGAGAGATCCCCCATGGGATCCAGAAGACGCCTGGTGGCAGAGCGGCGAAACCGGGGACCTCTGGCTCTTTGCCGAGGTTCTCCGCAGGCAAGTCGGGCAAGGGTCGCAGCTCCTTGGCCCCTTCTGTAGCCCACCATAAGGACTCTGCTCCGGCACCCAAAAAGGGCTTGCAATCGGAGTCGGTGCCGGCAACGGCTCCAATGGCCGCTGTGGAGCCGGCAGGGGAAGCCCCGGAACCGAGACGTTCTGCGCATGTGCAAGCGCAGCCGGCTATACCGGCACCCGCAGGGCTTTCCCTCGGTGCCGTTCCATGCTCCCTGGTGCCAGAGGCACCGGCACCGAATACAGCACCGCAGCAGGAGACTCTGCCGGTGCAGCCTGAGGCCATGACGTCATCACCTGATCCAGCGGCACCGAGCTTGAGCTCTGCAGAGGATCAATTTACAGAGCCTCCCTTGCTGCCTGCCTTGCTGCCACAAGCGGCTCCCCAGCCTTCCTTTACTTCCTCGGTGCCATCCAAGAGGCAACACAGTTTTGCACGGGTCCGGACACCATCACTGACACTGGACCGTAAGACATTCTCCCCCAGACCTGACTCACCTGCCTCGTTCCATTCTGATACCCGTTGTCATCGTCATCGTTACACGCCTCCCAGAGAGCACTACTATAGGTCACCTTGTCGCTCACTGCCACGTCGACACTACTGGGACCACTATTCGCGGTCTCCTTCTCGCTACTCCAGGAGATCCTTATGGCCATGGTCTCCAAGATGTCCAGCATATTCTTGTTGCTACGACACGCTCAGAAGACACAGCTGATCTCTGTGATACGACAGGCAGTATGACCAATGTTACCACGAGTACTCTTTCTTTTTGTCTCATCGCAGGAGGCATTCGCGGTCACGTTCACCGCAGTTGTCTTGACCTGAGTCTCCACACGCTCCAGGTGAGTCTGCACGTTATGTCACTCCACCGTCCTCTGCTGGAGATGTGGATTCAAGCTATCAGGAAGACAAGCAGGACCACACTCCTCATCAGGAGCAGCAGTGCCCTGATTTTCCAGCACGCCACTCCTCTTTGTCGCCTGATGATGCAGTGGTCCCCAGTGACTTGTCTCCTATGGAGGACCACAAACAATTCCAGGAGCTCTTCAAAAGGGTTGCTCAATCCCAGGACATCCAGACCACGGATGTGCAGCAGAAACAGCATCAGTTGCTAAAGAATTTACAACCCTCCCAGAAGTCGAAGCTCACCTTTCCCTTTGATGACGCTATCTTAGAGGTTGCCAATGACATCTGGCAGACTCCAGCTACATCCCTACCAACTAATAAGAGGTCGGACAAGAAGTACTTCATAAGCCAGAAGGGTATGGAGTTCCTGTTTACACATCCTCAGCCCAACTCCCTTCTGGTGGATGCTGCACAACAAAGAGTAAAAATGTCCCAGGCCAAGAATGCTTCTAATGACACGGAGGAAAATATATTCCTCTGCTACGTCAGCTCTAAGGATGTATAACTTTGCAGCGCAACTGGCAAATCATGATTTTGACAACTATTCAAAGCTGGTCCCTCTATTTGAACACTTGCCTGATTCCAAGCGCCAGATTCTTAAGGCAGTAATCCAGGAGGGCTATACAATCGCCCGAACCGCCTTGCAGATTGCGCTTGACACAGCTGATGCAGCCGCTAGATCCACAGCTTCGGCCATAGTCATGCGTCGAGTGTCTTGGCTGCACCAGGCCGCTGTTCTGAAGGAGTTGCAGGCCAAGGTGGAAGATCTGCCTTTCGATCGCCAGTCACTTTCACCCCGTCAACAGATCAGGGCTTCCACTCGGGCAAGGATACATGTACAACTTTAAAAACACTTGGAATGTACACATCTCCCTACAAGCATAGATATGTTCCCTACAATAGACAAAGGCCTTTTTCTTATGCGACACCTCGAAACAAGCCATTTGAACAACAGAGGCCGAGACAGCACCCCCAAAAGCATTGTCAACAGCCTAACAAAGCTGCACCAGGGCCAACAGCAGGTTCGATATGTTGATTGAGGGACTGTGGTCCACCCCTTTGACAGAGACTCCAAATGTCACGCAAGGAGTGTTCCATCATCGTCTCAGGCCCTATCAACATCGTTGGGCTCTCATATCCACCGACCGGTGGGTTCACGACGTAATCACCTCAGGATATGCCATTCCCTTCACTTCTCTTCTCCCTTCCTCCCCCCCTTCCCCGTCCCTTTTCAGGGACCCCTCTCATGAGACTCTTCTTCACCAGGAAGTCTCTCGCTTACGTTAGGAGCGGTGGAAAGGGTACTGACTCGCTTTGTGGGAAGAGGATTCTATTCTCGTTACTTCCTCACCCAGAAGTAGTCAGGCGGTTGGAAGCCTGTCCTGGACTTAAGTCGACTCAACCGTCATCTCAGACGACAAAAATTCAAGATGGTCATGTTATCTTCGATCATTCCTGCTCTCAACAAAGGGGATTGGTTCGTGTCCCTCAATCTAACTTTCACATAACAATACGTCCTGCTCACAGAAGATTCCTTCGTTTCGTAGTGGGGTCTGACCACTATCAGTACCGTGTACTACCCTTTGGTCTCTCGGCGGCCTAGCTGGCTCCAAGCATCTGAGTTCTCCTGCTCTCAGGACGTAAGGCACGTGTTGATTAACAGTAGGCGGCATACGACATGTAAATCCTACCTCCATAAGTGGCATCGTTTTCAGTTATGGTGCTTGGCGAAGGATCTTGACCCTCTGTTGCTGCCTATACAACAGATCCTAGACTATGTGATGCATCTAAAGGCAACGGGAATGGCGATTTCTTCCCTAAGAGTGCATCTAGCGGCAATTTCGGCCTTTCATCTTCCGGTGGACAGTTATTCGGTGTTCGCTCATCCTGTCACCAAAAGATTTCTGAAGGGACTCGGCAATTTATATCCAGCCCACAGGACCCCGCTAGACCCTTGGGACTTGCCATTGGTATTGGACACTCTGACTCGTCCGCCCTTTGAGCCGCTGGTAACATGTGATCTACAAACGCTCACGATAAAGACGGTGTTCCTCCTTGCCATCACGTCGGCCCGTCGAGTGAGCAAATTGGCGGCTCTTTCAGATGATCCACCGTATGCGCAATTCTTCAACCATGCAGCAGTACTGTGTATCCAACCAGCGTTTTTGCCAAAGATCAACTCTGCTGTCCATATAAATGAGCCCATAACCCTTCCAACTTCCTATCCAAAGCCTCACTCCTCATCGGAGGACGCACGCCTGCACACTTTGCATGTCAGGCGAGCACTGGCCTTTTACCTCGACTGAACTCGGATCTTTAGGAAGTCTCAACGGCTTTTCCTTTCTACAGCCGAATGTTCCAAGGACAAGCAACTCTCTGCTCAGCATATTTCCCACCTGGTCGTCGCTTGCATCACACAATGTTATGCCTTGCGCAACAAATCTCTTCCAAGTGGACTTCGTGCTCATTCCACCCGGGGCATAGCAACATCTATTGCCTATCTTTGCGGAGTACCATTGCAGGACATATGCCGTGCGGCAACCTGGTCGTCTACCCTCACATTCGCTAGACACTATGCCCTCGCGAACGTACTTACCTCTGATTCAAGGGTGGCCAAGGCGGTCTTGTCTACAGCACAGGACTGATAGGTACGAAGCACTCATAGGACAATTGACCATTGCTGTCTATTCACCTTGAGTGGAGCACCCTTGGGAACACTACTCGATGAAGAAAAGAAAGTTACTCACCCTGTGCAGTAACGTCTGTTCTTCGAGATGTGTGTCCCCATGGGTGCTCCACGTCCTACTCTCCTCCCTGCTTCGGAGCTCCTATTTATATCTTTCAGATGCTTCCGGTTGGGAGGAAACTGACAGGTCCGGACCGCACTCAGCTGAGAGGTGCGAGGACGCAGTCGGTCATGCGTGGTCCGGTAGGGGGCTACTGCTATGAAAAATTCCTCTGGTTTGCGGTGCCGGGATGAGCCCAGCATGTCGAGTGGAGCACGCATCGGGGGACACATCTCGAAGAACAGACATTACTGCACAGGGTGAGTAACTTTCTTTTACGGACCAAACACTTGGCCGTAACTCAAAATGTTCGTAAGGCGGACCCCATTGAGTTACATTGCGACTGCGCTGTTCGTAAGTGCGGGTCGCATTCGTAACTCGGGGACTGCCTTTACAGCTGCTTAATAGGAGGTTTGGTCGTAAATGTGAATGGTCTTAAATCGACTGTTTGTAACTTGGGGACCGGCTGTATATGGCTCAGAGTGCTAGTGGATGACAGAGTGAGACCGTGCCAAGCTCTCTTCTGTTCACACCACCAGCCTTCATAAGATACTTCGCATCTTTTGGCTGAAAACAATCTCCAACCACAACCTGCTCCTGCAATGCACCAGGAGGACATGACCACTATCATTATGAGAAGACACTGGAGATGGATAGGGCACATGATGAGAAGGGAGGCAGATACCATTGTAAAGATAGACTTCACTGGATGCCTGAAGGACGACGGAAACGTGGGAGGCCAAAGACAACATGGCAGCGTACTGTTGAGGCAGACATGAAGAGAATGAATTACAACTGGGACACACTGGAGAAAAAGGCCAAAGACTAACAAAAATGGAGAACCTTCATTGCTGCCCTACTCACCAGTGGGCGTAACAGGCATTAACTAACTAACTAACTCGCTGTGTTTTCTTCCAAGTAATACATTTTGATAGCATCTTCTTAATTGCCATTTCATCAAATAAATTCCAGTGGGTGTTTTTTTAAACAGCTAACAGTTTTCCTTTTGCATACTGAGCATGCAGCCAGTAACCGGTCTGGACATAGAAAAGACCTTGCTTTATTTTTGGTATTTGTGGTAGCTGCTCTGGTTTTGACAGCAGATTTAAGCTTTAAAAAAAAATTGTGTATGCACTTGTGGGTTTTTTGCTTGTTTTGCAAGCACCTCTTCTCCATAGTATTCTTTACTTGCTTATGTTATTGAGTGTAATCTGAATGAACCCCCAAGTCATGCTTTTTCTGTCAACAAGACTTTATGACAAATGCACAGATTATTATCATAATCAAAGAAGCAATCTGTTGTTATTCTACAAGGCAGAATGAGATTTTCTTTCTGTCCATTATTAAAAAGCCCCAAGCAGTTAATTCTGCATCCTGCAAGATGAATGTTTATTACAGATGCCATGGACTCCATGACTTTGTTTTTAAAAAATCTACATGGGGACGGGATGGCTCAGAAGTTTTTCACTTCTGGTTTAGTGGTTGAGTTCCAGTCCAGATCTGTGCTGTCAAAAAGCTGTTACGATCTGAGAGAAGCTTGGTCTGTGTGAAATGAGCGCCCGATCACATAAATTCCTAGTAGATTTGCTCCGCACCACAAAGCAATTGCAGTAAGATTAACTGCACTTGGTATTCCAGTTGCAGCAGACTGAATGGGCACTTACTGAGTTTCTTTCTGACCCTCATGAAGCATGGAGTCAGGGGTTAGACACTTCGTAAAAGGGTTTGTTGTGCTATTGCCCATGCTGTGATAAATAGAGGATTTCTATTTCTGGAGTTCTGTTTGTCATCTTCCAAAGCACTGAGACACTTGAATTAGTTCTCAGTGTTGCAGGACAGTAAGTGAATGTACATGTGATTTAAAATGTCTTGTATTTAGAGTCTTAACACAATCCATTGGAGGGCATGGGCCAGATTAGTAGGCTTTCAATAGGGCACTGAAATTCTAGGGCAGGACAAGTCAATGAGATAGGCAAGCACTTTCTAAAGCAGGGCTACTCAACACGTGGCCCGCGGGCTGCATGCGGCCCACAACCCTTTTGTTTGCAGCCCACAGTGTAGTTTGGGTTTATGCAGGGCTCAACACGCAGCCCATGGGTGGGATCTTTTGAATATGGCTTCCACTGGGAATGGCGAGGCATTTCCCAGGCAGGTGAACATTGAAAGACACAAGCAGACGGGCTGGCTGGAACAGATGGATACAGGGTGTTGGCGTTTCTAGCCCCCAGAGAGGAAGTGCCGAGAGTGCTGGGGCACTGTGGGAAATGCTGGCTGCTTAGCCTTGTGGGCAGAGCCTGAGAGGTGCTGACTGGCTCACACTGGCCTTATTTGGGGCTTAAGCTTTGTATTCATGCCCGTCAGAGTGTAAGAAGCTATTTGCATATATTTGCATATATATGTGCACGTATATGTAACTACACTTAAGTTGTGGCCCTCAGCATGTGCTGTGAGTATCGTGGCCTCCGGAGCTTCCAAAGTTGAGTAGCTGTGTTCTAAAGTAAGGCACTTAAGAAAAAGAGAAGTCTGATATATTGCCCCTTTCTCTTTATAGAGTTATTTGTTGGTCAGGTAGCTTTGAAAACATGAAGTGGCACAAAACTCATCAGTAGCTGTATTTGGAGGTCTGGATCTGAATAGGTAAATTGGTTAATGAACTATGCAACTTGTCATTGTTATCATGACTTCTCAAAACATATAATGAAAAACTCAAAGCTTTATTTGATACCAAGAATAAAACTTCTTATCTGGAACATCTCCAATAACTTTCCTGGTTATGCAGAATAGAATAACGTGCTTTTATTTTATGCAACTATATTGCTTCTGCATGAGGGTAATAAAACTTTAAAAATGCACTAAGCAGAATTGACCACCACTAAACAAGTATGTGGAGTACAAATATGCCATTTTAATGGCTGTTTTTCTCTTTTTAATCATACGCTCTGCTCAAAACCCTGAAATGTAGCTCAAAGCTGGTATTCTTACATTTTTTTTGTCAAGCATAAAGTGAAATGTATACTAAATAAAACTAGCTTGCCTACAAGCAAGTCAGCTGAGATCCTACTATGCAAACAAAATGAAGTGTGTTCTGTATATTTCCAGAGCCTCAGAACAATTCTTGTTGGGAAATTTACTTTTGCATATAAAAGAAGAGTTTCTTGTTTTTGTCTTGTAGAATGTTGTTCTTTCAGGAGGATCCACAATGTTTAGGGATTTTGGACGTCGACTACAGAGAGATTTGAAAAGAGTAGTGGATGCGAGATTGAAGCTTAGTGAAGAACTCAGTGGTGGACGGATAAAGGTAAAAAAATGCCAATATATTAGTTAAATGAGTGAGTGAAATGAATGAGAATGCTTTAAAGCAACTATTGTGTTAATAGGAGATTTCACTTCTGCACAGTAACCTGGGGAGCATAGGACACATGAGGGTAACCAGATAAAGAGTTAATCTCCTTCCGCACCACATTAATGAAATTATGGTGATGTAGGTGGTATTAAAACAGGTTGGGAACCAAACACATTGTGGTACAGTGAAAATTTGTTGTACAGGCAGTCCCCGGGTTACGTACAAGATAGGGACTGTAGGTTTTGTTCTTAAGTTGAATCTGTATGTAAGTCGGAACTGGCATCCAGATTCAGTTGCTGCTGAAACTGATCAGTTTCAACAGCGGCTGAATCTGGACGCCAGTTCTGACTTACATACAGATTCAACTTAAGAACCCCAGGCGTCCCCAAGTCAGCTGCTGCTGAAACTGATCAGCAGCTGATTCCAGGAAGCACAGGGCAGAGCAACTCTGCCTCGGGCTTCCTGTAGTCAGCCGCTGGTCAGTTTCAGCAGCGGCTGACTTCGGGACGCCTGGGGCAGAGCAGCTCGGGTGCTGCTGGGTTGGTCCAGTAGCGCGGCCGCTCCTCGGCGCTACTGGACCAACCCAGCAGCACCCCAGCTGCTCTGCCCCAGGCGTCCTGATTCACCAGCAGCTGAATTAGGACTCCTGGGGCAGAGCAGCTGGGGTGCTGCCGGGTTGGTCCAGTAGCGCCAAGGAGCGGTACTGCGGGACCAACCGGCAGTGCCCCACCTGCTCTACCACAGGCCCCGGGCTTTGCTCCACGTCTCCCTAGTCTGCTGGGGAGGGCACTAGCTGTGTCCCCCCCAGCAGACCAGGGAGACACTGAGCAAAGCCACGGAGGACCGGGGCCGGACCCGCGGTGCTTCCAGCTGATCTGGAAGCGCCGCGGGTCCGGCCCGGGTCCTCCGCCGCTTTGCTCAGCATCTCCCTGGTCTGCTGGCTCCCCCAGCAGACCAGGGAGACGGGGAGCAGCTTTTCTCGCCCCGGAGGAGGCGGGCGGCGGGACCAGGAGTCCCGCCACTCCAGTCCTCCGGGGCGAGAAAATCCCCGTTCGTAACTGCGGATCCGACATAAGTCGGATCCGCGTAACTCGGGGACTGCCTGTATTACTATACAGGAGACCTAGGTTAGCAAGCAGCATCAGGTTCCTTTCTGTCAAAAACAATGGAAACCAGGTTCAGAGTGATAGTAGAACTTAATCTCTAATGGGCAAGAGTGTGTCCAGTGTAATACCTGCCAATGCCATTGCAATGGTGTACACAGGACATGCAACTTCATTCACAAGTCCCAAGGAGACACCAAGATCTGCTTTCCTGAAGGGGAGGTATGGATTGTGTGCTCTGCAGTATGTGTGAAGCTTCCAGCCCTGGATAAACATGTACATATCTCTCATTCAGAGAACTGACTCTTGCCAGGAAAAAAAAAATTGAATGTGATCATTTTTACTTTCTAGCCCAAACCAGTTGAAGTTCAAGTGATAACACACCATATGCAGCGCTATGCAGTTTGGTTTGGAGGATCCATGCTTGCTTCAACAGTATGTCTATGAAAATCTTTTTGAATTGTTCTTCCTGTGCATTCTTTCTGTCATTGGACATGTTTGATCTACATATCCAGTTTAAAATGCTTTCACTTTTGCCATTCAAAATGGTACATGCTGTGTTGAAACTTAACTTAGTGAGCCAAATCCTGGAATCCTTTCCCAGTTTTTGTTTGGAAAAGAAAATTAAACGTACACTTTTTATCTGATTTCAGGACTCCAGAATTTGATCCATTTTTGACCTACCCTGTATTTGACATCTGTAACATAGAGCTTTCTGGATATCAGAAATCAATGCTTAAGAACTGCAAAAACTCTCAGGATTCAAGGCCCAATCCTACCTTATTAATCATAAGAGAAACAAATAAAATAAAATTAGGCACAATTTATACTGATTTCACTAGATCCTTACCCTGTCATATTTCCACCCATTATCTTTCATTTGATATGCCAAATAGTTCCTATTTTACTCTGCTCTTAAAGAGAACTCCCCATTACAGCAGTGTAATCCAGGAAAAGAGTTATGCAAAATGATCTTTACTGATGTAAAGATTTATTGACAGGTTTCTGCAGTGTTGTTCTTGATTTATTTTTTATTTTTCTTAGCCAGAGTTTTTCCAAGTTTGTCACACCAAGAAGGATTATGAAGAATATGGCCCTAGTATTTGTCGTCATAATCCTGTTTTTGGAGTCATGTCATAACACTTGTCTAATCGAAGTCATGAGTTGGTTATTTTGCTGGTGAAGAAACTCTTCAGAAATGGATGAAGATGGCAGTTACTGTAAATATTGAAGCAAGATGTGGGTGTTCATCTCTTGGTGCATTTGGATCTCGTAGTGCACAATAACACTATAAATGGCCCAGAACCATTTCTGTGAAAGACATTTATGTGCTGACTACCAGTCCTTACCTTTCTTCTTGAATGTCAGCTTCAGTCTAGGTAACAGGCAAGTCTCCATTTAGGAGAATGTGAAAACACTATTGGAGTCAGTCTAGAAGATTACAGCATTGCTTTACTGCCTCTGGAGAGGAAAAAGGATTTAAGCCTTTCCCACTTAGGCCATATTCTTGCAATCTAATCTCAGTGGATGAATTGCTGTGCCTAGATGAGTCCTGTTAACTTCAGGGGGACTCGGCTTGGGTAGAAGTGTCTGTCTGCACAGATTAGATTGCAGGATTGGGGCCTTTCTCTGTACATAAATGTTCTAAACTTGGAATAGAAATGTATGCTTGACATCATTTTCAAAGTTCTGATATTGGTAGGGGATAATGACCAGTTCTAAGCACAAACAAAACTCCTGTTGGATTTCTGCAATTGTTGCATTTGGAGCCATAGTAGTGTTGTTGCAGAGTTCCAGTCGGAGTAAAACATCTATCAATAGTATGGAGTGCTGTTACAAGTTTTTAGTTGTGAGATATGTACTGGAGTGATGCTGGTGAGTTTTGTTGGCAAAACAAAAAACAATTTTTTTGCCACAAGTTCTTGAAAATGGTATTTTGTTTGAGTGACATGAACTTCAATTTAATGTATTGTTGAGATTTATTACAGGCTATATATTTTTGTCATGTTTGAACTTTCTAGAAGCTATTTTATAGACAAAGACATTTTGTTTTCTGTTGACGAGTGGTGGATGAAAAGCTCCCTTGCACCAGTGAAATAAAAGCTGTTAATGTCTTTACAAAAACCGTTGCAGTTTGATTTATAAATTCCTTTCTCTGTTTTGTGTTATCCAAAGATGTGTTTTTAATTCCTAGGGCAGCTTTTCATATGTTTATCAATGTATATGATGCATCTACTGAAACTGTAGGTTGGGATGGGCAAAATGCAGCCATTTGGATCCAGCCTGCTGAAGTCCAGTGGCACCCTCAGGCAGGCTCCCTAGCTGCCATTGCCCCATACCCTGCTCCAAGTAGCTGGCTGCTGGGGACAGCATGCATGTATCTGTGTGGCATGGCCCTTGTGGGGTGGTAGCTGCACCTTGCCCTGTCCCCAGCACCATTCTTGCAGCCTTCCAACCAATGGGAGCTGCAAAGGCAGTGCTTGCAAGTGCTTCTAACTCCCTACTCACAAGGAGCGTGCCGCGCAAAGACACACATACTGTCTCCAGCAGCCATCTGCTTTGAGTGTTGTGTGGGGCTGTGGCATTCAGTGATCCTGCCTAAGGTTCCTGCTGGGCTGCTGGCTGGGTGCCTATAGTAAGCACCTCCTGGCAAGAGCCTGCATCTGGCTCTTCCTTACACAGTCCAACCCCTGCCCCAGGTCACAACCCCATCCCACATTCAAACTCCTTCTCTAGCACAGCCCCCCTCCTATACTCCTCCTGCACATTGGAATCCCTGTCAACCCAAATGCCCTCCCAGAACCCACACCTACTCCTGCAAACTAATCCCCTACCCAGAGCTCCCTTAGCTTTATCTCAGACACTGCATCCCCTCTGTTAATCTCATAGAAAAGTTTGGCCCATACCATTTACCACATTCTTGAAGTGGCCCCCCCCATGAAAAACTGTTGCCTATCTCTGCTCTAGGTGCAGGTATGTGGCTCTAAGTGCAGGTATGTGAGTGTGCTATATACTTGAGAGAGTGTATCTGAGTGTCTAAGAACTCCTCTGATATGATAAGAGCTACAACCGCCAAATTCAGTATGCAATTTCCTCTTGAAACAAGATAAGAGTTTGCTTGTGCTGGGAAAATGGGATGTGCCTAGAATGAGATTGCTTTTCATAAAATCATACAGAAAAGAGACAAAATCACCAAGCAGGTAAAAACAGCTGGCACCCCCAAGGCGCACCCTATTGAGAGGAACCCTCTTTCCCCCCTGATTCATACAGATACATTGCTGGCTGTTTGCCTTTCTCAGGGAGTGAGAGGAAAGTGCACAGTTTGCTGCATTCCACACTCTGGCTGGGGAGTACAGGGACAAACAAACCTGGACCTTTCACAGCTGGGGGACATGAACCCCCTCCCCGACTGTGCCTGCTGGAGATGCAGGGACCATGGAAAGACACTTCTCACCTGGCCCCAAAGTGCTGGGGTAGTCCTCTCTCCATGGAGCAGTCTGCATTCTGAGCCCTTCATCCCTAGCCCCACCCCAGAGCAACAATTTAAATGCAGCATGCACATTTTCATTTCAGTTTCCAAAAAACATAAATTGGGTTAAGGACCCAAGCAATTCCAGGTAAATCCTCTAGTCACTTATATTAAAACAGATCTAGAATCACGACGCAGTATTGACTTAGGGTCCCAAAGAGCTTGGCAAAGAAAACCAAAAACAAACCACAACCAAAAACTCTCATTTCACCCAGTTCCAGTCACCTCCTTAAGCAAAAGCCTGAGTAAATAAACAGCCTCAAATTCCTCAAAAAATGAGGGGAAATTAATTATGGAGTCAGAGTCGCTCCATTGAGAATGCCCTACTTTCAGTTCCCATGTCAGTTCAAGAGGCTGTTAGCAAAGTCTCTTCAGCTGGTCTCTATTGATGTGGAAGGTAAAGCTAGAGGTGGATAATTAGCTTAAAGTGCTCCAATAAAAAGATGAAGCAATAGATTAGTGAACCAAACATATAAATCATATGGGATGTCACAGAATAAAACCAGGATTGGCAGTTAAAGTACAGAGACCGTTAATACTAGTCATTGGCTGCATGATTTTACAAGTCATTTGAGTCTCTATTTTTAAATGAATACATATGCGTTGTAAGAGTTCAGCCTGGATTAATTTTTTTTGGTTGCTTTTCAACAGGATGCAAAACCGCACAAAGTGCTAGTTATTTTGGAACCTTGTACCCAGGGCAATTCTCAACTACAGTTGGTATTGAGACAACACTACTTGGTACTCAAACAGAAGGGCAAAGTAATTAGGAAATGTATCTGGCCACTTACTAAATTTATTCTTTATTTTGTGTGTGTGTGTGTGTGAACTTAATGCTTATGAAAAGAAAAAAATCAGTTAACCATCCTGGAGATGGAAGGTTTCTAAGCTCAGAAATAAGGCAATGAACAGCTACCAGGCAAGCTCACAAATACTGCTGCTGTTTCAATCCTGAACTAGAGAAGAATCTCGTTCGGGAATGAGAAATTGGATCTGTTTCCAGACTCATTCAGTTCTTCATGTATCTAAGACTAAGGAGTTATATAGACACAGGTTGTGGTGTTGCCTAGTGGATAGAACACATAGCGCTCTGGTTTGAGACTCAAGGCTTGCATTCTCACTATGCCATTTGGGACTCAAGGCTTGCTTGCTCTTGCTGTGCCATTAGCCTACCAGGTTACCTCAGGCAAATCATTTCACCTCTTTGTGCTTCAGTTGGCAATATTGATACATCAATATTCCTTTGCAAAGCACTTTGAGCCTTACTGATGTAAAGGAGTATGCAAGGTATAGGTATTTAAACCAACCTGTACTGCTGTTCGAAGTTAGAGCTGTATGGAGCAGAGTTAACATCTGTTGGTGAGAGCGACAAAGCTTTCGAGCTTAGACAGTTGGATGCAGTTGGTCCAATAAATGATATTACCTCACCCACCTCATTAATATCCTGGGATTGACATGACTACAACTCTGCATACGTCACACGTCTAACAAATGCAGATTTTTATGGTGGTTTATAATGTGGTCATTTGACTGTCATTTCACAATTGAGACCATCAACTCATTCCACGTGAGTCACTAAAGAATTATCAGTTAATGGTTTTTAGTTATTTAGTCCATCTTGGGCTGGTTTTGAACCAGCATCCAAAGGTGGAAGACAACATCTCTCATTATCAATCCCCTGAGCCTTCTCTTTTTCCAGTAGTAAGTATTTAATAGCACTCGAGGTTTTTATGAACCTAATGAACAGCACGCATATGTTCACTGTTGTACTTCTAATTAAATACAATTAGGGAAGCCTGGATGTAACCCAAAGTACTAATCTTTCTATAAGTTCTTTATGATTTCTGTGTTCTCTCTCATTTGGAAAAAAATATGCTTGTGCCACATTTATAGCTGAGATGGATCATGTGACAAGCTTCTTTATGCTTGCCAGTGACATCAAGCTGGGATAGATCACCTCCTGCTTAATTAAAGAGCATTACATTATACTAATAATTAGGTGCCATGTTGATCAAATAATAACAGTAAATTGAGGCTCTGAGGCAAAATTGTGTAGTATAGCTAGTTCTGTCAATCTCATATAGCCAGATTTTTGTAACAGCATTTTTAAACATGGAAAAGGAAGTGGTAAGGAGAAAAATGACCAGCGAAGGCATTTGCATGATTTTAAAAAGTTGTATGTTTCCAGGCAGAATACTAGTGTCATTTGAGAGGTTCAGACTCTAAGACAATAGCACTGTGGCGGTTGGCAAGGGTTAGCCCCTGGTAGGCTACTGCTGCTATAATTACCCGCACAGCTGCAGTTACCAGTGATCACAGTTCCCATTGGCTGTGGATCACTGCTCTTGGCCAATGGGAGTGTCGGGAAGCAGTACAGACCGGGATACCACTTCCTGCTGCTGCCATTGGCTGGCAATGGTGATCTGTGGACAACAGGAGCTGTGATCGCAGATGCCTATGCCTGTGCAGGTAAATAGAGTGGTGGGGGCCTGCCAGAAGCTAACCTTGGTGGACCAGATACAGTCTGCGGGCCAGTATTTGCCCACTCCCGCCCCTAACACAATTCCTGTAGAGTCACAACTTTGGTTCTGTGGTCTGCTTTAGTCAATATTTCAACCCTGACAATTCTGCCATAGGTTCAGGGCCTAATCTAAAGGCAACAGAAAGACTAAGGATCTGATAGCTAAAATGTGTGTCTGCAGGGCTGTGGGTGACACTTGTTTCCACGCTTCCAGCCAGTGGTCTGCAATCAGTTGTCTGTAAACGTTGGGAGATGAGTCACCACAGGAAGTGCTGCCCAGAAAAGATCCAATTAGCAACACTCCTTGTGTCCCCTGACTCATTATGACCCTCTGTTTTGTTTCTGGCACCTTACTCCTGCTCTGACTGCGATGCATGACTGCCCATACCTGGCTTCCTGACACTTGTTGGCTCTGAATGAGGCCCTTGATGGTCTTGAGCATACCCTTGTTGTTTGTCTTCTGTGTTTCAGTTTGCCTCTGACATGCTGTGTAACTTGGTATTAGTCTCTTCACCTCTCTATGCCTCCATTTTCCCTCCTACCCTTTTATCTGGTATAGTGGGGTGTGGAGTTTAATTAGTGGAAATGGGTATGCATGAGGTGCTTTGCATATAAAGAGCAACGGGGAGCTGCAAAGGTTAGAGAGAGACAACTAGTGTGAAGCTGATGTGACAGAATCCAGCAGGGAACCTTGAGGCATCAGGAGGGATTGAAGGAGACTAAAGTGAGCGCTGGGAGTGAGTAGGTACAGCAGGGAACTCTTGACTTCAGACAATGAAAGCCTGGGAGACCTCCAATGGGAGAGATTAGGAGAAAGGACTTGAGGGAGACTTGAGAACTTCATTTTGTGAATGGTTTAGTTTTTTAAAGCTAGCCCCAGAAGGTGTATTACTGAGCAAGAGGCGCTGAGGTAAAATTGCGTGGTACAGCTAGATTGATCAGGTTCGTACGGTTTGCTGAAAAGAGGGACATTTGCAGGGCCACCCTAGCATCGTGAATGGGTGTTGATCCTGTTACCACTGGTCTGTGTAGAACAGGGGCTCTCAAAGTGGGGGTTGTTGTGACCCCTCAGAGGGCTGCAAGTTTATTATGTGGGGAGTTGAGTGCTCAGCCTCCACCCCAAGCACCACTTCACCTCCAGCATTTATAATAGTGTTCATAATAAAAAAGTGTTTTTAATTTATATGTGGGGGGTGGTATGTCTCATTCAGAGGCTTGTGGTGTGAAAGGGGTCACCAGTACCCCTGGTGAACCACTGATTAAGAATATAAGATCTTCAGGCACAGGGACTGTCTTTGTATTCATATGGGACCCAGCACAAAGGGTCTCTGATTTTGGTTGGGGCATCTAGATGCTGCTGAAGCTCAGTAGTAGGGTAACGTGTCAGGGAGCAGTGAGTAGTGTGGGTGGACAGGGTAACACAGAAACGTTCAGATCATTGCACCACATTTGGAAAATGTGTCTCTGCAAAGACAAGTAGGTTATGTCACTTCTACTTCAAAATGACACCAAGAAATGCTTTCAGTAGGCTCCTCAAAACCTGTGGTAGCCTTGTCTACAATTACAACAGGGCGTGGGGTGTCTGTATGCCCACCGCAGTGAAAGGCCCCGGTAGCTCCCTAATGCAAAAGCCTTTCTCCACTGTTAGAGCCGTTTACTATGACAGGAAACAGTGCCAGCATCAGGACGTTACACAGCAAAAATTAGTAGTACAGCTGTGGGTGGTGCTGCGTTGCATAATATACCTTAAGGTTCAGGTATATAGGGCATTCTCCTAGCCTACGTGGTGCATCACCCCCTGTAACGCTGTTTATACCTGTGCTTCCTAGGTAGGCAGTGTCTGTACTATACATGCTGCTGTAAGCACAGACATGCCTAGTGGCTTGTTTGGGTTTTCACAACTTTTATTCCAGCTCAGTGTTTTGGGGCGACAAGTGACCATCATTTTTGTCAGTTTAAAAGTGGTGCTTATAAAATCCAGCTTCTTCTCTGACAAATAATGCATGTGTTGAGACAGGAATTTTGACAAACTACAGGAAATGCCAGGTCGTCAAATAGCAGCCCTGATCTATATTATGTTGTATTCAGGACATAACAACTCATGCCATGCAGTGGGAAGTGAGTTTTATTAATCTGCACTGACTTCTGTCATGTTATGGAGTGCGAGGAGAAACTTCCAACATCTACTAGTGCAAAGACTGTGTTTTTAAAGGGATTTTGTGTTACCACGTTCTCCCAATCAGAGGAATGTTTTCTGATTTAGTTTAGAACCTACATAGGTTGCCTTCAGTTACTATAAAAGACAAGATAAATACAAAAGTATGGCTTCTTGTGCAAACAAAATGGCAAAGCCTCAGAGGCGCCGGACTCCGCCGCCTCTGCCACTTTGCTCCCGGTGCCTCTGGTCTGCTGGGGACTGTCTCCAGCAGACCAGGGACACCGGGAGCAAAGCCGCAGCGGCGGCGGAGTCCCGCGCCTCTGAGGTTTTGTCAGAGCAAAGCCTCAGAGGCGCGGGACCTTTCCGCCTCCCCGGCTTTGCTCCAGGTGTCCCTGGTCTGCTGGAGATGGTCCCCAGCAGACCAGGGGCACCCGGAGCAGCTTTTCTCGTCCCAGAGGTCGAGGTGGCGGGACCGCTGCGCTCTGGGCGGTCCCGCTGCCTGCGAGCTCCGGGGCGAGAAAAGCCCCGTTTGTAAGTGCGGATCTGACATAAGTCGGATCCACGTAACTCGGGGACTGCCTGTATTTAAATTTGAAATGTCATGCTGTTGTAATTGTAGGGGTCCTGACCCAAAATGGAGTTGTGGGGGGGAGTGTTGCAAGGTTATTGTAGGAAAGGGTTGCGGTACTGTTACCCTGATTTCTGAACTGCTGCTGGTGACAGTGCAGCCTTCAGAGCTGGGCAACTAGTAAGTAGCAGCTGTTGGCTGGGAGCACTGCTCTGAAGGCAGAGTTACCAGCAGCAGCATTGTAAACAGAGCTGGGTCTTTAGCAGCCATCACTCGCCCACTGGCCTGCTCTGTAGCCAGCAGTGCAGAAGTAAGGGTGGCATGGGATTGATAATACTGCAACCCATCCAAACTTAAACATGTGATCCCCCTGCAACTCTTTTTTGGGTCAGTAACCCTAATTTGAGAAATGCTGGTCTCCACTGTGAATATATAGTACAGGTAAAGTCCTGCAAGTTCTCAGATATCTGCTTTATATCCAAGGGTATTTGCATCTGCAGATGTGAATGTGGATAGTTGCGGATCGTTTCTGTAGATGCACAGGGGCGGAGGGAATAGGGAAATCAGATTTCATGGTCCCTTATGCATTTTTCATGGCTGTGAATTTGGTATGGCCCTAAATATGATCAGTGACATTTCTGTCTGTGTAAACAAGAGTAGAGGCGCCACTAGCATGAACCCTAAAAGCAATGTCTTCACACCATATTGCTTTGTGGTAAGTGATGACTTATTGGTGGTTAGTCTCTTCGAGTTACGGTGGTGATATGTCTTTGAGACCATGTTATGTTTCTCTGCCACAGTATTTAATTGAAGAAGTTACTCTCAAATCATGAAAACTATACTTCATTAGACAAACTGGTGGTGAATTTTTTTTAAAGATAGAAGGAAAGGATTCAACCTTGGTGTAATCGTTGGTGTCTGCTTTGGTCTGTAGTTGTTTTTCCACTTCTTTGAGGAACAACAGCAAAATGGTAGCTACTTTTATAAGGAGAAAAAGTCCACATGTGAGAATGAATGGTTGGTTTTTATATGGATTATGAATATTGATTTCCTCCCCCCCTCCAGACCCACATGCCAGCTGAATCCCAATTCACATGTGATTTACAGTTTTGTTATAGGAATTTGAGATGTTGCGTGTCTGGGTTATAATCACACCTGTGCCATGACACGCACAAGGCCTATGCAGTGTAGAAGTTTAATTGATAGGGCTTCAGTGGGACCAAACTGGTTCATCATTGGCTTTAAGTTGTCTTTCTGCATAGAAGTGAATTTCACCCTGTGTGAGTAGTGCACAGTCACCTTGTATATAAAGTTCCTCATAATGATACAGGATTACCCCCAAAACTCACTCTGTAGTACATGCTATAGTCTTTTCTTTAAACAAATGGTATCAGCTTTGTCAGGCTCAGTTTACTGGAGGTTGTTGCTAGCAATCAGTATGGAGAATGGAAATTACAGATATGGCTGCAACTAATTCGCAGTAGCCTCAGGGTAAATGTTCAGTTGCTGCTTTATTTCATTTTGGGATGGGTCAGCATTTCCTGCAAGCAAATTAACATAACTTCCATTCAGACATGTGGCCATCCCAAGAAATGCATTCCTGCCCCTCTGCTTGATGCGATTGATTGGTGGCTGTTTGACACATTTTGCTCTGTAATTAATATTGTGTACATCCCAGGGCCTAGCAAATCCAGCTGTCGATGTGACAAAAATACAGATTGGCGCTATAGCATTTTGAGATTTCTGTACTATATTTTGCATTCCTTATTAATCATGCATCATGTTTAAGACCCTGCTTTGCTGGCAGGGCTGTCGCTTTTATGCGACTGACTTAGAGAATATTGCAGTTCATTTGTTCTTTTAGCCCTATGGTATGTCTTTAATGCATTAAAGGATTACGGCCAGGATATAATTATGGCCCTGTGGAATAAAGGTTTCAAGTGATTTTGCTGCAGTCTATAATTGTACTGCATGTGCCCTGATGGCAAGGATTAATAAGGGATTACAAACTAGTTTCTTGTACCATGCAGTTTATGACCATGCCATTTATAGTTCTGTGACTTTAAGGAGTTAGTGACCTCTACTTGGAAATTTTATTAAAGGCCACATTCTAAGTGGAATGTCTCCTATACCATGTTTTGCTTATGTCTCTGCATCGCTTTGTCACCCTGTGAGAAGCTTCAGCAGCTGAGATCAGCTGAGGTTCTTCAGCCAAAAATCCCTCGGCCTAGATAGCTGGAGATTGAAAACACTGTGGCTGTAGTGCAGGGCCCTTGACTCTCAAACGTGACCTCTACTGGAGCGGACATGGCTCATCCTTTTTTCACTCAGATTTCTCCCTGAGTGGGAGGGAGGTAGAGCTTGGTGGTTGGATGGGTGATGGGTTGTCTGTTAAATATTGAACAAGTACCAGGAGTGTGTTACACACTTTCACTTATAAATCCCAAAATGATTTACTATGAAAGAGCCTTAATTGTAGAGATTTTGAAAGGAAGAGAACAGTAGCTATTTTGTTATACTGAAAATAGATGAAGACTAATACAAGTCAAGTTTGATAAGTTTAAGTATCGTCTTTGGAATAGCAAAGCTCCCTTGATCCGCAGGTTCAAATCCCAATGTGGTTGACATATCTGTCATCTTTATAAAGTACTGTAGATGGAAAACTGCATGGCTCTCATTTTATCTGTCTTTTAGATGACACTTTTTAATGCAGAATTACTTTAAAATGTCTGTGTAAAAATGTGCCCCTCCCCAAATCTGTTCCCTGTATGGATGCAGAGGTAGTGTTGTCAGTACTTGACTCCTGTGATATTTGGCGTGTTGCTTAAATTCCCAGTTCTTGGAATCTTGTTAATTAATATGTGAGAAAAACCAGCTTTTAAAGAAAAGCAAGTTTCTAGTTATGAGTGCAGAGAAAATGTGAACCTTGAAAACTAAGATAGCAGTGGCAAATAAAAAATCCAAGATTTATTATTTTAAAATTTCATGATTTTTAAGACATTCTAATTATTCTGACCCATGAAATTTGAGAGCATGGGGATACCAATACTGCATAGTTGCTGTCTACACTGACCTAAATCACCCTTTTTCTGTTTTGTACTCATGTTAGCCCTGCAGTGCAGGTCGTTAAGAGAATATGAGCTATAATGTATTTAACTATTTATGGATATATTTTTCACATCAGTGACAAAATTGTTTACTAAATTCTAATCAGTTATATATATGTAACATAACCATGGGTTTTAGGGTTTTCAGGTCTAATTTGGCTTGCAAAAATCTTTTCTGCTGATGATGTGTAAGAAAGAAATGGAAATATCACAGGGTGAGCTTGTAGGGCTAGTAGACAAAGAAAACAGCTTTTTGTCTGTAACCTGAGCACATGTGATTTGGGAATCTTTGATAAACACAAAATATTGAAACTTGCAGTGGTTTTTTGTCATAGTTAGAATTGAGTTTTTTTTATCTATCCTGCATGAGGTTCCACATCTTTTCTTCCCCTCAAGAGTAGCTTACTTTGTCATCAAAATTTCCTTCTTTCCAGTCTTGTGTGTGAAGTATGCTTACACTCTTCAGCAATCAAAAATGCCCAGTGATCAGTTTGCACCATCAGTTTCAGAAGAAAAAAAATGCAACCACCACCATCTAGCAAGGCATAGTCTTTTGAAATTGTGGAATCCCAAATAAGATGGAAAGTTACTGAATATGTAAAACAACAGATTTTCATTCAGCTAGGCAGAGGTGCCACGGTTGTTTGTATAGAAGCTGCATAATAATGAAAAATAGTTTGTGATACTAGCCCAAGACTGCAGCTACACAGGCTGCAGTTTGTTTGTATTTTTAAAAAACTATGCCTGGATCATTCTCTTTGAAATTCTGTGTGGGGATTGGATAATACAGAAAGGCACAAAGTAAAATTTAAACAAGCAAACACCTAAGGGAATGAAATTTGTATTACTTAAGGCATAGACACTCATCTGTGGGAATTCCTAATTCATAACTAGTACTTTAAAAACAACAATCCTACTTTTCATTCTTTGGGGATAGATGTAATCAGATAGATGTATCATTAGTTATATGGTGTAACAATATATCCAAATGATTGTGCTGAGCAAATTGTAGCAAAGCCAATACAGCTTTGTCCCAAGGGGAAGCCTGTGTGTTAAAATCATTATTGGCACTGCAGGTTTTTGCAACAAGAACACAAGTATCTTATAAAAAAAAATTGCATTAAAGTAGGATCAACCAGTCTTAAACATATTAGGCTTCTTGCTGTGAGCAAATTTATGCCGCAAGCCCAAAAACTTTGGTGCAATGTTTCTAACTTCTTAAAGTTGTTCCTTAATGTTGTCTCTTATTAGAGCTACTTGTTCCTCCTAGGTGTGGGCAGAGATAAACAGCTTGTGAATAAACACACTTCTGAGGCACAAGCTATAGTATTCATAGATTCATGAGCCACTGTCTTCTCAGAAGGCAAAAAAAATTACACTCTGGAAAATACATTTTAATTTTTAAAGCAGGTGCACTAAATTTTCACACTCAAATAATGAATTATAAGAAAAGTGGGTCTACTCTTAGAGTCTTCTCTTCCTTCTCCAGCTATTGCTGGAAACCCTACGTCAGATCCAATATCCATGGAAGTCCATGGGAGTCTTTTCAATGCCTTCAAGAGGATTTTGGTCAGGTCCTCTGAGATGGAGCTCAACAGATGTTCATTTTTTGAATGCTCTCTGGCCAGAGGGCCTGTCCCATAGAGGGGAATGGGAGCAGAAAGCACCTCAGCTGTTGGCTCATAACATTCCATTTTGAGCTGAAATATTTCAGCGTTCAGCCAGTGTTTCACTTTCAGTGTTTTACTGACAAGCTGAAAATGTTCACTGAGAACATCAATGAAAATAACATTTGGAGCAAAATTCTCTGTGGAATGCTCCCCCGACCCCAGACAAATCTGTTTTCAGACCAGCTATGCATAAGTTGCTTAACTAAGCTGTGCATATTTGGCACCCTCCCCCCCCCCCCCCCCCCAGCCCTTCTCTGACACCAGCTCTTATCCAACACTGCTTCTCCACAGGCCAAATCTTATCCAGGAGAAACACTCCTAGAAAAAGCAGATCTGTACCTGGAACACACATCCCTAGACACCCGAGGACAGTCAAATGCAGTCAGGCAGCAACCGCTTCACTCAGGCATGCAACAGGGCAGGCAAGCACAAAATCACTGCTTAAAAGGACCCTTATGATTCACAACTTTAGCATAAATTAACCCCCTCAGCCTAGTCTGTGTGAGGGGTGCTTCAGGCTTGAGGCCAGCTCATCTCAGGCTGCCTACTTGCTGCCTCTCAGCCCTAGACTCCTAAAACCCCAAATGTAAGAGAAGATACTTGGTGGCTAATTACTTTGAGCACTTTCAGCTACTGTGATTCCAGGGACCAGTCCTACATGTGCATCCTGCTAATGTATGGCACTGTAAAAAGCGAAGGGTTCTGGAGGGGAGTACCACGTGATGCTGTTTGACACATTGGAGAAGATACATATTGTCCCGGGAGACTTCAGCATCCATGTTTATAATGTTTCTGTTACAGTTAGGGATGTAACATCCCATTTAATTGGTTAACTGGCTAAATGTAGTGTTTAACCGGTTAACCAATTAAAGGGGAACATGAAGGTAGGGGGGACACACACTCAAGCCTGGCTGAGCTAGAACAGCCCTTTCTTACTTGATATGGCAGGCCTGGAGTGGTCCCCCCTGCACTGAAGTGTCCCTGTCCACGGTAGGTGGGGAGCTGCTTTAGCACCCACCGGTTAACTTGAACCAGTAAGCGTCACCCATTAAGGGTGATACTTGCTGGTTAACTGGTTAATCTTTCACATCCCTTGTTGCAATGTCCCCAAATTCCTCTTCACAACACTCACCCAAGGTTTCTCCCAACTAGTCTTTGGATCTAGCCAGGAAGCTGAGCCCACTTTGAACCAGTTTTTCAACTTGCATTTAAATATAGAAAATAGAAGAAGCACGTCTCTCTATCCTGGAATGCCCTTCTTTTGTGGGATGAGATCAGAAACCTTTAGCTCTTCAGGCACAAAGCAACAATAATGGACTACTCCTGGGACATCCTGGACAGTCAAATTCCAGAACTTCCTCGCAAGCCCTAGTTCACCAGAAGGCCACAGAGTATATTTAGTGAATTGGTATGATTGTTCATTTTACACCACCACTGACTGTCTGGCATTAAAGTATCAATTCCCTTCCCATCAGCCTCCCAGATCTCCTTTGTTTTCAGACCCAATGGCAGCATAAGGAGGAATGAAGAAAACTTGAGGCTAAGTGGAGGAAATCATGGCTAGAAGCAGACTCCACAATATAGAATTCTTTCCAGATGGCTCTGGCCATGAAAGAGGTGAAGAAAACCCATCTCTCTTCCACCATAGCAACTGCTAAGTCACACCTTACTGAATTATTCCACAGGCCATCTTGTTAAGTCAGAATACCTTAACTCATCTGCAGAATCCAGCATCATCACTTCATAGGTCCCTTATGGGAGATGGTGTTTGAGGAACCTTCCCTCTCTTAGTTTTGCCCATTCACACAAAAGGAAGCCCTCAAAGTGATTTGTGTGTTCACAATTCCACTTTTAAGGACACCTTGCTTCCTATCTATACAGAACTATCAACATTTCTCCTCTCGCTAGCAAACAACTTTGCAGTCACTCCCCCTCACTGTGATCTTAACCACTAATATTGGCACAGATGTTGCCACCACAAATAATAAACAACTCAGCTTAGTCTAAGAGCCCTGGTCAGGGTTCAGAGCCACATTTTCTACTATACAAGTTCATAACAAAAAATGGCCCCTGCTTCAAAGAGTGAATATTTGGATCAGAGAACTCAAAGGTAAACTACTTCCTGCATATGTCTGGATTTTAGTGGTGGAGATGGTTGACACTGTACCATATGAGATACTATAGAATCAATGGCCACAGCATGGTACAATGGATCATTGTACTACTAGAGGTGTGGTCTGGTGGCTGGGACATAGAAGCAAGGTCCTGATTAGTTTCTGTTAAAGATCCTCCACAACACAATTTATCCACCTGGCTTTCAGGAAGAATTCCATTTTGAGTAGTTCTATTGTGCCTAAATGTCTCCTTGAAGTTTTAAACTGGATAAAGTAATCTTTACTTCCTATTCTAAGCTGTTGTACAATCACCCTGTCATCCTAATGATGGATGTACAGTACTTCAGCAGAAGATGACAGAAAGGGCCTATTCGTGCAACCAAAGTCAGGGGCCACATCCCCCAAATTAGATTTATAAATTGCTTTGAGATCCTTTGGGATGCTCTTCTATAGCTTAACTTCTCCAAAATGACAGCAAGAGCTACTGAAAAGATGGCTGTGGAAGAAGAGGAGGCACTCATAACCATGTGTGTGCGCACTTGCTTTCTCGCTCTCTCTTTTACATGTATGCACACATGCAAAGGGACAAAGCATTCCAGCGCTTTTCTGTGGAGGAAAGAGAAATTCAATGTACTTGTTGGAATCTTCCTTGTGTTACTTCTTTTTTGGGAGGAGCTCAGATATTGCAAAGGAAGGTGCCTGATAAGAATCTAGATAGATGAGGGTACAAGGTGCCATATAACTGCAACCTCATTATTATTATGATTGCTCATCTGTTGTTCTCACATTCACATTAATGGGAGTGACTGAGACCTCAAAGTCATTATGGCACCAGTGAGAGAGATGCAGCTGTGTCTTTGCTGTAACAAAGCATTTGCAACAGCTGATCAGCTGCTTCTGGTGTCTCTAATTGATGTACGCTCCAGGCCAGACAACAACAGCCCTTGAATTTCAATACCTAACTTAAGATTCTCTTCCATATGTATGAAAAATATAATGCAATGTTATGCTGAAGATCACAGAAGAAATGTTGTTTTTGTTCTCATGTGACCTAGGCTGATTTGTAATGCAATCCTCTAGCTTATGTGTATTAGGCAATGGGAAAAGTAGATAAAGTATTTACCTCATTTACTGCAAATGAATATACAGACCAATGCAAGATGCATTACCTAACACTCTTTTAATTCATGTGTGTTCAATTTAGGAAATTGCCCCTATTCGAGTTTATACTCACCAACCAAAACATTATGTGACTTGCATCCCTGTACTCCTGTCACCTATTCTTTATACTGTAAATTACTCTAACTTCAGCCACAT
Organism: Pelodiscus sinensis; assembly: GCF_052426305.1. Taxonomy (NCBI): domain Eukaryota; kingdom Metazoa; phylum Chordata; order Testudines; family Trionychidae; genus Pelodiscus; species Pelodiscus sinensis. The sequence goes on along the minus strand of NC_143053.1, from coordinate 246,259,599 downwards.
TTGTTTCTCACAAGGTCATTTTCTGTCTAGTCTGCATATGTTCACATAGTGGGGCATCAGAAGGGTTATTGATATAAGCAGCATCTGAATCAATGCCTCCATTACAGCCAGCTGGAATGGAAAGAAATACCGGGTGACTGTGTCTACACTGGCCCCTTCTTCGGAATAGCCATGCTAATTTAGAACTTTGGAATAGGGAAATGCGCGGGGGATTTAAATATCCCCTGTGGGATTTAAATAAACATGTCCGTCGCTTTTTTCCGGCTTGGGGAAAAGCCGGAAAAGAGCATCCAGGCTGGCACGATCCTCCTGAATAAAGCCCTATTCCGGAGGATCTCTTATTCCTACTTGCAAGCCGGAAAAAAAGCGGCGGCTATGTTTATTTAAATCCCGTGGGGGATATTTAAATCCCCGGCGCATTTTCCTATTCCAAAGTTCTAAATTAGCATGGCTATTCCAAAGAAGGGGCCAGTGTAGACGTAGCCGGTGTGTTTATGTAAATACAGTTCACTCAGTTTGCTTAGACCAACTAGATATTCAACTATTACAATGGTGTTTTGCCCATTGTAACCAGTTTGGCTGTTGTGAAGTCACAAACTGTGTTAACAGTAAATGCAGGAATTGTGAGATTTGATCACCAATGCTTACAGTTATTATGGGAATGCAGAAAAGTCAGACTGTGTTAACTCAGTTCAAAGGAGAGAAACTGTCAGTATAAAGAACCTGGATGGGCAAGGCTTCCCCTGCCAAAACTCTGTGAAGTTAACTGGGGGAAAGGGCAGGACTATGAATCAGCAGGCTGCATGCCCTTTAGGCAGGAGATGTAAGACTGGTTCAAAGTGTTTTCCCCAGCTCCTCCCTGACATGTTAGAACTAGAGCTAGATAAAACTTTATTATTTTAAATTTACTCCAGAGGATGCTGGAATTTCTTGTGGCTGAACTGTGCTTTGGGCCAAGAGCTGAAATCACTTGGTTAGGCCCACAGTCAAATCCACCACAAGCCAGTGGAAGATGTGACGAGTGGTTAGCAAAGCGGTGGCAGCACAATGAGCAGCCAGCAGAGCTACGATGGAGAGGTGTAATGCACACCCAGCAGAGCGGCAACAGTGAGGTGAGATGAATAGCCAGCAAGGCAGCAGCAGAGTGGCAGAGAGCAGTGAACAGGTAGATGGCAAGTAACCAGTGAAGTGAGTAACATGCCTTCTACCTCCCCCTCCTCAGGATGGGAGGTGAATTCTGCAGATGCACTTTTGAACTCTGGGTCTGCCCTGGCCAAGGACAGTAACTGGAAGTGGGGTGCAGAGAAGGGTTGGGCATGTGAAGGGGACATTTACATTACTGGACTTTAGAACCTGAGAGGAAAAGGACATCGCCCCATCTACTTGGGGTGGGACTTTTACTTGTGGTTTTGGTTATGAACTCTCTGGTATTTTCCCAAATTAATGCCATGCTACTTCCCTCCCCTTTACTAAAGGTTTTCTTTCTACATTCAGGCCCTGTGCTTGCGAGTGGGGAAGCTTTGCCTCCCAGAGGTGCCCAGGGTGTTGTGTAAATTTCCTACGTTTCTAGGTCAGAGATGGAGCCAGTTCTGTGTTGGATGTATGGAGAGGACCCCCTAGATATTGAACCTGGCCTTCGCTGTTGCTGGTGCTACTTGGCAGAAGGGTTATATTGACATAGTTGCTCTCTTCTCAGCTAGCGATGGAAGTCATCTTAAGAACATCTGTTGATGAATCTTGAAGCACATCGCAAGTTTTCTCATCATGAGAAGGTGAGGCAGAATAGTCGGGTGACGTGCTTTAATTGTGAATTTGGTGAACCCAAATGAACAAGAAAACGTGGTATGCAGAGAATGTTAGTATATGCTATATTGACCTATAGATGCTTGTACAATAGAGTGCCTGTGCTAGGCAACATCTTGAAGATGGCATGTTGTTTAAAAAGTGTTACCTACCAGAACATATAATCACCTAAATAGGTACAGTAAGCTATGCTAACTTAAACTAGTAACAGTTAGCACTTATAGAGGGTTTCCATCCTGGGAGCTCAAAGCATTTTACCAAGGCGAGTAAATGTTTCTCCATCTGTAAAAGGAGGGATAGCCTGTGCGGGCCCCTGGGCAAGGTGTGTGTGGGGGCCCTGGCTCCATGCTCCCATAAGGCCTCAGTTGGAAGGCGTGGGGCAGTGAGCAGCCAGCCCTCCGTACTGCCTGGAGTGAGTGGTGTGCCACTTCGGCAGTGATTTAAAGGGTCTGAGTCTCCAGCTTTCACCACTGCCACAATAGCAGTATAAGTGGCCAGGAGCCCTGGGACCTAGAGCCCCTGGGCAGTTGCCCTCTTTCCCCTTCCTGTCAGCGGGTCTAGGGATAACTGAGGCACTGGAAGGTTGTTAGGCACCCCAAATGTCACAGAGGGTCAATGACAGCTGGGAAGAGACCATTGATATGCTAAAATTCTTCTGTCACCTCTCAGCTTAGATAGGAGATTTCTCCTCTTTACAGAGTTACCTGGATATTAATATTCTATTTCTACGCCTGTGGTGTTGCTCTAACATAGTGCTCATAGGATGGAGTTCTAATTAAATGGTTTGCAAATAGGTGATTTACTGACCTATCCAAATGCCATCTTAATAAAATTGGCTTCCCTGAGGGGTCAGTGTTTTAATGTAAGGGCTATTTCAGCTGAATGGATCTGGAGCCCCAGATACACTCGGGGGTTGTTAGGGTTATCACCAGGACATTTTCTTCGTGCATAACCCAAGAAAGGCATTTTGAGTCAGACATCAATGCTATATTAATGAAAAGACACGAGCAGCCCAAATGTCACTGTGACTCTTTGTCAGAACAGAGAGTCACCTTCTTACCCTTCTGCCTCGGCTAGAAAGAGATTTGCTGCTACTGCTAAACTGTGTGTCAGCTGCCAGCCCAGCAAACTCTTTACGACTCTGCCAGTCCTGGTGTCCTCAATTCCCTAATCACTTGGAAGAGCATCCTCTGCAGTAACTGGCCCCCATCCTTGATCACTGGCAGAAATTCCTGAGTTAGCGGTCTCCAAAGAGACAGAATACACCCCAGTCTGTTGGCTCAGCCAAGGGTGCAGGCCTCATTCTAAAATAACAGCACTGAGATTCATTTGTAATAAAACAAGAATAAGTTTATTAGTAAAAAAAACAGAGATGTAAGTGTTTGAATGAAATGTGTTTGTATGTTCCCACTCATGGGATGCTCTTGGTTCAGCCTGAAGGGTAGAGCATTAGCTAGCCATTGGAGCACTCACATGCACCTCTCTTGTCCCTCTCCTCAATGGACACCAAGTGTTCCAAGGTGAGGGTACAAAAGGGACACAGCAATCCAGTTACCTCAGTTCAGAGCTCTGGCATCTTCCTGGATTCATGATTAGTTAACTAGCTTACATCTTAGTATTGCAGTTAGCTATAATAGTATAGTTGGCACTTGATGGAACCAAAGAAGAAACGTGGTTTCAAAAGATGTATATTTTGTCTGAAGGGTCTTGGTGTCTGATACATAGGCTAGGTGCTGTCAGGTGTGGGACATACACACTCCAGATGTGAAAATTTTCACTCCATTTACATTGAGAGCAAAGACAATGAAATATAGACCACAAACAATTTTATTTGCAATGTTGTTGGCAAATATGTCTGGAACTGGCAGAGATTAGGGCCCTGAGATGATGCATAAACCGTCTCAAGATAGTTCCATCACGAAAAAAAATCTTCTTCCTTCAACTCGCAGAGGGCGAATGACAATATTCAGAGGGGAAGAAAACTCTGATGTTTTGACCTCTGTGTCTAGAACTAATTATATCCAACTAGTTCTTTTATCATCCATTTATCATAGTATTATTTAGTTTAATGATAAATGCATATGATATTTGATATATAATCAATGTATCTTAAATAGATTTAAATTGTAGGATTGTAGAAGTATAAGACTCTCTGATATTTAGAAGTGGTGTGTGTGTTAGGTATATAAGTAAAGCATGGTTGTAATGCAAGGACTACAGACTGAAGCTTGTCAGATTTTAGCTCAGCTATACTAGACCATAGACTTTAGAATGCTTGACATGAGCTACTGACCTCAATAAGAGGTCAATAATAAGATCTTAATAACCTCAATAAAAGGTCCATAAGACCACAAGATTACTGTAACAGATGTGCCAGCAGAAAAATGGACTGTAAAACATCTGATTGTAACAGCATGGAAAGCTCTCTTCTGACCAGAGCTTCCCTTGTGAAGAGTTTGATATGTTGATAAGATGCTAATAAGCAAAAGGGGAACTAACATAATCACCTATGGAAAACTGGGAACCTAAAAATGTTTGGGGTAAGGAATTAAAGATAAGGAAACAGGAGGCTTGAACCTTCATGTACAAGGAAAAGGTACTAGCATGGGCAGAACACAAGCATAAAAAAAGGTCCTTGGTTAGGTAAAAGTGGAAGGACCCGCAGGAACTGTCCTTTTAGTGATGATCAGATGTGGAGAAATCTAGCAGACCTAGAATGTCTTTAGGGACGTAAGTGTGATTTCAATATTATCATTGCCTAGGTTTTTGTAGGATTTATACATGCCTGGGTAATTGTAAGCTTACTTATTGCTATAATAAATCTTGTAGTGCAGATAAGACTTCGTACTTGTGATTGTGCCTGTGATCATGATTCTTGTTCATGTGTTCCTGGTTTCCCTACAGTTGAGAAAATCACACTCAGAGTGATTTTCTGTTGAGCTTGAAACTGTAGCAACTGGTGCCCAGCCCAAAGTTACTAAATTCAATATATTTAAGCAAATAAATAAAAAAGCTGTACAGTCCTCTTAATAAAGATTTGATTCCCAAGACAGAGGTGAAACTTAAAAAAACAACAGATAGTTTAGTACAGTGTTTTTTAAACTGTGGCAGTCAGAGGTGTGCCTCGGAGAACAACAGAATTCAAAATAAATGGCTTTTCTTAATGGGGCAGGCGACCTTTTTTGTTTATTTTTTGTGGGTTTTTTGCTCAATAACTTTCCCCCTGACCCTTTTCCCTCTCTCCCCGATTTTTTTTTTTCTCAACAAAAAATCCTTGGTGGTGTCCCTCATAAAAAAAAAAAATATTGTTTGGTGTTCCCGGTCTAGTAACACCTTAAAGACTCACAAACCATGTAGATGGTCTCCTGAGAGTTCGTGGGCACAACCCACTTCTTCAGATGACAGAAGACAGAGGTGAGTATTCATCCTAAGCGGTGTTGGTCTCTTTTAAAAGAGCCAGTCCATGGGTGACAGATTCACCTGTAAAAGATATTTAAGGAGCCAAGTACTGATGTGCATCACCATGGAATCCAGATGAGCGGGTTCCAGAAAAGAGGCTTACGGCTCCAGCCTCAGAGCTGCCAGGGATGAAGTCCATTAAATTAATGGAATAGGAAGAGCGAAGACTCCACGGCTATGTCTACACTACACGTTTTGCCAGAAGAGGTCATGCAAATGAAGCATGGATTAGCATTTTCTCTCACTTAATTTGCATAATCTCTTCCAATCCATTGTTGCGCAAGAGGTTTTTGTGCAAAAACAAGAAGTGTGTATGTTTCCTTTTTGCACAAGATCCTTATGCCTCCTGGAGGAAAAATCATGGAGTGTGTCATCAAGGAATCCATTTTGAAACACTTGGAGGAGAGGAAGATGATGAGTCCCAGTCAACATGGATTCACCAAGGGCAAATCATAACTGATAAACCTAATTGCCTTCAATGATGAAGTTGACCTTAAAGTCTTTTTTACCTGATGTCCAACAACAGGTAGTTAAGGTAAGAACAGACAATATGATGGTGTTATGGTATTTGAACAAAGAAAGGTGGGGGCTCATTCTGTACATTTATGCATGGTGGTGAAGAGCCCTTGGAATTGGTGTTTGGATCATGATGTTCACCCAGTAACAATTAGTGTAGCAGGGGAGGAAAACACTCTTGCAGACCATCAAAGCAGATAAAAATTACAGATGCATGAGTCGTTTTAGAAGGCCATCATAATACACCCTTTTCAGTTTCTGGGGGAACTTGATGATAAATCTGTTTGCATCCAATAGTAGCAAGATGCGTCAACATTTTTGCTTGAGAGCAGAGTAGGACGTAATCAATATTGGCTGCCTATTTGTGACAGAGCCTGATGTGTGTATTGCTCCCAAGTCTCCTCATCCAGAAAATCATACACAAGAGAAGTGTTGTGTAGCCATGTCACTCCCTGGATATTAGAGACACAAGGTGGGTGAGGTAATATCTTTTATTGGACCATCTTCAGTTTTAAGAGGGACTAGCTTTTGAGCTTCCACAGAGCTCTGCCTCAAGTCTGTGTAAACTGGAAAGCTTGTCTCTCTCACCAACTGAAACTGGTCTAATAAAAGATATTACCTCCTCCATCTTGTCCCCCCCCCCCAAAAAATAAACAAGATAAGGCAGGACAAAACTGGAATAATTGTAATAGTGCCAGCAGAGCCCAGGGAGCCCAGCAATGTGGCATGTTCTGTTGTCCAGATCTTCAGTCTTTCCAGTGGGCATGTGTGTGGCTGAGGGGTGGAGGTAGGACTGTGAAGCTGTTAAAAAGAATTGCTCATTAGATGTCCAACATGTTGTTTTGCATTCTAGGAAAAAGTCCAAAAATGGACAGTCATAAATGGAAAAAAATTTTCATTGTGGATTTCTGTATATTGGATAGAGCTACATATGCACCAATTAGTTATATTTTATGGTATTTGTTGTATTTAAAATACATCTCTCTAACTGATGGTAAAGGTAAAAATTTTAGAGCTATAGGTGGATATCATGTATGATGGGGGGTGACATGAATTTTTATTCAAAAGGGGTTAAAAGTTTCTTAAAAGGCCTCAATAATTTATACCCTCCAATAATACACACTACACTATTTTTTGGTAGAAACATAATACTCGCTCAATTGATGAGACCACCTTTTGAATCTTTGGGAAGCTGTCATTTATTTCATTTGTCTATGAAGATTATATTTTAATAGGTCATGCAGATGTAATGGCTATCAGTGATCAGCATGAATTGATGGCTGACCTGCCATTCACTCTTTTTCTCATAAAGACCAGGTAGTTCTTTTGTACATAGCCAACCTTTTTACCAAAAGTGATCTCATCAGATTTTCATGTAAATCAGTCTATGATTTTCGGGTTTTTTCCCCAAACACCATACTCATGATGAGGAAGCTATGTTACAAACTTTGGATGCTATAAAGAATTTAGCTTTTTATTTAGACAGGACTAAACAATTATACAGTAACAAAAATTGTTTGTCTATGAATGAAAGAACTAGAGAAAACCTATTTCTGTACAAACACTTTATAGAGAAGTTAGATTGTTTCAAAGTAGCTTATTAATTGAACCAACAAGGAGACCCGTAGCACCTTAAAGACTAACAAATTAATTAGGGCATAAGCTTTTATGGGCTGCAGCTCACTTCATCAGATGCATGAAATGAAAGACTCAACTAGCAGGGATATATAGTGTATACAGAGATGGGAATGTTACATCTGTGTTCCTCCAATACAAATCAGTTGAGTGACAATGTGGAGTTCTGTTCACACTTTTACTTATCACTACTGACTATTCCTTAGAGGTGGAATCTATATCTGATGTAATATTTGGCAAAGCAGTTATTTAATTTGAACACCCCATTCCCACCATCCTGGTCTGCCTATTAATCTACTTGGGTGTTGGAATATGCAGAGGACACTTGAAGGAGGAATGAAGGTTACTTATCTGTAAATGAGGTTCTTTGAGATGGACTTTGCATGGGAACACTTTTTGCCTGCCTTTCCACACTACCTTGGAGCCCTACTTATGAAAGGACTTGGAGCTGCAGGGGGAAGACACTGAGATGGCTTGAGTGCCATGCCCATTTTGTACCTTTGCTCTGGAACCTTCTGCTTTCTCTAAGGGGAAGGGCACAGAAGGCACATGTGAACGCTCTCAACAGCTACTGCTAGCTATAGCTCTACTGTTTATGCTGCATCAGGCTGGATCCTCCCATGAGTGAAGGTGCACAATCCATTTTGAAAAATGTCAGTTATAGATGTACGTAACCTGCAGGTGTTAAGCAGAGAAAATAGAAGGAGAAATGGTGACAAACAAAACAAAAGTATAACATGCGTCTAAGTCTAAGACAACATATAATGCTAGTTGACGCCAAGCTTTGTCTAAAGCTATTTCATTAGTGTCACTAACCCCCATGGATGGGGATCCATTGTTCATGGATGAGGATCCATTGTTCATAGATGCCAAGAGCCCTGACCTGTCTCTTCCCTCACTGACAAAGAACAAGGTGCCTTTGTGTCTCTCCTTTTATTGCCCAAATTGCACTGTTGTTTTGTCTTAAAAGTAAGGGTTCAGACTGGAGTATGCGCCTAGACTTATCGGGTAATTGAGTCACTACACAACTACTTGCTTCCGCCCCCACTTGTTGCTCAATCCCGGCTCATGCTGGGTCCCGGATCTACCCCCACGGCAGCTCTGCCATTTAAATGTAGTAAGAGCTGGGCACAGAGGTGAGGTGGACAGGGACTCGGCGTAAGGCAGGAGTGCTCAATTTGGGACCTACCCCGCTATATTTCTGTAGTTTAAATATAATAGGAGCCAGGCTGCCTGTGTGCTCAGTTCCTACTACATTTAAACTGCAGAGCGGCAGTGGTGATAGCTCCTGGACCCCATCTCCCCTTATCAACTAATCGTGTAATCAATACAGATTGTATCAACAACAATTAATAAGCTACTATTAGTCAGTTACCTGCCTCTCAACATCCTTAGCTCTTTCCACATCCTCCTGATAATATGATTGCTTTAGATGCAAATGAACAGCCGATTGTTTCTGGCATCACCACACTCAATTTACATTAGAGACAAATTTACATTAGGACAAACTTGTAGATCAAGTTTGCCTTCAAAACATATTTTAGGAATGCATATGTAACTCTTTTCATGCCATCTGTACATACCTCACACAACGATAATAATGTCTGGTATGCCACCAGCTATCATTTGATACTTCATGCCATACGCTTTATAGCTAAATACTATGTCAGCGATGTGTTAGGAATAGTGAGTGTGACAGACCTGATAAGAGTTAGAGAACAGTGAGCCTTCTGCCAGTTGGCATTGAGGGGCTGTTAGGATCATAACAGTGTCTCAATGTCAGTCTTAAATCCTATTCGAGAAAACAGCTTTTTTCTTCATCTTGACCGCTATCATGAAGATTTTTAGGCCAATGTTATATAGGTAGATCAAGCAAATCAATAGTCCCCATCTGCATGCACCAAGAGTCTGCACTAGCGTGCACTGTTGGGCAAATCTTATATTTTTGGAGAGCCTTGGATATAGCAGAACCATGTTGCTCTGATGTACAGGGTGAAGATTGAGGTGTTTGAGTGCAGGAGGTTCTTCAAGAAGGAATGAATTGGGGGATTAGTCCACCATTGTCACTGCTGTGTTGGATCCACTAGCTGTTGCTTCCTGCAAGACAGGGATGCAAGAGCAACACAGACTAGAGCAGTGTTGCAGACTGACTCTGATATTGCTCTTTGGCCCGTGGAAAGGGTTTCTTCATTTCATATTCCTTTCTTGGGAACAGAATTTAGCCCTATAAGCCATGCTTGTAATATGTTGGGAGTAATTTTAAGAGGCTTTTCTAGAAAGTCCAGAATAAATGAAACAGGAATTGCATACAAGATCCAAATGGCAGATGGGAATGATAACCTAGGTTCCACGAACATAAAGAATTGTTGGACAAAAAAAAAGGTGGGAGTGCAGCTGATCTCCTTAGCTTTTATTGGAAACCTGTTTCTCTTCTTTGTGGATGATTCTTTTTGCCTTGGCTGCTTTACTTGAACATTACATGCACCTGTAGAGTGCAATGTTGTACTGTGGGTCCTGCAGAAATCTCATCTTAATTTTTAAATTCTGTTCTTTGAATAAAATAATACTTAGGATCAAAGTTATGAGTCAGATCCTCAGCTTGTGTAAATTTGTGTAGCTTTATGATGCCCATGGAGTAATGTCGTAGATGCCATGCAAGGATCGGGGCCTAGGCCTTTAATAAAATGTAAAGCCCCAGTACTTTTAATATGTGATTTGCCTAGACCAAGAAGACTTTCTGGTGTTCTTAATTAAGGAAAGGTCTTAACTTAATTTCTTCATAACACATATTCCTATAACTTGGAATCATGCTAGCTACTTTCTGTTTCCTCTTCTCTAGGGCAATCATTCTTTAATAATGCAATGTGAATAAAAACCCAGGTACCTCAGATGATGCCTTGCTTTTTCTCATTACAGATTTTGTTTGTATTTGTTTTTGCATGCCTTCAAGGTCTCCCACTAGACCATTTGCTTTTTTTGTTGTTGCTGCAAGCACTCACTGTGCTAATGGCTTAAAGGATTTCTCTGCAATAATTACAGCATTCTTTTTTCTGGCCAGTTAATGGCAGAATTCTATTCTGAGCAAGGACATGAAACAATGAACAAAGCATGAACTTACAATAGTCTTCAACATCCTCCTAGTGAAATAATTTTTCATAATATCCAACCTCGACTTTCCCCTCAGCAATTTGAGATCATTGCTCCTTGTTCAGTCATCTGCCGAACTGAGAACAGCCTGGCTCCATCCTCTTTGGAAGTAGTTGAAGGCTGCTATCTCTCATTCTTCTCACCTGAAGACTAAATAAGCCCAGTTGCCTCAGTCTCTCCTCATAAGTCACGTACTCCAGTCCCCTAATCATTTTTGTTGCCTTCTGCTAGACTCTCTCCAATTTGTCCACATCTTTTCTGTAGTGGAGGGTCCACAAATGGACTCAGTACTTCAGATATGGCCTCACCCAGTGCTGAACAGAGGGGAACAATCACTTTCCTCAATCTGCCGTCAGTGTTTCTACTAATACAGCCCATTATGCCATTAGCCTTCTTATCAACAAGGGCATAGTGTAGACTCATTTCCAGCTTCTTGTCTACTGTAATCCGCCTGTCGGGTATGGGGTCCTTCGGAGTACTATTAAACTGGTGCCCCTATGCCCGATAGTAATCAAGGGGGATGATTTTTTTTAAGATGTGATTTTATAATATTCAGCAATGCACTAATGAACTATTTGTAAAGCAAATTTTAAACTAAGGTTCCATAGACTAACGCAGTAAATTCAGAAACTGATTGTATGTTTCTGGAGTTGGAAAATAGCTTCATTACCACTTGAATGGCTCTTTCACAGGCTCAGTGTTCTGCTAATAGGTCTGTCAGGCTTCTCACTTTTAACTAATCCTCTCCGAAGGAAGTGAAGCCATGAAACAGGGATATGAAGAGGTACGTGGGTGGACATTAAGATACATCGGTGCCCCAAATTTTCGGGTGCCCAACACAACTGTATATTCTGCATTTAGGTAAGTACAGCTCTGTCCCAAGTCCTTTTCTTCACAACTGCCACCTACCCAGCTGGTCCCCACTTATAGCAGAGTATGGGATTCTTCTGTCCTAAGCATTTTGTCCTTGTTGAACCTCATCACATTTCTTTTGGTCCGTTATGGTGCTTTCCAAAGGATCCTGCAGCTGAAAAATGCTCGTCACCAACCCCACTGCTCTTTCCAGAAATGTAACTGGCCCACATGATGGCAATGTGTCAGTAATAATCAGAACTTCATGTCCATTTGAGTGGCTTATTTGCTCCACTTTCTGGACAAAGTACACTATGAGAGAATGGGGACTCAGAGGGAACCTGTTCTGGTACACAGCATGTAAATCAGGAGTCAGCCTTCGCTTTGCAAAATGGGAATACAGTATTCTTACGTACCTGCCTTGCCTGATTGCTCTGAGGGGTGATTTGACTGCTATTTGTAAAGTGTTTTCAACATGTGAAGCACTGATAAGTGCTAATTACTGTAACTGCTGAGAGGTACATGTGATGCATAACCACACTTTGGTCAGAATACTTCTACAAACAGAAAGAATTTAAGCCAACTTCAAGGGTTCTTTTTAAAGCTGGTTGAAAAACAGAAAAAAGTTTTGTGGAAAAAAAATTAATGTTTTCATTTCACAAGGTTTGAAACTCTGACATCTTTTATTTTTTAATTTTCATGAAATACTTTTTTAAAATAGATTTTTTTTAAAGTTTTGTGTATCAGTTTTTTCCTCTCCCTGTATTTCACCCCTCAGAACCAATGAATGGAATAAAATGAACATCATCTAACATTTGTAGGGTTTCCCATCACTATTTCATTTTTCTTAAAAAAAAAAATCTTTTGATACTTAGTAACTTTTCAAAACTTACAACTTTTGCAAATTTAGAGTTTCAGGATTAAAGTTTCATTATTGCTGTTCTGTAACATTTCCAAAGTTAAGGAAGTTTTGAAAAAATTATAAAGTAGAAATAAGAAAAGTGTATCAAGAGCTTTTCTCCCACCAAACAAATCCAATGTAGTCTTCATACCATTGCAGTAAGTGACAAAAGAGGGCATGAAAGGAGAAAAAACAAAAACAAAACAAAAATTCTGAGGTTAGGAATTTTAATTTTTGACACAGCATATTGGAAATATTTGAAAAATCTATGAACTCTTTGTGAAAGTTTATGGTTTAGAGAAAAAGTCCCTTTCAGCCAAATATTCAGATGAAATATTTTGAGTATCTCTAATAATTTTATTTAAATAATAAACATAAATCAGGATCAGAAGAACTACATTCCTTTAGGCCACACTCCTACCTCATTGCCAAATGTGTTTCTTTCATATAGTGATTGGAGGTAGACTAGGCTTTGAAGTCCAGGGCATTTTTTCCTGTTGATTTAGAATGAATTGAATTGATTGACCCTGAGAGGAGACAGATTGATGGACCTTTGGAGTGAAATCATTGTTTGTTATTTGCATTGTATTAGTGCCTAGGAGCCACAGTCTTGGAGCAGGGCCTTACTGTGATGTTTTCTATCTTTTGATGTATGTTGGGAACACATTCCTTTACCTCGCCACTGAAGGTATGTCTACACTACAGAGTTTTGTCGGAAAAATGGCCATTTTCTGACAAAACCTGAGTAACGTCCACACTACAATTGTGTTCTTTCAAAAATAAATTGAAAGAACAGAGGGGTTTTTCCGGCGTTGGTAATCCTCTTTTTACGAGGAAGAAGCCTTTTTCCGAAAGAGCTCTTTTGGAAAAAGGCATGTGTGGACAAGGAAGAGGGAGTTCCCTGCATTTCATGGATTTTTACCTTGTAAGAAGAGAATCTGATGTAATGAGCAAAACTGGTACAAGTTTTCCTTTGAAGAAGACTGTTTACCTGCCTTATGTTTTGGGTGAGGCAATACCTTTTATTGGAGCACCTTTTGTTGGTGGGAGAAACAAGCTTTCATGCTCGCACAAAGCAGAGACATTTCAAAATAGGTTAAAAAAGCTCTGAAAAACTGAAACATGGACAAATTGAATCCTGAAAACCTTAATGTTAACTTAATATCCACAGCAGTTTCAAAACATCTGTTCAGTCCTGGCTTAAACATTACAATACAAGTCCTCCTTATGGCAGTGTTTCAACATTGCTACCAATCACTAATTTTCCCATTGAGCCACCTGTTTATTGGTAGACCTGTTTTAACATTTTTTGAGTGTGTGAATTAAAATAAAGTGACAAACTAGTACAAACTAGCTCCATTCTTATGGAAAGGTGATTTACTGTCCTAATTAGAAAAGAGATGCATAAATGTGACCAGCTTGACTGGGAAAATGCCGGAGGAAGCCAACAATCCACAATTGTATTTCTCAGAAATTCTAATTAGAGATATCAACTGGGTTCTTTTAAAAAATTTTTTTTTGCATGGGCTCCAAGCAACTTGAAACCAATTAACTTTCTTATTACATCTCTGTGTAACTTTCCATACAGATTTTAGTGATAGACGACATTGCTGTTTAACTCTTGCCTCTTGGCATTTAATAGACAATAAGTTAGTTGCAGTTTATTAGCCTATTAGAGAGCACATAAGAAATCAAACTTTTATCATTTCCAGCAATAAGAGAATTCTAGACTTTCATATTCACTTTACAAAAAGTTTCTAAAACTGATTTTTCTGCAACTTTAGAAACCCCAATAAGAATACACATGAATTAAGTTTAGCTGAAAGAACCATCTTTGCAATTAATCTCTAAAGTTCAACTGCAGTTTTATACCATAATGTTCTCTTTTGATATGAGCAGGCATTTAACCAGTGTTTTGTTTTTTTTAAAAAAGGCATGTAATTTTAAGCCTGAGAATTATGTACAACCACACAAGGCATGAGTGCTCACTAAAAATAAGGGTTTTGATATAGCTTGGTATTAATAGATTTTACGCTTCCTTTCTTTGTTTTGTTCTCTCCAGATATGACATTTCCTCTGGAAAATGGCATAACACCATTAGCTAAATCTGTATGAGGATGCAGTTGTCCTGACAAAGAATAGTGTTGAATTGGGTTGGGTTGGAACTGGGAGTTTGGAAGAAACAGGGCCCATCTAGTTCTCAATGGAAAAGATTATTCTAGCCGATTCTGTTTTTAGCTCCATATAATTTCTTCACCAGTTTCCCCTTTGTGACACACTTCTTATGAACTATAGATTCATTGGCTCTTGGGGAAAAATGGTATGTGAATGGTACGCTATTTTAATAGTGAAGTCTGGCTGGGGTTGAAATATCTGGCCTATCTTCCCCTGAGTAACTGTGTGGCCAGGGGGAACACACTTCACCGATCTGTTCCTCAGTTGCCCCATCTGTAAAATGGGGAAAAATGACATAAGAACGGCCATACTAGGTGAGACCAAAGGTCCATTTAGCCCAGTAACCTGTCTGCTGACAGTGGCCCATACCAGCTGCCCCAAAGGGAGGGAACACAACTGGTAATCCTCAGGTGATCCCTCTCCTGTCATCCTGTGATGACACTTTCCTTTCATGCAAAGATCTTAAATATTTGCCAGTGAGGAGGAAAGCACTACACGAGACTGCTTATCATATTTGCAAGGAATTTGAATTGGTGTGGTCCACAGTGTTCTGATGGCACTCTTGAAGTACACTATTTCTCTTTTTAAGCAGATAAGGCAAAATAGAAACTTAAAACCAAGGCCACTGCTTTCAATGACTCTCATGGCAATTATTTTGACAGAGCACTGTTTGTGTGTATCTCCACTCCAAATCTTAACAGAGATAATAAAAAACAGCAAGTAATCCTGTGGCACCTTAGAGACTTAATCAAAATATATCGAATCATGAGCTTTCCTCAGATGAATTGGAATGGAAATAACAGAAACCAAGAGATATCTATAACAGCAGAAGCACCTGTCAATTGTAGGACCGGTGTTAATGAGGCTAATTAAGTGGACTGGATGTATCCCATACGCAGCTTCTGATGTGGAAATTAAAGGCAGGAGAAATTGGCTTTGTTATGCACAAACCAGTTAATGTCTTTATTAAAGCCCCAGGTAATCATGTCAAATCTGTAGATGGATTCTAGTTCTACAGAGTGTCTCTGTCATTGGTTAGTGAAATTCCTTTGTAGAAGAATGGCTGCCTTTAAATCCATGATTGAGTGTCCAGGGAGGTTAAAATGTTCTCCTACGGGTTTATGTGTGATTTATGCCCATTTATTTTTTGTCATAGAGACTGTGTGGTTTGGCTAATATACATGGCAGAGGGGCATTTCTGGGACTTGATTGCATATATCATATTAGAGGATGTGCAATTGTATGAGCCCCTGATGTTGTACCTTTTGTGATTATGTTCTGTGATGGTGTTGCTTGTATAGATGTGTGGACAGAGTTGGCAACAGAGTTCGTTGCAGGGGTAGGTTCCTGGGTAACTGTTTCTGTGGTGTGTGTTTTGTGGCGGCTGGAAAGAATTTGCTTCGGGTTGGGGGGCTGTCTGTAGTGGAGGATTGACCTGTCTGCCAAGGCCTGTGAGAGTGAGGGATCATTTTCTGGGATAGGTTGTAGATTGTCAATGATGCACTGGAGAGGTTTAAGCTGGGGGCTGTAGATGATGACCAGTAATTAACTACATTTTGTTTATCAAAACTCCCAATATATCCATTACATTATTTCCATAGGCTGATATTCTTCTTTTTCTCCCTTCTAAAACCAGACATCTTTTGTATAGTGTTCCTACATCCTACAGCTGCTGCTTTTCACTCCAAAAGAGGCTGCATTATGTATAAACTTAACAATTCCCACTTAACAGATGAAAAAAGAAAGTTGAAGTTGAATGACCAGGATTGACATCCTGACGATGAGATGTATGGTTTTGAAGATGTGGAGAGAGGCAAAGGAAAGGGAGGGAAAGAAAAACCTTCTCTAACTTTTCAGCTAGAATGGACAAAACTCTAAAAATGTCCTTCGGGGACAGTCTTGCATTCTCAGGGAAATGGTCTAGATGACCTACCAAGTCTTATCTACTTTTTCCTCTCTGAAGGTGAGTCAAAGTATAACTTCATACTATAGATATGCCATTGCAGCTATTATTTATTGAGGCTTAGTTCACAAAGCACTAGATCCATATCTGCAGCTTGCTGCATGGTTCAGGCTGGGGTGCAGTGCTATAGAAAATGCTACAGTGAGCTAGAGGGAGCTCTTCCTTTGTCTAAAATCATACAGTCCCAACCCTACCTTTCTGTGAAACATCTGCACTTATTTAACTGGCCTGTGCTGCTTGTTTTGTTCAAGCATTTTAAATACACATTTGGCACAGGTTTTGTCCCAAAATATCAGAAAGAGCGACATTCTGTTTTATTAGTGAGAGCCTGAATTACTAACTTGTGTTTAGAAAAGAGAACGTCAGCTCTGTAGGAGAATTACACTGTTTTAGTTAAGCTGATTTCTGGATGCTAATGATAAATCTGCAGTGTGGTTGGTTCATGTGATTTTCCTGTCAGGTCTTTCAGTATAGGGGGTATTTATTTTACAGCCTCAGCTCCAGGAGTCATGTTATAATCTGAGAATCTCTTTCCATTAAAAGGGGGTGAGGCAGAGGAGCATCTAGCTTTCCTGGTTGGGGAGAAGAGTTTAAAAATGAAAACCTTAGAGGCTTTAAAATACATCCTCCAAATTTAATTTATAAAAAGTCAAATGACTTGTAGGCCAGTCCCTTCCTTTGGGCATGATTTTTGTAATTTGACACGTGATTTTCTAACAGTGCTGAATTTAAGCCAGTATTTCTCAAATGTGGCCACCATGGAGCTTTTCTTGTGGCCACAATTTCCTGGGTGGTGATGGGGAGTGGGAAGAAACAGCCCCTCCCCTAGGGCTGCCAAGGGGGATTGGCCCTTACCCTCCTCAGGAGCTACAAATCCCAAAGGCGCAGGCAGCTAGTGTGAATCCCTCACTTTTCTTGGGACAGTGAGGCTTGGGCTTCTGGCATGCCTCCACACCTGGGAAAGTGCTACTTATATGCATGTAAATTACTAAGACATGCATATAACCCACCCTGAATTCTGATCCCATCAAATCTTAAACTAAGCAGTACTTGAATGGATGGCCTCAAAAAAGAACAAAAGAGGTGAGTGGGTCCATCAGTAGCTGATACTCTGCTGAATTGTTTGGGACCCCTATGCCAAGCTGTTGCTCCCAGGCATTGTGCCTGAGGGTGCATCTACACGGCTCCCGTACTTCAAAATAAGCTTCGCAATTTGAGCTATGCAAATTGCATAGCTTATTTTGAGTCAATTTCAAAATAGCTTATTTTGAAATTTTGTGCTGTCTACACAGCACTTATCTTGAAATACATCGCTGTTCTGAAATGTCCCTTACTCCTCATGGAATGAGGATTGCAGGGACATTGGAATTTCAAGGTAACGGATGTGCTCAAAAGATGAGGAAGCCACAATGTAGATGTAGCCAACTGAAGATATTGTCCATGGATAGTCATCACATGTCTGATGGAACTTTTCCAAAAAACTGCAAATGGGATGGCTCAAGTTTCTGGAGTGAATCCTACTTTGAGTGATCACGGTGCCTACTTTCAACTCCTCTGGGTGTGTCAGTGGAAAACTGCATTCTTCTTTATTTCCTGTCCTTAGCTCTTGTGGGGTTTTGCTGTGAACAATTAAATAGCTGAGGAGTTCCACCTTGTAGGCCACTGGGACTGGCAGGACGTGGTGTGGACCGGGACACTGTTTCCTGAGGAATCTGTTGGCCGGGAATGTCAATTCAAGGTCAATGGGAGCTGTACCTGTGGAAGCACAGGTAAACAAAGAGTCTCATGGCCAGCTAATGGCTTGCCTTTACAAGCCGCGACCCAGAGTTTGAAACACCCTGTCTTAGGTTAGGCTAGAGTAGTCATCCTTTTCCCCATTCTTTGCCCGACTTGGGGAGCAAGGATTACCTCTATATATGTTTTCATATAGGTCCAGAGGGCATATAAGGATGAGCCATAGAGAAGCCATGGCATCATCCATCATACTGGCAACAAGAAGGAATGGGAGATATAGAAGTCACTATGCTAGCTACCGGAAAAGGTCCGGGTAGGAATTGTCAAATTGAGGCAGTAAATGCAGGTGGTTGCGCAGGTGGTGTGGGAGAGAGGGCTTTGGTTTCTTCGACCATTGGACTCTGTTCCGGGCACAAGGATTGTTAGGAAGAGATGGGATCCACCTAACCAAGAGAGGAAAGAGCATCTTCGCGGGCAGGCTTGCAAACCTAGTGACAAGGGTGTAGTAAGTTGAGGGTCAGTAACTAATGCACATACTAATGCACATACCGACCTAGGTTCAAGACCAGGTCGGAACTGACAGCATGAAGGATAGTAAGTAAGCCCCCCTTCCGTAAGGTGAGGGGTGGTAACTAGGCAACAGAGGGTGGTAACCTGGTACGTAAAGAAATGATGTAAGTTGTTTGTACCTGTCTATAAAAGGACACCGCAGAGGGTGCTCTCCGGCCAACCTGGGGGGGGGGGGCGCACTAGGCGCCTTAACGGCAGGTGTCATTGCCTAAACTTACAGAGTGCACAGTAGCTTAACTTTGACTAACTGCTGTTAATATCTGATATATGGCAATAGGCCTGCCCGGTGTTGGTACCTTGTCAACGCGAGCCATAGTGCCCAGTGGTGTAACATTGTACTGATCTCTGTTACCAACTGGTAGAGCTTCGCATTTGACAATAAACCTGCTCGATTGATTTCAAACCTTGCCTGCATCTGTCGTTTCCGGGGCCTCTCAGAGATCTCTTGTGTTGACCCAAGTGCACGGGGTCTAACACTCTAGATAAAGGGAGTACTGATTGTTATGCACGCAGCCGAAAGTTTATCAACGGAGTAGAGGTCCTGTCAGGAGCGCGCCAGGACAACCCTGACCAGACGACGCTGACACTGACAGTCCAGACCACCGAAGGTACCGAGGTACGAAAACACCGAGACCCAGTGGGCTTTAGGTTCGTTGGGAGACAGTGACCAAGGCCCTGAGGTAAGTGAGGAAGTCGGACCCCAGAGAGAATCTCAAGGAGGAACGAGCAACAAAGGAGGACCCCTGATTTGGATGGAGAAGGCAGGGCAATCAACTAGTTATCTAAAGTGTTTGTACACCAATGCGAGAAGCCTGGGAAACAAACAGGAAGAATTAGAAGGCCCAGTTAAAGAACTATGATTTAATTGGAATAACAGAGACTTGGTGGGATAAATCGCATGACTGGAGCACTGTCATGGAAGGTTATAAACTGTTCAGGAAGTACAGGTGGGGGAGAAAAGGAGGAGGAGTTGCATTGTATATAAGAGAACAGTATGATTGCTCGGAGCTCCAGTACGTAGAGGGAGAAAAGACTGTTGAGAGTCTATGGGTTAAATTTAGAGGTGGAAGCAACAGAGGTGATGTTGTGGTTGGTGTCTGCTATAGACCGCCGGATCAGATGGATGAGGTAGATGAAGCTTTCTTTGGACAACTGAGAGAAGCTAGATCGCAGGCCCTGGTTCTAATGGGTAACTTTAATCACTCTGACATCTGTTGGGAGACCAATACAGCAGTACACAGACAATTCAAGAAGTTTTTGGAGAATGTTGGGGATAACTTCTTGGTACAAGTGCTGAAGGAACCGACCAGGTGCCATGCGCACCTTGACCTGCTACTCACTAACAGGGAGGAACTAGTAGGAGAAGTAGAGGTGGATGACACCCTGGGAAGCAGTGATCATGAGATGGTAGAGTTCAAGATCCTGACCAAAGGAAGAAAGGAGAGTAGCAAAATACACACCTTGGACTTCAGAAGAGCAGACTTTGACTCCCTCAGAGAACTGATGGGCACGATTCCCCGGGATGCTTACATGAGGAGGAAAGGAGTCCAGGACGTCTCGCAGTCTTTTAAAGAAGCCTTATTAAAGGCACAGGAAGAAACCATCCAAAGGCACAGGAAGAAAAGCAAATATGGTAGGTGACCAGATTGGCTTTCCGGGGACATCGATGGTGAGCTTAAACACAAAAAGGAAGCTTACAAGAAGTGGAAACTTGGACAGATGACTAGGGAGGAGTATAAATATATTGCTTGAGAATGCAGGGTAGTTATCAGGAAGGCAAAAGCACAATTGGAATTGCAGCTGGCAAGGGATGTGAAGGGTAACAAGAAAGGTTTCTACAGGCATGTTAGCAATAAGAGGGTGATCAGAGAGGGTGTGAGGCCTTTACTGGATGAGGGAGGTAACCTAGTGACAGATGATGTGGGAAAAGCTGAAGTACTCAATGCTTTCTTTGCCTCTGTCTTCACGGACAAGGTCAGCTCCCAGACAAATGCAGTAGGCAATGCAGTATGGGAAGGAGGTGGACAGCCCTTGGTGGAGAAAGAACAAATTAGGAACTATTTAGAAAAGCAAAACATACACAAATCCATGGGCCCAGATTTAATGCATCTGAGAGTACTGAGGGAGTTGGTGAATGTCATTGCGGAGCCTTTGGCCATTATCTTTGAAAGATGCCTTTCACGACATCTGGATTGGTGGACCATTCATGGTGGTTAGAGAAGAATTTGCTGAGGTGATCCACTGCTTGTTCAAGGACCCTGGGAGATAGGAGGCTTCGAAGTGGATGGAGTGAGCTATGAGGAATTCCCACAAATGAAGAGCTTCCTGGCACAGGTGAAAGGAGTGTACTCCACCCTGCCTGTTTATATAAAACATTACTGTCATGTTGTCTGTAAGAACCAACATGCACCTGCCCTCCAGGTGGAGTTGGAAAGTCTGGCAGGCTAGGAAAACCACCCTGAGATCCCTGACACCGCTGTGTAGCAAGAGCTCTTCCTGAGCCCCGAGGCTCTGAGTGCCAGCATCGTCCAGTGAGCTCCACACCTACTTTGGAGTAGACATGAACAATCGCCCAAAGAAGAATTATTGTTTTCATTTCTATAGAGCCTTTTTTTGAGAATCTCAAAATATATAAAAATATTATTTGATGAGGGATTGACCCAGAATTGCCAGGATCCTTGTGGGATCCCAGGGAAGGAGTGGAGGGTGCAGGAGTCAGGGTAGGGGGCTGGGAGGTGTGTGTGGGGGCTGAGAGCAGCAGCTGGGGGTTCAGGAGTTAGGGCAAGGAGCTGGGTATGTGGGGGGAGGGCTCAGAACAGGCAGTGCAGGGTGCAGTAGTCAGGGCTCATGGTGGAGGGATGCGGGCAGGGGTCTGGGTGTGGGGGGGCTCAAGGCAGAGGTTGGGGAGTGCAGGAGTCAGGGCAGAGGGCTGGCAGGTATGGGGGGCCCAGGGTGCTGGAGTCTGGGAAGAGGGTGGGGGGCTTAGGGTAGTGATTGCAGGTTCAGGAGTGAGGGCAGTGGGTTGGGAGGTGTGGGAGGTCAAGTGCAGGGAGTATGGGGGCACAGCAGAGGGGTTCCCCCCAGTCCAGCACTGTTTGGGGCAGGGAGCCACTTACCCAGTCCAGTGGCCGGCAATATAGCGAGCCCCATCCCTACCTGGCCACTCTCTTACTGGTACAGTCGCTCCCCTGTGATCACTCTGCAGTACACCCTGCACTTGCTGCCTCCAGTGATCACTCTGCGGTATAGCTGTACCTCCTATCACCCCCTTCCATTCCATGTTATGGAAAACAATCAAATTCCAATCATTTCCCATTTTCCTGGCACAAGCAAACCCTGCCCTTGCTTAAAATTCAGAGAAAAGGAAGCTGCCTACTAGATTTGGTGATCCTAGCTGTTCCCGCTTAGGAGTAGTTCTATAACAGATAGACAATACATACTCAGAGACAAGATCTATGCATGTTGCTGGTTACGCTATTCCTCTTAAAGTTAAGGGGCATCCTATGCACAACTTTGAAAATGTAGGTCAGAATTTTATCCAGTACAGGCTAATTCTAAAGTGACTATACAACAAATACAACAAAAAGCTCTGAATTCCCTACCTTAAGGCTGAGAATTTGCAAGTGCCATGTACAAAGGGCATGGAGTTTCCATTTACCTGGCAAAAATACAGAGAAATGAAAACTTCAAAGGCATTTTGATGAAGTCACTTAAACCTTGTGAACTGCTGAAACAGCATATCTGATTAGGATGATCTACTATAGCTGTATGCATCAGGCAGTATATTACTGGGGCTATGTTAGCTTTGACAAGATTAAGTATGCTCCTGTCATAAAGGATTTTCCAATAAAAATTTCATTTCTCTTCTCCATGTACAAATGATAAGTGACTCTGATATTCCCCTGCTCAACTTTATCAATAAAAATGGTTGTGGTTGAATTGCTCCTGGTTGATTCTTGATGAAGTAGCATTCTATGAGGTGCTAGTCAGTCCCCAAACTAAGAAAGACATGTGAAATCTGAACCAGACACTGACAGCAGCAGGAATACATCACACACTGAAACAGAAACACTGTACAACAGATTTGATCCAGGCTGCCCATTAAAAATAGAATCATTGGCTGGAAGAGATCTCAGGAGATCAACGAGTTCAACCCCCTGCCTAAAGCAGGATCAACCCCAACTAAATCATCCCAACCAGGGCTTTGTCAAGCTGTGACTTAAAAACCTCTAGGGATGGAGATTCCACCACCTCCGTAGGTAACCCATTCCAGTGCTTCACCACCCTCCTAGGGAAATAGTTTTTCCTAATATCCAACCTAGACCTCCCCCACTGTAAGTTGAGACCATTGCTCCTTGTTCTACCATCTGTCACTACTGAGAACATCCTCTTTCCATCCTCTTTGGAACCCTCTTCAGGTAGTTGCTATCAAATCCCCCCTCACTCTTCTGTAGACTAAATAAGCTCAAATCCCTCAGCCTCTCCTCGTAGGTCATATCCTTCAGCCCCCCCAATCATTTTGGTCGCCCTTCGCTGGACTTCCTCCAGTGTGTCCACATCCTTTCTGTAATAGGGAACCCAGAACTGGATGCAGTACTTCAGATGTGGCCTCACAAGTGCAGAATAAATAATCACTTCTGTAACTCTGCTGGCAATGCTTCTTCCAATTCACCCTAATATGCCATTAGCTTTCTTGGTGACAGTAAGAAAGAGTAGACTACCCGATGAAACTGATTCATCCCCTTGAAGCGTTTGATTGCTTGCTGAAACAGATATATTGCCTGTTGAATCAGAGAGGCGCCCCCTCCATGCAGATAGATGCATCACAACTGATTTAGACAAAGATCCTAAATTAAAGCTACCACTTGCGGACTGGAATGTATGGGTTGTTGGAAAAGCATCAACAAGGCTACATAAATCCCCCACCTCCAAAATTAAGTATTCTCTGAAGTAGGAGAAAGGTGAATCAACAAGGCCTGAGGTATGCACGTTAAACCTAAATGCATGGTGCCATGGAATGCATCTAATACGTCAGTTATTGAAACATACTCATCTCCTATTCAAAGCTGATCCGGGGTTAACAGTGGCATTCAGTTATAGTGGTATCCTACCTTTAGTGTGAGCCTTGTAACTGAATAGAAGGCCTCGCAACACAGGTGTGAGGAAAGATGATTTTTTTTAAAATGGGGCTTGTGAGGTACATAAGAATAGCCAATGCAAAGAAAGGGGCAAAGAAAGTATTGAAGCTTACGTGGGTTGGTGAGTCTTGTGTGGGTTGAGGGTAGAGTTCAGTATTTCCCATGGGGTATGTCTACACTACCCTCCTAGTTCGAACTAGGAGGGTAATGTAGGCATACCGCACTTGCAAATGAAACTCGGGATTTGAATTTCCCGGGCTTCATTTGCATAAGCGGGGCTCCGCCATTTTTAAATCCCCGCTTGTTCGAACCCTGTGCCGCGCGGCTACACGCGGCACGAACTAGGTAGTTCGAACTAGGCTTCCTAGTTCGAACTACCATTACTCCTCGTGGAGGGGGATGCGGGGGGAGGGGGAGATGTGATTTGTCCTTTTCATATGTGTTCATTTTTTTCAATTGTATCCTTTGGTATATATGGTTGTGACTATTTTCTTCCACTATTTGATCTGAGGAAGTGGGTCTGGCCCACGAAAGCTCCTCATCTAATAAACCATCTTGTTAGTCTTTAAAGTGCTACATTGTCCTGCATTTTGCTTCAGCTACCCCAGACTAACACGGCTACATTTCTATCACTAATGACAATACTGTGAGTAGTGCAGTTGCGCAGTGTTGGAAGCCATAGAACAAAATCCTGCAGTGACAGCACGGCCTTTGGTGGCATTGACATCACTCCTGACAACCATAACAAGCAGGCTTTAGCTATGAGTGCTATCAGAGGAACTGGTGTTGATAGCTACAAATTGAAAGCATGATACCAGGGTCTTAGTGGTATACACTAGGTAAACTGTATCTAGGAGGCAGTACGACAACTGTTGTTTTCCCTTATAGGTAGGAGAGGTCTCTATCCATCTAACTGTGCATATTCACTGACTGACATTGTTATTAAAGTAGTCTGAACATATGAATGGTCCAGCCTGTTTTTTATGGACCTGCCCCTTTGCTTCCTACTTTTAGCCAGGCCACCTCCATCTTCCACTGACTGCAGGCATTGTGTACATAGCAGCTGTGCATCCCTGAGGCAAAAGAGAAAGTGACTTATCATGCGCGTGTGTGTCTACTATTTTTTAGATTATTTTACCTTGCACTCCTGTCCCTGGCTGCCTAGCATACAGTCAAGAGAATGACCCAGTTCCTCTGATTTAATTTAATTTTTGTTCTCATTCTCCCTTATTATCTAATTTTCTGCTTGTGGACCTTTTTGTACACTCACAGGTTTTGGTAACAGTTTAATTGGACTGATCTTGACATTTTAAAATATTTGTTTGTCTATTCTATTTTTTCAAGGTAGAGAGCTATTCTGGTTAAAGTGTTTTTTCCCCCAATTGATTTCTTCTTAGGCTAAACAAGATCAATCAAATCTGATAAAATGGATAAAGAAGCCATAAAAACCCAACTATATGCCATCTGGCATGTTGAAGATGAATGACAAGGAAACAAAACCACTGCTTAAATTTTAACTTTTTCTTATTGCTTTAAAAACTCATTCACAGTTCATAATGGCCTAACATTTCATTTCAGCCAATGAGATTGATGTCAACGAACACATAATCGCACAATACATCTTTGCATCTTTCCATCTAGATGCAGATAGTGGAGTCATCAAAATAAACTACTAGATAACCCATTTGTTCTTCCCTTCACTAGCACTGTGATAGCAGGAATCAAAGTACAGAGCTCTTTGCAGTTAAGCACAAGGCAGCAAAAAACCCTGTGAAAAGAGCAGCAGGGTGGGATTTTCAAAAGCCATTGTGACCAAGGTGCACAAGACCCATTGAAGCCAATGGGATTTGAATTCTTAAATAGAACTGGCCAAGCCAATTAATTGGAATGATTTTCTAGCCAAAACTACCTTTTTTTTTTTTTTTTTTTTTTTTTGCACAGCTAATTTTTATGTGGAAAATTTGCATTTGAGGAAAAAAGTTTTCTGTCAGGAAAATCAAAATGACAGTTTACCCCTCCCCCCCCCCCCAACTCCCAAAGGTTTTATCTGTTTTACTTTTTGCCACTGAAACTGACAACTCTTTCCTGGTGTGCTCCTCAGACTGAGAGACCTGGATTTAGTTATCCTCCCTTTTTCTTCCTCTTCATTCTGGGGCCAGAGTGGCAGAGACCCTGAGCATGTCCAGGCCTAAAATCTGGCCTGAAATCTCCATGAAGAAAATCCATAACAAGAATAAAACAAAGCTATAGGGTTGCACCTGCTTAACCCATCTCTGAATTTGGCTTTAAAACTTAAAGCAGAGATTCTCAAACCAGAGGAACTGGGGAGCCAGAAGCAGACTTGCCATGTCCCCAGCAAAGGTGGAGGGGGGGGGGGGGAGGAAGGGGAAGGCGAGCTCTGCACTCCCAGAAGGGACAAGGCCTTGGGAAGAAGGGGTGAGATTGGGGGCAGCCAGCCCTTAGCACTGCCTGGAGTGCACCATGGCTACTCCCCCTCAGCCAGCCCACAGAGCTGCTCAGAGCATGCGGTGTGGTGCTCTGGTGGTGATTGAAAAGGCCCAGGTTGCCACTCCTCTTGTGGTAGTGGTAGTGGCAAGGGTGGCTGGGAACCCCAGACCTTTTTGAATCACTGGGGTGTGGGGCAATCATCCTCCCTTTTTCCTCCTGTCGGCAGGCCAGCCTAGGAGATTTGGTTGCTTATAACCATTTCCAGCACAACTAATCTGTCTGTCAGTTGCTGATAATATCTGTTAACCCTTTAAAAATGATACAGTCCTATGTCCTTAATATAAAGCATGTCCATTGAAGGTGCTTGAAAACTGGGCATCGACATAGAAAATATTGACACACCCGTCAACACAACGGCATGGCAAGGATACTGCATATTTAAAATTCAGGTTTCTAGAGGCACCTTAGCTATTTTTAAGCCCAGCACTCAGAGCAGCTCATTATCAGAGACCCTTTGTTCTGTTGATATGTTAGTTCAGTGGTCCCCAAACTTTAGAGACTCCCGGGCACCTGGGGGCGGGGCCACTCACACGCCGGGTGCCCGGGGGCGGGGCCGCGCGTCCTGGGGCACGCCAGGGGCGGGGATGCCCTTGCACCCAGCGCCGGCATGTGCCCCGGGGCAAGGGCCGGGGCCGCCCGAGCGCCTTGTGCCATGGACCCGGGGCCGGCACCGCCGCCCGAACCGCACGCCTGGGGCCGGCACCAGCGCTGCGTGCCCGCATGTGCCCCGGGGCTGCGGCCGCCCGAGCGCCGCGCACCAGGCGCCGGTGCGTGTCGCGCGCCTGGGGCTGGCACCTCTAGTGCGCAGCGCGCCGGGGGCAGGGCCGGCCCAGGTTGTCGATGGGCGCACACAAATGTCCCGGCGGGCGCCATGGCGCCAACGGGCACCGCATTGGGGACCACTGTGTTAGTGTAATACATCAACAATGAAACACTTGGGAGGATCCCACGTCTGCTGAATACTTATACAGAACATTGTGTGGGGCGTGTATGTGTGTGCACAAGTCCTCCTGTTGTTTTTCTCTTTGTTTTAAATTAAAATGGCTTAATATTAGTGTTCACACCGTGATTCAACACTGAGAGGTAGAACGATATTAGCTTTGAAACTCCAAAAAGCCAAAGAAATCACTGGTGTAACTCTTCTTAACGGTGAAATGAATTTGGACCTGTAATTTTAATGAGATTGTCACTGCAAAATTGTCATGTGAATCTTCACATATAGACCCCGGCTTGTTCATTTCCAGGTTCTGATTGGGTAATTTGGTCTCTGATGCTGTGTTCAGATTCCCCATAGAAAAACAAATAAGATGTCAGTGGCTTGTATCTTGCTTAGATAGGGCCTGCTCCTGCAAGGTTAAGAATGCTGCCTGATGCTTGCAAAATGACCTCTCTGGACTTGTGCAAACTCATATCCTAATAACTTAAATGACAGATAATGCGCTGAGTGGGCCACTTTTAAAAAGGAATTTAGCCACTTAAAAGTGCAGCTAGGTGCCTTGTGGTGCCTTTCCACCTCAGGAGTTTAAATACCCTCACACTGGGAATTATGTGCTTTTGAGAATGCTACGGATACCTATTTGCCTTTTTCGGGTACTAAATACCTTCAATGTCTTTCATGATTGTGCCCAGGCCATCACTCAGATACCACAGAAGCAAGTGCCATCTGAAGGCCTGGACAGAGAGAACAGGGATCCTAAAAACAACAAGTGAAAAAAAAAATAAGGCAGTTGCGGGGCAAAGGTAATTATATCCTTCCCTTCCCTTTTCTGGATTATTACTTGTAAACAATGTACTATAGGCTTTAGTAGCAAGTGGAGCTGGTAGTCTGATTTACGTTTTTAAACTTCAGCAGTGTTCCCAGCCCCCCACTGCAGCCTCCACACTTTCCAAGGTAATGTGAAGCTCTTGCTTTGGAAATAAAACCTGTAACATACCGGGCATGCTTCTGCTCATTTGTCTTCTTGTGCCATTACTTAGGGAATTGCGCTACAGTCACTTCATATCAGAAGCCTCCACTCACTCCATAGCAGGGCTGGAGTTGTACCAGAGAATGTGGCCCAGTGTATTCAGTTAGCTTCTATTTTGATCACTCTGCAATCTCATTAGGCACTTCCCTCCCATTTCAGGAAGTTAACTTGGAAAAGTTACCCCTGCCCTTGCACTTAATTTACTTACCCTTTGTGTACTGACGTGTAGCCAGTTTTGGACCATGTGGCATTTCCAAGCTAACATGAATTAATTTTTCAAAATAAATGTTGTGCGATACCATATCAAATGCAAATTAATGCCACTCAAAATGGAAAAACACATCTGGTATCATTTTTTATGAGACTTCGCATTTGGTTGCTAAAGGTAACGATTGAGATAATATACTTAAATATCTCTAAGGCATTTTACTTTAGACTGTTTATTCAATAAAAATTATCACAGTTGCAAAAATCAATGTAGCCCATATTAAATGGCTTAGAAACTGACAAATAGAACTCTACAAGCAATTATAAATGGAGAATTGTTATCCAGTGTGGTATTGGCTCAATGTTACTCAATATATTTATCAGATATCTAGGGGAAATAAAAAAAATCCATAAAGTTTGCAATGGCACAAAAACTGTGGAGTGATCAATAATAAAGAACCGTCTGAATCAATGTCTAAGCTGGGATCACTCGAATAATGAGTGCTTTAACGCAACCAAATGTAAGGGTATACATCTAAGAACTAGAGAGTGGTTTGTGGGGGGGGGGGGTTATTTTGGAGGAGGGAAGAACTGTCCTTTGACACATTAAAAAATTAGAGGGCCAAACTCAGCAAACCTGGTGTAGGGAATGGTAAGTTACATTACAGGCATCAGCTTTCCCTGGGAATACTCCACTCCTGCCCCTGCCCCTTCCTCCCTTTTCCTACCCCCTTTCTGCCCTTAAGGCTCTGCCTCACCCAGCCTCTTCCCACCCCTGCTTCACTCCCTCCCCACAGTGCTTCCTGTCTGCTGCTGAACAGCTGATTGGAGGTGAACAGGAGGCACTGGGGGGCGGGGGCGCGGAGAGAACTGATCAGCTGGGCCTGCCAAATAGCTAATTGGTGGCTGGCTAACGAGTGCTGAGAACGTCTTATTTTTTTCCATTCCTGGAGCACCTATGGAGTTGGTACCTATGAAATCATCTCTTTCTGCAGCAAAGCAACCCTGGGGAAAAGATTCACTTCTGGAAAGGGCTGCTAAACCCCATGTTTTTACCACTGCCTTTCATTGAGCTTTCAATGGGCAGTGGGGGTGAAGCAGTTTTAACACTCTTTAGGGTTCCATAGGAGTTGGGTCAGAGAGACAGACTCAAGTATCCAACTCAGTGTCCATGCAGCACAAGGTCAGCACTACTCACATTTTGCTCTGTTCCAGCCCCTTCCATTTACCCTGCATGAATACAGATTGTGGCTGCTCTAAGTAACTGCTGTCTTTCCCTCCCAGGAGATTTTCTGCCGCTATGAAACTCTGCCAGGATTTTCATCCATCAAACAAGGCTCAGACCCTTTTCAGACAGGCTCAACACTTGCAGTTCCTATTTGACTTCAACGGGACTTGTGTATGTTCTGCCGCTCTGAAAATCAGTTCTATAGTGATTCATCATTTATTGGACAGGCATTTCTATAAGGAAATTCTGTCAGATCAGGGACAAAGATTGAAAGTTGCAGCAAAGAGACCAAAGCAACAGTGACAGGAAAATAGTTGCTGTCCAACTTACTTGGTTATATGCCAACAAATTATGCATTATATCTCTAAGTCAAACAAGCAAGATAAATAAAAAGTAGTTTGATAGACAAAGAATAAAATGTAAAGGACAGGAACTAATGCAATTTCAATGGAAACAGGAAGCTTTATGAAGAATTATCGCCCTGAGCCAAAAAATCTTAGGCTATAAGAAACAGTCAATAAAGCAGCAAGCTAATAGTTTATTATTTTAAGCTGCTAAGGTTTATGAGCAACATCTGTGACATCCCCTCTAATGTCAGAAAATATCCAAGCACCATTACTCTGCTGGTTAACCTTGAAAGCCATCTTGCAGCTTCTTCAAAGTAACAATAACTCACCAGGATCAGATGGTATTCACCCAAGAGTTCTGAAGGAACACTATTATGTGGGGCAGAACTACTAACTACTATCACAACAATCAGCCTCTGCACCAAATAACTGGAAGGTAGTTAATGTACCATCTATTTTTAAAGAGGGCTCCAGTGCCAATCCTGGTAATTATAGGCTGGTGTGTCCAATGCAGTTATGAGCCAATTGGTTGAAACCATTTGTTAAGGACAGAATGATCAGACATATTGATAAACATGATATATGGGGAAAGAGTTACCATGGCTTGGGGAAAGGAAAATCATGCCTCATATCTCTATAAGAATTATTTGAACAGTTCAATAAGCATGTTGATAATGTGAACCAGTACTGGTTACTTGGATTTTCAGATAGCTTTTGAGAAGGTCCTTCACCAAAAGCTCTTAAGGAAACTAAATAGCTATTGGAAAAGATGGAAAATATTCTTTCAGCTGAGTAGCTTCTTGAAAGGTAAGGAGTAAACGGTCCATTTTCATACTGGAGAGAGGTAAAAAGGAAGGGGTCCCCCAAAGAACTGTGCTTGAACAGGTGCTGTTTGACATATTTATTAATGATCTGGAAAAGCGGGTGAAAAGTGAATTGGCAAAGTTTGCAGAGGGTCCAAAATTAGTCAGGGTTATTAAGTCCAAAACTGGCTGCAAAGAGTTACAAAAGGTTTTCACAAAATTGGGTGTCTGGTGGACAAAATGGCAGATGAAATTTAGACAGACATTCATATGGATAATAAGAACACCCACAGTTACTCTAGTTGCTCATAGCTTTTGGGCTGAAGTTTCTCATGGTGGTTTTTTTTTAGTTCAGGGTGAATGTTTTTGGACTATTACAGCCAATACAGTTTAGCTGCTTGCTTGCAAGGATGTGGATGGGGAAAAGTACATCATTTTGCCCATGTTAAAAAATCCTGGCAACCTTTTCTTTGAGAAGCCCTAGCTCTCCCATAGAGCAGGGACTTAAAAACATGGCAAGGAGGAGAAGGTATTTGTGCCAGGGATGTGCTGCTTGCTGTCCCCGTGAAATGTTGGCCAAGCTACAAGACTTTGAAAAACTGCTGTTCACAGATGCTCAGTAAAGATTTGTCAGAGCTTCAACTGCTAGATTCCTCAGTAATTCCATCCACCTGAGGCATGCTCCAGCCTGGGGCTAGAGAGACTGTCATAGCAATTGCAGCTCCAGCTGCTGCTGGCCAGGCTGGTGGGCACTGGAAGTGAGAGCAGGGAGCCTCCCCTGAGCTCAAGCAGCATGGATCAAGAAACTGCCTGATTTGAATACAGAGTGGGCAAGAGGCAGACTTGGGGGGAGCAGGGAGCCCAGAGGAAGACTGAGGCAGGTGACTGGCCTGGGGAGGGGAGAGAGAAACAGGAACTGAGAACTGGGTTGGAGGAGGCTGGGACTGGCTGGGCAAGGAAGCAGGGATTGGTCATGGAGACTAAGACTGGAAGGCATGTGGGGGAGAGACTGGGAATGAGTGGAAGTGGGAAGAGAATATGATTGGCTGGGCAAGGAGACTTAGAATGGGAACCAGTGGGTCAGGGAGAGAGAGGTAGTGGGCCAGAAGTGGGGGCGGGGACTTGGATTGGCTGGGTAAGGAGACTAGAGAAAAGGAACCAGAGGGAATGGGGGTATTTGACATGGCTGGAAAAGAAGACTGAGATCAGAAGTCTAAGAAGTAGAAACTAGGACTCATTAGGTGAGGAGAGTGGGGGTGGGGAAGGTTGAGGACAAGGACAGGGTGGAGGGAATAAGGATTAAGGGACAAAGTTTGGTGAGAACAGGGAGGAGAATCTGTACCCAGTGGAGCACATTCCCCTTCAGGACCAGGAATGGAAGCCAATATTCTTAAGTTTCACCATTTCTCATTGCCACCATATATTTGTGAAGCCCACTGACAAGGTACCCCATGAGTCTTCAGTATTGCTCCACATAGACGAGGACAACCTACTACTGCTATCAGCTATGCCATTAGCTCAAGTTGCAGAGATCTGTGAAGTAGCTCTAAGGGTTCCAATGCTGATGGTGAACCATGGCAGTATAAATATGATGCCACTGGATACATTTTTTTCAGGTTGCTTTTTTAAAAAACTTAAGGCAATAACACACAAACTATTTTAAAATAACATTATTAAAATTGCAAAGTCACTTCAAAGTTAAGAAATGTCAGAATACAAGTTACTCATGCAAACTTAATTTGGTCCGCTTGGGTATATGAATTATAATATAGGCATTAATTACATACAAAAGCAGTCCTGTGGAACCTTAGAGACTAACACATTTATTATTATTTAGCTTTTGTGGGTAAAATCTACATCATCAGTTGAGTAGTGCCTTTGTAGTACATTAATCAGTTAAGATGTTTATTCAAACCTAAGTTGATAGTGTTGAACTTGTAAATGAACTTCAGTTCAGATGTCTCCCTCTGTAATTGGGCAATAAAATTATTTTTTAGAAGAATGGCTACTTTTAAATCCATTTAAATCCAGAGGGGTAGCCGTGTTAGTCTGTAACTGAAAAAACTTAAAATATAATGAATAGTCTTGCTGCATCTTGGAGACTAACAAAACATGTAGATGGTATTATGAGCTTCTGTGGGCACAACCCACTTCTTCAGGTACAGTAAGACTATTTGTTATTTTTAAAGATTTATAAATCCCGAGGGAGACATCTGAACTGGAGTTCATTTAGAAGTCCAACACTAGCAACTGAGGGTGAATAAAAACCTTAACTGGTTAACACACTACCAAGGCAATTTCTCCACCTTTGATATTCACATTTCCACATCGAATGCTATGAATGAGACGCATCCAGCCTGACTTAATTAGCTTAATTAACACTGGTCCTACAATAGACAGGTAACTGGTTTTGCTGATAAATAAACCCTGGATTCTGTCATTTCCACTCCAACTCATCTGATGAAGTGGATTTTACCCATGAAAACTGAATAATAAATTTGTTAGACTCTATAAAGGGATAACAATAACCCCTCATCTCGTGGTGGGATTGTGAAAATAAATGTCTTAATATTTATGAAGCACTCAGATACTATGTAGTGAGCACCACAGAAAAGCTTATAAGGAAATCCACAAAACTGTATTCATTGCATGCTTTGAATAGTGTTCAGGGAGATAACTAGGGGCCACACATTAAACAATGCCGATAAACATTCTGAATAATATGAGGGCAGAAAAGAGTAGCTAATTGTTGGTTGCCAAGTAATTTTATTAAAAAAAAATTCTAAAACAATTTAGTCCAGAGAAACAAGAAGTGGTAAGCTAGTTCTTACTAATTGTTTCTCCTATTGCAAACCCAGGGAAAACCAAAATGAAAAGATGGAATTATTGATAGACGCTATTCATGAGACCCTATTATTGAGTCACCGGGCTTGTTTTACACTCCTCAGGGGACAATGTGATCAAGACAAAGCAAAATAGTCACAATGGTTAATCATGGCTATTTTATTATTGAAGAAAGGATAAGAAAACAGAATGCAACACAAAAGAGAGAACACTATTATTTCTATATGTTTCTCTATGGAGAGATTATAACAGAGATTACCTCTTTGAGCATGGAGAACTGCTGGAATATTCTTTGTTTAGTGAGCTGAGGCCAAAGTACGTTATTTCGCCAAATTATTGTGAATTCAGTTTTAGGATCTTATTAGACACTTAAAACTGTTTGTGTACGATGATATAATTGAAGGACAAGTGAAACCTGTTTAGTTATTAATAAACAACTAG
This sequence comes from Pelodiscus sinensis, assembly GCF_052426305.1. NCBI lineage: Eukaryota > Metazoa > Chordata > Testudines > Trionychidae > Pelodiscus > Pelodiscus sinensis. The sequence goes on along the minus strand of NC_143053.1, from coordinate 246,225,361 downwards.
TTTATAGTTGTGTAAAGTAAGCAGTCAAATAAAATATTTTAACAAATAACTTAGAAGCAGCAATGTAAGGAGCTGTTTTAAGACAGACCAATTATGAAAATTAAGCATTTTAAATCCAATTAAATCACAGGTTAACAATATTCAGCCTTTCTCTCCTCTCCAGGGATATATGGTCTAATCAACTGATGATTAAACCAAAGAAACTGTTAATATTTTAAGTTACAGCCTCATTTCAATATCTCAGTAAAATCATCACAAGAGTTTAAAATCAAATGCCTAAATAGTGTCTTAAGGCATGTCTACACTTGATGATAGATCAGTGCTGCTGTAACAGAAAATGTCGATTTAATGGGTCTGGTGAAGACACACGAAATCAATGGGAGAGCACTCTGTTGGCAGCTTCAGTTACTTCATTTACATAACTGAAATTGCATAAATTAGGTCAATTTACCATGGTAGTATGGACCAGCCCTTAGTTAATATTCTCTCACTAAATCATGTTTAAGACTTATGAAGATTTTTCCATTGTTTTTCCCCCCCTTGTGTGTGTTTTCTTACCTATCTTTCTTACTGTTTTCTTGCTCATCTCAAGCAACTTGCTTGAGATGAGCAAGATTCATCGATATGTGTTTGCTGTTCTAAGCAAGATAGGAGGGGGTGAATGAGGAGGTATTTGCTTCTTTTTATTTCCATGAATTTATGGGAAAACACTTCTTTCAGGCTCGCTTAGCTTTAAAGTTGGTTGCTGTCACTCTTTCACTGGTTCCCTGCCTTCATGGGTAGTCCCTTAAGTGCTTGTTCCTCATATGAATAGATAGTTTGTTAATGCATGTATGAATGGTGTAATTCCTTCTTGACAGTTACATTTCCTTTGTGGTGGGTAATTCTCAGAGCAACTTAAATTTAGAGCTTTAATTCTTTTATTCAATGTATTTTCTGAGATATCCTTTTACTTCTACCAGAGTTTACTAGGGATTGGAATTCTGTTTCAAATAAATCCAAACACGTTTGTTCTCTCTATAAGAAAGAACTCTCAAAACAGTCTGTTCATATTAAGTTCTTAAAGAGGTCATTTAAGCTTAAAGGTCAAAGAAGGTATTGTCTTTTCTTTTTAACAGTCTTTGGAAAAGTTCTTCTTGTCTTCCCAAAGTTTGGTGAGGGATTGCTTAAGAATTGCAAGATGTTTGTTAGTTGGAAAATTAGTTATTTCTATATGCAAATGGTTTTTAATATTAGTAGCCTAAAATGACCTTAATATGCAGATATTTTACTGTTCATATAACAATGGTATTAGACAGAAGGCTTAGATGAAGGCTTGCATTTAAATACAAAATAGCTGCACATGTACAACTTGAGAAACAAAGGGTTTCACCTGTAAGTGGACATTGTATCGGAACTAATCAATCTCTCCTATAAAGCATTTTGAACCGTTCATATTTTCCTGAAGTTGTAAAGGCACAAGCAGACTTCATTTGAAAAGAAAGGGCTTGGGCATGGCCACTCCAGAGACTAGATTTATAGCTGTAACTCACCCTAATCAGCTTTTTTTAAATCAATAGTTTGTCTTTTTATCACACAAATGTTTTACATGGTTTGTTATTTTGATGTTTGAAGGTCCTTGAAAGATAGAATCAGAAACCATTTGGAATCTCTTTGATTGCCTTTACCTTAACTAGCTAAACATAAGTATTACTTCAGAGGGGTAGTTGAATTAGTCTATACAGGATAAACTTAAAAAAACCAACGAATAGCATGGTAGCACTTTAAAGACTAACAAAACATGTAGATGGAATCATGAGCTTTCGTGGGCACAGCCCACTTCTTCAGATGACCAGAGTATTGTATGTCCAGAACCAAAATGTAGCGCCCCCTCTCCACCTGGTTACCTTCTTTTAGAGCCAATCTCCTTTCAGGTTCGGATGGATAGGTCTGGGTTCTTCTGGATCCCGCCACCTACTCAATTTTATTCTTTCTGATTGATGTACTTGGCGGTGCCTCCACCCCCCTCACTCCTTCCTAGCAGGGTTGCCAGGGCAGCTTGGGAGGAAAATTCTAGCCCAGGATAATCCCCACGTATTCGCCAGATAGTTGGAGACTCCCAGAAAATAACACAAACACATACACTATAATAAACACAATTATATTAAACAGGAGACAATTATAACAGAACAGGGTAAAACATTATTTTTAGGGTCACCGGTGCCCTGCAACTGTGAAGTTAGTGTCCCGTTGGTACGCGTACTTTGTTGGGGCCCTTGATGACTGTTGACCACACAATCCTTCTCTGCAGAGGTTTAGCAGTGGGGCTGACTAGGTCCAGTACAGCCCAAAGGACTCACAAATGGGAGAAGGCAGCAAATCCCTCCACAGTTTAATAGGCTGCAGGTAATAAAATCCCCAAACAAATTCCCTGACTTACTAACTAAAAATTGGTGCACTCACACACTCCATGAATGAGCCTCAGGTTGAGAGATGACTCAGTCTCTGCAAAGGGGCTGCTCTCTTCTCACAGGGGTCCTCTTCAAGCAGGAACCAGGCTGCTTCGGTCCCAGAATTTCCCCTCACCACAAAAGGGTGCAGGGCTCAAGATGCAGACCACACAACTGCACCAAAATTCAAAACTACAGCCTCCCAGCCCAGCCTCCAGACACACACAGCAGGCAGCAGCCCTGAACTTGCTGCTAGAGCCCAGCTGACCATGCAGTGACTCTCTCACCCAGGGAGCTGGAGCCAACTCCGCCTGGCTGGGGAAGCCTCCCAGCAAACTCCACAACTGGGAATCAACAGTGGAGACATAAACCCAGCTGAGGGATCCTGCCTTCAGGTCCCTAGAGGCTAGCTCTCAGGGGGAACCTTGCATGCAGGCCTGGGGTTCACTAGCTCCCACACACTCAGTCCTCCCCTTTTCCTGGCTGGCTCCAGACTCCCCTCAACAATGGTCTCTCCTTCCCCCTGGGAGGGGCATCTCACTCCCTGTGGGTTGCCGGGCAGACTCTGGCCCTGGTAGGGAGGGGGAGCCAAGGCAAACTCAGAGTGCCTCTCCCTGAGCTGCCAGCAGACAAAGCCCCGGGAATCCAAGCAATCTCCTTGGGGGTTACAAAAATAAATGGGGAGGAGAAGGATGGGGGAGAGGACAAAAGGAGGCAGTGGGTATATAAATATCAAAGGGAAAACCAAGATGGTATGTAAAAGGCAAAACTATATAGTCTATAAGTATTACTATGTTTCTAAGCATCCTATAACATACTGTGAACTATATTTTACTATTCTGTAATGGTGCAGTGAAGAATGTAACAACCTAATAAAAATAAGGCATAGATAATTTTGCTCCACATCATTTTTATCAATATTAAGATCTCTCCCCTACAGTAGCCCCTCATTATGTGGACATTGTCCATTCTGTACACTGAGGCAGGGGTCCCGTGGAAAACAAATCATGTAATAACATAATGAAAGACCGTCTGCCTTGTGTAAATGAGTTGTCTAGGAAAGAACAACTGACCATATTTATGCATGTCCTCTTGTGGCAACTTGTTCACATAATGTGAGGAAAAACTGCAATTCTTGTACCAACTTAAAGGGGGTATGTGTGTGAAACTGTTTCCAGCAAAAACTCACATGCCATATACAATCTCTTGTGGTTATAGTCTGTCTAGAGAAAAAAAGAGATACTGGGTTTAGATTTACTTTGGTGTAATGGAGATCAGAATCTCAACCATGGAGTCCCGAGTGCTGGGCAATTCCTCCATCATTTGTAAAATGTCTTTTCAGCAGCAGGAGTCATCACTGCATACAGATTCAGGGGTCTTTAGAGGTTAAAACAGATACAATTAAACAATATACAGAAATTACTGACTCACTGGGAATTGTGAGATATTGATTTGAAAGTCTAAAAGAACAAGCTGTAGTCCTGTTAGACTTACCAGTGGCTACATTTCACTACTAATTAAAGTTCATTGGTGTAGTGTTCCCTGGAGTAGTTGTCAATGTACTCAGTGGTGTTCTTGTAAACATCCAGGAACCTCTAAAATAGACAGATTGATATACTCAGGCAAATGGAATTTTGACTAGAGATAGTTTGAGGTTTACTTTATCCTTGATTTAAAGCAAAAAACCATTTCCCCTTCTTTATATGAATGACCTTAGTCATATTAAAATTGTAAATACAGTAAGACCAGCTATAAATTGTTCTAGTCATATATGGTCAGATGATTTGAGGGATTGATTTCTACATAGATTGGAATTACATTACTTTAGGCTATTGGATTACATATCATTTTGTTCAAATGCAGATGCTAAAATAAATAATTGCTTTGCCTCAGGGCTGTAGATTAGTTGTTCAAGAGAATCTTACTATTAACTGCACAGTGAAGATAAATGTGTTAAGGAAAAACTGGACCTCTTATCAATTATTTCCACACAAGAACTTTAGCAAAAACACAAAACAAAACTTGCTGGAGCAGTTTTCTCTTAGTTCTTTTATCATGTGTTAAATAAATCTGTGCTGAGTTTAACATAGACTTTTAAACTATCCAGAGCTAACAAACACTGAGAAATATTACTGGCTGGAGTGCAATTTTATGATCTTTCTGGTATGAGAGGCTGGATTGAGTAGTACTACTCCACAAAGAGACCAGGAAAGGAATTGTGACTTGTTACCTACTTGCTTTGGGCGGGGAGTAGGGGCAGATTTACAAAGGTATTTAGGCATCTAGTAGAGATTACAAAAATGCCTGAAAAGCATAGGTTCCTAACTCCCATGGAAGAGCAATAGGAGTTAGCAATATAACTCACTTAGGGTAGTCTAGACTACAGGCTTTTGTCGACAAAAGTTTTCTCGACAGATACTGTCGACAAAGCTTCTCTCAACAAAGAAGGTCTAGACTACATCCAGTTCTGTTGACAAAGCAAGCCACTTTGTCGACATGGCAGTGTAGTCGCAAAGGACAGTGTAGATGCAATAATGCCTTCCGTCGATAGAATTCTGTCAACAAAAGGCATTATTCCTTGTAGAATGAGGTTTACAGTCGTTGACAAAACTGCTGAGTTCTGTCGACATTATGTCAACAGAACTCGGCGGCAGTGTAGACACAGGTATAGTTTTGTCAACAAAAGTCCACTTTTGTCGACAAAACCCTGTAGTCTAGACACACCCTTAGGTGATGCTGTAAATTCCACTAGGCAACTAGGGTGATGGGTTCTAGCCCCGCCTCTGCCCAACCTCAGAGCCACCAGACCACCAACACAGGATATAAGGGATGTCCTGAAGGTGCCTAAGTCCCTTTGTAAATCTAATCCTAGGTTACGTCATCCGTTTCTCCAGGAGAGCTTGCTCTCAGAGGGCAGAACTGGATAAGCATCTCTCAGTTCTCAGGTTACTGACCACTGCCTCCTGCTACGTGGGTTCTACAAACCATGTAGGGTGCCCCGTCTGCATCAACAGGAGTCTCACAGATGCTAAATTCATCTAAATCATCTGACTGCCCTGAAAAGGTGTGGGGCTAGGTGTGGGGCTCTTGGGCCCTCACTGCCTGGCTCCTTTCAGGCCGTGTTTATACTACAAAATTAAGGTAGCTATTTTTATTGTGCCCCTTGCCACTATGTAGCGCAGGATGTTTGGGGAAGGGTTGGCAGTGCCTCATGGGGGCAAATGAGTGTTGCCGGGGGTGACTTAAAACATGGGTTAGTGTCCCAGAATACAAGTTTTTTCCATCCCATCATTCTATAGGGTAAATTGAGGCAGTCCATGGTATCTTGCTGAGAACTGACAAACTCAAATCTGAAAGTATCAGACCAAGCCTGAGAAACATACAGTACAACAGTTACTGTGATCCTGGTTCTCCTGGCAACCACATTCCAAAAGGGCCTCACTTTGATATGGCTGGTACCAAACAGCCAAACAACCACGTGGGATTGTTTTTCATTGTCTGCTTTGTTCCTAGAAAATTAGCTTGAATCCCAAAGATCACGCCAAGGCAATACCACCCCCGCAGGAAACACATTATATTTCCGGCCGACAAAATGACCATCAACGTGTCTTTGTTTATGTTGGCTTATTTAGCTTGTTAGGAATATACCTGTATTAGTGGTAACATGTTTAATTGGCAATGGGCGGAGATGCTGTGTAACTGTTGTAGACCATTGGCTTATGTGCATATCTCACTTCCGCTGCTAGACCTATCAAATCACTTCTCCTCCATCCATCTGCTACCTATACAATCTAATGTATGTTTTGGTTAAGTTAGTGCTCACCGGTTTAACCCCTGATGAGTACTCCACCAGCTGTGTGAACCAATAAATCCTCTACTTGTTTTCACCTGCACCTCGTGTGTCCAAGAAATTATTCCCTACGGTTCTAAAACCATCCTATTATGTTTTATGCTTCTTTTGAAAAGCCCTGCAAATGCGTGCACCCACCATGTCTGTGAGAAGCATAGATCCTGCACAGCAGGGCGATGAGCATTATGAACACAACGTGCCTGATCCCTGTAGTCTCTAGAGCCATGAGGTGGAATATGAGGCTGCCTTGCCATGGAGGCTGCCTTGTCATGTGCCAGGGAAAGAAAAAAAAAATCAGGGTGGTGCTTGGCATTCGCGGAGTAGGTGCACACAAGGACCCGCCAACCCTGAGCCTGAGAAACAAGGCCTGAGTGGTGGAATTGTATCATCATGCAGGTAGGGGATAAGGAGTAGAACTTTCGGATGCAGAAGGCCACATTCATGGAACAGAGGTCGCTCCAGCCCTCCGGCAGTGACCCCAGATGGGGAGCTGCACTTGGGTTGGAAAAAGGAATGGTGAGCACTGTGTGGGAGTTGGTACAGCCAGATTGCTGTCAATCAGTAATTTGGAGTTGGAAAATTGCTGGGGATTGCTGTAAAACAAGAATGCAGGGCTATTTATTGTATCCTGTTGTTACCCAGGGTTTTTAGGCCCCAAAGCAATGGTAAGTTATCTCTTTCATGCCAGGAAGAGTCATGAATAAATCAAGGGGGGCACAGCTCATCTGTCTGAAAAAAGATTGGCACAAGCAAGAGAGCTTTCTCCTAAAACTACTTTTTATTAGAGTGTGTGTGTGTGTGTGTGTACATGTTCCTGCAGAAGTAGGTTTAGAGCATTTAAAACCCAGAAAGTGTGAAATGGTTTTGAGGAATCAGCAGTCAGCCTTCTCTGGGATCCTGCCTTCTGTGTAGCTGATGGGGAGTTTAGATTTCTAATCCTTGTCCAGAGAAAGTACAGCCAATCCCATATAGCTGCACATACACTGACTTGTGGGAGAAACAGTTGTTGTATGTATTTGTGAATGGGAATGACGGTTTTTATCCCTAATCAACTCGACTGCTTCCTTGAAGTTATTTTGAAGTTAGCAGATGAAGTGCATTTTGAAAAGTGGAAAACCTACATCAGAAAAGCCTGTCTTTGAATTTCAAAGTGAATACACACTGGGTTGTGTGATGTGAATGCTCTCATGTGGTCTAAAAACTAGAGAGCAGATTATATACAAAGAGTTATGACAAACGGCAAAGTGTGAAGTTGTGGGCAGTAGAAGCCCAATGGAATGCTGCAAGTTTGTGTATTTGAGACAGCTATTCTTCATTAACATGCTGTTCTCACCGTGCCTGATAATTAGTGAAGTCTTGCAATTCAGGCAACATGAAACTTCCAAGACAGCAACATAATAAAGAGGAGTTCTAGAGAGATTAGGAAGATGGGCAGAAAATAATGAAATGAGAATACATTTGGAGAAACACAAACTGCTATTTTCTTAGCGAGGAAGAGAGGATTTAATCCCAAACACAGATTGAACACCAGAGGGAAATTTGGCATGAATAATGTGAAAGGGGAATTGAGGATATGACAGAAACTTGAAATACTATAAAAAAAAATCTAAAAAGTCATCTAAAAAGTGTGAGCAGCATACATAGTAGCATCACATCATGGGACTTGGGGGCCATAACCCATTTCGTTACGATGCAGGTACACCTGTCATTTTTGGTCTCTTTTGGGCACCTCATAACCAGAAAGACTGAAAGAGAATGCAGATGAGAGAAAAGCACAGAAAATAGTAATGGGCTGGGGGAATGATTTATCAGAAAAATGTAAGAACCCAATGTGTATAGTTTGTCTAAGTGACAGTCTACAGAAATTAGAACTGCGTAAATACCCAGAAGGAAGAGGAATTATTTAGCATAATAAAAAGAGGTTGTGAGCAGATTCTTTTCCAATTTGCTCTACAGACAAATCCATACAGTATATAAAGGCCAAATTCATTCCTTTCTTAGGGTTTAGCTTTCTTAACAAAAGGATCAGCAAACTCAGTTTATATCTTCTCTCCAGTCTGACTGATGCTGGAGTTTCTCCTTCAGCACTGCTCAGCTAATGCCTGAAATCCTTCCCTTGACAGAAAGTCACTCCCACCTCCCTTGTATCCTCATTGGATAAGAAATCACCAGCATCTCTAGTCAGAAGACCTCCGTAAAGCCTTTCCAAGCAGGAATAATGTAGACCAATGGTCAGTGTGTTATGTCCACTCTCACCCCTTCAGTGCTTAATCCACAGAGCAATTGAGTCTGTTACTATTTCATCTAAGGAGCTTTAGCACAAGATATAGGAGCTTATACTTTATCTCCGAAGGTCCCCTATTCAGTTCCTAGTTTACTGGCCAAGCTAATAGCCAACAAATCGATGCTAGAAAAAACCGTGTGTGTGCATGCGCGCGCGTGCGCATGCACTTTAGATAAACACTGCCATCATGCTGCAGCTGCATAGCCCTGATCCAGAATCCCTTAAATATGTAAGTCCCACTGGCTGCCAGGAGCCATGTACTGCTTAGCTCCTCCGAAGGCCTTTGGAAATCACCGATAAGAAGAGAGACTTGAATCCAACCTGCCACTTGGTATCACTGGAACCTAAAAGCGTTGTTCAAGCTCTCAGCATTATTTGTCAATGGCATGTAGCAGTAGTGCTGTCAAAACTGGTGAGATGCCTATAATGGCAGGTCTCAAAACAAGGGAATAGTTTCCCAGTGTCAGGAATGCACAAAGATTTAATGTCTGCATAGTAACAGAGAGAGAGAGGTTGCGAGTATTAGTCCAAACTAATTGTACAAAATAAGGTGAAGTCTTGGGCATTATGGCCCTACCTGCAGGGTAGAGAATTAAGTTTTGTTAACTCAGAGTTCCTGCCAAAGTCACTGGCATACTTTTGTAGGGTTTTTATCTAGACTCAATGGCTAACACACTTAAGAATCTGCACATTACCTACATGAGTCAGTAAATATATCATAAGGCAAACAGGACAATGAACAGAACAGTTGAGAAGCGTTGGGAGGTGGGAAGAAATCTTTGAGAACTGAATAGTTTCTAGAAATCTCCCCTCTGCTTTGTAGAGCAGTCCTGGATGGTCCCTACTAGGGTTAACGCTCTCTCTTGCCCTCCCTAGCATCCACCAGAATATCTGCCCTGCAATCTGTCATGCCACATCTCAATCCAGAGGAAGGGTGGAATCTTACTGTGTGCCTTGGGAGACAATCATAGAATCATAGAACTGGAAGGGACCTTGAGAGGTTTTTTTGTCTAGTCCCCTGCACTCATAGCAGGAGCACTATCTAGACCACCTAGGACAGATGTCTATCTAACCTACTCTTAAAAATCTCCAGTGGTGGAGATTCCACAACTCTCCCTAGGCAACTTATTCCAGTCCTTATCCACCCTTACAGGAAGTTTCCCCTAATGTTCAGCCTAAACTTCCCTTGTTGTAATTTAATCTCATTGCTTCTTGACCTGTCCTTTAAGGTTGAAAAGAACAATTTTTCTTCCTCCTTCCTGTAAAAAGCTTTTAGGTAGGAGAAGATTCCCCCTCAATCTTCTCTTTTCCAGACTAAAGAAGCCCATTTTTTCCAGTCTTGCCTCATAGGTTATGTTTTCTAGAACAGGGGTCCTCAAACTTCATTGCACTGTGACCACCTTCTGACAACAAACATTACTACATGACCCCAGAAGGGGGTACCAAAATCTGATCCTCACAGATGCAGGCAGGGTGACCAAAGCCTGAGACTTCAGACCCAGGCATTGGGCCTGTAACCAAGTCCTGTCATCCAGGTTTGAAGCCCTAGGATTTTGCCCCTGGTGATTTGGCTCAGGCCCTAGCAACTCTCAGCCACCCCTGGCAATCCCACTAAATTGTTGTCGTGACCCACTTTGCGGTCCTCACCCAGAGTTTGACAGCCACTGTTCTAGACCTTTATTAATTTTTATTGCTCTTCTCTGGACTTTCTCCAATGTTTCCACATCTTTCCAGAATTGTGGCACCCAGAGCTGGACACAATACTCCAGTTGAGGCCTAATTAGTGCAGAGTAGAGAGGAAGAATCTCTTCTCATGTCTTACTTACAACACTCCGGCTCATACATCCCAGAATGATGTTTCCTTCATTTGGCAACAATATTACACTATTGACATCCACTATAATCTCCAGATGCTTTCCCTCAATACTCATTTCTAGGTCGTCATTTACCATTCTGTATATGTGCAATTGATTTTTCCTTTGTAAGTGGAGTACTTTGCATTTGTCCTTATTTAATTTCATCCCATTTCTCCAGTTTGCCCAGATTATTTTGAATTTTAATCCTATCCTCTAAAGCACTTTCAACCCCTTCCAGCTTGGTATCATCTACAAACTTTATAAATGTATTCTCTATGCCATTATCTAAATCATTGATGAATATTTTGAACAGAACTGGACCCAGAACAGATCCCTGCAGAATCCCACTCATTTTGCCTTTCCAGCATGACTGTGATCCATTGATAACTACTCTCTGGGAACAGTTATACAACCTCCCAGTATCCTGTCTGCCAACAATGGCCAATACCAGATGCCCCCGAGGGAGTGAACTGAAAAGGTACTGATTAAGCGATCCTTCTCCTGCCATCCATCTCCACCCTCTGACAAACAGAGTCTAGAGACACCATCCTGGCTAAAAGCCATTAATGGACTTAACCTCCATGAATTTATCTAGTTCTCTTTTAAACCCTGTTATAATCCTAGCCTTCACAACCTCCTCAGGCAAGGAGTTCCGCAGGTTGACTATGTGCTGTGTGAAGAAGAACTTCCTTTCATTTGTTTTAAACCTGCTGCCCGTTAATTTCATTTGTTGGCCCCTAGTTTTTATATTATGGGAACAAGTAAATAACCTTTCCTTATTCACTTTCTCCACACTGCTCATGATTTTATATGCCTCTATCATATTCGCCTCTTTTCCAAGATGAAAAGTCTCACTCTCTTTAATCTCTTCTCATATGGGACCCATTCCAAACCTCTTTTCTGTTGACAGAGAGGTGTAGTCTAGACCCACCCTAAGAGGCTTTTCATCATGCCCTGGTGACTTGAGGACATCTAATTTGTCTAAATAATTTTTAATCTGCTTTTTCCCTATTTTAGCCTCTGATTTCACCTGAATTTCACTGGCAGTCATTGTGTTAGACACCCAATCACCACCAACCATCTTGGTGACCTCCCCCCAAAGAAGTCATTAAGCATCTCTGCCATTTCCACATTTTCTGTTATTGTTTTTCCCCCTTGTCATTGCATAACAGACTACCTTGACCTTGGTCTTCCTCTTGCTTCTAATGTATTTGTTGAATGTGTTTTGTTACCCTTTGTGTCTCTAGCTATTTTGATGTTATTTTGTGCCTTTGCCTTTTAAATTTTACCCTACATACTTGTGCTATTTCTTTGTATTCATCTTTTGTAATTTCACCAAGTATCCACTTTTTGTATGACTCTTTTTAAAATTTTTATATAATTGAAAATCTCCTGATTAAACCAGCATGGATTCGTGCCATACTTCCTATCTTTTCTATGCAGTGGGATAGTTGGCTGCTGTGTCTCTTTGAAAATCTACCAGTTCTCTTGAACTGTTTTTCCCCTGAGACTTGCTTCCCATGGGATTTTACCTACCTACTCCACGAGTTTGCTAAAGTCTGCCCTAGTGAAATTCAGTGACTTTAGTTTGTTCTTCTCTCTTAGAACCATTCTTTAGCATCATGAAGTCTATTATTTCATGATCACTTTCACCCATCCTGCCTTCCACTTTCAAATTCTCAACCAGTTCCTCCCAATTTGTCGAAATCAAACCGAGAACAGCTTCCTCACAATAGCTTTCTCCACTTTCTGAAATAAAAAATGTCTCCAATACATTCTTGGAGAATGTACTCATTGGATAAACTTTTTGGATAATCTGTACCCTACTGAGTTATTTTTTTCAACAAATGTCTGGGTAGTTGAAATCCCACATCATCACCAACTCCTGTGCATTGGATGTTTTTGCTAGTTGATTCAAAAAAGTCTCGCTCACCTCTTGTTCCTGGGTAGGTGGTTTATAGTAGACCCCAATCATGGTATCTCCCTGGTTTTATTTATAATATTATGTGTATAATAAAGTCACAGCAGGAGTTCTAATGTTATTGGGATAGAGCATGGCCCCAATGTGGCTGATTTGTTTTTTGCCATTTCATCATCTCAAACAGGTTTTGACAGCCCACTGAATAGATATCAGCTCCCTCAACACAGATAAAGGAATAGAAAGAGGACATGGCTGATGTGCTGTTGTTCTCTAGCAAGTCTAACAACCTATTTCTTATTCTTTCCCCAGTCCTTGTGCTATACAACCATTTCCTCCTGCAAACATCCACACCAAACATTCTTTCTCTGGCCTTCTTTCTCCACTCTGAAGTTTGGTTTCCAAAACTGTTGTGCAGTTCTCCAGCCCCTGCCATTGGTGTGATGACTCTGAAACCCAGCAATTTTCCAATTTTGTCTCCCTCCCAACTGATTTGATTCTCAGGCCCAACTTCCCACCCCAATTCATGAATCAGTTCTCAGACTCTCTTCTCCAGTCTGGGGGCTCTGCTCTAAACATCTCCTCTTTGCTACTAGGTGCTGCCCCTCTGAACTTGTACTTGGCCTGGCAACTCCTTTTTGGCTTCTGACCAGAACTCTGGTGCTGTTGGCCTACTGGCCCCAAAGCCAGTTACCTGCATATCTTCAACACCCTGCACCTCCTGTAGCGATGTGTCCAAAGAAAGTAGATACAGCTGGTGAGAAATGACAGCTTGATGTCAATTAATCAGCTTGTTAAGTGACAGTGAGTCCGTGGTGAAGTTTGCTGGCCACATCATCAGAACTGGTTACATGATGTGTAAGGCTTATTTCTCCTGTGGCTGAGTTGAGCTTTTTAATTTTGCAATGGTTCCCTCAAACATAGCCAACTGCTCCAGTCTCATTAGACTTATTACTGAGCATCAGGGTTAGCCAGAGGCTTGCAACATGGACACACAGTGCAGCCAGGTACTCAGTGAGGGCTCAGCTGGGAGCCTAATTAGCTCCCAGGCAGCTGAGCAAAGGAAACCTGCTGCACAAGCTCATAGAGATGACAGGGCCTGCTCAGTTCCCCCTACAATGCCAGAGGAGCTGGCATAATGCGGAAAGCGAGGCTTGAACGGTGGACAGCATGTCTACTCAATAATGTTAGTTTTGAGCAGGTTATAGGATTGCAGTGCTATATAATCCAGGAACATCTCATGGAAGTTTGACATGGGTGTGACAAAACACATTATCACTCCAGGGCAAGAAATCAGTGTCCCGGCCAGGCCTTGTCAGAGGGAGAGTCAGGAGGACCATTTGGCTAAGCTTATGACAAAGGATCCAGGATGGCTGGGAAGTACGACAGAATACAAGCAGTCCTTCTTGAGCAAAATCCAAATGGTATTTTCTCCAGTTGTGGCAACCACACACTAAACCTTGTTGGCGCTGATTGCACTGAATCATGCAAGGAAGCAATCACATACTGTGTGATTGTACAACCTCTTCAGTAGCAGTTCTCGAAAGTGGAAAATTCGGAAGCAGCATCTGCTTGTTTCCCTTCATGGCATGGCGACAACGAGATGGTTAGCATGCATTGATGGTATTAAGCCAGTTGCACAACATTTGGACTCTGTGAGGAAGGCTTTAAGTGAGCTTGAATCTCTTACTCTCACACCACAGACTCGCAGTGAGGTTAAGTCAATTCAGAAGTATATAGCCAAATTTGAATGCATTTTAACGTTGTTCATGTGGATGGAGCTGCTAAAAATGATCTACAAAACTAATCTTGTAATTGAAGCATGCAATGCTTGAGAGGGATAACTCTGAACTAATGAACACTGAAAGTTGAGAGGGATAATACTGAACGACTTCTTAAAGATATTCAAGATTCATGATCAATGGGACACAATCCTTTCTGAGTCCAAATCAGTAGCACAGGATATTGACATTTCATGCAAGTTTTCCACCAATTGCAGCCTAACATCTCAATCTGATGCAGAAAGGCACTATTGAGTCAATGTGGATTTTTTTTTGTTATTATTGACTCCATCAAATCTGGTCTTACACATCAATTTGAGTCATTGAGACAAATTTGTATCCTTTTTGGATTCCTTTGGGAGTTCAGAGAACTAAGGCTATGTCTAGACTGCATTGCTTTTTCGGGATACTGGAGGTATCCCAAAATAGCAACACTGCATCCAAGGAACGCGTCTGCTTTTTCAAAAAATTTTTCTAAAGAACAGATACACTCCTTTGCCATCCCTGTAAACCTTGTTCTATGAGGAATAAGGGATGGCTTGAAAGAGCACTTTCTTTCACAATTTGGCACCATGTAGATGCACCAAATTTTGAAAGAGCCACTTTCGAAAGTAAATTGAAAAAAGATATGGAATTTGCATACCACAAATTGTGTATAATTTTCCGATTTAACAGTGCAGTCTAGACATAGCCTTGGTGATGAAGAGCTGTATTCAGCGGCTGAACACTTTCAATAAAGATACAACGAAATTTCAAGAGGTCTCTGTGACGAGATCATCTTCCTGAAATGTATATATTCCTCCAACTTTAGATCAGACTACAAGCCAAAAGAACTGCTAAAAAATATTCAATCTTGGCCTGTTGACTGTATTTCCTAATATCACAATTGCAGTACGTATTTTTGTCAATTTCCCCACATCAGTTGCTTCAGGTGAATGCACATTCAACATGTTAAAACAAGTAAAGGACTATCATCATTCTACAAGAACATTCGAATGGGCTTGCAATGCTTAATATTAACAGTGATGTTGCATGTAAATTAGATTCTTCTTCAATTATAAACACACACACACACAGAGCCAGAAAAGCATTCCTAAAAAGAAGAGTTTTGCTTGGAGCGGAAACTCACAATTAAAGTGACATTTTTAATAAGCATGCTATTGGTATAATGACATAATTGTTAATAAATAAAAGTTTCTAGTGCTCATTTTCATATATTCTTTTGGTTTTAGTATGACCCAGTGGATGAGAAGTTAGATACGTCAGGGCTGTGGGGCTGGAGTTAGGCTAGGATCTCTAAACTCAAAGTAGCCTGAGGGGGCCTGGTCACAGCAATGGTGAATCTGCAAAAGCCAAATTGTTCACTGCCAGCACTCGGGACTGAGTGGAAGGGCATCAAAAGTTGTGTAACAAAGTACTTAAATGTTCTCTACTCATGTATCAAATCAAGAGAGCAATTGCCTTTTTAGAGGATCTATTTTCTTTGCTTTATCTTCTGAAAAGAAATGTATGGCTGATAAATTTATGTAATTGAACATAGGCAGACAGCAAGTTCAGAGATGACATTTGCCACTGTTATGAAATCCTACATCTATGCCTTGATATCACGGGTTTCTTATGAAAATTTTAAAGAAATAAACTAGATCTCATTTCATGGGAGAAAAGGCAGTACACTGGCAGTCAAATTCTCTGCAGCTACATACTCTGAGCTTTCTGCTGAAGTTGTCCTTCAGTTTATTCTTGAAAGATGACAGACAAGGATAATGATTAAATTTGCTAAATTCCAGAATATAAATGGACAGATGTACAAAATGCTAGCTATTGAAATGAAGCTAGTTTTAATCCAGGAAGATTACATGTATGTGCCACATATCTCTGGTGGCATTTGTCCAGGATTCATCCCTGAATTTGGTCCACTGCTTGGATCATTAGCTTCCCTGGCCCAGGCTGGGGAATGATGGAGAACATGATGTGCATGCTGATGCATGCCCGGCATGGGGTGACTGAAGTGAACACATAAACAGTATCGACCTCTTATTCCTCCGTGTCTGTCATCAGTGTTTAGAGTAATATCAGGTGTGGACTCCAGTCTCTCTTTCTTAAGTGTCTAGTTGTAAAGAGAAGGAGATTGATCCACCAAAGGGCTATTGAAAAAATAAACTAGCCCTCTACAAAGCCCCCAGAGCATCTCAACCTTTCTCCTTGACCCAGATCAGACAAGGAGAAACATGATCCAACAGCAGGAGCAAGATTGTGCACAGGTGGCTGTGTTAGCGTGCAAGTGGAGAAAGCTGAAATGTCAGAACTTGCTATCCCTGCTGGTAAGTCTCAGCAGGGCCAAGCTCAAAGTAACCCTTGCACATGCCACAACGAGGGACTATGGGAGGCTAGTTATGCTGTTGCTGTTCCCCTGTCTACAGTCGGCAAGGAGTGGCCTATCCCAGCATAGCCTCTGAGTCGCAGAGCCCGGGGAACAATAGACACTTAATTCTACTGGCTGGAGCAATATTTGGAAATGAAGCCTTGCCATCTAAATGGTATGGATGGACCCACACATGGCAATCTGCATCTGCAAATGGGCATGTAACTGCTCACTAGTCGAGTCATAAGTATGGTGTGTGTGTGTTTGTGTGCGCTACTTGCGAAACATATTGCTCCATGACTATAACCGTGATGTTCAACCAGTTCTGAAGCAGTAGCCACCATAGTGGCTACTTCTACAGCAAACTAGCCACACTCACCCAGCCAAATAGCCACATTGGTCAAACCAACTAGCCACACTCAACTGGCCAAATAGCCACATGTGGCTACTGGCAAATGTATTGGACACCACAGCTCTATAATCTAGGTGCCATTGTCTTCACACTAGTCCTCAGAGATAAAGGGGAAGAAGGAAGCTGAAGAGGACCGAATTCAATACTTCAGTACTTGGACTAAAGCAAGTATACAGTGCTTGTCAGTATCCACAGTTTAAAGACAACTATACATGATCTAACTTTTGTTTCTACTTTTCATATGTAACAAAATGGCTACATGTAATGCATCACAATGATCTTGCTCTATGTAAGTCTATGTTGAAACAGAAGTGCGTGCTGTACGAAGTGCTTAATTGAATAACAGGCTTGCTATCATTGGTTTGGAAATGACGAAAATCCCCAGAAACCTTTGTGTATCATGTTCAACTCACTAAGTTACCTCACTTCTTATCCCTGTAATAGCCTCGCAATATAACAAAATATGCATTTGAAAAACTAATTTGCTTGGGCTATTGATTTAATTAGCTTGAGTCCATTTGTTTAATCACTAGTATTTGTATTTTAAATGCATAGCATCGAGGTTGCGGAGAAGCATTCCTTACTGTAGTGATTTCTATCTCTGGACCTGAAAGGTTAAAGTCATTTTTGCTTAAGCTTCCTTGCAGGTTCCCTGCTATAAACCTGCACTTCTAAAGTGTTCTGAACTGAGGCCCCTTTCCAATCTCAGGGCTGAAGCTTATTTGTTGTATGACCTCAGTGTGCCCCGTCTACTAAACCTTATGGCTCTGGTGTGGGATCTGGCAAGTTCATAATTTAAATGTGTGGGGATTTTTGACTGGCCTTCCAGGTAATCCTAAAAAAAATAGCGTGTAAATTATTACTGAATAATTTAGAGTTTTAGCAAAGGTGGTTCCTGCCTCTCAAAAATCACTAGTTTAAAAATGAATAATTTATCCAGCTCTCCTGAAACAGTAACACAACTCAGCTACTAGTGACTTGCATATGGGACTTGTTAGAGGAGCTTGGATATGTCTTCTGGAGTATGAGATGTATAACAGATCTTCTAGTTAAGACATGGGTCTGGAAAATGTAGGCTGTGTTCTAAAGCTGTCCAACAGATACCCTGTGTGAATTCAAGCTCAGTGATTTAAACCACTCTGGTCTTCATTTTTGCCATGTATAATATGGAACGATTTCTTCCCTGCTTCAGTGGGTGTATGAGACTCATTAATGGAGTTTGGGTTCTTTGGGTGGAAGATGCCATAGAAGAGTTAAGTGCCATTCCTGCTAGTGAGTTCAGCCATGCCTTGTTGGTCTGGTATTTCAGAGGCATATTAGACTGGTAAACACAGTCCTACAGTTCCTAATTTAGGATGAAGACATGTTTCACTTTGCACTTGCTTTTCTCTTTATTTTAAATAGAGATAATAAGGGTTACAATATTTCCACTCACAGCAACTGCAATCTGCACTGTTATTATATTCTTAGGTATATATTGTACTTTAATACGATAGACTGCATGCAGCTTTTTTGGTTCATGGGTTTGTAAATATATTGGAGGAAATATTCATTCTTATACAAGAAGTGGGTTGTGTCGAAAGCTCATGATACCATCTACATTCTGTGTTAGTCTCTAAGGCTACGTCTAGACTGCAAGTCTCTTTCGAAAGAGGCTTTTTCGAAAGATACTTTCGAAAAAGCCTCTTTTGAAAAAGAGCGTCTAGACTGCAAGCAGTACTTTCGAAAAAGCAAGCCGCTTTTTCGAAAGAGAGCACCCAGGCAGTCTGGATGCTCTCTTTTGAAAAAGCCCTGTTTGCATTCAAGAACACCTTTTTTCGAAAGAGCACTTTCGAAAAAAGGCGTTCTTCCTCGTGAAATGAGGAGTACTGCCGTCGAAAGAAAAGCCGCGTTCTTTCGATTTAATTTCGAAAGAACGCGGCTGTAGTCTAGACGCAGGTGAAGTTTTTTCGAAAAAAGGCTAATTTTTTCGAAAAAAACCCTGCAGTCTATACACAGCCTAAGAGTAAGTCTACACAGCAACATTATTTCGAAATAATGTCAACATACAGTCAAGCTGGAGGTCTTCTTACTCCAGCTCCTGTGATCCTCATGTATGAGAAGTAAGGGAAGTCAGAGGAAGAGTGCTCTGTTTTGAAATAAGTGCTGTTTAGACATTCCTATTTAGAAATAAGCTACACAATTGACATAACTTGAAATAAGCTACACAAATTGAGCTAAGCCTTGTTGTGTACATGCACCTTAAGCTGCTGCAGGACTATTCACTGTTTTTTAAAGTTTTTTTTCATTTACAGACGAACATGGCTACCCCTCTGAATATTCTTAAACAAATGTAGCAATAGACTGTAAACTCTTGGAGGCAGGAAAATGGGCCTTCATATCACCTGTATGAAGAACCTAGAAGCTGTTGTCCCTGTTCAAATAATGGGATAGGAGGGCAAAGGAGCATCACTTGTCATCTTCAAGATAGGAAAACTGGTGATAAGATTTACCTTGCAATATCCAAAGATTTCAGTAGATGGCACCATATTTAGGGAAGAACTCAGAAGACTGGGAAGAATGAGAAAAGAAGCTGCTGCCTATATAGAAAAGTCCTATGTAGGATTAAATCAATTGCATTCTATAGAAGTTACTTTGAAAACCTCTAGAACTCAATAAAGAGTGGTGGTATTTTTATAGAGTTCAACTATTACAGAATTAAATCTCAAATTGTAAAATGACTTAATGTCTTTTAAATTCTATGGGACACTCTCAAAAATGAGAATGGAGGTACAGCCTGTCTTTATAATATAATCCATTCTAACAAAGCATGTGAGCACAGAGCAGTGCGTATATTAAAGAAACCCCACAAAATAAAATCCTACCACTACCAAATACTACTACTCTCCCAGTAGGGAGAGGATGAGTATTAGAACAAGCTTTGTGTGACAGGTGTTGACTATACTGGCTTAAATCCTCAATGGTATTTTCCTTTGAGGATCTGAGCTGTTGCTGAATGTGCTATTGAAAAGTCTTCAGCTCCTACAGTGATGAGAGTGGTATAAGAAATGACAAAACAGAACACACAGGCTATGTCTAGACTTCAGGCTTCTTTCAGAAGAAGCTTTTCTGGAAGAGATCTTCCGAAAAAACTTCTTCTGAAAGAGAGCGTCCACACTGCCAAAGCGCATCGAAAAAGTGATCTGCTTTTTCAAAAGATAGCATCCATTCAGTGTGGACACTATCTCGCATGTAAGCTGTGATTACTATGGACAGAGTAGCCACCAGGGCACTTGTGCTTTTTCCTCTTCTTTCGAAAGAACTCCCTCTTCCCCATCCACACACGCCTTTTTCCGAAATAACTCTTCCAGGAAAAAGGCTACATCCTCATAGAAGAGGTTTACCAATGTTGGGAAAACACCCTCTGTTCTTTCAATTTTCTTTCAAAATAATGCGATTGCAGTGTGGACGTAAATGCAGTTTTTGCAGAAAAACAGCTATTTTTCTGAAAAAACTCTGTGGTGTAGACATATTCCATTTGTTCTACTTTATGGCTACTCCATTCCAGACACCTGTTTTCAGTTTACTGCTACACAGTCTTTATAGAATTCATAGCGCTAACTGGTTTAAAAAAGGTGCAATATTCTTGCGTTCTGGAGGCTGGCACATCATCTTCCCACCTGGATTTGCAGTTGATCTTTCACATACTAACCATTCTGAAAGTTGCTCATGAGTGGGTTTTTTTTGTTTTTGTTTTTTTGGCCTGGGAGGAGGTTACAAATCTAAATAAGAACCCAAAGTGTGGACATGTAACTGTGTTTAAATTGCAAGTTGAGCTGGTGTCACTGGATCAGTGGGATTATTCTGTACGTAGGGAGTTGCTCAGAGCTGGAGGAAACCAGACCTCAAAGATGCCAGTAGTGTGCAGATGCACTGCGACATGGAGATAGGTACTGCAGGTGTTAGCCCTTCCAGGTCCCAATAGCCACTCATACATGTGGTTACAAGGGCTAGCAGGAATGGGAACATCCAGGATGCAACAACAGCCATCAGTGCCTCCTTGCAGGATCTCCCTGCCCCAAGGCTGAGAGCCAGGGCCTGGGTAGGAAGGATCCAGCGCTGTGGCTTGCAGGGAAATGCAGGTGCAGGAGCAGGACCGACTGGGAAGCAGACCAGTCAGGACTCTATCTGAGCTGCAGCTTTTCAGCGCTGCAAAAACCTAGAAAACTTCCCATTATTTTTTAAATCCATCCCCAACAGAGAACGGAGACTCAAAGGAGAGGCTTTGTCTGGGAAAACCTGGATGTAGGGCAACCCTGCCCCATCCAGCTCTTTCCTTATCATGCTGCTTGTATCCAGAGCCTGGCCATTTCCTGGTTCGGGATCATTCCCTTTACAGGGCCAGGGAAAGAGAAGGCAGAGGGAAGGGGCTGGTGGGAGTTATAGTCCACTACTCAGAAGAGCCATCACAATTCATATAAGTAAGGCTTGATTACATTTTGAAATAAAGGCCTAGTCCTCTGAGGTGCTGGTCAACGTCAGATCCTTGTAGGAATGCACAGCACCTGCCTGACAGCTGACAGAATCAGCTACTTAGTGAGCAGAAGGATGAAATCATTCAGTCAATTATGGAAAATGTCCCACTCTTCAGAAACACAAATCCAGACTAATTTAGGAGGAAATACATAATTTCATAGACAAGAATAGTGCTGCTATGCAGTAATAGTTATTACCTTTCTATTACCCATTAACTTTTTCAACCTCTTGACTGTAACGTCTACTGTGGATTTTTTAATTTAGACTGATTTATTCCTTAACTCCGAGAATCTTATACCTGTATTTTGATATCTAAAGATAACTCATGGCGCTAAAGTTTCACAGTTCATTCAGTTTATTTATTTATTTAGATTACATACAGAAATCTGTATTAACAAAATGTTATTTATGTTGCAGAGTTTCAAGCACTCAAAACTGATGAAATACCAGACATAATATTGTCTGTGTTGCCTTCATTCTGCTCCCTTGTGCATTATGCCAGTCCAATGACCGAGACTGGGGTCATGTGGAAAAAATAGTATGTGATCAAGTGATTACAGCTTGTATCATAACGCACAGGCCTGCCAACAGCGGAGAGCAAAGGGGGCAACTGCCCAAAGTCTAGCGATTTTAAAGGGCCTCTGGTTCCCCAGCTGCTGCTACTGCAGCAGTGGTGACACCCAAAGCCCAGGGACCTATAAATCAGTGCTGGAGTGCCGTGCTCCAGGCAGCGCTGACGGCTGGTGAGGGAGGGTGGGGGTGTTGCAGGCTGGGCGGCACTGAGGGGTGGCTGTTCAGCCCCAACCCCTTTGCCTGGGGCTGTGTACCTTTTTGGAGTGCAAACCAGCCCTTCCGCCATCTTGCCCTGGGGTCCAGCAAGGTTCCTTTGATAATAGATACACATGAAGGAGCAGAGTTATGGATGCATGAATATTTCCTGAAGTCTGGTTATTCCTAATTTTTCAATGCTGGATGTTGACTTCACAACCTGAACAACATTATTTTAACATTTTAAAAGCAGTTTCCTAGTTTTTAAGAGGTAAGCATAAACTTCACTGTGTGTCACATTGATCCGAAGTAGCATTTGAACCCTGAACCTTCAACATTGTCCCAGAGACTTCTACTACTAACTGCAATCGCTAGCACCAGAAGGTAGACTATAACTTTTTTCAGCAGTGATGGGCACCAGCGAGGACACATAACTGTTGCTGGAGGGAGGGGACATATTTTGAAACTACTCTCTACAAAAAACAAATTAATAAAAATACAAACCCTGGCAGAAATCTGGGGGGCATGTGACCCCATGTGCCCCACACCCGTGCATTGTCTCTGATGGGCACAGATCAAGTCTTAGATCCCACATCCCTGAAGTTCGCCCACATCCAAAATTGTTTTCCCAACATGAAGGAAATGATGGAATGTAGAATCTTCTAGGGCATGTTTTACTTTCTCCAATATGCTGTTTACTGTCTGACTCCTCTGAATGTCCTCTTCAAAGTCCAGAAAGAAAAAAACCTCCAAAGCCTGAAGGAAAAAGAACTTCACCTGGATGGCCAGATGGTGTAAAGTCTGTTAAACCACCTGACTGAACAGGCTCCATGTAACATTACAAAGTCTCTTGTAGGACAATGCTTGGGATAAATTCAATTGTACAAATGCCGACAGTCTTATTGCCAATGTGTATAACATCGTTCCTTGAAGCTACACAGGAGATGAAAGGGGGGTGGGGGCGGGGAGGGAAAAAGATCAACTCTATCTTTTTGCCTTCATGGCATCTGCACAGGAGCCTTTTCCATTGGCAGTAGGAATAAGCATAAAATTAAAGTACCAGCCAATTATATTAAAACAATCAAGTTCTTAAGATTGTAAAGCTTGGTTTGATTATTTATTTATTTATTTTGAAAAGAGTGTATTGTCTAGCCAACTGGGGTTTTTACTTCCCTAATATAAATAATGATAAAATCCATAATGTCTCTGCCAGACCTTCAAAGATAAACTTGGCCAGCTGCTGCAGCACATTGATACTTTGAAATCTAGGCCATCCATCTTGTAATTGGTTGCAATCAGTAAGGCCAGAAAAGCTTTGCAGTCAGCTTTTCTTAGGCTCAGTGTGTTTTAAAAAAACTTTTGAGCTGAAGACTTAATTTAGCAAAGTCTTTCTTTAATCACAATCAAACCAAATTTGTATTAAATCTCACTCAACACTTGACTGCATGTTACAGTAGCTGTGCCAACAATTAGGGCGAAAATGCCTTTTTCTCCTTTTTTCCTATGACCCTTTAATCAGTGCAATATTCACTGAATCTAACTAACTGCAAACCTCCTCTTTAATCTTAAAATGTAATTAAAACAAAGAAGTGTGAAACTAAAGTCAATCAGATAAAAAAGCAGATTTCAGTCAAAGAGCTTGTGTCTTTTGTTAGGGGAATTTAAATCGGAATGGTTATATAACTTGGGCATGTGTGAGATGATCAAAGTTATATTGGAAACTTGCGCTAGCTCAAGGGGAAAAAACAAGATAAGATGCTATGTGAAATATATTGCCTTGTATTTCGGATCCTGGTAGAGTCAGAGATGGCAAAGGCTAGTTTAGAGTAGACTATAAGGCCTGATCCAATGCTGACTAAAATCAAAGGAAAGACTCCATCACAACTAGAGCCCTTTCTAATAGAAGTCATACAGTGGCCACCATTAAAAAGTCATCACAGCAGTTCCCAACAGTTATCATTCAGTGATATCTCTGTGTGGTGCTTGTCCACCTTTTAAGGTCACTTGCTGCTTTAGGTATTAAATGACTTATATTCCTATTCTCAGCCAAAAGGCAAAGAAATAGCCATGATTCCCCAGCTTTGATATGGAATCTATTCTAGTTCAAACTGTGGCCTGAATGCTCCTGGAACACTCTGCTGCCATTAATCAGGTGACACTATCCCCATGAAATTTAAAACAGTGAATGGATTCTAAGGACACACGCTGCATGCATGGCAACAATAATATCAACAAGGCAGAACAATCCTTTGCCCATTTGATAAATAGAGGTGGTGAGGTTCCAGCTGGAATTCTAGAGACCTGGGTTCAGTTTCAGAGTCTGCCATAAAATGTCTGTATAATCTGGGGCAAGTCATTTAATCTATTGGTGCCTCAGTTCAGTTTCCCATTGGTAAAATCCGATGATACTTCCTTTGTTTAGACCATGGGGCCGGGACTCTTTTATACTTTGGCTGCATCTAGACTGACAAGTTTTTCCGCAAAAGCATTGCTTTTGCGGAAAAACTTGCCAGCTGTCTACACTGGCCACTTGAATTTCCTCAAGAACACTGACGATCTCATGTAAGATTGTCAGCGATCTTGCAGAAATGCTATGCTGCTCCCGTTCGGGCAAAAGCCCTCTTGGGCAAATGCTTTTGCGCAAGAGGGCCAGTGTAGACAACGCGTTATTGTTTTGCGCAAAAAAGCCCTGATCGCGAAAATGGTGATTGGGGCTTTCTTGTGCAAAACTGCGTCTAGATTGGCACAGCCGCTTTTCTGCAAAAAGTGCTTTTGTGGAAAAGCGTCCGTGCCAATCTAGATGCTCTTTTCCGCAAATGCTTTTAACAGAAAAACTTTTCCTTTAAAAGCATTTGTGGAAAATCATGCCAGTCTAGACATAGCCTTTATGTTTGCACAATAGGATCATGCTCTCATGGGGATTTTTGGTGATGCTGTAATATACATAATAAAATACTTGTTACTGTTTGAGCCAAGCAGGTTGACTTGGAACATAAAGTTTTAAATATCAATGTCTGTGCTGATGTAGATATTGCAATCAATCACCACATGTGAAAGCGTATTGCTGAAGTGGTCAGGTCCAGGAATGATTGTTTGCAGGTGAACAGATACGTAATAATCAATGTTCTCTTTCCCCAAATAACACAAAGCAAGTCCAGTTGTCCTGAAATATGTCCCTAGTGTGCAATGGCTGGAATGTAAGTTGTTAAAGTGGCAAATATGTTTTATCAGCAATGCTCCCACAGTGGGATAGCCGTTTATAGTCAGATGCCTTTACAATAGAGTTACAGTGTGTCCTATTAAGATCATTACAATGAATGGGAGAATTTCCATCACCCTTAATGGAATTTACCCACTTGGCAAGCTTTGTCCTTAGTTTGTAACAATCTTCATGATTTTGTAATTCAGAATCTCCACCCCCACAAATTTTCATATTGGACCTTTGCACCCTTCCTGGTTGTGGGTGGAAGTGCACGAATATCTCAAGGAAAAGGCCTTCTGTAAGGCTATTTCTGAACCAGGAAGTCTCATGAACAGGTTGTTTTTGCAAGATTTCTAGCCCAATTATTGAATTTTCAAAAAGTTTGGGGCACAGTCCTGTCTGAAGTTAATGGCGGCATGCAGTGGGCTTGGTAGGAAGGGTAGTAGAGCGGTGTCAGTGAGAGCAGGGTACAAGCACCAGGCTGCCAGGGCAGAGCATCATGTCTCAGAACAATGTGAAGATGGGGAATGTGCTGGCAGATAGCTTACTGCTCTTTTGAAAAGGATCAGGGGACACATCCGGCAGGTTACGTCATACATCTCCACAATCATTAGAGGTTCTTTTCAACCAGACCCCCTCTAAGATTCATTTAGAAGATGGCTTCCTAGGCGCCCTCTGCCAGTTTTAACATGCTGCCACCCATTGGTCTGCTCCCATAAACCGGAGAAGAATGAGGCTGGTTAACTTGAATTTATTGATTGCTAACCTCCCTACTCCTCTTTCTGTTCTCTTCTGTCTTTCCTCTTCTCTCCCTCACCTCACTGTCTCAACTCCGGGCAGGAACCTTTTCCCTATATTTGAGGCATTTATACATTATTCCTTCTTTCATTTGAACTCCCTCTCCTCTTACCTTGAGCCTAAATTGGTTGCCCTTTCATTTAGTTCCACGCTGGCATTTCCCCAGTGATGCTACTGTTCCTCTTTATAACCCAAATTCTTCCTCCTCAGAGGCCTGACTCACCCATGTTCTTTGAATACAGTGACTGATCTTCCCCAGCCAGAATACCATTCACACAAACTCAGTATGCCGACTCTTTGTGCTTTAAAATTTGTTTTATCTGCATTTCAGGTTGTGCCCTTTGCTGCTTACTGCACCCTAATTACTTCTGTAATCATATTCAGTTATCACCTTCGTTTCACTGACCTGACGTCTCCGTCACCTCTCCTAACTTTACCTATTATATTTTTTCTATGAAGTAACTACCATTTACAAGGCCTTTAGCCTCTTTTCCTCCCCTACCTTCCTTGTCTTTTTTTCATCCACCGTTTAACTTTTTTTTCCTCCTCTTTTGATTCCTCCTGGCTCTTGGGCTTCTTTATTCTGGGGATTAGTGCAGTTGCTTTGCTGACATAGCTGCTCTGGCAGGAATCCCTACTGTAAACCTGCTGCCCTAGTGGAAAAAGTGTCGTACACTATTGCAACTTACCTTGACCTGGTTTGAAACCTGCAGCAGTACACATCACATTTTTATACCAGAGAATCACATCCATACTCGTGGTTTCCATCATTGCAAAAACCCCAAACCAATAATCCAACTAAACAAAAAACCTCTCAGTGATGATTAACCCTTAGATACCAATGTGAAAAGCATCTTATACAGGCAGTTCCCAGGTTACATGGATCCGACTTACATCGGATCCCTACTTACAAACAGGGTTAGGCAACCCCGCACTAGCTGCTTCCCCCCAGCAGACCAGGGAGACGCAAAGCTAGCGCCCCCCTTCCCCCTCCCAGCAGACCAGGGAGACGCGGAGCGGCTTTTCTCAGCAGACACCTCAGCTTGAGAATAAAGGACTGAGGGAAGTGAGGTGTGGGAGAATAAAACTGAGCTCTGGAGAAATGTTTGGCTCGAGTTTCCCCTACAACATGTACCAGTTCCGACTTACATACAAATTCAACTTAAGAACAAACCTACAGTCCCTATCTTGTACGTAACCCGGGGACTGCCTGTAAATACCCTAGATTGTTCCCGACAAGAGATTTCATAATTGTCTAGCCACATCCTCCCCCTTCTTCCCCTCATTCCTACTCCTCCTTAGCTCTGTTGTCTCCAAACAGCACTTCTTCCTTCTGTCCCCCTTTTGTGACTTAGGCTCTGTCCCTTCATTCTCTCAAAAGGCTACATGTCCCACATTCTTAAGCAAACCTCTCGTGACAGTGTCCACTGTTCCTGTTCCTGCCCTGGCTTCCCTTCTCTTGCTCTTATCTAGAACCTGGAACTAATCCGTGATGTCATATCCTTTCTCTTCCCTCTTGCAATTATATTCTTGGCCTTTCTTGGTCTTGTATTTGCATTGTTTTCCTGTCTCTCGCTAGCATGGTCAATGATTTGCTTGTGCCTAAGTCCTGAACTCTTACTTCATTTCTTTTTCTGCTTGAGTTTCTACACCTGTCTGTCTTGACTCTTATATACTTCTCTGACACCATTTTGTCAGTGCCTAAACGGTAACTGGGACGATTCTCTGCTTTCTCCTTCATTGCCTCAGCAAGTATGGCTTTCCAGGCTCTTAAGGTTTTCCTCCTATTGAGCTAAACTTTCAAGGTATCTTCGTTTCTTATCCTTCTCTTTCCTCCTGTCTTGCGGCCTCACCTATGGCCTTTTGGAGTGAATGAGAGTCTTTCAGCTGATTTTAGTGTCCTTTGTCTCAGTCCTGGATCTCCTTTGTCTTCTCTTAACACTTCGCTTTTGGTGACTTTATCATGCCTATGGCCTACAGTAACATTTATACATTGATGTCACTAATGCATTGCCCATCCCCCTACAATCATATTTCCATTTATTTTAGCTCAATTTCCTCTAACACATAAGAACATAAGAACGGCCATACTGGGTCAGACCAAAGGTCCATCCAGCCCAGTACCCTGTCTGCCGACAGTGGCCAATGCCAGGTGCTCCAGAGGGAGTGAATCAAACAGGTAATGATCAAGTGATCTCTCTCCTGCCATCCATCTCCACCATCTGACAAACAGAGGCTGAGGACACCATTCCTTACCATACTGGCTAATAGCCATTTATGGACTTAACCTCCATGAATGTATCTAGTTCTCTTTTAAATCCTGTCATACTCCTAGCCTTCACAGCCTCCTCAGGCCAGGACTTCCACAGATGGACTATGCGCTGTGTGAAGAAGATTTCCTTTTATTTGTTTTAAACATGCTGTCCATTAATTTCATTTGGTGACCCCTAGTTCTTATATTATGGGAACAACTAAACTTTTCCTTATTCACTTTCTCTACATCATAAAACCAGATACTATTGGTACAAAGAATGAAGAATGATATTTTCCCTCCCACATTCTTCCTTTCTTCTACTGCCCACTTTTGTGATACCACAATTATCATTTTGATTGTCACCCCTTCTGTTTTCTTTGTCTGCAACGTCTGTCTCCACTGTTTCTAATATACTGCTATGAAATCACCTATTTTTCAATTAGAGGATAGTTCAGACAAATTGTTCTGGTGTTGGTTCATCTCTGGAAATTGATTATGAGGCGGTCTTGTCTTTTCATATATTCAAGGCCAGAAGGACCAACGAGACTGATCTGCATATCGTAGGCCATTATGCTCTAGGGCTGTGTCTACACTGGCAAGATTTTGCGCAAAAGCAGTTGCTTTTGTGCAAAATCTTGCCGCCTGTCTACATTGGCCGTGAGTATTTGTGCAAGAACATTGACATTGTAATGTATGAAATCAGTGCTTCTTGCGCAAATACTCTGACGCTCCTGCTCAGGAATAAGCTCTCTTGCACAAGTGTTCTTGTGCAAGAGGCCAGTGTAGACAGGCAGCCAAGACATTTTGTGCAAAAGCAGTCTAAACGGAAAAAAGTCCTAGTGGCCGCTTGGATGCTCCGTACCTGCAGGCAGCTCCAGACTTCCTGGTAACCTGAGACCCCTTAAAGGCAGGCGCAGCCTTGCCCCATGCATCCCTCCCATAGCAATGCCTCCTGCTCCCGCAATGGCCCCTCCTGCTCCTGCCCTTCCTGTCCCCGCAACGGACCCTCCTGCTTCTGCTCCTGCCCCTCCTGCTCCTGCAATAGCCCCTCCTGCTCCTGCCCCTCCTGCCCACCTCCCTGTGCTACCTGCCCCGACGTGGCCTTACCCCCATGTGCAGGTCTGCCCCTGCAGAAGCAGTCACAGGGGCCACTCCTCCAGCAGTAGCTCCCCTCCCCAGTTAAAAGCCTCCTCCCCCTCCCAGTTGAGAGCCTCCTCCCCCTCCCATCCTACATCTCTCCACTCTCCATTGTAAATAAAAAGTTCAAATGTTGTGTTAAAAAAAACCTGTGTTGTTGTTTATTGGGAGGTAAGGAGAGGGGAGAGGGAAGGGTAGGGGATGGGAGGGAGTTGTAAAGGGAGATGGAGGTGACCCTGCTACGGTGCCTGGGAGAACATCTCCGTCAGGGCCTCCTGGATGCGCACCCCATCCTGGTGCGCCTGGCGGATGGCAGCTGTGCGGGGCTGTTCGTAGGCCTGGCCCTCACCTGCCATCCATGCGGGGAGGAAGGCCTCCCCCTTCCGCTCCACGAGATTGTGGAGCACGCAGCACGTGGCCACTACCTCCAGGACATTCCGCTCGCTCATCTCCAGATGGGTGAGCAAACAACGGAACCAGGCTTTCAGACGCCCGAAGGCGCACTCTACTTGGTTCTGGGCCCAGTTGAGGTGGTCGTTGAACCGGGCCCGGTTGTGGTCCGGCTGCCCCGTGTAGAGCCGCATTAGCCAGGGCAGCAGGGGGTAGAATGCGTCCCCCACAACACATGTGGGCATAGGCACAGCCCCGATAGTAAATTCCCGCTGGGGGAAGTAAGTGCCCGCCTCCAGCCTGCCAAACAGGCTGGAGTTGCGTAGGATGCAGGCATCATGTGCCCTGCTGGACCAGCCCGCATAAACGTCCAGG
This sequence comes from Pelodiscus sinensis, assembly GCF_052426305.1. Lineage (NCBI taxonomy): Eukaryota > Metazoa > Chordata > Testudines > Trionychidae > Pelodiscus > Pelodiscus sinensis. Next base: position 246,195,030 of record NC_143053.1, on the reverse strand, counting down.
AAGCGGCCACAGTAGTCCCAAATTGAGAAGTACCCCTTGCGGTTTATAAAATGGGCCGCTCAATGCTCCGGGGCACGGACGGGGATGTGGGTTGCATCCAGGGCTCCCCCGCAGTTGGGAAACCCGAGGGCAGTGAAGCCGGCCACCGTAGCCTCCACGTCATGCAGGTGGATGACTCTCGGGAGCAGGACATCATTGATGGCATGGACGACCTGCAGAAGGGTGCAGAGAAACACAGGGGAACACATCACATAAGGCAGGGTGAGTGCGTGCTCCCTTGGGGCCCCCCCGTGATGCCCTCTGTCACACACACACACACACCAGGGCCCCCTCGCCCCACAACCCGCCACCCCCCAGCAGGCCTGTGCAAGGGAGGGATGGCCCAGACCCCTGGGTGACCCATCCTGGAGTCTTGCCTGCCCCTGGGCATGGAGTGCAGCACCCTTCCCCCGCCCACTCCCCCTGGGACTTACCTGCATGATGACGGCACCGACGGTCGATCTGCCCACCCAGAACTGGTGTGCCACCAATTGGTAGCTGTCCGGGGTGGCCAGCTTCCAGACTGCGATGGCGACCCTCTTGTCGACGGGGATGGGTGCCCACAGCTGGGTGGTGGTTCTCTGCATCACAGGGGCAAGCCAGGCACACAGCTCCTGGAACGTCTGCTTTCACATGTGAAAGTTCCGGAGCCATTGCTGGTCGTCCCATTGCCCCAGGACCAGCTGGTCCCACCAGTCGGTACTGGTGTCCAGTCTCCACAATAGTCTCTTCACGCTGGGGTGGGGATGGCATAGGGACGCCATGGCCTCTGTGGTGAGGGAGTCCAGAGCGACCTGCACCTCGAGGTCCTGGATGAGGAGTGCAGCAGCAGCTGCAGGCACTCCAAAAAGGCTGGAAGGGGCCAGAGCAGGCACATGGTCACCCCTGGCTCCATGGCACAAGAAACAAGCTGAGCTACAAAAATCAGCCAAAGGCACTAAAAGGCACAAGACAGTAGTGTCCAAAAAGGCAGAGGGCAACCACAAATAGAACTGCTACGGCTGTCAGTCCCTGCAAGAGGTCCTAAAGCTCGCAGCAGGAGAGAAAAGGCTGTCTGGGGAGATCCCTTTAAGCGCGTGTCTCAAAGGAGCTCCAGCCCCCGCCCCCGGAAAGGGCTGCTGCCCTTTTGCCCTCTTCAAAATGGTTCCGGGCTTCTGCTTTTGCTCAAAAGCATCCCGCCAATGTAGACGTGCTTTTGAGCAAAAGCGCATCGTTCTTACTATGAGTCCCTGACCAGGATACACGCTCTCTTGCGCAAATACGTTTAAGGCAAAAACTCTTGCGTTAAAAGTATTTGCACAAAATTATGCCAGTGTAGATGCAGCCCAAGTGTTTATCTAACCTGATAAATTGGGATTTTGTTTTGAAAACCAGACCGTTAGCAATGCTTTCCGTCTAGAGTGGTGATGGGCAACCTGTGGTCCAAGGGCTACATATGGCCCCTTGGGATTTTATATATGGCCCATGAGACATTTTGTTTACCATTGCCCATACACAGGGTTGCCAGATTCTGCTGGTTTTCATCTGCGTAGTTTTTTAACCTTAAAACAATGGCATGTGAAGTGAGGTGCATGCTGGTTGCACACAACGTTGACTATGAGAGCTGGGTGCTCTCTCTGCACCCAATCAAAGTGCTGCCATGGGTCAGTCAGCGCACCTCACAATTTCTAGGGATGCAGGCACAGTTAGTAAAACTACCCTACCCCAGGCGACTCTCATGGTCATGACAGTGTTGCGGCCCACTGAGATGAAGAAGGGCCACTCATTTACGAGTCAGGGTAAATCTAGGTTTCCCCTCACTGCTTTAGACCTACCGTGACTCATAAATTTAATGGGGGGAGGAGGAGGAGGCGTTCTGAATAAATTATGTCAGTAGTAGTCCATCATTTCTAAAGAGTGGGACACTGCCTTATGGTGGAAGGTTCTCTCCTGAAATCAAATGCAAATTCACAATTCCCTAATGCAAGTCCTGAGGAGTATTTTGCTGTCCTGTGACCAGCACTGTGCAGAACTTACCCTATACCCTGAGGAACAAAAAGTTAGATCTCTGCCTCATGCTTTATTATTATAGGATAGAGGGTATGTCTACACTACAAAGTTAGTTCGAACTAACGGACGTTAGTTTGAACTAACTTTCATAGGCGCTACACTAGCGCTCTGTTAGTTCGAACTTAATTCGAACTAACGGAGCGCTTAGTTCGAACTAGGTAATCCTCATTCCACGAGGATTGAGCCTAGTTCGAACTTACTAGTTCGAATTAAGGGCTGTGTAGACCCTTAATTCGAACTAGTGGGAGGCTAGCCCAGGGAAACTCGTCTGCTCCCCTCCCGGCCCCAGACCCCTTAAAGGGGCATGGGCTGGCTACGGTGCCCGTGCCAGGTGCAAGCCTGCCAGCACCCAGCCAGCAGACCCTGCACCTGGCACGGATCGAGCCACCCACCTGATGCCCCCCAGCCTTCCCCCTCTTCCCGGGACCAGGCTGGCAGCCCCCGGGAGATTGCCCGGGACCGCAAGAGGCAGGCACCCGCCTTGGCTAGTGCGGACCTCGTGGACCTCATCTAAGTTAGTTCGAATTAGCGCTGTAGTGTAGACATACCCCCAGTCTTTTCTCTTTGGCACTATTTTCTCTCTTCCATGTCTCTCTTTCTGCATTGTTGCTGTTGCTCTTGAATGTTGAAAAATTCCCTCCAGTCCTCCACTTTTCAGTGTGCTTTCTCCCCTCCAAGTCAATGCAGGAAAACCAATCTTCCTTCCTCTTTCCATTGAATGGGTTGTCCTGGAGCATCAATTTGTGAAAATAAACTGGGTGCAATCTGAGCTTTGAGAAGACCGAGATTCTGTGATTGTCCAGGAAGGTTATTTCTGTGTTCTCTCTGTGCATAATGCATGCTTTTAAGCTTTTAAAAGATTTTTCTGCTTTCAGTGCTCATAAGTATATTTACTGGTGTCCACAGGTACAGAGCTTTCTTACCAAAGCGGAGCTCTGGATATGTTCTCTAATGTTTTCTATTCAGAGTCTGAATAGTGAACCATTTGTTCCAAAGCTTTGCATACCAGCTAAGCATTGCAAGGTCATTCAGAGAAACTCCTTCTGAGCCTTCTGGGATGGATAGTCTGAAAACACAATCCATTAGTGGGGCACACTGAAGTGATAGCATCAGCTCAATTGCAGCTCTTAACCCAAGGCATAGGAACTGAACTGCAGGGTTTAACAGCAGTAAGCCATCTAAGCAGCATTTTTTTTTACATCTTCAACTTTCAGTACATTTGTCTTTCAAATACAGATTCTATTTCTGCCTGAAATATATATGTGCCACGATCTAGTTATTCCTGTATATGTAGATAAATATATCCCAAGGGCCAGATTTTCCTCTGGTGGAAATTAAATCAGCTTCATTGACATGGATATAATGTGATCCCATTGCCAAACAATTGCAGACGTCTGAGGCCTGATAGAATTACCCTACTTCTGCTTCACTGATTTTTCCTCCAAACAGCAGATTATCTAAGTGTTACTTGTTTTATTTACATATGTTTTATTTACAGTCCAGGTAGTCAAATAGCATGCAGGGCAATTCCTTCTGTCAGAAATCTCAGACCAAAACAAATGCATGGTCCTCAGGATGCAACTCTGTCTCTAACTGGAGTCAATTTTTAAGGCAAAGGCACAAAGCAAATTCTCCTGCTATTCACATATGTCCATCTACCTAGAAACTGTATAACAAAACAATGCACAGCATAACATAACAATGCACAGCATGTCTACCCAAGACTGACCATTTGCTCATGGGCTGAAAAATAGAACCTGGAAGATGAGGTCTAGCAGTACCAGCCATAACAAAAATAATATGCTAGTTATTGACAGGTTGGGCAAAATATAATATTTGTTAATTGTTGGGCAAAAATTGTTTTAAAGCAGTTAGTGTAAAATATTGTAGATGATGTCACCCTTTCCTCTCTTGTTTTATCACAGTCATGTTGAGTGATAACAGTATTTCAGACATGCATTGCCACAAATGTCATATGTCATATGAGACGTGATTATTTTTATACTGTTGTAGCACCTAAATATCCCAAGCAGTTCCTATATGTTTGTACATCATCTGGCACAATGGAAGACATGCTTCCAATATTGAAGCAGATACAATGTAAATAGAGAAGATAGGTGATGGGAAAAGTTAGAAAAGGTGCTGCTAGCTCTATTGGCTTTTGATGGTGGTGGCTTGTTTGCCACATGTCCTAGCTCTATTCCTTTAATCACATGAGGATTACTTGTTGTATTCCCTTCCTCGGGGGCAACTGGCATTGGCCACTATCAGAAGACAGAATACCAGGCAAGATGGTCTTTTGGTCTGGCTCAGTATGGCTGTTCTTATGTTCGTATGTTCTTATGTTCTTAATGAGTTAATAGAGCCAGGGAGTAAGAGGAGGAAGAAAACCCCAGGCAAAGATAGGCAGAAATGTCATAGTGAGAAGAGCAAGAAGGACAGGGAGAGTGATGCTGGCAGTGGAGGAGGAGGTGAGAACAAACAACTAAGCATCAGAGAAGAGAGAGTGGACACCATTGTATAATATACTGCACCAAATACCCAAGGGTACATCTAAACTACCTTTATTTTTGAAAGAGGATATGCAAATTCCCTGGGATTTTGTCTTCCGATCTCACTTTCGAAAGCAGGTCTTTCGAAAGTGAAAGTAGTCTGGATGCATTTTTTTGGCAAAAAAACTTTTTTTTTCCAAAAAACCATGTAAACCTCATTTTTTTAAGGAAGAGCGGTTTTTTGAAAAAGGGTTTTTCCCCCCAAAAAAACCACAGACAGACTACTTTCACTTTCAAAAGACCCGCTTTTGAAAGTGAGATCGGAAGAAGATATGCACATTCCTGTGGAATTTTCATATCCTCTTTGAAAAATAAAGCATAGGCTAGACATAGCTCAAGTGTACAGCATTGGCGAGACGTAGCTCAAGTGTACAGCTTTGTATAACAGTGCTGCACAATATTACACCTAACATCTCTGGCCAGGTATTTACTTCTGAGTCTCACATGGATATTGACTTGTAAATAGGCATCTCAAACACAGAGTCTCCCTGTCTCTGCTGCTGTGCACTTTATCCAGGTGCAAATGACTAAATCAGTGGCAAAGCAGTGAGACCAATTAATTTTAAAGCACATCGCCATCGTCTGAACTGAGATCTTCAGTGTCGGCTCAGAGATTGGCGCTAGGCTCCATACACAGTGTCTCCTGCCCTTGTCACTTGTCTTCCCAGCTGGCCCAACTGTGAGTTTGGCACGTCCCCCACTTCCCCTACCATTTACCTGATTTCACAGGATCCACAGGCACAAATGCACATGGGAAGACCTCATGCAGAAACAGATGGCCTGCCTGCAGTCCCTCTGCCAAGGCCTCTCTGATGAGCACAGCCCCTTGATGTTCTCTCTGAAAGGCACTGGTGTCCGGATGTTCAAATTCCCAGCCAGACTTTCAGCCTCTGCCTGCATCCTGTCAGAAAAGACTCCCCTTACTTTCGCAAAGGTTGTGGCACACACAACAGGCCACCACCACGAAGTGGGTGTTGTGCTCACTGAGGTCTAGACAATGAGGAGACTCCTGAAGCTCCCCTTTAAATAGCTGAGTGCACATTCAACAACCATGTGGCACCTACTCAGCCTGGTATTTAACTGCTCCTTGCTGTGGTTTGGGCTGCCCTTGTAGGGCTTCATGAGCCAGGGGAGTAAGGGATGAGCTGCATCACCCAGAATGCAAATGGGCATGTCCACCTCACTGACTCTGATGGTGCAGTCAGGGAAAAAAGTGCTGGCATGCGTTTTTTAGAACAGGCAGGGGTTTGGGAAGATGTGAGCATTGTACACCTTTCCCAACCATCGATGCTGATGTCGGCGAAGCATCCCTTGTGATCCATGAGGGTCTGCAGCAACAAAGGGTGCATCTACTCAGTTCCCTAAACTTGAAATAAGATACATAATTTGCACTATTCAAATTGTGTATCTTTCCTCAAAACTATTTCGAAATAGCTCATTTTGAAATTTGACATGTCTACACAGCGCCAAATTTCAAAATAACGTGCTATTTTGAGCCATCACTTAACCCTTGTGCAATGAAGTTTACCGGGAGGGTGAAATAGCGCACCTGTTATTTTGAAAAATATTTTGAAATAATGGGTGGCTTGTGTAGATGCTGGGTAACTATTTCAGGATACCTGAGGTATGTGCACTGTAGATATAGCCATAGAGAAGTACCCCTTTCTGTTGATAAAGTCAGAGGAACAGTGTTTGGGGGCCAGGATGAGGATGTGTGTGCCGTCTATGCGCCCTCCCCCCTACAGTTGGGGAAGTCATGGTGGCAAAGCTGTCAACGATGGTGTCCATATTCTCCAGAGTGATGGCCCCCCATAGTAGCACATATGGTTGATGTCCTTTACTGCTTGCATGAGCATGGACCTGGCTGTGGATTTCCCCATGCCAAACTAGTTCCCAACAGAGCAGTGGCTGTCTGGCATGGTGAGCTTCCACAGGGTGATGGCCACACGCTTCTGCATGGGGTTGCATGTGAGTGTCCTGTCACCTGAGAGCAGGGGTGAGCCACTCACAGAGTTCCAGGAAGGTGGTGTTCCACATATGGAAGTTCTGAAGCTACTGCTGGTCCATCCAATACCTGCAGGATAATGCGGTCCCACCAGTCTGAACTCATTTCTCTCCACCAGAAGCAGTGTTCTGTGGTGTCCAGGGACAGAGGGGTATGCTCAGCAGCAGGAGAGCCAGGATCTGGGTGAGCAGGGCCTGTGGTCCACCGTGGAGTTTGTCCCACATGTCCTTGTCCTCATCCTGCTAGAGCAACATGTGGGCTGTCTGGAAGTACTGCACCATGAGGCACAGCATGAGACCCATGAGTCTGGTGCAGCTTTGAGCAGCTCTGGCTCCATGCTGTGGCATCCGCAAGAGCAACCAGAGAGCAAAAAGGCACATGCCTACTGTGTCCTTTTTGTGTCCCACAGGGGGAGGCAGTGGAGGAGTGGCTTGTGAGATGCAGCCATGGAAAGAAGCCCCTGAAAGCATGCATCACAGGTTGCTGAACCAAGCTTCCACAGGAAGTATCTGCCCTCCTTGACCCCTCCCCAGAATGCTTCCTGGGGCTCTAAGTTGGAGGCAGGCTCCAGTCAATATGAACATGCTATTTTGGAATAATTCTAAGCTATTTTGAGGCTTCCTCATAGTGGGAACATGCTGTTTCAATTTTGTTAAATCAGGAGTTATAAATTGACTTTAGTAATTTTGAAATAATTTCCTAGTGTAGACATGGCCTAAGGGAGTGCGATATAACGATAGAACCCAGATCAACCTGACCATGTTCTTATTCTTAGTTGTGATGCTGGACACATTCTTCAATCTCTCAGTGTCCTTGGCTCCCCAAATTGGAACTGAGGATAATGATACTCTCCTCTGTGAAGTGTGTTGAGGACTCTGGATGAATATTTTTAGCACGGCAATCCACCTTCAGAGAGACAACTTGGCAACAATGCCTGCGACCATCCTCTCTCTACTGACGCATGCCAGGCAGAAGTAAATGCCAATGCCATCTCATGTTCTTAATGCCATCTCATGTTCTCACATTTATAAACACTCCTGCCAACTTCTGGGTTTCCTGGGGGAATGGTTGGTTGTGAATCTTTAGGACTTACATGAATACTAAGGGACAGAGATTTCATGAAATCTGCTTCTTTCTTTCTCCAGCATGGCTAATAGAGGACCTGCCTCAGTGACATGAAAGACAATTCTAGATGTGATGCCTTTTCACCTCCAGCTCTGCCTTCCGGCACATCCCATCCAAAGCAATCTCACAGCTGTAATTTGGGAAGTCATGCCTTACGTTTCCAATTCCTCCACTGACCGACCTGTTTTGGAGTCTAGGACATTCTTCTAATGGCGATTTACCTTTTGTCACTCTGAGGAATAGGCTTACTCCTTCATGCATTTAAAGTAGTGTTAAAATGACACCTTGTTTTCTCCTTACTGTGTGCATGTGATGAGGAGAGGTGTATCAGTGAGACTGGTGAGTGACCTGTAGCCCAGGGTCTCTTTCTTTTAAAGAAGCATTTCATTTTGGAGTCAGAATGAAAGAAGTGTTTAATGTCTTGGGGAGACTTTCAACTTTTTGAGCCTCTCCTATTCTATAAGAAGAGCATCTCTCCATGCTGGACCTTGACCTTGCTAGAGTAGAACTTTTGCATGGCTTCTTAGAGCAGAAATCCCACTGATTGCTATAATGTTAAACTGGAAATTAGAGTCAGGCACTTCATGGGCCCTGGGGCAGCTCCTGTCTCCTTCAGGTTCGCTGTACCTCAGAGGCTGGGGGAGGGGGGTCACACAGCTCTTCCAAGTAGGGACAGGAATTTGCTGTTGATCCTGACCTGCAGCTGCTCAGGGCTTGTGTAACAGGGTCCTCCCGCTTGTGAGCACCCTTCTGTGGCTGAGGGGTGTCTGGTAAGCTCCATGGCTGGCTGTATGTGGCAGAGGAATGTTAGTAGATGGCCTGGGACCAGGCTTCTTCTTGCCCCCTTGCTGTGGCTGCTAAGAGGTTTGGGGGGACTTAGGCCTGCCTGCTCCTCTGGGTCCTGGCCCGCCTGCTATGAGTCTCCGTTCTCTGCTCCTTCCTTGTTCCCTGAGCCATTTCCCCAGGATGCTGTTCTGTCTGGTCATCTCAGGGTTCTGAGGTTGGGTGCTCAATAGACCCTGTCCATGGTGCTATCATCTCTTCTGGTCTGCATGTGGCCAGTCTTTGGCCACTGGACCTGGGCCTCACCCAGGCCTAAAGTTCAGCTTGCACTCGGAGCTGTCTGTGGTGCTGCTGGTCTCCCTTTCAGTAAATAGGTCTGTCTGTCTAGAGCTTGGGTGCAGAACTGCCAGGCTTAGCCCAGCAGCTTCTTTTATACTGGTCTGCTGGGTCCTGATTGGCTGTTGCAGAGGCAGTCATTCTGTCCTTCCTGGAGGACCTCTCTTCTGCTCCTCTCACTTGGTTGGGATGTGGCAAGTCTTCCAGACTTCTGTAGGGGGTGTTGGGGCTTAGTCCACCCCATCACAGGCTGGTTTCATAAACAGAGTCTTTACATGCTCCTTCCCTAGAGCCTGCCACTGGCTCCTATCAGTTCCATTGCTGGATTTGGAGTTAGCAGGCACCATGCACCATGTTGGGTTTTATGATCGATGCAGTGCCTAGCACCAGTAAAACTCCTCATAAAATGGGGCATGATGTTAGCCTGAGTTTTTTTCTTGTCCCTGGTTTTTCTGGTACTTGCTTTTCACCCTCTCTCTGTACTGGTCACCTCTTTGGAAAATCTGCAGAGCTACCAGCTTTTTAGCTATCTGCTAGTTTGTGAGGTCATTCATAGTGCTTTCGGTTTACCAGACTTGCACTAAAGATTCATCAAAATTTGGCAGTGTTCCTGAGATCACGAAGCAGCTTGCATCACCAAAGGCTTTCTGAGAGAGGCCTGCTGAGTTAGGTCTCTAGTGCAGACCCAGGAGTCTTGCCAATACTGTGCTTGCAGCGTGGTGATCAAAGACAAACGGGTTAATGCTGACACATGGAGCTGCTGCCGTAGACCAAGAAAGGGTGACTTCTATTTTCAGCTGAGCTGGCTGGAAATGGTTGGGATAAAGAAAACTGAGGAAGTTGGCCCATGGAATTGTGGGATACTCCTGGTGGACTGCCACGACCAAGTCATGTGGGGCTATATCTATGCTTTAAAGCAATAGGGCTACACCCAGCTTGACTCATGCTTGGTCCCTGCAGCCTTGCAGGGTCCTGGCACCGGGGTGTAAATATAAGGGAGTTTAAGCCCAGATTTACATTGCATTGTAAACATACCCTTAGCATCCAGAAATGGTGCTCTTCTGGCTCAGAAAATGACGGCTACTCATGTGACTCCGAAGGAAGGATGGGACTGCTTCCTGTGTAAAGCACCTAGGACAGTGGGGTCCTTGTCCATGATGAGGGTGTCTAGATGCTGCATTAATGGAAATAATAAATAATACGAATACTCCTGGGATCTCTGTAGTGAGTTTGAATTTAGACCCCTTGCGAGTTCCTCATGTTTGTTGGCATGGTGAATTGATTCCCCACTTGAATTAATTAATACATTGCAATTATCTTAGTCTGATTTTTTTTTAAATTTTAGGGACATAACAAAGTGTGTGTGTGTGTGTGTGTGTGTGTGTGTGTGTGTGTGTGTGAAATCCAATTAAACAGTAATTGTACCTTTCATGAGTGCCACAAGCTTGAATTATTGAATTTCTGCAAAAGAGCTTTTATAATTAAAACCCAGAGTGGGTTTGATTACATCAATGGAGTCTGGATTCCATCTGAAATTTCACTCATTAATGCGTGGTGTGTTCTTGAATCTTGCATTAATTTTTAGGAAATGAAATTCAAGATGGCTGTGTTTATGGAATCAGCATCTGTTCTATACAGCTGATTATTCAGTTTTTAAGAGTTCATCATTTTCATGAGAACCCAAAGAGATGCCAGTTCTGTGAACACAGGTGTCCAAATCAACCAGCCGAGACAAGAGGATACATCATGGCAGACAGATATTTTTCATAATCATTTTTAATGCTGAAAGTATTTAGCATATCATGCTTGAAATCTCACTCCTCCATCATAGGAACCTTTTATATGGTGGATAAAGTGATAGTGTCTTTAACTAAATTCTAACCTAGCCCATCTCTTCAAAATTCTCCAGGAGTTATTTTGTATTTTAGGTTTTGGCAAACATGATATAAAAAAATGTAGCCCTATATTAACATTTTAACTGTTGATTGATTGCTTTTATGTTGAAAAACTAAGTGCACAACAGTATGTAAGTTGCAATTATCTTTACTGTGTGATTCATTAAATTCTATAAAGCATGTCTTACTGCAACATTTGGAAGGTAATACGCTAGAAACATTAGCATTTACATAAAAAACAGCAGAGCATTGCTGGAAATATACTAGCTCTGCCTTTGACAAACACACAGACAGTCCTGTCTCTCTTAGCAATGATTTGACTAACAGCCACAGATAAAGCAGAGTCATATTGATAGTTTCCATTGCAACTAGCACCTTGATCTGAAAATATGACCAGGGTGGGTCCAGTGGAGTGAGAGGGCTGACATGTTTAAGGGTCCAGATTGTATAGACATGATTGCAAAGATGGGGATCGGCATAAAGTCTGGTTTGAGAATATTCTCCAGGGAGGACAATTATACATTTTCTTATTAATTAAGAATTATATGGATCTGTTTGGAGGTAAAGTCTTGCTCAGATTATTCTAGGAGTAGGAAGTAGAATCTGAATAGGTGAAATGATTATAGGGCACTGTAGGGATTCCGACTCCCCCTGCAGCGTCGCTCGTCATCGATTTTGGGGAATTGGCTCCGACGGCGGCGGCGCTATTCTATTCGGGTCGCTGTCCTCCAACAGTGCCCACACAGCCTGGGCGTTACCACTTCTGGGGTTAGTTCGGGGAGTCCAAGCGCGGACGGAATAGTCTGGTGCCCTCTTGCTCCGTGCCCTTATCGTCACCCTCTGTGATGCACCTTTCTCGCCGGTCCCCGGAGACGAATGTCCAGAATGCCCCTTGGTCACTCTCTCGAGTGTTTCCTTCTTAGCTACTCTGGGGGATGGAAGGGGGTAGAGAGGAGAGAGGGGGGCCTGGGCCCACCCTCACTCCTGGGCCCCAACCCAGGTCCCTAAAGAACACGGACCGGTTTTGGTCCGGGTCCGGCTGACAGGGGCGTCCTGCCGAAACCTGCCAATCTGCGGGGTTCCTATATGACCCCGCCCTGGGCTACTTCCTCTCCATTCCAGCTCCCCTCTCCTGCTGCTGGCTTACCCAGCCCTCCGCGGGCCAGCCGCTCGTTGCTCCAGACGGCCTTCTGGACCCCGTTGCTACACGGGGGTCTGCAATGTCCTGCCTTCCGTGTCCACGGGTTTGTGCCCTCTCCCGTCCTCTGGGGTCAAAGGCTCCATTCTCCGGCATTTGTCTTTCCAATGCATCCCCCTCCCCCACACAGCCCGGAGCGGCATTTAAAACTCCCGCCGCGCCCGGCGCTGGAGGGGGACGTCATGCTGACATCACCGGATAGCTCCGCCCCTCCTGCAGCATCCGTGCCGCGGCCGCCGCCCCTGAGGCTGCCAGCTGGTCTGCAGCACACGTACACCCGGCACAATGCCGGTATGCACCTCCAAGCCACCCGAATAGAGTGCTTGCCATGGGGGCTTTAGTGCAGGGTTGTGGGGCCCTGTCACAGGCACCTAGAGTCTTGATTAAAAAGAAACTGTAGCCAAGAATTATTGTGCCAAAATTCTTAACAACCACATTTAATGGATTTTGCTTCTTTATTATGTATGAATTGTCCATGAGCAGACAATGATTTGCCACACAATTTTTGTAAATTATACTTGTGTAAATCATCCGTGAGTTGTTCATTGCAAGTAGGCAATGTTACAGCTGTTTGAAGTGGTATCACACCTGGTATGTTTTTTCTTCCCTGACTGGATGAGCCTAAGATGTTGAATCAGGTTTCCTAGATTAATGTTTGTAGTTATGAATTAAAAATTCACTTTATGATTGTAGCTGCACCCTAGTTAAGGTGTGCAACAGAATTAAGTATTAACAGGAGCTCTAAATCTTTATTTTGTAAACATCTCACTGCAATGGCAAAAACAAATATAGAATATGAAATTTGAGCACTATCTGAATTTCATATTTTGATGAGAAATGAACTGATAAGAGGATAATTGTTTTAAAATCACCCCCTTTTAACAACTTTTCACTGGATTGTCTTACTTTTCTTTCTGCTGTTTTTGTATCCCCACTTTCCTCCTGAAACTTTGGGCATGGCCTCAGTCTAGGGGCCTACTCTATGGACTACAACAATAATTGCTACCCGAGTCCTCTGAATCCATTTCCCAGCATGCTTGGAATCATGGGTGGGGACAGAATGGATTATAAGCTTCCATGGAAGCCAATAGGGTGGCTTCCTCATGAGGTGAGATGGTCAAGCAGTTTGCTGGGTGAGCGATGAGCTCAGGGTGTTCAGCCCCTCGGTGGAAGGAGACAGCCTGACTTGAGACTAAGAGCAGAAAGAGAAGCAGAACAGCTTCTAATTAATGCCCCCTCTCTATAAAGGGGACCTTTTGACTGCTGTGGGAGCTAGTGCATGGGTCAGGCAATTTCAGCCCTTTATTCACCAGACTGGCAGAGATATGGCCAAGAGCTGGCTATCAAGAACCAGCAGAGAGCTACCCAGGACTGCAAACTAGGGAGCCAAGAGGGCACACAGCCCCATCCAGGGGAAAATATGCTGTAATGTAAGAGGACCCATTTTGCTTTTTTGTTTAGGCAGGCCAATGTTCATAGCACTGCAGCACTCATCTGTAGACTCACTCTTAGCATACCAGCTGCTTGGAAATGTGCCAGGGAAGGAACAGGGAATTGGAAAGAGTCATGACTTCAGTGTTGGGATGTGGTGAAGCTGACTAGTGTATTAGTACTTATTGGTTAACCCTACATAAGAATGTAAAAATGGCCATATTGGGTCAGACCAAAGGTCCATCTAGCCCAGTATCCTGTTTTCTTACAGTGGTCAATGCCAGATGCCCAGAGAGAGTAAACAGAACAGGTAAAATCATTAAGTGATCCCTCTCCTGTCACCCATTCCCAGCCTCTGACAAACAGAGGCTAGGCACACCATTCCAACTCATACTGGCTAATAAGTATTGATGGACCTAACCTCCATGAATGTATCTAGTTTTTTTTTAACCCTGTTAAAGTCCTGTTCTTCACAGCATCCTCTGGCAAGGAGTTCCACAGGTTGACTGTGTGCTACATGAAGAAATGTTTGCTTTTGTTTGTTTTAAATCTGATACCTGTTGGTGACCCCCTAGTTCTTATGTTATAGGAATAAGTACATAACTTTTCCTTATTCACTTTTTCTATACCTATAATGATTTTATAGACCTCTATTATATCCCACCCTCATTATCTCTTTTCAAAGATGAAAAGTCCCAGTTTTTTAAATCTCTCTTCATATGGCATTGGTTCCAAACCCCTAATCATTTTTGTTGCCCCTTTCTGAATGTTTTGCAAAGCCATGGTATCTTTCTTGAGATGAGGTGAGCACATCTGTACACAGTATTCAAGATGTGGGCATACCAGGGATTTATACAGAGGTAACTGTTTTATTCTCTGTCCTTTTTTTAATGATTCATAACATTCTGTTTGGTTTTTTTGACTGCTGATGCACATTGAGTGGATGTTTTCAGAGAAATATCCACAATGACTCCAAGATTTCTTTCTTGAGTGGTAATAGCTAATTTAGTTCCCATCAATTTGTATGTATAGTTGGAATTATTTTTTCCAATGTGCATTACTTCGCATTTATCAACATTAACATTCATTTACCATTTTGTTACCCAATCACATAGCTTTGTGAGATCCCTTTGAAGCTCTTTACAGTCTGTTTTGATCTTAATTATCTTGAGCAGTTTAGTATCATCTGCAAATGTTGTCACCTCACTGTTTACCCTTTTCTCCAGATTATTTATAAATACATGGAATAGAATTGGTCCCAGTATGGATCCATGGGGGATACCACTAGTTACTTCTTTTCATTCTGAGAACTGACCATTTATTCCTACCCTTTGTTTCCTGTCTCCTAACCAGTTATCAATCCATGAGAAGACCTTCCCTCTTATTCTATGACAACTTACTTTACTGAAGAGCCTTTGGTGAGGGACCTTGTCAAAAGCTTTCTGGAAATCTGAGTACACTATGTCCCCTGGGGTATGTCTACACTACCCCCCTAGTTCGAACTAGGGGGGTAATGTATGCATACCGAACTTGCTAATGAAGCCCGGGATTTGAATTTCCCGGGCTTCATTAGCATAAAGCCGGCTCCGCCATTTTTAAAAGCCGGCTTGTTCGAACCCCGTGCCGCACGGTTACACGCGGCACAGGCTAGATAGTTCGGACTATGTAGCCATTCCGATCTATCTGTACGCCTCGTTCCACGAGGCGTACAGATAGTTCGGAATAACTACATAGTTCAAACTATCTAGCCCGTGCTGCGTGTAGCCGCGCGGCACGGGGTTCGAACAAGCCAGCTTTTAAAAATGGCGGAGCCGGCTTTATGCTAATGAAGCCCGGGAAATTCAAATCCCGGGCTTCATTAGCAAGTTTGGTATGCATACATTACCCCCCTAGTTTGAACTAGGGGGTAGTGTAGACATACCCCTGGATAGCCCCTGTCCACATGTTTGTTGATCTCCTCAAAGAACTCTAGTAGATTAGTAAGGCACATTCCACTTCTTCCACACCGATATTGTGAGGTGGGCTGGG
Organism: Pelodiscus sinensis; assembly: GCF_052426305.1. Classification (NCBI taxonomy): domain Eukaryota; kingdom Metazoa; phylum Chordata; order Testudines; family Trionychidae; genus Pelodiscus; species Pelodiscus sinensis. The sequence continues at coordinate 246,179,589 of NC_143053.1, read as the reverse complement.
CAAGCCTTAATCATGTCAGTGAGCACTCACCCACCCGAGTAGCCCTGTGGGCATCAAGTTACTTTTATTAGGAAGGGGAACGCCTCTGCAAATCTGTTCAGTGTCTGATAGGCTTCATCTACACTGCGGCGTTTGCCGCAAGAGCCTATGCAAATGAAGTGTGGACTCACATATTTCCATGCTTCATTTGCATAATTTATTCACACCATTTCTGCACAGAAACAAGCAGCGTGGATGAGTTTTTTGTGCAAAAACCCGTGCACAAAAACGTCTTGAATAAATTATGCAAATGAAGTATGACGATATGCTAATATGTGCTTCATTTGCATAGGCTCTTGCGGCAAATGCTGCAGTGTAGATGTAGCCTAAGGGTTGCCTGATATCACTCTTTCCTAATACACCAGGGGTAAAACTTATAGCTTCTTCTGAAAGCTCAGTAACATTGATTATTTTGCTTCTACATAATGCAGATAATGATACTCATCTCCTTTCTAAAATGCTTTGAGGTTCCTGATGAAAAGCACCATGTGAGATGGAGGTGATATTATTGGTATAATTGTTGCTAATAATAAAAGGCTTGCTTGATGATCAATGTGTTTTAAAGCACAGCAGATTGCAAGCTGATACTTTCCTGGCCACACATAATAAGGGCAGCTATAAACTCCTGAGTTATTTATTGCCTCACCACAAATTCAACAATGTATCAAGCAAGAGCAGAAGAGAGCAGGAAAACAATGACGGTTGAATTACTGATACGCTGTGTCTGTTATCATGGTTGGTAAAATAAATCACCGTTGATAGGAGTTTACTTTCCTAAGTGACAGGGTGGAGAAAAGTGGGCTGCAGAAAGTGGAGAAGGTGGAGCAGGAGAAGGAGGTAGGTGGAGTTAAGATGAAGTGTTGAATGACTTGCTTTGTGGCTGTACTGGGGGGAGACCTGCTGCAATCTACTATAAAACCAAGGCTATGTCTACACCAGCACTTTTGTCAATAAAACTTGTCAGTCCAGTGTGTGAAAAAAATGCACCCCTGTCCAGTGAAGGTTTCACCCACAAAAGTGCTGGTATGGACAGTGCTCTGCTGGCAGGAGAGGCTGATGTTGGCAATGTTGCTCGTTGGGGCGGTTTAATGATGCTGGCAGGAGAGCTGTCTCTCGCTGGCAAAGAGCAACAACCCAGCAGACCACACAGCTGCACTGCTGTGCCATTGTAAGATCTGTAGTGTAGACACAGCCCAAGAATGTGTCTCCTGGGAGGTTTACCCTGCTCTAAGGCTATAGTTATACCATTATCACTCCCCCTTGTGGAGACATTTACTCTGGCATGAGAAGGATTTGTTTGGGCTTAATTTAAACAGCTTCCAAAATGACCCAACTTAAGCTGGGAAAAACCACTGTAATAGCTGAATAACATAGGGCTACACTTAAAACACTGCATCAGTGCAGCTTCAGTGTATAAGTGAAGATGCTTCCAGCATTGTCAACCCACCTCTGTGACAGGCAGTAGGTATGTCATTGGAGAAGCTTTTCCACCAGTATAGTGCTATCTGCACCAGGATTAGGTTGGTATAACTGCATTGCTCAGAGGTGTGAATTTTTCACACCTAAGCAACATAGTTGTACTGGTATAAGTCTGTAGAGTAGATCTGACTTAAGTGTCTATGTGAGATTTATACTGCTAGAGTTATAGTGGTTTAAATTCCCACCCTACCTTATTCTGGTACAGTAGGACTACAAAGATACAAACACCAGAGTTACGGACTGACTGGTCAAGTGAACATCATGTGAAACCAGAAGTAACCAATCAGGTGGCAGCAGAGACAAAAATGTACTGTGCCTGTCTTACATCCTGAAGATAAGCACATTTGTGGCTACATCTAGACTACGGGGTTTTTCCGGGGAGGTATCCCAGAAAAACGCCGCCATGTCCAGGGAACGCGTCTGCTCTTCCGCTTTTTTTGTGGAAGAACAGACATGCTCTTTCAGAAGCCCTGACTTCCTCCTCCCATGAGGTAGAAGGATTCTTCCAAAAGAGGAGGTTTTTCTGAAATTTGGCCCAGTGTAGACGGGCCAAATTTTGGAAAAGCCTCTTCCGAAAAAACTATCGGAAAAAGGTATGCAAAGTGTGGAGAGCAATTTGCGTACCTTTTTCCAATAGATCATTGTAGTCTAAACATAGCGTGGGCTGACTGTCCCCTTCTACCTCCTCTATCCCTACATGTGGGGTAGCCAGTTACAGCTAGGAAATGAACACCTGAGGCTGCCGGCTTAAGGCAGCCAGAGCCAGCAGAGCAGGAACAGTGCTCAGGTCTGTACCACTTTCACCTCCCCTCCTCTTCTGGGAGGTGAATGTTCTATTTTCACCCCCCCCTCCATACACCTCCAGCCGGAAGGGGGACATACTGTCCTCACTCTTCCCCTCCCCCCGCACAGGCTCCCATACATGGCTGGAAGGGGGACAAGGAAAGTGACAGCACCCTGGAGAGAGGACAGCTGCCGCTGAAGCCTGGCCTGGAGCATCAGCCACTGGATCTGGAGCCTGAATGGTGCTTTGTTCAGAGGTACAAACATTGCAGAGCTGCTGACAACCTCCATTTCTGAGGTGTCTGTAATGCTGAGGATCTCCTGTATAATTTTATCAAAGATTTTTTCTGTGGCGTATTTCACAGGTTTCTTAGCTTTTCTGCTCTTCATTCTTTCAGATGGGAGGAAAGTCATTTTTGTGGGCAGGCTGTGAAGTCTGCCAGCTAACAAAATGCTGATTCATATGGTTGCATTGGAAATCGGATTTAAGAAATTAAGATAAATGATCAAACTAAAAGTCACTTTAAATTGAAGAAAGTTTTTTTTTCCCCAACCAGGTCAAATAGCTGATGAATGTTTTAAATGAATATAACCTTCCATTTTCTGCAATGGCTTTACCTTACATGGCTTCCAAAGTGAAGCTGCCTCCTACAAACCCAAAGTGTAAGAAGTATAACACACAAGACCTTATTCTATGTCCTTTGAAAACCATTCATTATGTACCACGGCCAGTTTACTTTCATTCTTCACTAAATTGTGTGGACTTTCATTTCTGAGGCCGCAATCAGCTTTGCTCATTGATGTCCAAGCTGATCTTCTAGGCTCTTATGACACACCTGCAGAAGGCATCAAGATTTTAAACATATCCTTTTTATGTTTGGCACAAAGGTTGAAAATATGAACGATTTCTTTATGTGTTATTTACATGAGTGACAACATTGCTATTCTGATTTCAAGGAAGAAATTACTGCGGGCTTTCTTTTCCAGTTTGCTTGTGGAATTAGAAGAAAAGACTCTACTTTCTGGAAATGGGTATATCACTAGAGGCTGTGCTGGCTTCTTCTCCATACTCCCAGTGCACCTCAAAGGTCAACACCACAGCAGCATGTCTTCCTTCACACCTAACTGGAGCGGGCCAATGGCAAGGTGATGAGAAGGTTATATTGAGACACACAATAAATTCATTTGGGCTACGTCTACACTGGCACCCTTTTCCGGAAATGCTTAAAACGGAACAGTTTTCCGTTATAAGTATTTCCGGAAAAAGCGCGTCTACATTGGCAGGATGCTTTTCCGGAAAAGCGTCCGTGCCAATGTAGACGCGCTTTTCCGCAAAAAAACCCCGATCGTCATTTTCGCGATTGGGGCTTTTTTGCGGAAAAGAAATCTGTGCTGTCTACACTGGCCCTTTTCCGGAACAGTTTTCCAGAAAAAGACTTTTGCCTTTACAGGAGCAGCATAGTTTTTCAGGAAAAGCACTGATGATTTTACAGTAGATCGTCAGTGCTTTTCCGGAAATTCAAGGGGCCAGTGTAGACGGCTTTTCCGGAATAAGTGGCCAGTGTAGACACAGCCTTCATGTACAATCTAAGGTAGATTCAACTGTAGCATTTAAGGTTACTGAATTCATTTGACCATTTTGATCAGAGCTGGTTGGATATTGTCAAGTTATTTTTAGATGCAAACTAGCTTTTTGATAAAATGGAAATTTGAATGGGAATTTTCTTTGCATTGGCCTGTTTTGGGGTTTCATCAAAACAAAACAACAACAAAAAAGGCTAAAATCTTTAGAGTTCTTGAAAACTGAAAAGTTGTTTCCTCCCAATATTCAGCAAAACCTGCAAAATTATGGAAACATGTTTATTGAAACTTCTCATAGACAATAAACCCTCTTTGGACCAGCTCCAGATATGAAGTGTGCTGCAGGCAGGTGGTAGAGGAGAATGGATCCTCCCACCTTCCAGTCTGTGGCGCTGCCGCTACAGCTTTTACTGTGGGATTTTGGGAGGTGCAAGGCTGGCATGACATGAGTAATTGGCCATAGCGAAGATTCATTTTTTTTAGGAGACACGATTAGGAACAGCAGGCGGGAAACAGAATGTCTGTACTCGTTAAGATAAGAGGGGGGGAGACACAAGGAAACAATTGTAGTGACCAAGATAACAAGGGGTAGGATAAACTTGAATGTAAGATGAGATAAAGAGTAAGTCACGCATGGGCGGTGCATGCTGTACAGGAATTGATTCCTATAAAGCGACTAAGCCAATCCCCAAACGTGTAGTGCAATGCAATGTGTGAATGTATATAAAGGAAAGAGTCTGCTGTGTGACTCTGTAGGTGAGGTATGGCCTCTACCCATCCCCTACACTTGTGTCAGATCAACTCAGAATAGCTCTGCTGCATGCCAGAAAAAGGACTTTGAGTGATGAGACTGACTGCCAGGGGAATGGAGTGGAAGAGGTCCTAAGGGAGCCCCAATTGGAGAATCTGCGCAACATTCAATACTCCCACCCATATGCCCCAACTTGCCCTCTAACCACGGGTGCTTGACCTCCTCTCCTGCCCCCAAGCCTCTGCCCTTTCCCCACTCTATGCCTTCTCCCAAGCCCCTGCCTTCCCCCCACTCCACCCCTTCCCAAAAGCCTCGTCCTCACCCTGGCTCTTCACTTCTTCCCCACAGTGTGCCACATCCCCATCCCCCCCCCGAATGTCTTGAACATCACAAAACATCTGTTTGTAGAAGGTGGGAGGCACTTGGAGGCGGGGGAGATCTGCAGCAGGGCCATCAGTGGCTGAGAAGCTCTGGGGATCTGGGGGAAGCACCCACTAATTTTTCCCTGTAGGTGCTCCAGTCCCAGAGGACACTCAGATTTGGCTCCTGTGCTCCCACCTCTCTTAACAACTCCCCTAAGCCCCAATATACTGGCACTGAGGAGTTTCCTTCTAGCTGAATGCCCTGGTGCCCAAGAGGTACAGACGCCTGCCCACATCCACCTCTTCTGGGAATTGGAATTCTCTATAACCAAAGCTCTTTATAGATACTGCAGCTGAGCAAATAATTCACCGCCATTAAATTATCTGGAGCTCATGTATACAAACCTTAGTCACCAAGATGATGCAAATACAATTAGCTCCTTTGAAGCCAGGGCATATGTTCATGTGAGTACGGCAGAGCAGGGTGACTCAGGGCTCCCCTGGAATATTTGTTTCTATTTCTGCTCATGGAATATGGAGACAGTCTTTCTTTTCACTATTTGAAATTGCGCAATGGAACATATTGCAAACTATGGCTACTCTGGTTTACTAGTTGAAGTTCTTGCTGCCTTGCTTATATGGTGGTGGTATATGTCACCAGGAGAGGCATAATTTACAATCCAGTCTATGGTGCAAATGTTGGTAGAAAGTGGATTTAAAAATTTTAAAATGTGTGACCTGAAAATGCTTCCTACTATGGTTTGTGCTTGTAAATCTCTGTGAATTAGGATGTGACTTGAGCCTAGTTCCCAGGCAGGGTGCATGGGAAGTCAAGACACCCTCCTATGTCTCCATGAGGGCTACCAGAACTGTGGGACCAGGCACAAGGAGAAGGGAACTGTTAACCTGATCCTTCCTGATTCTGCAGCATGTGTGCTGGGAGTGGGAGGGGAGGGATGGCATTTAGGGTGGATCCTCTGTTCTGTGTCCATATATCAACAGAGAGAAGATAGTTGTTGCACTGCTGACATAGCCCAGCAGCAAATTACTGCCCCTCTGAAGCATGAGAAGAGACAGAACTGTTGGTTCCATGGATGTTGCATACTCAGTGCAGAACTGTGTCCTCCTTGGGTTGAGTTCTGGGATACAATCTAGGATTGTCACATTAATAGGCTTAGGCCATGAAAAGTGAACATAAACAGGGATACTTGTACAGCTTCAAAAACTGAGGATACATATTCAAACTAGCAATCACAGCAAACATGTTCTCATACTAGTTAACAAACAATGCAACTTTGATTTTAGATCTTGTGAACCAGCTGACTCTGATAGCATGTAGATGCTACGAGTTGAGTTGTGGTTTTGTTTATTTATTTGGTCCATTCCTGCATGCCTTGAAGAAGAGCAATACGATTGGCAAATCCCCAGCATGTGGGAACTGATGTGGTGTAAATGGAACTGTCTGGGATGTTGGTTAAATCCAAAAATGAAATTCATCAGAAGTCGTGCAGATTAACTGTGCAGTGCGACACTGAGCACAGTGACATCGGTAGATAAAAAATGACAAATGATATTACTCATGCTCTGTGATTCATGGGGAACAACTCAGAAACCCTGGATTTTTTTTTTTCATCACCAAACAAATTGTTCAGTGCAGACCAAATACTGAAAATAAAGCAACAAATAGGAACACTATAACTATATTACATTTTATTATACATAAAATCTAATTTATCTATCATTAAATGTTTTTCTTAGTACTATTAATCATCTCTGGAAGATGATGTCTTCAAATGCTTCATCAGACACATTTTAAACACTTTTATGGTTATTAGTAAATGGAATTAGAGCACTCTGGAGTAACTTTTACATTTTATGCAACTATAATGCATATAATGTAAGACACAGGTTGCTATACTCCAACCCTTTCTTTTGATTGACTCTTCATGGACTGAAATATTCCACACTTGTTCTGTGTCAAATATCAGAGGGGTAGCTGTGTTAGTCTGAATCTGCAAAAGCGGTGAGGAGTCCTGTGGCACCTTATAGACTAACTGAAGTGTAGGAGCATAAGCTTTCGTGGGCAAAGACCCACTTCGTCAGATGCAGCCGTGTATGAGTCTGCAGGGAAATGAAGCTGCATCTACTAATGTATTTGTAAAACTCTGGCAGGGTCTCCCAAGTGTAACAGTTTGCTACTGTTACCTGCTAATGCTTTAGTTCAAGTTACTGGACTACTTTGAACTAAAGGAGTAAACTAAATTTCAAGTGGTTGAGGCCTGCGCTGTGGTATGGATGTAAAGACTCCGGATTTGTATCCTGCTGGCAACCTAGTATGGGGTTAGGAGCAGAAGTATTGTAAAATGGGAACTGACTCTACCCCACCCTAAGTTATCATGGTGGGATGATAAGCATGAGAATAGGGGGCTTCTTAAGCAAAAGTTATTCCTCTCCCCATGAGGAATAAACCCTCTTGTGCAAGAGCTCATGAGCAAGAGGGCAGTGTGGATGGGCAACAGGGTTTTCTTATGCAAGAAACCCTTATGGCTAAAATGGCCATCGGAGCTTTCTTGCGCAAGAGAGCATCCACACTGCCATGGACGCTCTTGCGCAAAAGCACATGGCAGTGTGGACGCGCTCTTGTTCAAGACCTTTTGCACAACTCTTGTGCAAAACAGTTCTTGTGCAAAGCCTGCAGTATAGATGTAGCCTTGGTGTTATGCAGAACAGACTGGCTGTGACTCCCTGCTCATGGGGAGGGGAGGGACACTAGTAACTGCAGCAGACTTCCTTTCCCCTGATCTACCTAGTGAGGCTACACCAACAGAGCCTTCCATACTTTTCCCCAGATCACTCTGGGCTTGAGTTTATGGCTGCAATCCAATTACCCTCTCTATTGAGGCACATCTCAGCTGCTGGTATGACTCCGGGACTGGGTCTGAACATTGAATACTAGAGTGAAGGAGTATTTTATGCTGGTGCTTTTTATGCATACATATGTGAGACAGACATTACATGTGCTATGCTCAAATGACCTTGCCATTTGTGTGGTATCACATGGTAGCCACGTTTTCTAACTCTTTCGTTACAGTCTGAATTGAAGACTCGGAAATGGATAAGCATTTGAAGAAAAGAGATTCTGGGCCCTCCACATCTACTTTCAGTGATGAAGCTGAATGTGAACATAAGAAAGTCAAAGTTAGGGGCAGAGGTATTGCCAGAGGTATTGTCAGAGCAGCTGACACTACTCTGAGAATTATTTGCAATTTAGATTTTCGTGTATGTCTTGTCTGTGGGGAGAAACTCTCAACTGATGCAGTGGTTCCAAGTAAGTTGAAATGATGCCTTACAAGCAAACATCTGCCCCTTGCCAGATGAGTGATCAACATGAAAAAAGCACAAATGATGAAAGATTGTAAAATAATTTCTGATAAACCACTAGAAGCAAGCTACTTGGTTGCTGACCTTATAGTGAAGGCAAAAAAGTTGCATACAGTTGAAGAAACATTGATTTTTACCAGCATGCAAAGATTATGATGAGAGTTATTGTTAGGAGAAAATACAATGAAATCGCTAAAGTTCCCCTTTCAGATAATGAAATAAGTCACCATGTTGATGTCAGTTGTCATTGAGATTGTGCTCCAAAGGAAAAAAAAATCAAATTTACACTAAAACTTGGTGAATCAACAGATATCGATAGTCATGCTCAACTGTTGGCTAGTGTCAGGTATGTTGATGCAGCTCATATAAAAGAAAATATTTTTATTTTAATTTGCTATAACTGCCAAGTCAAATAACTGGAGAGGAAATCTTAGGGTGCCAATGGCCTACTTTGAGGAGGAAGAATTGCACTGGAAAAATTAGATTTTGCATAGGACTGCCTCCATGACTGGCAAAGAAAAGGGGTTTCTAAGCAAGGTCAAAGAAGACAGCCCAGATGTGCTAGTGATCCACTATTTCCTGCACAGAGTATCACAGTGTGTTCTGGGTATGTAATACTCTCATGACCAAAGGACTGCTAGAAGAAATTTCTTTAGGATTAGATGGAGCAATAAAGATAGTGCTCTTAGTAAAATCATGGTCCTTGAAATTTTGCCTTTTCTCCCTGTTGTGTGAGGAAATAGGAGCAGAACATCAGAGTTTACTTGTGCACACAGAAATATGCGGGCTTTTCCATGGAAAAGTTTTCTGATGCTTACAATGAGCAAAGAGAGGAGTTAAAAATGTTCTTAACTTTGGAGGACTCTACATAGGTGGACTTAATTGCTGATGTGACATGACGTGTAAAACTTGCCTATCTAGCTAATATATTCTACCACCTCATTGAACTGAATAGAAAAATGCAAGTTAGCAATGAGAACTGTGGGTATGTCTACACTACCCCGCTAGTTCGAACTAGGAGGGTAATGTAGGCATACCGCACTTGCAAATGAAGCCTGGGATTTGAATTTCCCGGGCTTCATTTGCATAAGCGGGGAGCCGCCATTTTTAAATCCCCACTGGTTCGAACCCCGTGTAGCGCGGCTACACGGGGCTCGAACTAGGTAGTTCGGACTAGGTTTACTATTCCGAACTACCGGTACACCTTGTGTACCGAGGTGTACCGAGGTGTACCGGTAGTTTGGAATAGGAATCCTAGTCCGAACTACCTAGTTCGAGCCCCGTGTAGCCGCGCTACACGGGGTTCGAACGAGTGGGGATTTAAAAATGGCGGCTCCCCGCTTATGCAAATGAAGCCCGGGAAATTCAAATCCCGGGCGTCATTTGCAAGTGCGGTATGCCTACATTACCCTCCTAGTTCGAACTAGGAGGGTAGTGTAGACATACCCTGTCTCTCCTGAATGGATAGACTGCATGGGTTTAGATTAAAGTTAGCCCTCTGATTTAAAAAAAAATCAACAGAAATGTTCCATCAGGAAAATGTGGCAGATTCTACTGGCAGTATTTTGATCAATGTCGTTTCTGAACATCTGAAAAGTCTGGAAACAAAATTTAGATTATCTTTTCCTTCAAACTGTATAGAAGGTCTGGCACCCTTGGATTTCCTCTGCAATGGAAAGTGCTTAAAATTTTACACTACTATGGTACTTGGTCCTGCCACGAGTGCAGGGGACTGGACTTAACCTCTTGAGGTACCTTCCAATGCTATCATTCTACTTATGAGCGTACATTACACAAATACCTATGCAGTGCAAGATGGTATAATTTTGGGTTTATACTCTTTGGAGGGGGGGTGTACCTTGAGAACTGGGTATTATCTTGGCTGTAGCCTCTCTATTGTTGGTTCGGGCAGTGGCTGGCCAAAGTTTGCATGTATTTGCAGCTGGGTGTGTTCCTGTCTGTGTGAATGCTGGTAGAGGTATAAGAATGGGAGCTGCCCACAGCCGGTCACAGCAGCACAGTGCCGAGAGGGAGCCCATGCTGGTAAGTCGGAGGGCTCAGTGACACTGTAGTTCCAGGTGGCACCCCAGGGGGAACCAGTTACATAGTCCTCCAGTGGGCTCTGCTGCCCCATGCAAGTGGAGCTGCTGTTTCTCACAGGTTTCTGTCTCAGGACTGGAATGGACAAGCCTCCCACAGCTGCAGTTACTCTGCAGGACTTGCCATCTTCTCCCAAGCTCACGGTCTGCCAGGACCCACCCCGAGCGGGTGCAAGTCATGGCTCCCTGTATGGCTAGTCTGATAGCAGTATGGGAGAGTCACAGGGCTTCCTCAATGAGCCCCATTTCTGCCCTCTTCATCCTCTTCACCAGGACTCTCAATGACTATCTCTTGCTCCTTTACAGTGTGTCTGGGATCCCCAGGCTGCTCTCCTCAGGCCCCTCCTTCCCTTGGGTGGCTGTTCCTTTCACTGTAGGTCCTGCGCTCTGGGTCTGTCACTGTGTTCCTGGTGGGTTCTTGCTCCCTGCACCCAGCCTCCTGCCCCTACATGCTAATTCTTGCATGCATCACTGAGATGAGGCGGTTGCCTCCAGCCTCCTGTGGGGTGCTTCACCTGCTGACTGCTAGCCACAGAGTCTCTGCTTGGGGCTGCTCTTGCGGCCTTCCTCCTTCAGCATGCATGAAGGCCAGGACTTGAGTTTGGACTCCTTGGTTGACCCAGCTACCTTGTCAGTGGGACTGACCTGGGTTGCTGGCTACTCCTCTTTGTCCTTGGTCTGGGTGGTTGGGGACCCTTGATGTGCACAGTTGCAATACTCAAACTTTACAAATGTAATTTTTTAATACATTTAGCACAGTCACAAACTCCCCAACTTCAAAAGATAGATAGGCAATGCACATCTATATGTCCATATCATACTCATGCCATTCCTTCTAGAACAACTTGAGGTGTTATTCATCATCTTCTTCATCACCTTTGTTTTCCCCATCATCACCAAGGACTACATTTTTTTGTCCTACCACCCCTAGGCTGAGATGCCACTTTTATGATATGTTCTGCTGACATTATGGGTGTGTCTAAACTACATGGCTCCATCGATGGAGCCATGTAGATTAGGCTGATCGACAAAAGGAAATGAAGCCGCGATTTAAATAATCGTGGCTTCATTTAAATTTAAATGGCTGCCGCGCTGAGCCGACAAACAGCTGATCAGCTGTTTGTCGGCTCAGCGTGCTAGTCTGGATGCTCCCGCGCCGACCTGAAAGCCCTTTATCGACCTCCCCGTTATGCCTCGTAGGAAGAGGTTTACCGGGGAGGTCGATAAAGGGCTTTCATGTCAGCAGGGGATCGTCCAGACTAGTGCGCTGAGCCGACAAACAGCTCTTTGTCGGATCAGCACTGCAGCCATTTAAATTTAAATGAAGCCGCGATTATTTAAATCGCGGCTTCATTTCCCTTTGCCGAACAAACAAATCTACATGGCATGTAGTTTAGACGTACCCCAAGTGTGCTCATGTGGGGATTCTGTAGGGGATGTTTCCTTTTCTTCGTATTTGTATTTCCTAACCTTACTACTTGTGAAGTATCTTTTTCCTATAGGTCAGTATATCATTGATCTCATTTTATTATCATATACGTCAATTCGCTACCATGGGTCTTCTGTCACTGTCTATCACATTTGCTATTTCTGTTCTACCCAGTTATTCAGTCTGGTTTTAACTGGTTATTTCAGGCTTTTCCAAGTAATGATGTGCCTGCTAAATTTGAGGGTATTTTTGGAGGTCCCTATGCTTTAACTAGGTGAAAGGTCCCAAATATATGGGATTGACTTTGCTTTCTGAGTGAAAGGTCAAATACATGCTAGCTTTGCCTTAGCTCAACATACAGGATGTGGCCTGTAAGACCCTTGTGTTACAGCTAAACTACCAATATAAACCTACTGTAATTTATTATAAAAATCATATATCAAAACCACTAGGAAATAATAAATCTATATATCTATAGGGAAGAAAGCAGATTAGTCCTATAGGCTACTGATATTTTACTGCTTAAGGCAGCTTAACTGTGTTTTTTATTTAGTCAGAGTGAAGGATAGCTAGCCTGAAAAAAACAACACATAGTCTGGTAGCACTTTATAGACTAACACAACATGTAGATGGTATCATGAGCTTTCGTGTGCACAGCCCACTTCGGTCATCTGAAGAAATGGGCTGTGCCCATGAAAGCTCACGATACCATCTACATGTTCTGTTAGTCTATAAAGTGCTACCAGACCATTTGTTGTTTTTTTCTGTAACAGACTAACTCGGCTACCCCCTGAAGCTCCTGTAAGATTGAAGACAGCCAAACTAGCAGCTACCAACATCCTGCTTGATAATCACACTAAAGGACTGGATCTTTATATGAATGAATTTGGATCCCTGTTTACACTTTTAGTGTAACCTGGAACTTTTCAGTGGCGTTAAATGGAGAAATAACAGTTGAGGATTTGGCCCATTAGCGTATCGAAGTTCTGCCCATTTCAGAATGTTCTCTGGAGTTACTGCAGTTGCATCCTTGGGCTGAGTGCTAATTGTCAGCTGTTCACCTAGAACTATGGCTACGTAAATGATGCTATTTACAGCCATTTCTCTAACTTTTTCTTAGCATCAAATATTGCTGATCTCTTTTCAAAAGCATCTCCGATGGCTGGCTGTGAGTTATATGAGAAGGGGTCAGTTTTTCAAGAATGGTGCATTGGACTCTGGCTATTTCTAATTAGCAAGCTTTGGGTACATCTATACTGCAAGCTTATTTCCAGAAGATATTTTCTGGAAAAGCTTATTTCAAAATAAAGTGTCCATACTACAGGGAAACTTCAAAATTAGTCCGAAGCAGGCTCCCTTAATGTGGATGTGCTATCTCAATTTAGAGCCTCAGGAGGCACTGAGGAGGAATTGTTTTGGCATGGCCCTGGTGAGGAGCTATTTTGACATAGCAGCAATGGAACATCCACACACACCCTCTTCTGAAATTGCTTTTTCGGAAGACACATTATTCCTTGTGGAATGAGGTTTACCGATGTCTAAATAACGCAATTGCTGTGTGGATGCTAGTATTGTTTTTCCGGAATAGTGTCAATTATACCAAAAGGCTACATCTAGGCTACATCCCTTTTTCGTAAAAGGGATGTAAATTAGATGTATTGCAATTGCTAATGAAGCGGGGATTTAAATCTCCCCTGCTTCATTAGCATAAAAATGGCTGCTGCTTTTTTCCCTGCATGGAGCTTTGCCGGAAAAAAGCACCAGTCTAGATGCTGATCTTACGGAAAATAAAGCCTTTTCTGAAAGATCCCTTATCCTTTATTTCATAGTCTAGATGTAGCCAAAAAATGGTGCAGTGTAGTGTGCTAAGCTGTTGTTGCTTTTTTACTTTTGAAACAGAGCCCCCTTCTGCAAAACTTGCTTATTTGTATCCAGGTGTTTTGGTTTTGATTTTATTTTAAGGGCAGAAATGCTGTGGTTAAGTATTATGTAAAACACCACTGGCTAGCATGGGTTTAATTAGCTCTGTGTTCCAGAACCTAAATATTCTGTGACCGATTCCTCACCCTGCCTGCGTGGGGCCTGGAGAGCAGGGGACACTGCAGGGAAATGGTATCTCCCTGTCATCCTCAGCCACCCAGCCCTGCTATGTATTAAGCTGCAGCTTCTAAATAAAAGCACTTGTGGGGATATTATGTCAGGAAAGAATCAGCATATCAGAATTCCACTGTCATATGCTCCCATCTCTTTGTGCCATACTCTTGGAATGCCCTTGACACTCCCCATTCCTTCCCTTGGGAGAGGCTGGTGCAGGAGATAGCATAACCACCTTGGCCATATTTCTGCCAGCACAGAGTTCTCCTGTACCGGGTAGTTCTCCTAAGGCATTTTTGGGTGCTTTAAGGCCACTATGCACTGCTAAGTGGTCTTAATGGCTGAGCAAATATTTCCCTCTATCTATAAGGGGATGCTGCCAAAAGAAATAGGTCCAAACTTTAATTATTAATTTTGTATCTGTTAGCTAAGACCACATGTTTCTTGAAAATCTCAGCCCTAATTTAAAGGCTAAACCGAGCCAGACAGTTTGAATAGCAAGCCATGGAGTAAACAAAATTTACAAGCATGTCAAGTACTTTGAATAATGAATACTTTTGGAGAAAATTGCAATGTAAGACCTCAGGGGAAGGGGCAGGTTGCCTTTTCCTTTGCCAGTCTTTTCCACTTAAAGGGCATATCACATGAGAAACATAACTTGATCTAGACATCACAGTTTGACTGTAGAGAGCTGGAATTGCATTGTCTTCAGTAGGACTCCAAAGGGCTGCTGGGATCTGTGTCTGCAGGATCAGAGTTGTTGTCACTGGCAATTCTAGGTCTGAAACAAGTAGAATATTGCCCCTAAACAAAAAACATTCACAGCTAAGTGAGCTCTAGGCTTATCTGTGGGCAAGGATGCTGTCAGCAATCTACTGCTGTAGGGGATAATGATTTACAAAGAAACCATGTTCTGTCACTCTCTTTTTGCATTCATTTAATGAAATGCTGATAGACGGCAACCTCTATTATCGAACCCCTCATGTGCTCCCACCCCAGCCAACCCCCTTGCTTCCTGTCACCCGACAGCAAACCCCTGGAACTCCCACTTCCTATCCAGCCCCTCTGCCTCCCGCTCCCATCCAACCCCCTCTCCTCTCCATGCTGGGACCCCCTGCTCTGTATCCAACCCCCCTGCCTGCTTCCCAGGACCACCCCTGCCATCCCACCTCCTGAGTGTGCCTGCATCTGCATCTATAAAGGGAATAATCTGGTTGTTCTTGAAAGAGGACTCTTGTCCATGAATAGCATTATTGTTGTTTGGTAAACTGGGAGTATCATTTTACCAGTTGCTTTCGGGCAATCTGGCCTTTTGGTTGCATTTCAGGAGAAGGAACATGTGGTTCCATTAATAGTTCATGTGCTGAGATGACATCCATGACTGCAGACCAGTGGCTGGATTTTGGCTTGGTCAGAATGCTTTGTCTGAATGGCGATATTTCACATACTTTCAGGAAACGTCTGGCACGTGAACTCCCTCCCTGTTCCAAGCCACTGGATTTTGTCCAGAACGCTGAAGTTTATGACCTTCCCCATTCACGAGACAAAATTACGGTGGGATTTTAAGGAAGTATCTAGTCTGCAATATAGGATCATGGGTGGTCTTTCATTGACCTGTGACCCTACCCTAGGACACTCCGATACCATCTGCTACAGCGTGGCACAGCGTGCTGGGAAAGGATGTCGGGGTGGAGCCAAGCAGGCTGCTGGGCTGCTCCAACTCCTGCTGGTACCATAAGTGTGGGAGGGCAGGGCAACCCCTGCTGCCACCCCACCCCACCCCTCTGTAATCCAACAGCTTGCATTGCTCGGTGCAGGGCAAGTCTATGGTGGGGGCAGGTTGCCCTGGACCCCAAACTGGAATAGTTGGGGGGTTGCCCCAGACTTCTATCCCCTTAGGGAAGGCCCTGCTTATCCCTGACAAATGTTTGCTCTCAAAAACTCCAATGAGGAGTTTCCACAACCTCCCTTACGACCTATTCTTATGCTTAACTAGTTAGAAAGTTTTCCTAATATCTAATTTAAACCTTTGCTGCAGATTCAGCTGATCGTTTCTTGTCCTGCCTTCAGTGGGCATGGTGAAGAACTGATCGCCATCCTTGTGAAAACAGCTCTTACTATATTTGAAGAGTCTCAGCTGTCCCTTCAGTTTTTTCAAGACTAAATATCTCTATTCTCAGCAGTATTCTCAGATTAACTATACCCATTTTTAATAACCTCCCCTTGAATTTTTAAAAACCTTTTATCTTTTTTTCCCCTCTGATCTCCCCATTCCAGAGGGTACATAAGAAAAACAATGTGGTGTCACAAACAGGACTGAGACTCTTGGGTCTGCTGTAGGCCAAATGAAGACCATATTGAGTGGATGCATCTTCTCTAACTCTCCGGGACAGTGAGTGAAGGCATTGATGGGGTTCACTTTGATTAGTAGGGTGTGCAAACTGTGTAGTGACAATACTGCTGAGACTAGAGATATTTGCAGACCTATGGGCATAACTTACATTATGGATATATACTGCTGTATAAGTACTGTGTGCTAACCCATTGTGTCACTTGTTTATTAGAAATGGGTCTGAATTGGAACCTGAATCTCAACAGCTTGAGACTTTGGGGTTACGATTTGATAATTTGGCCCAAATTTCATGGCTTGAATCTGTCTCTAACAAGCAAACCTGACATGGTAACTCTAAAGCCCTCCAGACATTTGAGCGTAGATTATTATGAAAAAAATACCTCATCTTGAATCTAAATTTCATGATCAGAGACCATCTGTAACTTGGAAACACGAATGTAAATACTTTTGAACTTTGAGAGGGTGCCAGAGGGAAAACGGATTTGTCCAAAATAGTGCTCAGTATAACCTCCATCTGGGTATGTCTACACTAGAAAGTTAGTTCGAACTAACGGACGTTAGTTCGAACTAACTTTCCTAGGCGCTACACTAGCGCTCCGTTAGTTCGAACTTAATTCGAACTAACGGAGCGCTTAGTTCGAACTAGGTAAACCTCATTTTACGAGGACTAACGCCTAGTTCGAACTAGCTAGTTCGAACTAAGGGCTGTGTAGCCCTTTAGTTCGAACTAGTGGGAGGCTAAGGCTTCCCAGGTTTCCCTGGTGGCCACTCTGGCCAACACCAGGGAAACTCTATTGCCCCCCTCCCGGCCCCGGAGCCCTTAAAGGGCCACGGGCTGGCTACTCACTTTGTGCCAGTTGCAAGGCTGCAAGCACCCGTGCCTGCACAGCCTGCACCTGCCACAGGATGAGCCAGCCATCCGAGGGTTCCCAGCCCTCCACTGCTCCCCACGACCAGCCTGGCGGCTCCCGGGAGCCTGCCCGGGGGCGCAAAAGGCGGGCGCCCGCCTGGTCAAGTGCGGAGATCGTGGACCTCATCGAGGTTTGGGGGGAAGCCTCCAATGTCCACGATCTCCGCACTAGCCACCGGAACGCGGCCGTCTATGGACGCATGGCTGCCAGTCTGGCCGCCAGGGGCCACCAGCGCAGCCGGGAGCAGGTGCGCTGCAAAATTAAGGACTTGCGGCAGTCCTACTCCCGGGCCTGCCTGCCAGGGGCTGACCCGGAGGCCTGCCCCCACTTCCATGCCCTGGACCGCATCCTGGGGCCTCATGCCGTCCCTGCCCCCCGGGACGTGATTGACCCCGGGGCAGAGGGACCGCTCCTGGAGACGGAGGAGGAGGAGGAGGGCTCTGAGAGCCAGGAGCCTGCCGCCAGCCTTCCCAGGACCCGGGACCCCCGAGGCACCCCACAGAGCCGCTCGCCTGCATCATCAGAGGCCGGGGAGGCGTCCACCTGTGAGTACCCTCGTGTTCCCCTTATGTGTACGGGGGGCTGGGGCGAGAGGGAGCCCCGGGACCGTGCGCCTGGGCCTTGCCCACCACGGAGCAGCAGCTGGGGATCCTGCAGGGGCCCTGGCCTTGCAGAGGGGAGCTGGGTTTCACACACCTGGGCCCCTGGGGTCATTGACCGCTGGTCTTCTTGCACCACAGCTGCAGCACCGGGGCCTGCAGGGCGCACCACACTGCCTGCAGCAGCCGCCCGCGCCCGGGCAAGCAGGACAGCCAGGAACCAGGAGGAGTACCAGAGGCGGCATCTCCGGTTCCTGGACCGACAGCTCCATCTCCAGGACCACTGGGTCCAGGAGGACCTCAGGCTGCGCCAGAGGAGTCTGGAGGCCCTGGAGGAGCAGGGCCGTGCCCTGCGAGGCCACCTCCAGAGCCTGCTGGACCGCTTTCCATTTCCTCCTCCCCCTGCTCCTCCTCTTGCTCCCCCTCTTGCTCCCCCTGCTCCCCCTCTTTCTCCCCCTCTTGCTCCCCCTGCTCCCCCTCTTTCTCCCCCTCTTGCTCCCCCTGCTCCCCCTGCTCCTCCTGCTTCCGCTCCTGCTTCCGCTCCTGCTTCCTCCACACCCCCTGTCCTCTCTGCCCCCCCCTCCACAACCATTCCCCAACGACGCCCCCAGACCCGCAGTGTGGCGAGACGGGAGAGGCAGCCGGACTCCCACCCCTGAGCTTTCCTTTCCCTTCCTCCCTTCCCTCCCCTCCCCTTCCAGCTCCCTCGTCCCAGGTTTCCCCCTCCCTTCTCCCACCTTCATTCCTCCCTCCCCCACCCCAGTTCTCTGAAATAAACAGACGTTTTTGTTTGAAAAACAGGTGTCTTTATTGTACAGTAGATAGGGAGGGGAAAGGGGAAGGGGGGGGTAGGGTGGAAGAAGGCCCCGGTGGGGCATGCAGGGAGAGGTCAGTCCTCCTCCTCCTCCACCTGGAAGCTCTCCCGCAGGGCTTCCCGGATCCGGATGGCCCCCCGCTGGGCTTCCCGGATGGCGGCGGTGCGGGGCTGACCGTAGTGTCCAGCCATGCGGTCAGCCTCAGCCATCCAGGCTGGCAAGAAAGCCTCCCCCTTCCACTCACACAAATTGTGGAGCACACAACATACCGCCACCACGGGAGGGATGTTGTGCTCGGCCAGGTCCAGACGGGTGAGGAGGCATCGAAAGCGGGCTTTCAGTCGCCCGAAGGCCCCCTCCACCACGATGCGGGCCCTGCTCAGCCTGTTATTGAAGGCCTGGCGGGAGGGATTGAGGTGCCCTGTGTAGGGCTTCATGAGCCACGGCTGCAGTGGGTAGGCGGCATCCCCCACCAGGCAGACGGGCATGTCCACGTCCCCGACCCTGATGTGGCGGTCGGGGAAGAAGGTCCCGGCCTGCAGCTGCTGGCACTCGGAGGAGTTGCGGTACACCCGGGCGTCGTGTGCTTTGCCGGACCAGCCCACATTTATGTCCGTGAACTGTCCCCGGTGGTCACACACGGCCTGCAGGATGACGGAGAAGTACCCCTTGCGGTTCACGTAACGGGACGCCTGGTGTTCCGGGGCACGGATGGGGATGTGCGTCCCGTCGATGGCCCCCCCGCAGTTGGGGAAGCCGAGGGCGCCGAATCCCCGGATGACGGCGTCCGGGTCGGCGAGGCGGACCACCCTGCGGAGCAGCACCCGGTTGATGGCCTTGACCACCTGCGGAGAGAGACACAGCAAAGCGTCAATCAGTGGGGCGCCCGGGTGGCTGGGAGCGTGCGTGTCCTGGCAGTGCCCCGCGCCCCACTCCCGGAAGCAACCCCCCTGGCGGCGTGTAGTACGGCCGGGACAGCCCGACCCCTCTGGTGCAGGGCGCTTTTGCCTCCTCCCGCCCCCCCCTTTGTCCCTGGGGCGGCCCATCCCCTCCTCGCAGCACCCCTCCCCCCCGGCTCGGTGGCCGACGAGTGCCGTACCTGCATGAGCACTGCTCCGACGGTGGATCTCCCCACGCCGAACTGGTTCCCGACGGATCGGTAGCTGTCCGGCGTGGAGAGCTTCCAGAGGGCGATGGCCACCCGCTTCTGGAGGGGGATGGCGGGCCTCATGCGAGTGTCCCTTCTTTGCAGGGCAGGGGCGAGCCACTCGCAGAGCTCCAGGAAGGTGTCCCTCCTCATCCTGAAGTTCTGGGTCCACTGTCGGTCGTCCCAGCGCTCCAGGACGATGCGGTCCCACCAGTCGCTGCTGGTGTCCAGACGCCAGACGCGGCGGGGCACGCCGGTGCCGGGGCGCCGCCGCGGCTCCTCCACGGCCCCCAGGGCGGCCAGGCGGAGAGGCAGGGGGCTGACGTTCCCCAGGTGGTGCCAGGCAGCCTCGAGCCATTGGTGGCAGGCTTGCAGCAGCAAGTCCAGAACGTGCACCAGAAGGTGCAGGGCGAGCCGTGGCTCCATGTTGCCACCTGCGGCGGTCCCCCCCGAAGGGAAGCACCGACACAGACGGGCACAGAGACCGACGCTTTGCTGTCCCTCTGCGAGGTTGGCAAGCAAGCAGGAAAAGCTGAGAACCGGCTGTCCAGGGGGGGTCCCTTTAAGCACGAGCCTCAGATAGCCTCAGACAGCAGCCACACAAAGCAACTGCTGACCTGATGCCCTGCCAGAACCGGTTTCAGCTGCCCTTAAATGCCCCCCCTGCGTCCAATCAGTGTGGACACGCTAGTTCGAACTAGCAAAACGCTAGTTCGAACTAGTTTTTAGTTCTAGATGCGCTAGTTCGAACTAGCTTAGTTCGAATTAACTAATTCAAACTAAGTTAGTTCGAACTAGCGCTGTAGTGTAGACGTACCCTCAGTAACTTATATCTCTCTTCAATAGCTGCAGCATTAACTTTGGTCCTTTGCTTTATTTTTCCATTAAGCTATTCAGAATACCTGAATGTTTACTGCTGTGGGCAGTGGAATAGGCATGGTACTGGTCTCTGGGCTACTAAAAATCTCTCCTTCCTATTTACTGCTGCAGAAGGATGTCAACAAACACAAAGCCAACTGCTAGTCAGTCATTCTCACAATGCAGAATATGAGCTAGACGTTGTTACCCACCTATTTGTGAACTTGCAGTGACTGTCATGAAAGATGCTGCAGGTGGAGGATCTGAGTTTGCTTTCAGTTAACCCTGATATAAATCAGGAATAATGCTTGCATGGGAGTCGACAGACTTACACTATCATATTGGTGTGGGCACAGAATTTGCCCCAGAACACGTGTTTTTGGTCAAATAGGTGCATAGGGATGCCAGCACCAAACTCATCAGCATAATTACAAACTATTATTTCCATGTTCTGTACAGAGATGCTGGCAAGCAGCAGGGCTGCAGCCTTACCGAGCCCCTGTGCAAGGTGGGCTGTGGGGGTCCTGCTCTGCACCCCTGGAAGGGGCAAGGGCTTGGGTACAAGAGGCAGAGTTAGGAGCAGATACCCTCAGCACTGCCTGGACTGCAGTGAACTCTCCCCCCCCCCCCCCCCCCGGCCCTTTTTGCTGCCCAGAGCATGTGATGCAGTGATTTAAAGGGCCAAAGGTTCTGGCCATCACTGCTGCTGCAGTAGACAGAAGTCCAGGGCTATTTGTGTCACTGGGCCCCACGGCAACTGTCCCCTTCCCCCGCTCCAGTTGGCAGGCCTGCCGACAGGTATACCTGGTCTACAAATGAATGGCTCTTTAATTTATTAATTGATTTTTTTCCTTCTGTGCCTAACAAAGAAAGAGCCCTAATGGGCTCAGAGGGAAAGAAGGCCTCACTTTGAGCGCTTTCTAATTACACTATAAATGTCTGTGGTTAAGATACCAAATGAATCTGCAGGATGATATTCAGATCTACCATTATGGCGAAACTGGATGACAAGCGATAAAAGCACTCCACTGACCTACATAGTTTCTGAAGGGGAAGTGGAGTTCAGATGCAAGGGAAGAGGCTGAAAGGGAAATTACCAAAGGAGGGAAGGAGGAATGGGGAGAGGAAATATATCACCAGAGAAGTGGGCAGGAATTGGGAAGATCATAAGAAAGAGTACACAGGATAGCTCCATTGATTATTTATGCCCACAGGGAGAGAGTCTGTCTGATGGACAAGGGTTATGAGTAAATACTGATTGATGTTGGATCTTTAAACCACTTGAACGTCTGGTTTTTGTTCTGAGCATTGATCAGAAAGGGCCTGATGGCAGCCACAGGTGCAAAGAGATTTGGGATTAATGTAGACCTAGAAACTCCTGCTGTTCCAAGAATTCACCTTTGGGAATTCGGCTTGTGCTCCTATCAGCCATCACGGAAAAAATTGCATCTTGCCCACTGCGGAGGTCACCGTGGAGAAACTAAATTCATTCTTTGCATCAGTTTTCACTGCAGGGGATGTGAGGGGGATTCCCAAACCTGAACCATCCTTTTGAGATGATGAATCTGAGGAGCTGTCACAGATTGAGAGGTCAATAGAGGTGGTTTTAGAACAGATTGATATGTTAAACAGTAATAGATCCCCATGATCAAATGGTATTCATTCTAGCCTTATGACAGACCTCAGATCCAAAATTGCAGAACTGTTAACTATCGCTTAAATGATGTAACCTATCGCTTAAATAAGCTTCTGTAACAGATGACTGAAGGGTAGCTAATGTAAAGCTGGTTTTAAAAGAAGTTTCCAGTAGTTACAGGCCAGTAAAATTTAATTCAGTACCAGGCAAACTGGATGAAACTATAATAAAGAATTATCAGACATGGAGGTTAATATGACAGGTTAGTAATGTATGTTGGAAAATATGATTCCAATTATGCATACAAGATGATGGAGTCTAAATTAGCGGTTACTACTCAAGAAAGAGTCCTTGGAGCCATTGTGGATATTTTGCTGAAAACATCTGCTCAGCATGCAACAGCAGCAGCTGAAAAGCTAACTGTTGTCAGATGTTTGCCTGCATGCACGTGTTCTTTCTACATGCTACACTGGCTCTGGTCAGACAGCCCATATAGCAGGCTTGGATCAAGTTGCCCAGTGACCACAAGATCTGTTAGCATATGAAGGTGCCTGGCCAGGTTTATTGTCGATGAAGCACGGTAATACCCGGCAGACTCTAGGACCTAAGACATATATCTATGGCAATAGATGCAGCTTAGCGAATGGCAGGACTTTCCATCCCTTCCAATCCAGGCTGGCCAGAGGGTTAAAGTGAGGCAACCCAACATTTATGGATTAAGACAAATAGTCAGGGATAAATAACTTACTTGTGACAATATGGGTTTTATGATATGATATCCCCTTATATTACCTCCCCTTATACTTTCTTTCTGGTGTTTCAAAGCATCCCTTTTCTTCACCTGATTTTGTACCTTTACTCTTTGGCTATGTCTACACTGGCATGATTTTCCGAAAATGCGTTTAACGGAAAAGTTTTCCATTAAAAGCATTTTCAGAAAATCACGTCTAGATTGGCAGGATGCTTTTCCGCGAAAGCACTTTTTGCGGAAAAGCGTCCGTGGCCAATCTAGACGTGGTTTTCCTTAAAAAAGCCCCGATCGCCATTTTCGTGATCGGGGCTTTTTTGCGGAAAACAGTACTGAGCTGTCTACACTGGCCCTTTTGCGCAAAAGTCTTTCAGAAAATGATTTTTGCCCGAACGGGAGGAGCATAGTATTTCCGGAAAAGTACTGACGATCTTACATGAGATCGTCAGTGCTTTTCCGGAAATTCAAGCGGCCAGTGTAGACAGCTGGCAAGTTTTTCCGCAAAAGCAGATGATTTTGCGGAAAAACTTGCCAGTCTAGATACAGCCTCCATGTTTCAGGCAAAATATCACTATTCATCATTTTTGTCAAACCCTTTTATCATGTCCTAGGTGAGGATGTTCTTGTGCTAGCCTCCAGGAATGTGTTCACATTTTCAGTATGTTTTAGCAATACGAGTGCCTCATTTGTGTATCAGACACTGACTTGCAGGCAAGCATTTGCTTTTGACCATTGCCCATGGCTTGACTGGTGCCCATAGCACAACTTCTTCTGGCTTTGGTTCAGGTCTCAGCCTTTGCACTAGCCCCACACTTCAGGCTCTCTTTCTGTCACATTACTACATCAGTGTTAGAACCATGAGGAAAGAGAGAGAAAATAAGATAGGAAATATCACAATGCCACTATATAAATCTAGTGTTCCCATTCCTTGAATGGTGCATCCACAGTTCTGGCCATTTCCCCAGGAAGCAGTCTCATCCTAGCCCTTCTCTAGGGCCTAGTTGCAAAGTTCCCCTTGTCTGGGGTTCCTCAGTGTTGCTGCTGACTAGCCTTTTGCCAAAGGATCTAGATCTAGATCTAGCTCCGCTTCGCTGCAGGGACCCAGCACCCACTCAGAGCTGTCCAAGGTGCTGGTGTTCCCAGTCTACTGGCTTGAGCTCCAGGTTGGAACTGCCTAGCCTGCACTAGCAGCTCCTTATATAGTAGCCTGCCATACTCTGATTGGTTACAAAGCAAGCTGCCTCTCTACCCTGCTTGGAGGACTTTTCAACTGCCCTGCTGCTGGCCAGGGTGCTGAAAGGCCTTTAGCAGGGAGGCCGGGTTCTGTCTGCCCATCACACCATCTTAGAAAAGAAATGGGTAATGGCAGATATGATAGAGGTCTAAGAAATCATGACTGTTGTGGAGAAAATAAATAGGGACGTGTTAGTTATCTCTTCACATAACACAAAAACAATGGAGCCATCAATTAAATTAATAGGCAGCAGGTTTTAAACAAGCATAGGGAACAATGCATGGTCAACTTTTGGAACTCATTGCTTGTGGATGTTGTGAAGAACAGAAATAAAACTGGATTTAAAAACCAGGTTACTTCCATCAGTGTTTATTAGCCAGGACGGTCTGGCTCACATGTTCCTAAAAGTCTGACTCCCAGAAGCTGGGACAGGATGACAGAGAATGGATCAGTTGATAATTGCCACTGTTGGAAGACAGGATACTAGGCAAGATGAACCTTTGGTCTGATCCAGGGTAGCTATTCATATGTTTTTATGCCCTTGTAATGTTCTAATTAATATAATTTTTATGACACATTCTATAAACTAACATGTACGCAAGCCTCAAGCACAATAATAAAGCAGCAGTCGCAGGAATTAGAAACCCTCTGTTTTATATCTTTCCAATTATCTGATGGCAGAAAGTTGGCAAATCACAAGTGACACTGCTTCACAGTCATCAGAAGTAGAGCACCCACAGGGACACTCATCTCGAAGAATATCAGTTATTGCACAGGTGAGTAACCTCCTCTTGTCTCTAACTTTCAGTCTTTGAACTTTGGGGTAAGAATTGTCTTTGTTCCATGTTTGTACAGTGCCTACCACAATGGGATTATAATTCCAGGTGCTACTGCAATAGAAATAATAATACTTAAATAAACTAGATTGCACTGAGATACATCACAAAGGAATTTTGCACTATTCTTATTGTGTTGGGTTCATTCAGTATGAAATAACAGAGGAGAACCTGAGATAAATGCATACATGGGGTTTGCTGATGCTGTGTGTGGCTATTTAAGACAGTGGATAATATTTGCCACTGGGTGGAAACAACGTTAAAAGGACCATATATTAAGTTTTGAAATACATTTTTTCTTACATGAGTATTGTTACTAAGATCACTTGAGAAAATGAACATTTAATTTAATTTTGTTTTCAAATCCTATTTGTCTCTCTCCATTAAAGTAACTCATTTGGCTGTTAGTAACTGAAAAATCTGAGCTTCCCAGTTTCTAGGTAGGAGCATGGTGACATCTGCTCTTCTTGATATTGTCTGTGTTGCATGAAGGATGCAGAAGCAAGATTTTATGACTGCTGTCTTCTTGGGAACAGCAAGAAAATTAGATATAAGTCTCATGAGATTGTCCCAGTGAGCAACATTTTAAATAAATATACTAATAAATATACTAGGTTAAAGCAATGCTGATTTTGCCTGAGGATGATCTGGCAATTGTATGTACTGCACTAGATCTGTTCTAAGGTCAGATGATTTTAAGAACCATACATTAGAGGTTTTACTGGCCTTCTAGATTTTGAACCTCTGAGATAGTGTGTTATATGTGAGGCCCACAAGACATTTTATTTACTGATGCCCCCATACAGGGTTGCCAGATTCCACTGATTTTCCATTCACATAGAGTTTATTTTTCCTACTGGTATTACTAAAGTGAGAACCACATCTTTGTGCTGATTTATTTTTAAACTTTATTTGTATTGTTTTAAATCAAATATAAACCTATAACCAAACAAACTTCATATAAATACATGTACAAGATGGAAATACTATTATCCCCTCCCCCCAATTTAGAATGAATGATATGTAAAACCTGGGAAAAATAAACACTCTCCTCTCTCCCTCCAGAAAAACCCCAAAAAGCAAACCTGAACCAATAAAGTTGTGTAGAGCATTAATTATTAAAGTGACTAAATAGATAATTAAGTGAGAACATGACATATAATTGTCAGTGACTAATATACCCTAAACTGCAAAGGTATGCAATAGTTGCATGTATGACCAGACATCCTGGTATTTTTTCCATACCTTTTTATTAGACAGAGTAATTTTTTCCATGAATTCAGTAGAAGAGAGTTCACTAAGCTAACCTGGGTATGAGGGAGGAACAGAAATTGAGGATGTGTGAAAGGCTGGCAAGTGGCTGTTTACATTCCCAATATTCATTGTGTGTTGCTAATCAAGCCCTTAAACAGAGTCTAGTAGTACCTATTTAATATCTTGTGCTGGAAGTACTGCAGTGATTAAGAACTTGAAGTATAAGAACATAAGAACGGCCATACTGGGTCAGACCAACAGTCCATCCATCCCGGTATCCTGTCTGCCGACAGTGGCCAATACCAGATGCCCCTGAGCGAGGGAACACAACAGGTAATCCTCACGTGAGCCGTCCCCTGTCACCCACTTCTAGAGAAACAGAGGCTAGGGACAGCATTCCTACCTCCTGGCTAATAGCCATTGATGGACCTGAACTCTATGAATCTATTTAGCTCTTTTTTGAACCCTATTAAAGCCCTAATCTTCACCGCATGCTCTGGCAAGGAGTTCCACAGGTTGACTGTGTAATGTATCTAATGTATCTTTCACATTAAGTCAGATAGCCTCTTAAATTTCTGTTGTGAAAATAATTGTGGGTCTTTAGTGGCTCAGCCCCTTCGGCCAAGTGACACAGTGAATGAACAAATCCCTCTGGGGTGAAAAGTCCAACATGGTTTGTCTCTGTCTTCAGCTTGGTCTCTAGTCTCAGGCCTGTCTGGGCTAACTTTAAGTCGCTGTCTGCCACGGTACAGAGCAGTACTCCCAGGGGCTTGTCTACACTATGGAGAAGATCGACCCTCTAGAGGTCGATCTTCTAGCGTTTGATTTAGTGGGTCTACTATAGATCCCCAAATCAAACTCTGAGGGCAGCCCCATTGGCGTCTTTTACTCTTCATTCTGTGAGGAGTAAGGGGAGCTGACAGGAGCGTGTGCTCTCGTCGGCCTCCCGCAATATAGATGCTCCGACGGCTCAGCTTAAGGGAAGCCGAATCCATCTATGCATTTTGCATAGCTGGATGGTGTACCATAAGCCAACCTGCCAGCTCTAGTGTACATCAAGCCCCAGGGTTTTCTCCCTGGAGACTCTTTAAGTCCTCTGTAAACAAGCTTTATCTCCTCCTTGGGGCTTAGGCCACCCTGCCAGTGGCCAGTTGGGGGATCCAGGCCTGCCTATTACTCTGGGTCCTGATCCAGGGACCCTATACATAGCAGCCACGTGCTGCTTCCTGTCAGAGTTGCAGGTGCTATTCCCTGGGCCACTTTCCATGTAGCCTCTTCCTCTCCTTCGGCTCTCTGTTTGAGCAGGGTCTCTCCCAGGCCTCCTGGGGCCAGCTAGGGATCCAGTTTTAGTATGCCAGGGAGCACTTCAGAAGAAAACTCATAACATCCCCTCTCCTCTAAATCCTCACCCATGCCCAAGAGATGAAAGTTGTTTCTTTTCAATCTATTTTCTAAGTCATCCTGTTTTTCTTCCAGTTTATTTAGGCTACGTGTTAAGGTGGCAGTTTCTTCTTTAATTTCACTGGTTTCAATGGGAGTCTTTTGTAACGTGTTTTCCAAGTGAGTCATTTGTGATTTTCCATCACCTAGGATCTTTAGAGTGCCCACAAATGTCTTTTGAGATTGAATCCAATCAGTCTGTGAGGAATTCTTTCAGTGTTGCAATATCCTAGGCTAGGTTCTGCTGTGGCCTTGAGGTTTTGCTTTCAGCTGCTTAGGTGATACAGATTTAAGTCTTTTATTGCCTGTCATGTTTTCATCAGAATGCATATACAACAGTTTGATGTTTATCCAGACGACATAAATGTATTGCCAAATTGCTTGGAAAGTAATTATTTGAGATTAATTTATTTGTGGAGAGAGAAGAAGTGTCGATTAGCCAGCCAGTTTTTTCACTGGTACTGTGTGACACCCCACACCTGCTATTTTCTCTCCCTTGATTAGCCTGATAGACGCCTATGACTGCAAGAAGGTATATTTTTTAAAAGGCAAGTTAGTGTGTTAATTTTCACCATGTCTTTTAAAAGTGCACTATACCATGTTCCTTTAAAAATGTAAGCTAAATGTTTCACAGGAACAAGGGAAGACACACAGAGCCTGCTTCAAGGAGATTATGGTGTATATTCCCAATCTATAAGGAGAGCCTTGTACCCCTCATAAACCTTCTGTAGAGAGTTCTGCAAAAGGTGAAGGGAAGCAAGTTTGCCTGTGTGAAAAACGTGCAGAAATGGGGCCTAAATTCAGATATGAGTTAAGGCAATAAACAATAAAAAGGAGGCCAGGGAGAAGTAGAATAAGTATTTGTGGTGCACTGCCTGGTTGCCACTGCACTGACCCAGTGAGAAAAGTGCTGGGTCTGTGAGGCCTCAGCTCCCATGGGTTACCCTTGCAGTGCTGTGTGACAGCAGGCCCCACTCAGGAGAGCTGTAATGTGTCAGGGCTTTCCACACATATGTGGCAGCTGCATGGAAGTCTGCTCAGACACGGCAGTAATGAGACTGTGACTGAGTGCCTGGAATAGGCCACACAGAGAATGCCACACTTAGAGCAGACTTCAAGCAATAAGGCAGACAATCCCCCAAACCTGTGGTTTATTCTATACAGGCAGTCCCCGGGTTACGTACAAGATAGGGACTGTAGGTTTGTTCTTAAGTTGAATTTGTATGTAAGTCGGAATTGGCGTCCAGATTCAGCCGCTGCTGAAACTGACCAGCGGCTGACTACAGGAAGCCCGAGGCAGAGTTGCTCTGCCCTGGGCTTCCTGGAATCAGCCGCTGATCAGTTTCAACAGTGGCTGAATCTGGACACCTCGGACAGAGCAGCTGGGGCGCTGTCGGGTAGGTCCCCGCAGCACTGCACCTCAGCGCTGTGGGGACCAACCCGGCAGCATCCCAGCAGCTCTATCCCAGGTGTCCCCAAGTCAACCGCTGCTGAAACTGATCAGCGGCTGATTCCAGGAAGCCCGGGGCAGAGCAACTCTGCCTCGGGCTTCCTGTAGTCAGCCGCTGGTCAGTTTCAGCAGCGGCTGACTTGGGGACGCCTGGGGCAGAGCAGCTGGGGTGCTGCCGGGTTGGTCCAGTAGCACCGAGGAGCGGCACTGCAGGACCAACCCGGCAGCGCCCCAGCTGCTATACCCCAGGCATCGTCGGCGAGAAAAGCCTGGTCTGCTGGGGGGGGGGAGCGCACTAGCTGCGCCCCCCCCAGCAGACCAGGGAGACGCGGAGCAAAGCCGCGGAGGACGCAGGCAGCGGGACAGCCGCGGCGCGTCTGGGCTGTCCCGCTGCCCGTGTCCTCCGCGGCTTTGCTCCGCGTCTCCCTGGACTGCTGGGGGGGGGGGCTCCCCCCCCAGGGGAGCAAAGCTGCGGAGGACACGGGCAGCGGGACAGCCGCGGCGTGTCTGGGCTGTCCCACTGCCCGCATCCTCCACGGCTTTGCTCCCCGTTTCCCTGGTCTCCTGGGGGGAGCCCCCAGCAGACCAGGGAGACGCGGAGCAGCTTTTCTTGCCCCGGAGGACGCAGGCGGTGGGACCGCAGCGCATCTGGGCGTCCCGCCGCTCACGTCCTCCGGGGCGAGAAAAGCCCGGTTCGTAACTGCGGATCCGACATAAGTCGGATCCGCGTAACTCGGGGACTGCCTGCAATTAGATTCACCAAGACAGTAACAAAAAGCTTCTGCAGTTAACTGGAAACCAAGTACAGTTTCCTTTAGTCACTCCCATTCTCGGCTCCCATTACAGACAATCAAGTTTAATACAGTGAGAGTTTATTGAAAACCCATTTCACTATATGTTTTTTCTAATACCAAAGAATCGGACACATATCCACTAGTCAATATGAATTTCAGATCTTACTGAAATAACATGCTGTCGGCCAATCCTTAATAAACTAATTGAAGATTTAATAATAAAAGAGTTATAAATGGTTAGATAGATAGATAGATAGATAGATAGATAGATAGATAGATAGATAGATTAGATAGATAGATAGATAGATAGATATCAGGTTTGTAGCATGATGGAATAGACTGTTGGCTTGTTAATTCTCTCTGGTTGTTGTAAATCCATAGTCCAGAGAGCTAGAGCAAGAAAAGAGGTAACATGGAATGTTTCAGGTGCCTTTTTGTATCCTCTGCCATGTGCGTGGAAATGTATTGTCTCAAAGAAAGTCTACTGCCCATCTCTGTGGATAGTAATTGGCCAGGATGGAATTCAAGGTCACATAAGCATATCACATGTCCTTACATGTTTTATTGAATCACAGGGAGAGGTGCTCCTCATTGTCTGAGTTACCTGCAGGCAGACTAGTGGGTGAGATGAATTTCTTCAAGGGCCTATTGTGAGAGCTGAATGTCCTTGATAGGCCATTAATACATAGCTCTCTAGCCCTTATGTAAATGCATCTGGTGTGTGTCACCCTGGAATAGACCACAAGTTTAAAATACAAGTGCATAGCCAATATTCATACCTTCAGATATAAAGATGTACATGGATTTAACCAGGGTAATCATGCCTGATAGACTGTAGCCTTTCCATCAGCACCTTAAATGATACTCATTATGCTTGGTTTTTGAAAATTGTAGAACAGTGGTAATACCATTTATATAAATTGTCATCTTTAATAATACAGCATCAGAGACCATCTCAGTATTTACAGACACAACTTTCTTTCAGCAATGGAGAGGTGATGTGGCATCTGACACTGGACAATCAAGCCTAATGTGAATAATTTTTTGAACTGGTTTACTTTTGTCCATTTGCTTTAGTTAATTTTTGCTTTTCATTGCATGTCAAGGTTCATATTGGCCACTAAAATGGGGCCAGCACTATCTTTGGGGAACAATTCTGCTCTCATTTGTACCAGTTTTAATCTAAAGTAACTACAGTCACATCAGTGGAGTTATTCTGGATTTATATCAGCATCAGTGAATGCAACATTTGGCTCTTTCTATGTCTGTGTCATAAGATTTACTCCTAGTTGCCAGCTTGGAAAAGCTTATTTGATAATAGCTAGCAATTAGAGCTGGTTGCAAAATTGGGCATGGGGAGAGTTATGGAAAATGCTGTGGGTTTTTGTTGACCAAAAAAATCATGAACTATAAAATTTGAGACAGAAACAAAAAAATTTCAGTGGAAAACTTTTAGCTGCAAACCGAACATTTCAATTCAGAAATGCTTCCGCCATGCCTTATGGGTGTTGCAGTTTGGATGCCTGATGCCTCTTTTATCTTCAATGGTCTGACCAGACTACATCTCCCAGGATAAATCATAGTTCCTTAAGAGGGTGATTAGCCATAGTGCATCATGGGGTATATAACCCTGCTGTAAAAACTGGTCTATAGAGAAGAATAGGACTATAAGGGCACCCAAATTACAATTCCTGTGAGAAAACACTATAGAATTTCTGAATCAATTGTTTTAATTTCCACATGTTCCATTTTTCAATTAAAAGTTGATTTTTTCCACAGAAAGCCGATTTTATTTTTTTTCGAAATTTCATTTAGCTAAAAAACCAAACTTTTTACCACCAAACAATTTCGGTAGAAATGTTTGACCAGCCCTGCTTCCAATTCAGTCTTGAAAGTTTTTCTTTATAGTATACAGTGCAGCCTTTCGGGAGCAAATTGTTTTTGAAAAGTTTGGGAAATGGGTGATGATTAAAAATGCAAAGACGTGCTGAGCTATAAAATTGCACAGCTATACCTTTTAAATTTTATATTAATACATGGTTGTGTAATAAAGTGATAAGTGCATAACGTTTTTGCCTACTATTGCTTAACCATTCCATAATTTATACTTTAAAGCTCTTTGGCTGTCCTAATCACATTACACCATAACTGTTGCTCTCTCAATATATGGTTTTATGTTTCAGTTCTTTGTCCATTAGTGATTTAGGGTCTCATTCCATGCAGCAGTACTAAAAGCCCTGAAAATGAGGGTGCTGATTGCAGTTCAGCACAAGGTAAAAATTGGACAACATTTCATCCTTTGTAACAACGAGGAGATACAAAAGGTGAAATCTGGGGAAAGGACCTATTTATAATTAAGGTTTGATTAATCATTTTTGAGCCACAATGTCATCATCTGGAGCTAATACTGTCTTTTTCATTTCATAGATATTCTGATTTTAGAAAGATGTAATCTTCCTAAAGACATACAACTCTCCAGAAGCTTTAGGAGAACTATTTACTCCAACATATTTCAAATGCAACTGAAATATTCAGTATGGTTTCTTGGCAACCCCTCCAGCTACCTTTAGATGCATGTCCCTTTGGGCGTTTATTCTTATTGCTAAATATTTGTCATAGAGGAAATTTCTTAACATTAATTGCATGTAAAATAAAAAAATCCATCCTTTCCAGTAAGCCACTAACATTTTTACAGAAGAAGAGCACCACAAATGTGATTTGTTTGAGTGTGGTATTAATACAGCTGCTGCAGCTTTAAAAGAACTTTGTGCACAAACTGCTGCTTTTTGTACTGGTAAGAAAAATAAATCTTATAAGTGAAATGGAGATGATCAAATGAAATAGCAACTCTGTTTCCTGTCTCTAATACTAGCTTTTATAAAATCTCCTTTGCTGTATATATTGTTTCTAAAATGTAGAAGATACACAAAACTAACTCATTGTCCTTTCAAAACCTTACTTAAAACTCTCCTCTGCTGTGAAGTTGATAAAAAAAAAGACAGCATTATGGTTGGGGTATGCTATTACCTCTGCTGGTCATCCACGCCAACATTGTGTCTTTGTTTCCTCATTGGATTATCTGTATCTTCCTGTTGTGTATTTGGATCAGGGGCTGTCTTTTTATTCTGTGTTTGTACAGTTCCCCTCACACTGAGAGCTTGGTCCATGAATGGAGCCCCTAGATGCTATGATAATACAAATAATAAATAATGATTTAACCTGTGTTAAACGTAACTTTAGGAAAAGCATGGGACACATTACCTGAATTATAAATTCATCACTAATCTGGTCAATATCTCATTTGAAAAGCAAGGAGGTATTTGATTATTTTAAAAGAATGCTGCCCTGTGGTACCAAAGTTAATGCCACTGACTTCAATGGGGGGAGATTGGACCCTGACATCATTTTGATTTTGTCTTGTGTTACTGGTGCCTCAGTGAATAGCTGTGATATTTTGATTTGGCTTGCAATGAAATCAATAGATGCTATAAAATCAATCCCAAGAAATTAGGTGTGATATTATAGTGGCACATATAAGCACATTTTTCTTTACAGCTCCCTGACCAGTACTGACGAATCTCAGTATAATATTCCTTTGATAGAAACTTTTGTCGCAGCATTTTTTCCCCCGTGGGGGCTGGTCCTTTAAATTAAGCAGGAAGGAGCAGCTGCAGCCCTTAAATAGACATTATATAACTGCTGCTGACCCACAGAAAAATCAGTTGGGGGCCACACACAAATGAGAAGCAAAAAACCCAAACAAACAACAGAACAACAAAACAAAACAAAAAACAAAATAACCCACCAAAAGAAAATCCTCACTGATATGGCCCCCAACTGAGAAGGAGAAAGACACTCCCCACATTTCCCTCACATGCTGGAGACTAGGTAGGGGGGTCCTGCTTAGTAGATTTTGTGTGCTCCAGCCCCGTGGTCAGGCAGAAGGGGGGCTGGAGTGCCAGTGCAGGCTCCCCAATGCTGGGGGGGAGCCCTGAGCTTCGGGGGGCCAGATTTGGTCTCAGGGCTTTAGGTTCCCCAACCCTGATTTATAACATCAGAATTAAATCCCTTATCTCTTGAAATGCACTGGATGTTTTCCACTGCATTACTGAAAGCTGGCAAAGTAAAAGATGGTACTGAGGAATATCATGAGGAACAAATGACAAATATACACACATGCCACATTCTCTTTTGTTTCTATAAAGTTTAAATGAAATGTGACCTGCAAATCAATTGAAATGTGTTTTTAATATTAAATATCCCAATATCATATAATAGAGCAATAAACAGTAATGCAAGTGTTCCCAGAGAGTAATTCCCTAAAGAGGAATGACTATTTGATTACAGAATGATTTAGCTTTTCATTTACACTAGCACTGAATGTGTTTCTGTGTTAAATTAATATTTTTAAAAGCGTTAACTCCAGCCCCACAATAAAGAAAATGATAAAGGCAGACCACAGAATGAACTTTATTATCACTGCTACTTTATTTTGCCACTGTAAGTTTTCTGTTGTCTAAAGGGGTATATCTACACTACCCCGCTAGTGCGAACTAGTGGGGTAATGTATGCATACCGAACGTGCAAATGAAGCCCGGGATTTGAATTTCCCGGGCTTTATTTGCATAAGCCGGCCGGCGCCATTTTTAAATGCCGGCTTGTTCGAACCCCATGCAGCGCGGCTACACGCGGCACGGGGTTCGAACAAGCCGGCATTTAAAAATGGCGCCGGCCGGCTTATGCAAATAAAGCCCGGGAAATTCAAATCCCGGGATTCATTTGCACGTTCGGTATGCATACATTACCCCGCTAGTTCGCACTAGAGGGGTAGTGTAGACATACCCAAGGTTTCCAAATCAATATGGTGAAATAAAATTGAAACACAGTAGTGATAATTTAAATGAGTCATAATAATGAATGGCAGGCAGCATGATTGATGGAGATTCCAGTCTCCCTAGAAAATGTATTCCACTGTTTAACTACCCTAACAGTTAGGAAGTTTTTCCTAATGTCCAACCTAAACCTCCCTTGCTGCAGTTTAAGCCCCTTGCTTCTTGTCTTATCATCAGAGGCCAAGGAGAACAATTCCCTGCCCCTGCCCCTCCCCCCGCATCCTGACACACCTTTATAGATACCTGAAAACCTCTATCATGTCCCTTCTCAGTCTTCTCTTTTCTAAACTAAACAAGCCCAATTCTTTCAGTCTTCCCTCATGGCTCATGTTCTCTAGGCGTTTAATCATTTCTATTGCTCTTCTCTGGACCTTCTCCAATTTCTCCACATCTTTCTTGAAATGTGGTGCCCAAAACTGGACACAATACTTCAATTGAGGCCTAATCAGTGCAGAGTAGAATGGAAGAATGACTTCTAGTGTGTTGCTCACAACATTCCTGTTAAAGCATCCCAGAATCATGTTTATTTTTTTGCAACAGTGTCACACTGTTGACTCATATTTAGCTGTGCTCCACTATGACCCCTAAATCCCTTTCTGAAGTACTCCTTCCTAGACAGTCACTTCCCATTCTGTATGTGTGAAATGGATTGTTCTTTCCTAAGTGGAGTATTTTGCCTTTATCCTTATTAAACTTCATCCTATGTACCTCAGACCATTTCTCCAGTGTGTCCAGATCATTTTGAATTATGACCCTACCCTCCAAAGCAGTTGCAACCCCTCCCAGTTTAGTATAATCTGCAAACTGAATAAGCGAACTTTCTATGCCATCATCTAAATCATTGATGAAGATATTGAACAGAACCGATCCCAAAACAGACCCCTGTGGAACCTTACTGCTTATGCCCTTCCAGCATGACCATGAACCATTAATAACTACTCTCTGAGAATGGTTATCCAACCAGTTATGGACCCACCTTATATTAGCCCCATCTGAGTTGTATTTGCCTAGTTTATTGATAAGAAGGTCATGCGAGACCATATCAAATGCCTTACTAAATCTAAAAAAACAACAAATAGTCTGGTAGCACTTTAAAGACTAACAAAACATGTAGATGGTATCATGAGCTTTTGTAGGCACAGCCCTAAGCTTTACTTGGCACTAAGTGGGCTGTGTCCACAAAAGCTCATGATATCATCTACATATTTTGTTAGTCTTGAAAGTGCTACCAGACTATTTGTTGTTTTTTAAGTTTATCCTGTTCAGACTAACTCAGCTACCCCTTCTGAAGCTTTTTTACTAAATCTAGGTATACCACATCCACCACTTCTCCCTTATCCACAAGAGTTGTTATCCTGTCAAAGAAAACTATCAGATTCATTTGATATGATTTTTTCTTTACAAATCCTTACTGGCTATTTCCTAACATTGTATTTTTTCCCAGGTGTTTGCAGATGAATTCTTTAATTGCCTGCTCCATTTTCTGCCCTGGCACAGAAGTTAAACTGACTGGTCTGTAGTTTTCTAGGTTGTTCTTACAGTATTTCCCTTTTTATAGATGGGCACTATATTTTTCTCTTCCAGTCTTCTGGAATCTCTCCTGACTTCCATGATTTTTCAAAGGTGATAGCTAATATATGTTTAAACATGAGAACAATGCAATAAAATATCTTTCCCAGCATCTTCTGATGTATAAAAGAGAGAGCTTACTCCTTTGGAACAGTAAATACGTAAGATGCAAGGGTAACTAGAATTAACTTGTATTTTAAAGGGGCTCTACAAACAGGATTAAGAAAAGTTCATTCATTTGACTGAACTCTCCAAATAATGATTAGATTGCTCTTCAGCACATTTTTTAGACATACTGGGTCACATCCTCCACTGCTGTGAATTAACATTATCATAGCTCCATTTTATTCAATGGAATACATACCTATTGTTTCTCTCTTTCAAGTCATATGAAGTTATATATTACTACTCCAGATACCAGTGCACTGTGGTGACAATCCATTGGACATGGAATTCCAGTTGCAAGAAGGCAACTTCCCTTTCAGTGTGCTTAAACAGAAGAGGGAGAATGTGTAACGTGTCTGGTTTGATCCCTCCAGAACTCTGGCTGTTACATGGTTCTCCCCTACAACCCTGAACATCAGTCAGCCTAATGTATGAGGAAGCTTGGATGTGAGAATTACCATGGCTTCAAATGCAGCAATTACAAAATTCCTCCAGGACTAATGTGGAAAAGGGGCTGATTGCAACTCAATTTTTAAATGAAAATGAATGCGACTGGATTGTGTGATGTCGTTCTCCCTTTTCCTCATACCTTTTCTATAATTCTTTGAGAGTAAACTGCACAGATTCAGGTCTTCTGGTTCCTGATGCCAAGTCCCAAATATGGATTAGGACCCCAGAGTTTAGGAGACTGATTGATTATGCTGTTACTGCAGCCTATGAGGACTCCTCACTCTGTGCCCTTGTGTCCAGACAGTTAACATGGTGACTTAGTTCTGAGTATTAGGTTGTTTAACACTTTGTAGTACTGGGCCCCAAGTGATTCAGTGTGTTACTTTATACAGGAGTGCTGGTGAATATACACAGACGTGCATTAAAGGATAGCAACAGTGATTGTTTAGCCACCTAAAGTCTTGTAGGTAAATGTGGCAAATAATGTATGCTAAACAATGACACTTCAGACCTTTTATGCGATACCTGCCATGTTCACTATTCAGGGAGCAAGGCTGATATCTCTCTCTCTCTCTAAGTTGGAGGCTAACACTGGGGATTCTTGATTAGACTAGAACAGGGGTGCTGGAACAATTTGTATGTGTATGTGTCTGCTGAGGACCATTGAACCATGTATATCATGGAAACTTCTTCAAGCCAGAGGGTGCGATAACATGTCTGAGTCCCTAGTTCCAGCACCATACCTTCTTACATGGAGGAAATGCAGTTCACGATGGTGTCGCCAGGAGGGATTCGGCTTCCTTGATCACGGGGTGCTCTTCCAAGAGGGACTGCTTGGTGGAGATGGAGTTCACCTTTCCAGGAGCGGGAAGGCCTTGTTTGGACACAGACTGGCTAACCTTGTGAGGAGGGCTTTAAACTAGGTTCGACGGGGGCAGGTGAGCAAAGCCCACAGGTAAGTGCTGCATGTGCGGGACTGGGAGATGGGTTGGAAATGGGGGGGACTATGGCCTATAATGGCAAGGAGAAAGGAGGGTCAGGGCACAACAGGGAGGCAAGATCAAATCAGTATCTTAGATGCCTATATACAAATGCGAGAAGTATGGGTAATAAGCAGGAAGAACTGGAATTGCTAACCAATAAATACAACTATGATATCATTGGTATTACAGAAACCTGGTGGGATGGGACACATGATTAGAATGTTGGTATGGAAAGGTACGGCTTGCTCAGGAAGGACAGACAGGGAAAAAAGGGAGGAGGGGTTGCCTTGTATATTAAAAATGTACACACTTGGACTGAAGTGGAGATGAACGTAGGAGATAGCCGTGTAGAGAGTCTCTGGGTTAAGCTAAAAGGAGTAAAAAACGAGGGTGATATCATGCTAGGAGTCTACTACAGGCCACCTAGCCAGGTGGAAGAGGTGGATGAGGCCTTTTTTAAACAACTAACAAAACTATCCAAAGCCCAAGATTTGGTGGTGATGGGGACTTCAATTATCCAGACATATGTTGGGAAACTAACACAGCGAGGCACAGGCTATCCAATAAGTTTCTGGACTGCATTGGAGACAACTTTCTGTTTCAGAAGGTTGAAAAAGCTACCAGAGGAGAAGCTGTTCTGGATTTGGTTTTAACAAATAGGGAGGAACTAGTTGAGAACTTGAAAGTGGAAGACAGTATAGGGGACAGTGATCACGAAATAATAGAGTTCATGATCTTAAGGAAAGGTAGAAGGGAGACCAGCACAATTGAGGTAATGGATTTCAGGAAGGCAGATTTTGATAAGCTCAGAGAACTTGTAGGTAAGGTCCCATGGGAAGCAAGACTGAAGGGAAAAACAACTGAGGAGAGTTGGAAGTATTTCAAAGGGACGTTGTTAAGGGCCCAAAAGCAAACAATTCCGCTGTGTAGGAAAGATAGAAAATATGGCAAAAGACCAGCTTGGCTTAACAAGGAGATCTTGCATGATCTCAAAATAAAAAAGGAGTCATATAAAAAATGGAAACTAGGACAACTAACAAAGGATGAATATAAGCAAGCAACACGGGAATGCAGGGGCAAGATTAGAAAGGCAAAGGCACAAAATGAGATCAAACTAGCTACAGGCATAAAGGGAAACAAGAAGACCTTTTATAAATACATTAAAAGCAAGAGGAAGACCAAGGACAGGGTAGGCCCACTGCTTAGTGAGGAGGGAGAAGCAGTAACAGGAAACTTGGAAATGGCGGAGATGCTCAATGACTTCTTTGTTTCGGTCTTCACCGAGAAGTCTGGAAGAGTGCCTAATGTAGTGAATACAAGCAGAGAGAGGGTAAGTTTAGAAGATAGGATACACAAAGAACAAGTTAAAAGTCACTTAGGAAAGTTAGATGTCAGCAAGTCACCAGGTCCTGATGAAATGCATCCCAGGATACTCAAGAAGCTGATAGAGGAGGTATCTGAGCCTTTAGCTATGATCTTTGAAAAATCATGGCAGACAGGGGAGATTCCAGAAGACTGGAAAAGGGCAAATATTGTACCCATCTATAAAAAGGGGAATAAGAACAACCCAGGAAACTACAGACCAGTCAGTTTAACGTCTGTCCCAGGGAAGATAATGGAGCAGGTAATTAAGGAAATCATATGCAAACACTTGGAAGGTAATAAAGTGATAGGGAATAGCCAGCATGGGTTTATGAAGAACAAGTCATGCCAAACTAATCTGATAGCTTTCTTTGATAAGATAACGAGCCTTGTGGATAAGGGAGAAGTGGTGGATGTCATATACCTAGACTTTAGTAAGGCATTTGATACGGTCTCGCATGATATTCTTATTGATAAACTAGGCAAATATAACTTAGATAGGGCCACGATAAGGTGGGTGCATAATTGGCTG
This sequence comes from Pelodiscus sinensis, assembly GCF_052426305.1. Taxonomy (NCBI): domain Eukaryota; kingdom Metazoa; phylum Chordata; order Testudines; family Trionychidae; genus Pelodiscus; species Pelodiscus sinensis. The sequence goes on along the minus strand of NC_143053.1, from coordinate 246,139,563 downwards.
GATAACCGTAGTCAGAGAGTTGTTGTTAACGGTTCTAAATCCTGCTGGAAAGGGATAGCAAGTGGAGTTCCTCAAGGGTCTGTTTTGGGACCCGTACTGTTCAATATCTTCATCAATGATGTAGATATTGGGATAGAGAGTACGCTTATTAAGTTTGCAGATGATACCAAACTGGGTGGGGTTGCGACTTCTTTGGAGGATAGGGACATAATTCAAAATGACCTTAGCAAGTTAGAGAAATGGTCAGAGGTAAACAGGATGAGGTTTAATAAAGAGAAATGCAAAGTGCTCCACTTAGGAAGGAACAATCAGTTCCATACATACAAGATGGGAAGCGACTGTCTAGGAAGGAGCATGGCGGAAAGGGATCTAGGGGTCATAGTGGACCACAAGTTGAATATGAGTCAACAGTGTGATGCTGTTACAAAAAAAGCAAATATGATTTTAGGTTGTATCAACAGGTGTGTTGTAAGCAAAACTCGTGAAGTCATTCTGCCACTCTACTCTGCACTAGTTAGGCCTCAGCTGGAGTACTGTGTCCAGTTCTGGGCGCCACATTTCAAGAAAGATGTGGAGAAATTGGAAAGGGTACAGAGAAGAGCGACAAGAATGATTAAAGGTTTAGAGAACATGACCTATGAAGCCAGGCTTCATGAACTGGGCTTGTTTAGTTTGGAAAAAAGAAGATTAAGGGGGGACATGATAGCGGTTTTCAAATATCTAAAAGGGTGTCACAAGGAGGAAGGAGAAAATTTGTTCCTCTTGGTTTCTGAGGACAGGACAAGGAGTAATGGGCTTAAAGTGCAGCAGGGGAGGTTTAGATTGGACATTAGGAAAAAATTCCTAACTGTCAGGGTGGTCAAATATTGGAATAAATTGCCAAGGGAGGTGGTGGAATCTCCCTCTCTGGAGATATTTAAGAACAGGTTAGATAGACATCTGTCAGGGATGGTGTAGACGGAGCGTGGTCCTGCCTTGAGGGCGGGGGGCTGGACTCGATGACCTCTTGAGGTCCCTTCCAGTCCTATTATTCTATGATTCTATGATTGGAAAGAATAGGAAATTTGAGTTTTTTATGGTCGTCTTTCAAGTGAACCTGGATCAGCTTATGGTTTTGATTAAATTTTGCTTTGAGATTTTGGGAAAGCAAAACCAGACAAATTAAAACCAAAGGTAAGGTAATCCTGAGTCTATACTGCACTTTGTAGATCTCAACTGTTTATCCCAACTAAATCTATTGGTTTATTGCACCCAATATGAGCTATGTGAACAACTGATTTTTTTATTTGTTGGCTGTTCTGAAAATTTTTAAAAAATATTAATTTGAGGTCAACCAGAAAACAAACGTGCTTTGTATTTTTTTGTGAAACAAAATAATCAGAAAATAACTCATTCCACCACATTTCATTTCATTTTTATGCTTTGTTAATAATTTATTTTTCAAAATAAAATTGAAATATATTTCAAAATAATCTATCGAATAACAAAATTGAAACAACTTACCTTGAAAATATCAAAACAAAACTTCTTCAAAGGTTTTGAAAGTGCTTTTTTAAATACGCTGAAACAATTTGGCAAACTCAACGCCTATTCATGAAATGTTTTGGTCAACCAACATTTTTTGGTGAGAATAAATTGTGTATGAAAATCCAGTTTTAGTCACGAGTTACTGTGGGCCAGGTTCTGCTGACTTTAGACTTTGAATAGTCATTGATTTCTTTGGGTCTATTTAAGGAGTGAGGGGAAGTTTTACCTCTGCTGACATTGTACTCTGACCAATTGTTCAACTAAATTCAGTAATGCGAAAAATTTTGCTTATCCATGTAAATAACTGTTTTCTTGAGCGTACTCTCTGTGGGGCTGTTTCCCACATCCTATTAAGCAAGTAATCAGTGTCATGTATGCTGACAAAACTTTGAAGGATGTGTTAATATGCTTAAACCTTTGGTTCTATAGCATACAAAATGAGACTGGCATGAGCTTAAACTGCTGCCATATTTTGATTTATGATTTTATTAAGTTATGATTAAGAGGACCAGTGAGATAGAGTAATAACCTGAACTAGTTAATGTGATGTTATCTGATTAAAATATGACCAGTGGTAGCAACAATGATCTACATAATTGCAACAAATCTTATATGAAGTTTTAAATAGAAAAGGTATGATTTGCTGAATATTATGTTATTTATATGCATATATCATCTTTGTACTTGAAGTTATGAATATTAACTACGTACCTGTATTTGAAATGTTTGCTCATAAGGTAGAACCACAGGATAGTTAGCTTACACATTGTGGAGGAACTGTTCAAGTTGAATAGCCCTTTGAAGAACACTAAACTCACAATAGAAGACATCTGTTTGGTCTTAAAGGACTTTCCTGGAAATATTCTAAGTGGAATGTGGTGGATAGCTTCCATTATGACTAAGCGAAGCATTCATGGATATGTGACTTGCCTATGTGACTCCAAACACCATCTTGTTCACTGTAATTTTCTACAGTGGGTACAATGTGCTTACCTTTACCTGACAGAAGCAATAAAAAGCCCTGAAAAGATCTGCATTTTGCCTCTTTTCTGCTCAAGCCTCTGGAATATGAATTTATACTAATGAAAGTCTCAGAGGGGCAGTCATGTTAATCTGTTACTAAAAAAAATCTTTACAATACAATGAATGGTCCTATAGCAACTTAGGTTACGACTACACTGCATGCTTATATTGAAATAAGCTATTCCGGAATAGTTATTCTGAAATAGCTTATTTCAAAATAGCATGTTTACACTACAGGGAATCCTCAAAATTAGTCTGAGGAAGGCTTCCCTAATGTGGATATGCTATTTTGATTTAGAGTCCCAAGAGGCACTGGGGAAGAATAACTTAAATAGCCTTGGTGAGGGGCTATTTCGAAATAGCAGCAGTGGAGAGTCTACAAATGCCTAATTTTGAAATAGCTATTTCAGAATAGGTGTTATTGCTCACAGAATGAGGTTCACAGATTTCAGAATAAGCTGTCTATTATTTCAAAATTATTTCAAAATAACGGAATTGCTGTGTAGATGCTCGCATAGTTATTTCAAAATAACGCTAGTTATCTTGAAATAATGGTGCAGTGTAGATGCACCCTTAGGTACATCTACGGTTAAAAATGAGGAGTGATGTTAGTTCAAAAAATGAAAAGTAACGTTAATTCGAACCAAAGGGTTTGATACGAACTAATGCATCCTGGAGCTCACTTCCTGGTTCAAATCAGCTGTTAAGCAGAATAACGCACAGGTGAGATTATGCTAATGAAGCGCGGGATATTTAAATCCCTGCTTCATTAGTAATTTCAGTCAGCTACATTTGCATCCCTAGCTCGAACTAGGGAGCAAGTGTAGATGTACCTTAGGAAACTATCAAAAAATATAGATAGTATCATGAACTTTTGTAGGCACAACACACTTCTTCAGATAATGGAGCCCACTTTATTAGCCTCATTTAGCACAGGCACCTTTATTGACAAGTTCTTTCCCCTTCCCTCCTCCCCTCTTTAATCTGCTATTTATTTGTACCTCTGCTCCCCTTGCTCCATTCATCTGAAGAAGTGGGTTGTGTCCATGAAAGCTCATGATACTATCTATATTTTTTGTTAGTCTCTAAGGCTACGTCTACACTATGAGTTTTTGTGGCAAAATATGCTAACGAGGGACTCCTTTGCATAAATCACAATCTCATTTGCATATTTTCTGTCGATCCATTTTTGCGCTAGGGGGTTTTGCGCAAAAACAAGCAGTGTGAACATTTTCTTTTTGCGCAAAAAAAACCTTTTTCCACAAGATCCTTATGGCTGATCCTTATACATAGCTTATTTCAAGCTAAGGGTGTAGTATAGACGTACCCTTAGTTTCCATCAAAAAATATAGATCATGGTTCAGGAATATATGCAGTAACTCCAGTAAATGCAACACAGGCTTTAAAGGTTATAAAAATCTTTGGATAATGCTTGTGGGTGCTTTTTGCTTATGCTGAAATTGAGCCAGCTGCTAGTTTCAGTTAAACCAGCTTTAGTGCAGAGTAAATCAAATGTAAACAACTACAGTAATTCCTCATTTAACACAGTAGATATGTTTCAGAAAATGATTGTGTTAAGTGAAAACGTGTTATGCGGAGTCAATTTTCCCATTGAAAATAATGGAAAAGGTGGGGGTTGTGTTTCAAGTGGTGGTGTCTGTTGGGACCGGGACATACGGTTGGGGGAGAAAGGGGACTGGGTTACAGCAAGGAGGGGAGGTGTTTGGCTCTGGGGAAGGCAAGGGGAGGAGAGAGGAGGGGGATTGGGTTGGGAGTATGCCCCTGTGAAGGGTCTGCTGGGACCCGCACAGCGTCCGGCGAGGGGGGATCACTGGGGAATGGCGCGGCGAGCGGTGAATCCTCTGCCGCTTTGCAGGGAGGCAAGAGAAGCCCCATGCAGCTGTTGGCAACAGGCCAGCTGGGGAAATTGTGTTATTCTGGGGATGGTCGTGTAATTCAAAAAACGTTCCCTAAAAAAAAAATTGTGTTATTGCGAAAACGTGTTAAGCGGGCACGTGTTAAATGAGGAATTACTGTATTCAGATAATTCAGCTTTCTTAGGGTGACTCCTGCTTTGTGCAGGTGTAGCACAGAGCAGAATTAGGAGTAATAATATTATCCTGATATAAATAATACTGAAAGGCCAAATACTTTCCTTGGCCACTGAAGTGCTATTGTCCATAGACACCAGTGGAATTTCACTTGAGTAAATTAGAGCAGAATTTGGCCATGAAGTTTATGGGTGGTTTAGCCCCAACAGAATCATAGTTACTTAATTGGGTTAAATATAATTGTATTTTAATTGGAAGAGAAGATGAAACACTTCCAGACCATCCTAAAATGAATGATTTCATCCTGATTTTCCCAAAGGAAAATAGAATGTATTCAGTAAAATAAATTATATATTCTCATGGAATATTTTGACTTTATGGAAACCATATTTTCTGGGTGCAGAAAGGGGGGGAGCATTTTGACAGGAAATTCCCAGTCAGCTCTAGTTGATAACTGCACAGCAGCCTTGGCTCTGAAAAGTTGCTAAAAGAATCATTTCCATGTAAAATACAGTAGTTTAAGTCTGTCTCATCATCAGATCACTGTCTGAGATGTGTCAACACTCTGTGACATTAATCTACTGTTGTAAATCAATGGCCACTTTAATCCCCTTAGCAGTCAAGATGAGGCCAGTGAAGAAATCAATAGAAAATTGACATCTCAGAGAAAAGGAAAATAGAACTTGTCCTATTTTCATATCACAAGATGTACATAAACACAGTGGTAACAATGTCTCTGGTGTAGCTCACTGCACTTAATTTACTATGGATTTCTTAGCACACTGGTACCAGTTGCACATTCACTATCAAATGATTATTAGGAGTCGCTTCCTGGCATGTTAACACTTTATTGCTAAGATTGTTTCTTAGTCTGTTGGTCTGACCTACCTCAGATCCTTTGACTCCTTGTTCTAGTGAATGGGGTTCACTTGTTCTAGTTTGTTTTTCATGAACTAAGCTCAAGCCCCCTTGGTTCTCCTTCTGGGCACGGTATTACTCCATGACCATTTATCTCTGCCACACCTCTTTTTCTACCTCCTGTCTTGATCCCTTCATCCTTTTCTCCTGCTTGTGGTATCACTCTTCCTTTCATGCCACTCCGTTCACATTGAGTAGTCTTCTTGTGTGCTCATCCCCTTCTCTGTCCTTCAGCAACACTTTCTTTCTAGGTTTGCTCTGAAGTCTTTGGGAGCCTTTCCATTGACTTCAGTCACCGTTGGATTAGGCTCACTGTGCTCTTCTTTGCTGATATCTTACTTGATTATCTCACTAGGACTCCCGCATGTGACCTATCATCCTGTATGTTGTATTAGTCACACCTGGCCTCAAGTCCTGCAACCTTTAAATATGACTATTTTCACTGATGTCAGTGTATTGGAGTGAACTGGATTGTTTTTGTGAGTGAGGACTGCTTAGGTAAGTAGGAGGGTCACAGGATTTGTCCAGACTGCAGAATCCTTGGACAGGAGAACTCTTGGGTCAGATTCTGCTCCAGCAAAAAGTCAGTGGGAGTTTTCCCATTGATTTCAGTGGGCACAGAATTTGCCCCTTGTACTATGTACACTAAGAGCACTCAATAAATAACATCTATTTTACAAATATTGCATAGGTATTCAATATACATAGACATGTTTCAGAAACAATCTTACCAGATCTGAAAAGAGAAAAGGATTGTTCTTAGAATCATAGAATCATAGAATAATAGGACTGGAAGGGACCTCAAGAGGTCATCGAGTCCAGCCCCCCGCCCTCAAGTTCTTGTTATATATATAATTTACTACATTTTCATTTTGAGCAAAGTATGGAAAATAGAGTCCCACCGAACTAATAAAAGGATAAATTCCTTTAGCAGTAGCTTAATTTTTAAATATAAAACACATCCTGTAGCAATATGAAATACAGACTGCAGTTGAATGTGTAAGATAGCAGCAGTAATGTAATATGCCTCTTGGCAACACTTGATGTAACTGCTCTTCTACGAGTTTTACAAGGCAGAAATTTGTCCCACTTGGTAATGTTTTAGCCTGATCCTTTTAATGTCTTTGCATATATAGCATATACTTAAGTGGGCATACATAGATCCACCTACCGTATGCATTCTGTTCCTTCATTTCTGTTATAGTGATATTAATCAGTTCTGTACAAAGGAGAATGATAGTTACTTGTGATCCTATGATCACTCTCTGGTCTACACTACAGCATTATTTCGAAATATCTAATTTTGAAATAGTTATTTCAAAATATTTTATTTTGAAATAACGCATCTATACGCACAAAATGCATTTCAAAATAGCTTTTTGCTATTTCGAAATAGCGCGTCCACAGGGATTGGATGCTGAATCGCATTTAAGGCCAGCTGGAACTAAGTTCCAAAATAAAACTAAGTTCCAGCAGGGCATCAGGTCAGAAGTTACCTTGTGGCTAGGGCGGCCAGCAGGGCACCCTGGGATGGGCTGGAAGCCCCCTATTTTGAAATAAGCATCTACACAGCGCTTATTTCGAAATAGCAGTTTTGAAATTGGCGCTATTCCTTGTGGAATGAGGTTTACCAATTTCGGAATAAGCCCTCCGCTATTTCGAATTAATTTCAAAATGGAAGTTGGCTTATGTAGACACTAGGAAAGTTATTTCAAAATAAGGGCTGTTATTTCAAAATAACTTTGCTGTGTAGACATACCCTAGTAGATTGTGTGACCTTTCTTTGCTTTTATAGATTTTAAATCCAGTAGAGCCAACTGTGATAATTTAATCTGACCTTCTGCATAATCTTATCTGACCCACGTTGTTTACCCATATAGGCACTAACGATATTGCCATGTATGACCCTGAGCAGGTTGTCAGTGACTACAGGGCTCACGGTGTGTGTGTGAAGGTGCTGAGGCCCATTCTTATCCATCCTCCTGGTTCAGGGAAGGGCCCAGGTAGGGACACACACATCCTGGAGTGCAATTAATGACCGTGCAGATGTTGTCAATGGGAGGGCACTGTTGTTTTGTTAACTATTAGCCTTGCTAAAACATTTTAAAATTTTTATTTCCTTGTGATTATTTCTAACTATGCTTCATACATGAACTCACTTAAAATCCTGTCTCCTTTTGTTGTTAAACTTGTTTTACTTTAAATTTAAACCAACCCCTGTGCTGTGCTTCAACCAGAGTGATAATTAAAGCCGGTTCCAATGATAAGACTGGCAATTTGTCTCTTTAGAGGAGCAACTGAAGTTATTCCTCTGAATCCTTCAGGAGAGGGCTGGACATTGCAGAGCACATGGTTTTGAGAAAACTGGGGGATGATGGGGTCAGTTTTCCAGGTATAACCAAAAGACTGGGAGTGACTAGAGTGGGGCTATTGTGTTGTAAATAGATGGCACAATCTCTGAGGGTATGTCTACACTACCCTCCTAGTTCGAACTAGGAGGGTAATGTATGCATACCGCACTTGCTAATGAAGCCCGGGATTTGAATTTCCCGGGCTTCATTAGCATAAGCGGGGAGCCGCCATTTTTAAATCCCCGCTGCTTCGAACCCCGTGTAGCGCGGCTACACGGGGCTCGAACTAGGTAGTTCGGACTAGGGTGCCTATTCCGAACTACCGGTACACCTCGTTTCACGAGGAGTACCGGTAGTTCGGAATAGGACCCTAGTCCGAACTACCTAGTTCGAGCCCCGTGTAGCCGCGCTACACGGGGTTCGAAGCAGCGGGGATTTAAAAATGGCGGCTCCCCGCTTATGCTAATGAAGCCCGGGAAATTCAAACCCCGGGCTTCATTAGCAAGTGCGGTATGCATACATTACCCCGCTAGTTCGAACTAGCGGGGTAGTGTAGACATACCCTTACTGATCTTGTGTGCACCCCAGCATATGACCATGTATAATCTAAAATAGGGCATTAGTATGCCCTGGATGATGGGCAGCATAAAATAAATATTCCACCAAACGCAAGTTAAAAGTGTTGGACTTGTAGCTGCTGCAACTGAATTTAATAAAATCTCACATTCAGGGGTTCGGTTCATTTACCTATGCATTGCTCTTTATTTTTTATTGGTTCAGGTCAACAAGTGTGGGGAAAATTTAAGATGCATTCATTCTGCATGAATCTTATTTGTGATTCCCCAGAACATTTCCTCCCTGTTGTTGAAAGGGTGCTGACAAGTTCTTTAAGCAATTAATACTGAAACTACCATTTTGGGCACCAGTACCAGCACACCCAGGTTTTTGTGACAAACATTCTAGACTTGCCCAACTTTGGCTTAATGAGCAACATGTTGGCTGGGAGCTGACACACCCCTACTTCTTGTCTTTTGTTCAATTATGTGTCCCCCATAGGACAGCCTCAGGAGCAAAATAATGTGCATGAGCAAGAGGTGGCAGGGAAAAGCGAGGAGAGATGAGTATTTACCTTGCTAATGAGGAGTCCTGTGACACTTAGGGTGCATCTACACAGCGCATTAGCACATTACACAGCGCTAATGCTAATAATTTCCTGAACTTTTTTCTGGAACTGAAGTAGTTCTTTGGATGGCATTCGAATCTATTCCGAAATAGCTAATTTTGAAATTAGGCACGTCTACACAGTGCCAAATTTCAAAATAACGCGCTATTTTGAGCCATCCCTTATCCCTCGTCCAACAAGGTCTACCGGGATGGCAATATAGCAAGCCCATTATTTTGAAAAATATTTTGAAATAACAGGCATCTTGTGTAGCTGTGGGGTAGCTATTTCAGGATACCACCAATATCCCAAAATAATCATGCAGTGTCGACATACCTTTAAAGACTAACAGATTTATTTGGGCATAAGCTTCTGTGGGTAAAAACCACATTGTCCAATATATTGGACAAAATCTTTTTACCCACGTAAGCTTATGCCCAAATAAGTCTGTTAGTCCTTACGGTGCCACAGAACTCCTCGTTTTTGCAGACTCAGACAAACACAGCTACCCCTCTGAGATTAAAGAGATACAGTTGTATGAAGTGCTTTGATCTTCATATTTAAACAAGCCTTAGGATCTTTTCCTACCTTTTGTCTTGAGAGGGCAAGAAAGCAGTGGTCTTCAGCACTCTGCACAGCTAGACTGGCTCTTGGAGTATAACTTGAGACCAATTCTCCCATTTTGTTCGAGGTAGATAGAGCTTACTTCTCCCTAGTCCTCAAAAATTCAGTTTCCTTGTATTGCGATGTCATGGTAGGGTGCCTCAGGCTCCAAAATGTACTGAAGGAGCAGGATTAGCAACAGGGTCCTATGGACGTTAAATGGGTAGGTCAGCAACCATCTGAACTGAGCTACTACTATGCTTTGGTGCTGAGTGTTTCATCCTAAATGTCTTGCTTGGAGACAGAAGACAGGAATAGGTCAGCTGCCTGCACCCAGATAGCCCCACAAGTGAGAGATAGATGAGTTAGCTTTCCTGAGAAACACCAGAGCTGAAGAGGGGAGCAGGCCTATGGGGTTGTGACTCAGTGTGATCATTTTTATCTGTTGTATAACTTTTTCTCCTGGAAAAAGTCACTAAGAGTTCATTTCTGTGCTGTTGCTTTTCTTAGTAGTGCCAACCACTTTAGAATCATTCTAGCACAATGCCATCCAAAGAACTACTTGAGTTCCAGAAAAAAAGTTCAGGAAATTATTAACATTAGCGTTCAGGAAATTATTAGCATCCTTGCTGTCACTAGAAAATAAACGGATGGACGTTCTCATGATTGTAACACAAATCTATGTGTCCCAAAGTAGCCAATCTAAAAACAGAAAAAGAAAAATGAACAATAATTAGAATAATATGTGATTTGCTGGAGTTTGCTGCATTACCATTGCAAAATAAGACTATAAAGCATATTCTAAATGCCCTGTTTTTGGTATTGATGCATAATATATTACTTCTTTTGCATAAGAGATCATGGCCTTGAAGTGGCTCTGTTTCAATAGACTATATCCTTAGGTTAGGCTCTGAAGCTAACTTATCAAACCTAGAGTGAAGCAATGAATCAGATAGTTTAAATTTAGCTCTTTTTTTTGTGCATCCCATGGGGTCCATGTGAACTTGGGATCCATGCACACAAAGGCTAAGGATCTCTAGAGAAGTTAAGTCAGAGGGTTAGATCTTCAACCAGTGTACATTTACTTAGCTGAACTGAAGATAATGGAGCTACATTAGAGCCTTCCCAGCTAAGTAATTAATTTTTGTAATACCCCGGAAGAGGAGGCAGAAAAAGCATGATCATCACCTCTATAAACATGGAATACTTGAAACGGAGGAGGAGTAAAGGGTGTCTCCTCTCTTAAGAGATTTTAAGGGCAACTGGTAGGTTGATGATAGCCTATTAGCCACACAGAGTGTCAAGTGCTGGGGTGGACCCAGGTTTGTGCGTAGTTCTGCTCTCATTGGGACTTTGACTAGGCCTAAGAGGAAAGACAGACGCTATCTCTGTGGGAGATCACTAAACCCTGTCTTCTCAGAGCCAGGGCAGCAGGATCCATGGCTGGGTGTCTCAAAATGTGGAGGAGAGGCCCAGCACTGTGAGAGTGCTTGAGTGGCATTTGTCCAGGCCCACAAGGAGATCACACTTTCAGGTCACCAGTGCAATTCTAGGAGAGTCCAGGATATCAGATGGACTAAGAAGCACTTGTTAGGAAGCTTTTCCTGTAGTGTTCTCAGGAATGGGAGTTTAGACTCTGAATGGTGAGGAGGTTATTTGCATCAAGTGACAGTTTTGTAAGCATTGGTTGGACTTTTGGCTATAGGATAAGTGATCAGATTTCCTCTTTACAGGAGGTATTAAAAATCTCAGCACATAGGAGTCCCAAGTGCTCTCTTGTACTAGCCATAACATGTTCCGCATGGATTAGAGTTGCAGAGATGAGTTTAGTTTTACTGCAGTACTTAGTACATTCTTTCTGAATCAGCTGGACTCCGAGAGGGCACAGATAACTGATCTTTGGTGTCCTGAAAGGCCATCCTTAGCTGCTAAGACACAGTCTGATAGTGCCTCACAATGAAAAGTACTGGGCTCCAAAGTTGATTTCAAGGCATCAGGGATTTACAGATCACTCACAGTCTAGAATATTTCTTCATAGTGTGATTTAGCACCTGCTGTTGTGGCGGTAAGGTATGATCCCTTTGTTTCTTCCACAGGAAAGAGGCTCTCTGGGGGAATTCAGATTTTCAAATTGCTTTGCGCTATCTTGGTAATTAAGTGGATGTTTTCATTAGTTTCAGTTCACATGATATTATTTTAATCTAGATATTTAGAGAAAGTGATTTTAGTTGATAATGGAACATGGGCAGCACAATGGAAGCCTACAGGGAGCTCATTACCCTTTTCTCAGCTTATTGTAATTTCATCGGTCATTAATTCTGCGTAAGCCTCCTTGCTGCTAGCATGTACGATGGGCTGACTCTATTTTTCATTTTCAACAACAGGCCACTTTCCTTTTCTATGGAAAGGTAAAGCACAATTATGGGTGGTACTGAATGACTTGACAAAGTGAAAAGCAATGGAAGGGCTCCCCCTGGAGCATATTGACTGAGACAGAAAGGTAACCCTGCAGAGGATTCAGAAGGTAAGAGTTGGTTATCTTCTCACTTAGGTTAGTATAAATCAGTTGTAAGTTCAATGGTGTCACACCAGGTTAAAGCTGGAAGGGAAGAATCAAGCCCTGGGTGTCCTAAACCAGTCCGAATGCAGGCTGGATTTTGGTCCCTAGGCAGAGCTTTAGAACAATGATTCATCAGCCCTTTATGCATGTACTTAGCTCTCCTACCACAAGTCCTACATTTGTCTTCAGTACATTGCACTCATGAGCCAAATAGTCATCTGAGCCTCAACTTTTTGCCTCTTGCCAAAGTGTGCTTCAGCTCATACTATCAGCTGATTCTACCATGAGGTCAAGGCTGGATGTCTTTTAAAAAGATATGCTTGAGAAGGTAAACCAACCCTTTCCCATTTACCTACAGCATCCTTCTGAAAGTGTCCCAAATCCAGGTTTTTGGGCACTTTGGACATCTGACCTAAGAGCCCAAGATCTCCTCTTGAGAACTGTCAGCCCAGTCTGTTTGCTGTTTACCTCAGCATGCCAAGGAATTTGAGCTTAATGAGCTTTTTCCTCTGGAGTCCTTCATACTATTGGTTCTGGGTGATTTAAGTGGTGACACTGATGGTGAGTCCTGTTTGCCAGATAGTTTTAGAGTTGTCCTGACCAATTCTTTACTGCCTTAGACCAGGTAGGGTTATTCATCCTTGTCAAACACAAACATCCACAGAAGTGAATGGTGAGTACAAGGTTGGTAGCATTTTACACCAACTTCACAAATCTGTAAATGACTTCACAAATGTGTGAGGGAGAGGAGAGCCAGACCCCATGCATCCATTTTAACAGATTGCTCCTAAGGTAGGTCACATGTTGAGTTTTGTCTTTGGCTAGATTTTAACACAGGAAATCTATCAATAAGCCTGGTGCTATTATCTGTTCTTTAACTGATGCACTGTGATATCAGGGTGATAGGATTTCTATATAGTGATGCAAGAATTACACCCCAGATCCAATCAGGTGCTAGGAGAGTGTGGAAAATAATGGCTACAGAAGGGGGAAGACCTTTAGGGGTAGGCTGCTGTGACAGCTGGACATTGGTGCCCGAGAGATTCAAACGTGTTGGCCATTACTGGATCTTACCGCAACTGATGAGGGAATTTAGGGGGGGGGAAATGAATGGAGACTGAGATTAGAGGGACTGCATATCAGGACTGACTGGAAATTCCCTCAAATGTTGTGTGCAATGTTATTACAGATCTTAGAGAAGGAAAAGAGAAATTACTTTGACTCTGCACAGACATTCACAAAGGATCATCTACCTTGCTTAGCTGTTCAAAATAGGAAAGATTCTGTTTCAATGTTCAGTCATTCCCAAGAAAATCAGTCATACTAGAACCAGCCTTTTTTTGCCCCAGGAAGATGGTGTCATCAGAGGAGTGCTCAGGGGAACCCGTGTGGTGAATGTTTTTTGAATGATGGATGCCAGAGAGCTTTCTGTACTGATGACAGCCGATCTGTCAACTCTTCTTGAGATCAGCAATCATGAGAGTGATACTGATCAGATTTCCTGGATTAGCTAGACCTGGGCAATATAATTTATGATTAACTTGGTGGTTTTCAGTTGCAGGCAATTACTAATTACTCATCTCTAGGAACTGTCACAGCAGTAATTTTTATCATCAGCTCTGGTCTAAGGCAATGTCAATGTTTTAAAAACATATGGCTCAAGTGCTGAAGAGCACATGTACAATTTCCATATGTCCAATATATTCATTCAGATTCCTGGATGGGTAAATACTGCCCTAGTCCATGTGCATATCTTGGGAATATGTGCTCCTACAGCAGTAACATGCATGGTTGAAGTAAATCGTGAACTATCACTGTGTCTTTTAGCGGCATAGACGATTAAATGATTTATTTTTCTACTATTGTTTATGTCTGTTTTGTGTCTCATTTGCAGCCATTGGGACAAAATCATGTGTAATAGTATAATTCCTTTCATACATAAGTTACTAAAGTCTGTGTTCTCTTGTTAGTGAGTTAACTTAGTTGCAAATCTGCTGAAATATGTAAGTGGGTAGTATCAAGTAGCTGCAGTGCTCCTTTGGATTGGTGTGTTGTTTCAATAACAATGTGATGGCACAAATCCATGCATCCTGTTCCTCTGCTGCAGCAAAGAAGTTAATTGTTGATTCACTAGCTTGCAGTGAATATGGTGTAGAAACCTAACTTTCACTCGAAATTCTCCATCCATCACAACCAGGTCTGTTCCCTTGTTGGAATGGTCTTGTGTGATAAAGGCTGGTTTTATCCTTCATTGTGTACGTTTATATCTATGGTCAAAGGAACCCCAATGTAATTCTTATGCAAAATATTTGATTTTCCATAAGCTGAAATGCGTGTAGTCCAAATTCTGCCCTCTGTGATGCTTGTACAGTGGCATTGACTTCAGATTTCCTTGCCTGGTGAGTCATCTGGATAGTGAGGTAGAGAGGGTGTTATAGAACTAGAAGAAAAGTACTAGTTTGGGGTTCAGGAGAAGTGGGTTCAATTTCTATCTCTGCTACAGACTTCTGATGTGTTCCTGGGCAAGTCACTTTCTCTAGAGGTCATAGTTCCCTTATCTGAAAAATAGGGATCCAATTCCTGTAACACAGGGTAATGTAGAGGATAATATTATTGACTGTAAGGCCTTCAAATGCAATGGCCATAGAAGTATCTGGAAATATAACCAGGGAGCACTCTCCCTCTGCTTGTAGCATCCATACTCCCAGTTACTATAAACCCAGGTAATATCATTTGATATGAGAGGCAGACACACTAGTTGAGGTATGACATAAAATATCATCACATCTTGGCTTTGAAACCCACCTCCCAAACCCACAGAGATCTACCATGGAAATGCTGCATTTTGCCCATCTGCAAAATATGCCCCTAAAATCTTCAAAGGAAAGTGGGGAACGTGAACATAGATGGTTAATTGTGGTTTCAAGCCACGAACACTAGGATTGCAAAAGCTTTGGAGAAACAAGATGACATTTATCCAACACACAATGTAAATTCTGGAGCCAGAACATGCCTGAATAGATCAGGATACCCATTAAAGTGGTGTTCACATTCAATGCAAGTTGAGAAGGGAAATGCTGGCTCATTCTCACCCCTGCTGGGGCTTGGGACATCACATGCTGGAGAAGAAATTCATCAGCTGAAAAGGTGCAGTGATAACTTCCCTCTTCTCTGGTGCTGCTTTGCTTACTGGTGCCAGTGGGTGGGCAGCCCCTGGATATCAGGCAGGATGCTTATAGAGTACACAGACACCACAGGAGGGTCCACGTGCATTCTTCCCCAACCCCATGCAGGGGAGACAAAGATGTGCACTAACTGTGACAGAGAGAAGAAGCAAAGACAATTATCAAAAACAATTAACAAAACTATCCAAAGCCCAAGATTTGGTGGTGATGGGGGACTTCAACTATCCAGACATATGTTGGGAAACTAACACAGCGAGGCACAGGCTATCCAATAAGTTTCTGGACTGCATTGGAGACAACTTTCTGTTTCAGAAGGTTGAAAAAGCTACCAGAGGAGAAGCTGTTCTGGATTTGGTTTTAACAAATAGGGAGGAACTAGTTGAGAACTTGAAAGTGGAAGACAGTATAGGGGACAGTGATCACGAAATAATAGAGTTCATGATCTTAAGGAAAGGTAGAAGGGAGACCAGCACAATTGAGGTAATGGATTTCAGGAAGGCAGATTTTGATAAGCTCAGAGAACTTGTAGGTAAGGTCCCATGGGAAGCAAGACTGAAGGGAAAAACAACTGAGGAGAGTTGGAAGTATTTCAAAGGGACGTTGTTAAGGGCCCAAAAGCAAACAATTCCGCTGTGTAGGAAAGATAGAAAATATGGCAAAAGACCAGCTTGGCTTAACAAGGAGATCTTGCATGATCTCAAAATAAAAAAGGAGTCATATAAAAAATGGAAACTAGGACAACTAACAAAGGATGAATATAGGCAAGCAACACGGGAATGCAGGGGCAAGATTAGAAAGGCAAAGGCACAAAATGAGATCAAATTAGCTACAGGCATAAAGGGAAACAAGAAGACCTTTTATAAATACATTAAAAGCAAGAGGAAGACCAAGGACAGGGTAGGCCCACTGCTTAGTGAGGAGGGAGAAGCAGTAACAGGAAACTTGGAAATGGCGGAGATGCTCAATGACTTCTTTGTTTCGGTCTTCACCGAGAAGTCTGGAGGTGTGCCTAACGTAGTGAATACAAGCAGAGAGAGGGTAAGTTTAGAAGATAGGATACACAAAGAACAAGTTAAAAGTCACTTAGGAAAGTTAGATGTCAGCAAGTCACCAGGTCCTGATGAAATGCATCCCAGGATACTCAAGGAGCTGATAGAGGAGGTATCTGAGCCTTTAGCTATGATCTTTGAAAAATCATGGCAGACAGGGGAGATTCCAGAAGACTGGAAAAGGGCAAATATTGTGCCCATCTATAAAAAGGGGAATAAGAACAACCCAGGAAACTATAGACCGGTCAGTTTAACGTCTGTCCCAGGGAAGATAATGGAGCAGGTAATTAAGGAAATCCTATGCAAACACTTGGAAGGTAATAAAGTGATAGGGAATAGCCAGCATGGGTTTGTGAAGAACAAGTCATGCCAAACTAATCTGATAGCTTTCTTTGATAAGATAACGAGCCTTGTGGATAAGGGAGAAGCGGTGGATGTCATATACCTAGACTTTAGTAAGGCATTTGATACGGTCTCGCATGATATTCTTATTGATAAACTAGGCAAATATAACTTAGATAGGGCCACGATAAGGTGGGTGCATAATTGGCTGGATAACCGTAGTCAGAGAGTGGTTGTTAACGGTTCTAAATCCTGCTGGAAAGGGATAACAAGTGGAGTTCCTCAAGGGTCTGTTTTGGGACCCATACTGTTCAATATCTTCATCAATGATGTAGATATTGGGATAGAGAGTACGCTTATTAAGTTTGCAGATGATACCAAACTGGGTGGGGTTGCGACTTCTTTGGAGGATAGGGACATAATTCAGAATGACCTTAGCAAGTTAGAGAAATGGTCGGAGGTAAACAGGATGAGGTTTAATAAAGAGAAATGCAAAGTGCTCCACTTAGGAAGGAACAATCAGTTCCATACATACAAGATGGGAAGCGACTGTCTAGGAAGGAGCATGGCGGAAAGGGATCTAGGGGTCATAGTGGACCACAAGTTGAATATGAGTCAACAGTGTGATGCTGTTGCAAAAAAAGCAAATATGATTCTAGGTTGTATCAACAGGTGTGTTGTAAGCAAAACTCGTGAAGTCATTCTGCCGCTCTACTCTGCACTAGTTAGGCCTCAGCTGGAGTACTGTGTCCAGTTCTGGGCGCCACATTTCAAGAAAGATGTGGAGAAATTGGAAAGGGTACAGAGAAGAGCGACAAGAATGATTAAAGGTTTAGAGAACATGACCTATGAAGCCAGGCTTCATGAACTGGGCTTGTTTAGTTTGGAAAAAAGAAGATTAAGGGGGGACATGATAGCGGCTTTCAAATATCTAAAAGGGTGTCACAAGGAGGAAGGAGAAAATTTGTTCCTCTTGGTTTCTGAGGACAGGACAAGGAGTAATGGGCTTAAAGTGCAGCAGGGGAGGTTTAGATTGGACATTAGGAAAAAATTCCTAACTGTCAGGGTGGTCAAATATTGGAATAAATTGCCAAGGGAGGTGGTGGAATCTCCCTCTCTGGAGATATTTAAGAACAGGTTAGATAGACATCTGTCAGGGATGGTGTAGACGGAGCTTGATCCTGCCTTGAGGGCGGGGGGCTGGACTCGATGACCTCTCGAGGTCCCTTCCAGTCCTATGATTCTATGATTCTATGATCAACCCCCAGCTTTGGGAATCTCTAACTTTCCTTGCGTCATTCTTTTCTAAGCTCGAACTGAGCTGTATTTGAGGGCTGATGCACCCCATGTTTATTTCAGCTATCAGGTCTGCAGGTCTTTCTCCAAAAGCTTCAGCTAAAGGTGAAATCCCACAATTGTTACTTAGGAGAAACTCCCATTTTTCTTGGGTAAAAGACCGCGCAACATGGAGCTTAGAGTCCCTTTCCGAGAAATTGATCTGAGCTGGTGAAAACAGCTTTCTGCCATTTCCCCCCTCCCTTTACACTATTTTAAGTAGCCAATGGTAGCTTCTTGGGTAGAGATCATGGTCCAGCTGTATGCAATTATGCAGGGTGTGACGGACCGGGCCATGTCTGGGCACAGCTGAGGGCGTCCGCTCAGGGCGAATTGCTCAAATCCGGGGCTCCTTACAGTCCCCCTGACTGGCGACCTCTCCAAACAGGCCACAAACCAGTCTCACAGAGCGCTTCAGCAGCCTGCCTGAAGCCTCCCGAGCAAAACCCCTCCAACACCCCAGCAATATCCGTGCCCCAGATGGCCCCGGGCCTATACACAGGTGGGGGGTCCTAGCACCCAATCCCACCTACCCCGAACAAGTTCTGTCCAGTTCCAAGAAACCAGCCACAGATCCCTGGTCAATTTACCCTCTGGACCTTACCCACAAATCACGCTGGGCCAATCCTTTAGAATCTATAGCTAAAGGTTTATTATTACAAGAAAAGCCTGAGAGTAAGGTTATTAAAGTACAGTACGTTACATGCACCGAATCTCCCAGTTCTCGATGCAGGCTCTAGCAGAGATGTTGCAGCTGCTGGTTTAAAAGTTCTTATTGCACATCCTACGATCAGGATGGGTTCACAGGTCTTCCGGGCTCTTCAATCCCTGCAGTGCTGCCTCTGGGATGAAGTGCTGAGCTGAGAACAAAATGGCATCGACCACATGGCCTCTTTATACTCCTTCCTGGCCTCTTCTAGTATGTAGCAGGTCACCTGGTCCTCAGCCTCTCTGTGTTCCCTGCTGGCTGCTCTCAGGACAGCCCCCATTCTTTGGGTGTGTCTTTGGCCCATTGAGAACCATTGTTCCACAGGTAATTAGCATGTCCACAGGCTCCACAGGCTCGGCCCTGCCCAATGCTTAACCACATGCAGGGAAATCTTCAGTTTCCACACAGATTACAGATCTACACACACAGACATTATATACTCACATAAACAGTGTACACAGGATCAGAAAACAACAAGCTCCCATTCAATACCCCACATGGCTCCCTTTCATACAGATTTCTGGGGCCAACACCCCCACCTAGGGGTGCAGCAGCAATCTGGCTGCTTCCCTCCAATCCGGTAATGTGACACAGGGACACATGAGAAAGTTAGCCCTCCCTTGTTGGCACAAAGAGCAAAGCAGGTGATAGGTGTTCAGCAGTTCTCCTTCCTCCTTCTGTAAGTGACTGGGCTGGGAAGTGAGTGGATCTGTGGTTCTCCCCTCTAACTGCACCACCCCATCTAAGAATCAGCACCAGATAGTCTAACTCTGCTGGGTTGCTCATAATGTGTGCCTGGTCATGGCTAGAAGAAAAGGGACCGTCTAGCATAAGTAAATTTAGGCTTGTTGTAAATCAGCACTTGAGCAGGCTTATACAGAGAAGAGTATGACAAAACTATACACTATCAGAAAAACTGAAATATAAGCACAGCATAATACTATAATTCACAGAACATATTAGGCACTGAAATGCTTATATCTCGTTTTCTTGAAAAATGATACGACAAGAGCAGAAAACGGCTAATATGAATCTTATTTCATGACTGTGGTTGCAATGGCTATAGGGAATGGTGTAAATTTAACCCATTCTTGTTATAGAGTGCTGTCAAAGAAGACTCTGGCCATAGGAGCTTGTGTACAACAAAGAGAGGATTTGTTCAGAAATGGGTCTTACAATTTTTGTTCATAAATTGTTTTCAAGCTTTTTGTTTAGCACTTATAGAGTTTGTGTAGTGTTCAAGATGATAGAACATAAGCCTACTTTTATGAGACACTGGCAACCCTGACAGCTCCCCGCCCTGCAAAAAAACCAGATAAGTATTTCACAACAGCCTGCCTGCAGTGGGGCGTGTGTGAAGGGAGGGAGCGTGTTCCAGTTCAGTGGAAACAGCCCTACTTTATAGAATAGGTCTGTGAACCTTTGGAGGAATCTGACATTGTTCTGGGTTTGTAACAAAAACTGCTGGTGGGATATCATAGAATCACTGGATCTTTTGTAGGTATTTATATGGCTCCCATTACTGAAGTATGTGAGCACCTCACAGCCTTTAATGTATTTTACCTCACAACACTCCTGTGAAGGAAGGCAGTTCTGTTAACCCTGTTTTTCAGAGGCCTAGAGAGAGTAAATCAATGGGAGTTAGGTGACTAAATACTGGTAATGATCTGGCCTTGAGTGACTTGCCCAAGGTGGGTGGCTATAGCAGAGCAAGGAATTGAACCTTAGCCTCCAAAATCTCAGGATAGTGACCTAATGATTAGATCATTGGGGCTGCTCTGAACTTCCACAACTCCATGAATATTAATGGCGCGACACTGATTTATACTAAGAGAGGATCTGGCCCAGTGAACAAACCTCTGTACTCTTTGCAGTTTATCATTTGTAATCATCCCATTTTATGTTTTAGCCATCCAATCAGGGGGAAGAAACAATATCATAGAATCATAGAATCATAGAATAATAGGACTGGAAGGGACCTCAAGAGGTCATCGAGTCCAGCCCCCCGCCCTCAAGGCAGGACCAAGCTCCACCTACACCATCCCTGACAGATGTCTATCTAACCTGTTCTTAAATATCTCCAGAGAGGGAGATTCCACCACCTCCCTTGGCAATTTATTCCAATATTTGACCACCCTGACAGTTAGGAATTTTTTCCTAATGTCCAATCTAAACCTCCCCTGCTGCACTTTAAGCCCATTACTCCTTGTCCTGTCCTCAGAAACCAAGAGGAACAAATTTTCTCCTTCTTCCTTGTGACACCCTTTTAGATATTTGAAAACCGCTATCATGTCCCCCCTTAATCTTCTTTTTTCCAAACTAAACAAGCCCAGTTCATGAAGCCTGGCTTCATAGGTCATGTTCTCTAGACCTTTAATCATTCTTGTCGCTCTTCTCTGTACCCTTTCCAATTTCTCCACATCTTTCTTGAAATGTGGCACCCAGAACTGGACACAGTACTCCAACTGAGGCCTAACTAGTGCAGACTAGAGCGGCAGAATGACTTCACGAGTTTTGCTTACAACACACCTGTTGATACAACCTAGAATCATATTTGCTTTTTTTGCAACAGCATCACACTGTTGACTCATATTCAACTTGTGGTCCACTATGACCCCTAGATCCCTTTCCGCCATGCTCCTTCCTAGACAGTCGCTTCCCATCTTGTATGTATGGAACTGATTGTTCCTTCCTAAGTGGAGCACTTTGCATTTCTCTTTATTAAACCTCATCCTGTTTACCCCTGACCATTTCTCTAACTTGCTAAGGTCATTTTGAATTATGTCCCTATCCTCCAAAGAAGTCGCAACCCCACCCAGTTTGGTATCATCTGCAAACTTAATAAACGTACTCTCTATCCCAATATCTACATCATTGATGAAGATATTGAACAGTACGGGTCCCAAAACAGACCCTTGAGGAACTCCACTTGTTATCCCTTTCCAGCAGGATTTAGAACCGTTAACAACAACTCTCTGACTACGGTTATCCAGCCAATTATGCACCCACCTTATCGTGGCCCTATCTAAGTTATATTTGCCTAGTTTATCAATAAGAATATCATGCGAGACCATATCAAATGCCTTACTAAAGTCTAGGTATATGACATCCACCGCTTCTCCCTTATCCACAAGGCTCGTTATCTTATCAAAGAAAGCTATCAGATTAGTTTGGCATGACTTGTTCTTCACAAACCCATGCTGGCTATTCCCTATCACTTTATTACCTTCCAAGTGTTTGCATAGGATTTCCTTAATTACCTGCTCCATTATCTTCCCTGGGACAGACGTTAAACTGACCGGTCTATAGTTTCCTGGGTTGTTCTTATTCCCCTTTTTATAGATGGGCACAATATTTGCCCTTTTCCAGTCTTCTGGAATCTCCCCTGTCTGCCATGATTTTTCAAAGATCATAGCTAAAGGCTCAGATACCTCCTCTATCAGCTCCTTGAGTATCCTGGGATGCATTTCATCAGGACCTGGTGACTTGCTGACATCTAACTTTCCTAAGTGACTTTTAACTTGTTCTTTGTGTATCCTATCTTCTAAACTTACCCTCTCTCTGCTTGTATTCACTACGTTAGGCACACCTCCAGACTTCTCGGTGAAGACCGAAACAAAGAAGTCATTGAGCATATCCGCCATTTCCAAGTTTCCTGTTACTGCTTCTCCCTCCTCACTAAGCAGTGGGCCTACCCTGTCCTTGGTCTTCCTCTTGCTTTTAATGTATTTATAAAAAGTCTTCTTGTTTCCCTTTATGCCTGTAGCTAGTTTGATCTCATTTTGTGCCTTTGCCTTTCTAACCTTGCCCCTGCATTCCCGTGTTGCTTGCCTATATTCATCCTTTGTTAGTTGTCCTAGTTTCCATTTTTTATATGACTCCTTTTTTATTTTGAGATCGTGCAAGATCTCCTTGTTAAGCCAAGCTGGTCTTTTGCCATATTTTCTATCTTTCCTACACAGCGGAATTGTTTGCTTTTGGGCCCTTAACAACGTCCCTTTGAAATACTTCCAACTCTCCTCAGTTGTTTTTCCCTTCAGTCTTGCTTCCCATGGGACCTTACCTACAAGTTCTCTGAGCTTATCAAAATCTGCCTTCCTGAAATCCATTACCTCAATTGTGCTGGTCTCCCTTCTACCTTTCCTTAAGATCATGAACTCTATTATTTCGTGATCACTGTCCCCTATACTGTCTTCCACTTTCAAGTTCTCAACTAGTTCCTCCCTATTTGTTAAAACCAAATCCAGAACAGCTTCTCCTCTGGTAGCTTTTTCAACCTTCTGAAACAGAAAGTTGTCTCCAATGCAGTCCAGAAGCTTATTGGATAGCCTGTGCCTCGCTGTGTTAGTTTCCCAACATATGTCTGGATAGTTGAAGTCCCCCATCACCACCAAATCTTGGGCTTTGGATAGTTTTGTTAATTGTTTAAAAAAGGCCTCATCCACCTCTTCCACCTGGCTAGGTGGCCTGTAGTAGAC
Organism: Pelodiscus sinensis; assembly: GCF_052426305.1. Taxonomy (NCBI): domain Eukaryota; kingdom Metazoa; phylum Chordata; order Testudines; family Trionychidae; genus Pelodiscus; species Pelodiscus sinensis. Next base: position 246,116,270 of record NC_143053.1, on the reverse strand, counting down.
TCCTAGCATGATATCACCCTCGTTTTTTACCCCTTTTAGCTTAACCCAGAGACTCTCTACACAGCTATCTCCTACATTCATCTCCACTTCAGTCCAAGTGTGTACATTTTTAATATACAAGGCAACCCCTCCTCCCTTTTTTCCCTGTCTGTCCTTCCTGAGCAAGCCGTACCCTTCCATACCAACATTCCAATCATGCGTCCCATCCCACCAGGTTTCTGTAATACCAATGATATCATAGTTGTATTTATTGGTTAGCAATTCCAGTTCTTCCTGCTTATTACCCATACTTCTCGCATTTGTATATAGGCATCTAAGATACTGATTTGATCTTGCCTCCCTGTTGTGCCCTGACCCTCCTTTCTCCTTGCCATTATAGGCCGTAGTCCCCCCCATTTCCAACCCATCTCCCAGTCCCGCACATGCAGCACTTACCTGTGGGCTTTGCTCACCTGCCCCCAACAAACCTAGTTTAAAGCCCTCCTCACAAGGTTAGCCAGTCTGTGTCCAAACAAGGCCTTCCCACTCCTGGAAAGGTGAACTCCATCTCCGCCAAGCAGTCCTTCCTGGAAGAGCACCCCGTGATCAAGGAAGCCGAATCCCTCCTGGCGACACCATCGTCGCAGCCAGGCATTCACCTCCAGGATGCACCTCTCTCTGCCCGGGCCCCTACCTTTGACAGGAAGGATAGAAGAGAATACCACCTGTGCTCCAAACTCCTTCACCCGTACTCCCAAAGCCCTGTAGTCACACTTGATCCGCTCAGTGTCACACCTGGCAGTATCATTTGTGCCCACGTGGATGAGTAGCATGGGGTAGTAGTCAGAGGGCCGGATAATCCTCGACAATGCCTTCGTAACATCTCGGATACGGGCCCCTGGCAGACAGCATACCTCTCGAGATGAGCTGTCAGGGCGACAGATATGACAAGATCACAAATATCATGTGACTAAAGTGACCCCGTCATGTATCATGGACGAGTAGAAAATAGCTCAAGTTGAACTTCACAAATAAGTTACAGACTGAAAACTGTCCATCCAAACTTTTCAGATGAATGCTTGTCGATAATAGTGACAGTAACACGTGTTAGGGATTGGCTCATGAATGATTTGTGAACAGAAAAATGACCGAATTCCTTTGATCACTTATTTGCAATTTGTATTATAACCATATCCAACCTGCTTTTGAGATTGTTGAACAATTTTGCAGAGCTCTGTATCAGTTTAAAATTGCAAGGGAATTTATAAAGGCAGAACATAATTGCTCAAGTTAGGCCAGGCCAGTAACTTGTCTATAATGTACTCTTAATAAACTGAAATGTGGTAAGAATGGTAGTTTTAAATCTTGTCTGAAAGATGCTGCATCTGATGGCATGCTGTGCCTAGGGAAGAATACCCCCTATAAATTCATCATCCTCTCTACCCTGTGCAGCACTTACCTTTTTCTAGAGAGGTTTCCTGCCTATGTATGCATCTGGCCCAACACAGCTTAACTCCCGAGATATGACAAGATCACAAATTGTATTAGCATGGTTGCTGTAGTGGTTGGTGCTTGTTGGAAGCATCAGCTAGTAGTCAGGGAGGTCAGTCCTTTCTCATTGTGGACAGAGGTTTATTGAGGAGCCTGCATAGTCTCACTCCACCAGCTCTACTTGAGAGCTCTGTGAAGGTTACTGAAGGTCCAGCACCCAAGAGCACCTTAACTCTGCCCTCTCTAGGCCACTTCCTACCCCAATTCTATGGACCAAGTTCTGCAGACTATTGCAAAATGTGCTCTTTGCACCGTCAGCCTGTCTAGGACAGTGGTCCCCAACGCAGTGCCCACGGGTGCCATGGCACCTACCGGGCCATTTCTGTGCGCCCGCCGAGTAATCGGGGCCGGTCTTCCCCCCGGGCACGCAGCGCATGGGCACTGCTGGCTCCTGGGCACACAGAGTATGGGCGTCCCCACCCCTGGGCATGCGGCACAGGAGAAGCGCCGACCCCAGGAGTGCAGCGCATGGGTGGCGCTGGCACCGGACATGTGGCATATGGGGGGCCCAGCCCACCAGGCATGTGTGCAGCCTCACCCCCGGGTGCCCGGTGCATGAGTGGCTCCGCCCCTGGATGCCCGGCAGCCCCGAAAGGTTGGGGACCACTGGTCTAGGACCAGCTGATGCAGCAGCCCCTCTCAGGTACTCCCTGGGCAGGACCATCTCCCTGTGTTATCAGCCTCCTTTTGAGCTGGCTGTTTTCAATTTAAACTCCACCTCCACCTGGAGCATGCTCTGTAGGTGCAGCTGGGTGGGTTTGTCCAGGCCCAGCGTTTCTTTTTAAACCACCCCCTCTCCCCACCAACCCTGGTGCGGAGTTTATACACCTCACCATAGTTCATTTGGTGTGGAGTTTTAGAAACATCCCATATTGATACATCTAATATAAATGTCACCTTATGGTATTTTTTAGTTTTCAGGTTATGTTCTTGCATTAAAACTGTGTGTAAAGAAATTGTGTTTCAGCTTCCTATACTCATTTCTCCAATGCTTTCAGCATGGCAGACTCCCTGGAAATAAATGCCACTCTACATTTGTTAAAATACATGAGCCTAAAGTCATCCCTGCTCTCTTTTTGGATAGCAAAACAACTGAGAAATAACAACAGGACTGAGACTGTTTCTTCCCAATAAAGCTGGCTTTATGAGCAATTTCCTTGACAATGGATTCTGTCAATGTCCTATACTACATTTCAACACAAAATGAATCAAGTTCTGATACTTGATATTGTCAGGACAATACATTGGATTCACCATCTAATTCTGTCCACATAGAAACAATGTTGCCATTTACAGAGAAAAAAAGGCTTGAATGCTACATGAATATATAATAAAATGTTTTACATTAAAAGACTTGGTTTTGCTGGTGCATTTCTGTATAATGCAACAAGTAAGAATACCTTTAATTTTCCTGTTTAAAAATCCATTTTCTAAACTCGGTGGATAATCAGAAACAGGCACTGGCTAGTCCTTACAGTCATTATTTTGAAGATTATCCCAGGTTATTAGGTTTGATTAAAAGATTTTACGATTGGCTTGCTTGAGAATAGAGGATTAAGCACTAAGAAGCTTTCTCATGTTCGCTATCTTGGAGCTTATCATTTCAATACCACAGGGCTCTGATTATTTACAATTTTTGTAAACATACAGATTTTGTTCATTTACAGCTTTTAGCTCAGCCAGAACTATTAAACCACTAGGTGATATATTATCTGACAATTTTGTTACACACTAGAGTTGTACTGTTCCTTCTTAGCCTGGGCTGTGTATTTCCTTTGTCAGGTTAAAGCATCCATCTCACCTGGCTTTGTATAGCACTCATATGCAGTTCTTGCTGGTACTTGGGTAACCTGACATGTTTGGTATCTGTCACCCCTTGGGGCCTAACATCCTTCCTGGGAGGTCAGAATATTTTTTGCAGTCTTTAGCTCTTTTTGCACAGTGCATCCTTTTGTCTTCCTGGCTCAAGCGGAAAAGGATCATGGTGCTGTGCTACTCAGACTTGTTAGGTGATGTCCTGCCATGAAGCATGGCTTCCAAGGCTTGTGCAGAGTGTATATCTACATAAAACAAGAAACTATAGTTTGGAGTCATGTGCCTGAAGACAGAGACCCATACACTTTGCAAGTGCATGGAGAAGGATGGGGCCAGATGCTTTCTCATTTATCAGACTCAGAAGAACTCCCTGTCCCCAAACTCCATCCAGCTACAGCACTGGTGCTTAGACTGGTGCTAAGACAGGGGCACACTCAGGGGAAGAAGTGAGTTGGGGCCAAGGTTTGGGATAAAGGGGTGGAATAGAAACACCTTAGTAGGCTTTGGCACCTCAGTGGAGGGTCTGGCAGCACGAGGGAGGGAAGGCTAGTTGCATCTTCAATCCGATACCAGGTACTTGCCGCTAATCCTATAATAAATTAACTAACATGTTATTAACTGTGAAAAAGAAATGTTGAGTTATTTGCAAGGTTAAAGCACATAACATAAAGACGCATACTACAGTCTTAGGTTTCAAAAGGTAAGATAAGTTTCTATGATAAGCAAGTTCTCTATGGGAATGTCTACACAGCAAAGTGCTTTCGAAATAACAACTGTTATTTCGAAATAACTTCACTAGTGTCTACACAAGCCAACCGCTATTTCAAAATTAATTTGAAATAGTGGAGGGCTTATTTTGAAATTGCTATTTCAAAATAAGCGCTGTGTAGACGCCTATTTAGAAATAGGGGGGCCTCCAGCCTTTCCCAGGGTGCCCTGCTGGCTGCCCTGGCCACAAGGTAACTTCTGACCTGATGCCCTGCCAGAACCAGTTCTGGCTGGCCTGAAATGCAATTCAGCATCCAATCAGTGTGGACGTGCTATTTCGAAATAGCAAAAAGCTATTTTGAAATGCATTTTGTGTGTAGACACGTTATTTTGAAATAAGATATTTTGAAATAACTATCTCAAAATGAGATATTTTGAAATAATGCTGTAGTGCAGGCATACCCTATGTCTTTTAGGGCTAACCCAGACTGAACAGCTGGGGATCCCTTGCTCATGCTTAGAAATGTTCATCCTCTAGCATTTAAGCGGCACAGAAATGAAGTTCTTTTTTGTCAGAGATTTTTATTCTCTTTCCTCTAGAGTTCAAATTAATGGGAAGAGTCCTCCGACATGTTTCCTCTTCATGAGTTGGGAGAGAGGGCAATCAACAAAGTCTTTGTCCTTTGATATTTTATAGTGGCCCATTTGGCTTCAATGGGCCTTCCTAGTGGGCAGGATTTAACAGCTTCTTTAGGAAGCCAACACTTTACATTAATGAATGCTCTTTTCCTGTTTGATGATTCATACATTTACAGAGGTTTACAATGCAAACAATATAAACTTATAACACGAGGTACAGATATTATAAGCAGGATTAATATAATACAGACTGCATCCTACGAGCATTTAGAATCATAGAATCATAGAATACTAGGACTGGAAGGGACGTCGGGAGGTCATCGAGTCCAGTCCCCTGCCCTCATGGCAGGACCAAATACTGTCTAGACCATCCCTGATAGACATTTATCTAACCTACTCTTAAATATCTCCACAGATGGAGATTCTACAACCTCCCTGGGCAATTTATTCCAGTGTTTGACTACCCTGACAGTTAGGAACTTTTTCCTAATGTCCAACCTAAACCTCCCTGCTGCAGTTTAAGCCCATTGCTTCTTGTTCTAGCCCCAGGGGCCAAGATGAACAAGTTTTCTCCCTCCTCCTTATGACACCCTTTTAGATATCTGAAAACTGCTATTATGTCCCCCCTCAATCTTCTCTTTTCTAAACTAAACAAACCCAATTCTTTCAGCCTTCCCTCATAGGTCATGTTCTCTAGACCTTTAATCATTCTTGTTGCTCTTCTCTGGACCCTCTCCAATTTCGCCACATGTTTCTTGAAATGCGGTGCCCAGAACTGAATACAGTACTCCAATTGAGGCCTAACCAGCACAGAGTAGAGGGGAAGAATGACTTCTTGTGTCTTGCTCACAACACACCTGTTAATGCATCCCAGAATCATGTTTGCTTTCTTTGCAACAGCATCACACTGCTGACTCATATTCAACTTGTGGTCCACTATAACCCCTAGATCCCTGTCTGCCGTACTCCTTCCCAGACAGTCGCTTCCCATTCTGTATGTATGAAACTGATTGTTCCTTCCAAAGTGGAGCACTTTGCATTTGTCTCTATTAAACTTCATCCTATTTACCTCAGACCATTCTCCAATTTGTCCAGGTCATTTTGAATTATGATCCTATCCTCCAGATTAGTCGCAACCCTCCCAGTTTGGTATCATCTGCAAACTTAATAAGCATACTTTCTATGCCAATATCTAAATCGTTGATGAAGATATTGGACAGAGCCGGTCCCAAAACATAAAGTCTAAACACACTCTTATAAATCTAATACCTATTTTACAATACTAACGCAAAGGTGATCCAGACTGGTTGAACGTGTTTTCAGCGTTCAATGTGGCCTTAGGCGTATGAGTTGGCTCCTGGCCTGTCAGCATCAAAGGGCCCATTAGAACTAGTGCATAAACAGACACACCCTCAAGAAGACTCCCTTCTGTATGATGGTGCCTGTAGTGCCGAATGCTCCCAGTCTCCAGTTGCCTTCTCATTTCCTTCACTGCCTGTGACCTGGAAGTCATGTTGTTTGCAAAGGGACCTGGGAGGTTTTTGAGTGTTGTTTATTAGGGACCATTTATAGAACTCCCTCATCTTTTCTTTAGCTGGCCCTCTTTTTAAGACTTCCCTTGCTTGCCTATATTTACAGGGATCATCACTTCAGGCCAAAGAAGGGAGTATGAGCAAAATGCTGGTTTTGTTTTGGGGCTTCAGTGTAGCTGTACCTTTACATATTTGGGATGGGAGGCTTCTCAGTCTTACCTAGCAGAGATTGGAGGAATGAGAAAACTACCCTGGTTCATAATTTCAAAGACCTTTTGGCTGAAACAACTGTTGTTTTTCTTTTGATCACCCAGGCGAATGTATTAACATGTGAATTGTAGTCAGAGATTAAAATCCTTTCACCTGAAATAGCTTTAAAATAGAACCATTTTATTAGTATTCATAAAGACCTCAGATGAGAAATAAGGATGATGAATCATTAATATATTTTTTTCTGATGCTTTAAAAATTAAATCATTTGCACCACAATGTGTTTTACTATTTTATAGCTATAATACGAAGCCCCTGGAGTTGTTCTCATAAAAGGTGATCCATAAATTTTACAAAGCCTTGTGCTGCATTAGATTTTACAGCAATAATCCAGCTTTTCAAAAAAGCTCCAAGGCATCATATTTTTTTTCCAGAGGCCACTATGCAGGAGGGCAGGTGGGGGGAGGGGGAGGGGAAGACATCAGAACTCGCATTGGCAATTTCTAGAGAAAACACCATTCCCAGTTGTATTCTCTGTTCTCAGCATCCATCCTTTTGAACTATGCAAGCCACAGGGATCAGCTGTTTGTCGGCTCAGCGCAGCAGCCATGTAAATGTAAATGAAGCCGCGATCATTTAAATCGCGGCTTCATTTGCCTTTGCCTATGTGTCTAATCTACATGCCTCTGCCGACAGAGGCATGTAGTCTAGACACAGCCTAGGTGACCAGGGTTTAATTCTCTGCTCTCCCATAGACGTCCTGTGTGACCGTAGGCAAGTCACATCGGGTGAGTTCCATTGAAATACACATGTGCCTAAAAGTCACTGCGTTAGGCTCAATAGCAGGGGTGAAGAACCTTTTTTCTATCCAGGGCCACTGACTCACAGAAAAAAAATTAATCACAGGTCACACACAGCCCCACGCTGGCTGGGGGCAGGGCAGAGACTTGGTGCGCCTCCTTGCAGTGGGGCAAGCTAGCGCTTGCAGCTCCAGCCCTTTGGTGGGAGTGTGGAGGCTCAGGTGGGAGCTGAAATGAGGGGTTCAGGATGCAGGAGGAGCTGTGGGATGGGGCTAAGGGATTTGAAGTGCAGAAATGGGTTCCAACCCAGTACAACATGTCTAGGGTGGGGGTGTGAGATCTGGGAGGGAATTGGGATATGGGAGGGGGTGCCAGCTTGGGGCAGTTGGGGTTATGGGCTCTGGACTGGGCGGTCCTAATAGCACAGCAGCTTTAAGCAGGTTTCCTGCCTCTCCTGTCCCTGTGTTGCTCCCAAAAATGGCTTCCATGTCTGGTCCCTATGTGGAAGGGCCAGGTGGCTCTCCATGGTGTATGACACATGAGCCCACAGGCTCCACCCACTGAGCTCCCATTGGCCACAGTTCTGAGTCACTGGGAGCTGCGGGGCTGGCACTAGGGGTGAGGGCAGCACATGGAGCTGCCCTATTGACCCCTGAACCTAGGGGCTGCGGGGGCATGCTGGGACTTCTGGTTCGCAATGCAGCCATTTGCTACAGGGTTGTGTCTGGGGTCTGGAGGTTCCCTACCACTGCTTCACAGAGATCCACAATTAACTTCTGCTGAACCTGTAGGCACCTAAATTCACTTGAAAGCTACATTTTTTTTTGTATAAAAGCTCCCTCAGTGCCTATGTTTCTGTGCCTATGTACACTACTGCCTCACTCTGCCTTACACCTATCTCTGACCTTTCTGTAATTCATGGAGCAGGGAGAGACAGGAATTCATCTGCCTAAATTGCATACAGGAATCAAACTGGTAGGGGTGCTTGAAGACCACCTCATGGATTGGGTCCCATGCAAAATCCAGTGGTGGTGGTGGTGGTTCTGGCAGCAGCAGCAGCAGCAGCAGCAGCAGATGGTGGTGTGGTCCAGCTCACCTTATAACTTTGAGTTCAGTGGTTAGAATACTCATCTGGGATGTCAGAGACACAGGCTCAGTTTCCATCTCTGGCCCAGTGACTGCCACAGTGTGGAAAAATACTTAAATAGTCATTGGGTGAGAGACAGAGCATGAGTATGACTTTATAGGCCAGTGGTTAGGGCACTCACCTGGGTGCTGGGAGACTCCAGGTCCAATCCTTTTGCTCCAACTAGTCTTGTATTATGTGTCCAGAGTCCAAGAGTTTCAGTAAGAGGCTATGTCTAGACTACATGGCTCTGTCGATGGAGCCAAGTAAAATAGTTTATTCGGCATAGGCAAAGAAGTGGGGATTTAAATAATCTCTGCTTCATTAAAATCAAAATGGCCGCCGCACTGTGTACCATGGTTTTATATAAAGGCAATAAGATATTTTCTGTCTTATTCTCTATCCTTTTTTTCATGACTCCCTTTTTTAATGATTCTATTTGCTTTTTTGACTGCTGCTGCACACTGAATGGATGTTTTGAGAGAACTATCCACAATGACACCAAGATCTCTCTCGAGTAGTTGTAGCCAAATTAGTCCCCATCATATTGTATGTATAGTTGGGATTATGTTTTCCAATGTGCATTACTTTACATTGATCATTATTAAATTTTATTTGTCATTTTGTTGCCCAATCACTTAGTTTGGTGAGATCTTTTTGAAGCTCTTCACAGTCTGCTTTGGTCTTAACTATCTTGAGCAGCTTGGTATCATCTGCAAATTTTGCCACCTCACTGTTTACCCTTTCTCTAGATCATTTATAAATATGTTGAATAGGATTGGTCCCAGGACAGACCTGTGGAGGACTCCACTAGTTACCTTTCTCCAACTGGAAAACTTACCATTTATTCCTACCTTTTGGTTCCTGTCTTTTAACCAAATATCAATCCATGAAAGGACTTTCCCTCTTATCCCATGACAACTTAACTTAAGAGCTTTTGGTGAGGGACCTTGTCAAAGGCTTTCTGGAAATGTAAGTATACTATATCCACTGGATCCCCCTTGTCCACATATTTGTTGACCCCCTCAAAGAACTCTAGCAGATTACAAAAGCATAATTTCCCTTTACAGAAACCATGTTGACTTTCTCCCAACAAATTATGCTCACCTATGTGTCTGACAATTTTATCCTTTACTATAATTTGAAATATTTGTACACAATGGGCCGTCTCCCCTTATGGACTGTATCCAGTTGTCTGCAAGGCAGAATCTCTGAATTTTAAATTGGGGCATTGCAATACATTTTCCTTCGTGCAAAAACTAGTTTAAGCATGGCCAAATTGAAAACATGATCTCTTAACAAACAAATAATGCAGTTGGAGAAGGATTGTAAACACACTAATTTCTTGCAAATCAACTTCCATGGTTCTTCACTTAAACTCTGTTTTTGCTGTTGTGTTAAGTTCTTAAAGCTTTAGTAAGCCTATTTATATTCATGCTATCTTCTGTGCTTGATTCTGTTCATCAGTATTTTCCATCTTTGTCAGCAATTTTAATCAGAGTGATGAAGCCAGATTAAAACTATTTAAATATGCTAATTCGCTGACTGGCAATTGAATGGCTTCTTATAAATGATTCAAAATCAAACATCGCTTCCTGAGCCTTGCACAGCTGTACCTTGTTAGCTCTGATATTTCTGCTTGTCAAATACATTATATTGCCACTTATTTCCTATGCTGTATGACTTATCTTTCTGATTACTGTAGATTTATTTCATGTTCATCACAAATGGCATCTCTGCCTTTCTGTCATCAGAAAGGTGGCTTTGTAAAACTGCATTGTAAATTGAATGTAACTGCATTTCTCATGCTTTACACAATGGAGATGCGTTTTAGAGAAACCTGTGATTGTGTAATGATTTGCAGTCTTTCAGTGAAAACACTTACATTATAAACCATCAATCTTTAATGCTTCATATCAATTTTAAACTTGAAAGACTGAAGGTTTAAATTCAAGACGTAGCAGTTATCGAATAATTTTGGTGCACTAAGATTAGTAGTATTATGGTAACACCTAGAGCATCTGATCAGGGACTGAGGACCTAGTGTGGTAGTTGCTACATCCCCCAGTGAAAAGAAAGTTGTTACCCTAAAAAATGTACAACCTAAGAAGAGCTGCCTTTGATTTGTGGTGTTTGTAATTTTGGTAAAGCAAATAAAAGATGAATAAGGGGGAAGAATATGGAAGGTATTAAAGGGAGGGATTAAAATGTATCAAATTCTATATTTTGCATATTTTAAATGTCCATCTAATGCTCTAAAAGAATGAATGGTCCTGTGGCATCTTAGCCTACATATACACTGCACCTCTCTTGTGCAAAAGCCTATGCAAATGAAGTGTGGATTAGCATATTGCTGCACTTCATTTGCATAATTAATTAGGGGGCATTTTTGCTCAAGAGACTTTTGCGCAAAAAGAAGTAGATGGCTCCTTTTTGTGCAAAAACCTCCTCTTGTGTAAGCACTTGAATGGTTGTGGAAGACACATTTGGCTGTATGAAAGGGAGGTTCTGCTGTCTCTTCCCAAGCCTTGACCTCAGCAAGCAGAACATTCCCCATGTGGTGGTGGCCTGTTGTGTCCTGCACAATATATGCAAGAACAAGGAGGAGACATTCCTGCAAGGGTGGGGAGCAGAGGCTGAGCAGTTGGCCAGGGCCTTTGAACATCTGCACATGGCTGCCATCTGGCAGCCCATCAGGAGGCTGTGTGTATCTGAGAGGCCCTGAGGGAGAGTTTCACACAAGTTCCCCAGGGTTTGTCTACACTACAAAGTTAATTCAAACTAACAGCCATTAGTTCGAATTAACTTTCATAGCATCTATACATGCAAACCGCTAGTTCGAACTTAAATTGAATTAGTGGAGCGCTTAATTGGAACTAGATAAACCTCATTCTACGAGGAGTAATGCCTAGTTTGAATTAAGTAGTTCGAATTAAGGGCTGTGTAGTCACTTAATTTGAACTAGTTGGATGCTAGCCCTTTCCAGCTTGCCCTGGTGGCCGCTCTGGGCCAAATCAGGGAAAGTTTTCTGTCCCCGTCCCGGCCCTGGAGTCCTTAAAGGGGCACGCTCTGGCTATAGTGCTAATGCCAGATGCAAGCCTGCCAGCACCCAGCCAGCAGACCCTGCACCTGGCACGGGATGAGCCAGCCACCTGCTACCACCCAGCCCTCCGCCTCTTCCCAGGATCAGGCTGGCGGCTCCCAGGAGTCTGCCCGGGGCCGCAAGAGGTGGGCTCCTGCCTGGTCTAGTGCGGAGAGCGTGGACCTCATCGAGGTTTGGGGGGGAGGCCTCCAACTTCCATGACCTCCACACTAGTCACAGGAATGTGGCCATCTAGGGCAGGATAGCTGCCAGCCTGGCCACCAAAGGCCACATGCTAACCCAGGAGCAGGTTTTCATGAAAATCAAGTTGGTCCTGTGAGACCCCTGACCCTGAGCTGAGAACATAAGAACATAAGAATGGCCGTACTGGGTCAGACCAAAGGTCCATCTAGCCCGGTAGCCTGTCTGCCGACAGTGGCCAACACCACGTACCCCGGAGGGGATGGACCGAAGACAATGACCAAGTGATTTGTCTCATGCCATCCATCTCTAGCCTTCCACAAACAGAGGCCAGGGATACTGTTCCTACCCCCTGGCTAATAGCACTCCATGGACTCAATCTCCATGAGTTTATCTAACTTCTGTTTAAACTCCTTTATAGTTCTAGCCTTCACAGCCTAATGTGGCAAGGAGTTCCACAGGTTGACTACGTGCTGTGTGAAGAAGAACTTTCGCTTATTAGTTTTAAACCTGCTGTCCATTCATTTCATTTGGTCTCCTCTAGTCCTTATATTATGGACTTTTCTTTATTCACCCTGTCCACACCACTCATGATTTTATAGACCTCTAACATATCCCCCCTCAGTCTCCTCTTTTCTAAGCTGAAAAGTCCCAGTCTCTTTAGCCTTTCTTCATATGGGACCTGTTCCAAACCCCTAATCATTTTAGTTGCCCTTTTCTGAATCCTTTCCAAGGCCAAAATATCTTTTTTGAGGTGAGGAGACCACATCTGTACACAATACTGAAAATATGGCGTACCATAGTTTGATACTTCCCCTCTTCCTTCTTCCCAAACTGAGTGGGGTTGCAACTTCTTTGGAGGATAGGGACATAATTCAAAATGACCTTAGCAAGTTAGAGAAATGGTCAGAGGTAAACAGGATGAGGTTTAATAAAGAGAAATGCAAAGTGCTCCACTTAGGAAGGAACAATCAGTTCCATACATACAAGATGGGAAGCAACTGTCTAGGAAGGAGCATGGCGGAAAGGGATCTAGGGGTCATAGTGGACCACAAGTTGAATATGAGTCAACAGTGTGATGCTGTTGCAAAAAAAGCAAATATGATTCTAGGTTGTATCAACAGGTGTGTTGTAAGCAAAACTTGTGAAGTCATTCTGCCGCTCTACTCTGCACTAGTTAGGCCTCAGCTGGAGTACTGTGTCCAGTTCTGGGCGCCACATTTCAAGAAAGATGTGGAGAAACTGGAAAGGGTACAGAGAAGAGCGACAAGAATGATTAAAGGTTTAGAGAACATGACCTATGAAGCCAGGCTTCATGAACTGGGCTTGTTTAGTTTGGAGAAAAGAAGATTAAGGGGGGACATGATAGCGGTTTTCAAATATCTAAAAGGGTGTCACAAGGAGGAAGGAGAAAATTTGTTCCTCTTGGTTTCTGAGGACAGGACAAGGAGTAATGGGCTTAAAGTGCAGCAGGGGAGGTTTAGATTGGACATTAGGAAAAAATTCCTAACTGTCAGGGTGGTCAAATATTGGAATAAATTGCCAAGGGAGGTGGTGGAATCTCCCTCTCTGGAGATATTTAAGAACAGGTTAGATAGACATCTGTCAGGGATGGTGTAGACGGAGCTTGATCCTGCCTTGAGGGCGGGGGGCTGGACTCGATGACCTCTCGAGGTCCCTTCCAGTCCTATTATTCTATGATTCCCCTGGCTTCCCCCTTCCAGTTCCTTCCTCCCAGTTTTCCCCCTCCCCTCTCCCACCCGCTCTCTTCCCCTCTCCCACTTCCTTTTCCCAGTCTCCCCAGAGGTTAATCCCCCCCGCCAGTTTTGTTAAATAAAGAGAGTTTCTATTTTTGAACACACATGTCCTTTATTTTTTACATCAGGAAGGGGGGCTAGGGAAGGGTAAGTGGAAGAAGGTGAGGGAGGAATGGGGCACGAGCCCCCGATGGGGAGGACTGGGGTGGCTCTGCGGGCTCTGGGGTGAAAGCTCTCCTGCAGGGCCTCCTGGATCCTGACAGCCCTCCGATTGACCCTCCCCCCTCAAATGGTAGCCTGCGGCAAGTGCAAGTGGGCTGATGGCCGAGTGCTGTGATGTGCCGAGTGTAGGCACTCAGGGCACTCCAAGACAGGACTGCTTTGCTGTCCCTCATTGAATTAGACAAGAAAGTGGGGAACCCTGAGAACTGTCTGTCCGGGGTGGGGGTCGGGTCCCTTTAAGCACAGCCCTTGGCTAGCCTGAGGCAGCAGCTCCACGCTCCAAGTCCTAACCTGATGCCCTGCTAGCACTGGTTTCAGCCAGCCTTAACTTCGGTTCAGGGTCCACTCAATGTGGACATGCTATTTTAAATTAGCAAAACACTAATTCAAATTAGTTTTTAGGTCTAGATGCACTAATTCGAATTAGCTTAGTTCGAATTAACTAATTCAAATTAAGTTAGTTCGAATAGCGTTGTAGTGTAGACATACCCCCAGTGACACTCCCCGCTGGGCCTCCCCACAAAGGGCCTTTCTGTAACCTTTCCTCCCCAACCTCTCGTTTCCCCTTTCCTCTCATCCCCCTCCCTTTACCCTGTTGATACAATAAAGCATACCTTTTGTTTTTCAAACATGAAACTGTATTTATGGTTTAGTTGGGGTAAATGTAACTGGGGAAAGAACATAGGAGGGGAGAGGTGGCAGATGGTAGGGGGAGGAGGGGAAAGAGATTCTCAGGGATCAGGCGGAGGGAGATGGTACGGGGAGGAAGGTAAAGAGATTCTCAGAGACCACTACAGGGAATGCAGGGCAGTGATGTGTACCCGCTCTGACTTCTCATGGGCGTATTTGTGGCAGCGGCTCCCATGGCGACAGGAGGCTGGCTCAGGAGGTGTTGCAGGCACCTCGCTTGCAGCAGGTCCAACTGTGAAGAACAAAGAGAAGGGTGGTCATGCCAGGAGACAGGGTGTATGAAGCCTCACCCTCACTTCTGAGGAGATACCGAAAGGTCTCAGATCAGACAATGGCGATGTGCTTGGAACAAGGTCATCGGTGGCCTACATAGCAGGCTCCCAAATGTATGGGCACAGATGTCCCTTGGGGGAGCCTCACTACCTCCACATCCTGGGGATGAGAAGGCATGGGAAAGTGCCAGCCAGGTTGGGAGCCTGTGGGCAGGAGGGGGTGATGGGGCGACTTGGCTTCCCTCTGTGCAACGCACATGTCAGGACTGGCAGTGGTGGCGTCCCACAGGGAGAGGATTTCTATCCCTCATGCTGGGGGAGGGGAGGTTGGAGGGGAGTTGTGTGTGTGTGGCAGACGCTGCTTGCCAGGGAGGGTGCTACTGGGGTCCCCTCCACTTCCTTCCCCTCCCAACGGGCTCCACCTAGTAGAGGCTCGGTGACCTCCGCCTCATTATGGTTGCCCGGGAACGGATGCTGCCCTTAGAGTGCAGGCCTGACCATGTGCTGGGTGCGGCTGTTCTCTGTGTGTGTGTGTGTCCATGTGTGTGTCCAGGACCCCCCTTCCTTAGTGGGGGCTTGTGGTAGGAGGGTGTCCTGCCACGGAGTCGGGATTAAGGTAGACGTGTGCAGGAAGCCGATGAGCAGGAGCACGAGAGGCCTCTATGGTAGCTTCATGCACCTGTCTACTCCAGACTGTGCTATCCGCAGGCTGAGAAGGCCAAGCAAGGAGCGTGCGGCCCCTTCCTGCCCTCCACCTCCCCGCGGCCATGTCTAGGGTGATTCATGGAGCTCACCGATGGGCCTTGCCCTGCATCGTCCAGTCCCTGAGCTACATCCTGGGAGGGTGGTGACAGTTCCAGGGTCAGGGTGAGTTCCTGGCTGGTGGGTATCATTGTGATCTGCTTAAACAAAGCACATGAGATCTCTTTTAGGGGAAAAGGCAGTATGCTGCATTATTAAGAATACAACAGTTGCATATGCTTTTCAATTACTCACATACAAACATACACACACACAGTCTTGCCAGATGATGTTATAGTTACCAGTCTAGAGTCTGTATCAATCTAGTGTCCAGCTAGATCGAACACAGAGGGGGAGCTGGACTCTGCCGGTCGATCGATCCGATGCTCCTGGAGTGGCAAGATGAACCCAAAGCTCCATAGCAAAGCACCCTGCTTTTATAATCCTTTTCTCTGTTGAAATCCATGGATTCCACTCTGTCAGCTTGTGACCGGAACGTTATGTTTTTGATGTCAGTGTTCCCAAAGCCCATTCTGTAATCAATCGTCTTTCAGGGGTGCCCGCTTGCTTCAAGGCTTGTCAATCTGCCAATATCCAATCATTTTATGAGTAGAGGTACGCATTGATGGTTATAGATGGCTTCTCTGCCTCCAGGTTGTCTAGTCTTCACCCAAGCTTGCTCACCCTCCTTCTTTGGCCATCTGGTTCTGAGCAATATAACTTTTGCCCCTTATCTCGACACATTCGTTCCCTTTCACATACACATAAGCAATGTTACAAGGACTCTCGAGATTACGCAGATACACAGATCTGCATTGGGCAGAGCAAAGAGGCATTGTAAATCAAGCAGTTAAGGCCTCTCAGCCTTCAACATTCTTCTAATCTCATTAACATAGACAAGGAAATATAGGAGATATATATTTAACTAAAGGATTTGACTTACTACAGTCTTAAATAGGATTATATATTACCTCACATTACTACATTACTAAACCTAAGGTAAGGAACATAAAAAGAATAAAACTTTCAGTTCTAACATCATGGACCCAGTGGCTTGGTCCTGCTCCTGCTACTTCTCCTCCTCCTTGGCTGCAGGCCTGCCCTCCGGGATGGTGACAATGGGTATCTCCCACCCAGAGTAAACAATCACAGTGGGGTAGGGAGGGACTGACTTCTCCCCCCCCCCTTCCCAGAATGTGGTGGCGCTGGTCATAATACTGGCAGCTCTGGTATGCCGCCCTTGAGCGGGAGCTGCACTCCCTGGCCTTGGTGTAGGCCTGCCTGTGCTCTTTCACCTTCATGCACACCTGCTCCTAGGTGCGGATGTGTCCCTTCTGCCCCAAGCTGTTGGCCATCCGACCATAGATTTCAGCATTCCTGTGTCTGGTGTGGAGGTCCTGGAGGTTTGCCTCCTCTCCACAGAGCTCAATGAGATCCAGGAACACTGCACCAGACCACGATGGGGCCCACCTCCTCTGCCCCGGGCAGGGGATTGGGAACTTCCTGCAGCTGTGCTGGCAGCTGTGGGGGGCTGAGATTCTGTGGTCTGCCATGGCAGCAGGGCAGACAAATCGGGTTGCTGCTGGGGGGCAGGGTGTGAGCTGGGCCTGCCATATGCCACACAGTTTCCCCTAAGACTGCAACTTTAAAGCAGCAGGGATAAGGTGAACTATAGAGTCCTAATGAGTGTGGCCAGAGTGGGCACCTGTGGGAAGCCTTGGAGGCCACTTATTTTGAAATAATCACAGCTGCACTGTCTACACGCACCCTATTCCAAAATAACTATTTTGTAATAGGCATTATTACTCGTAAAATGAGGGTTAAGGATTTTGGAATAAGAAGTCTATTATTTCAAAATAATGGGCTTGCTGTGTAGACACTCACTTTGGGTATGTCTACACTATCCCGCTAGTTTGAACTAGCGAGGGTAATGTAATCATCCGCACTTGCAAATGAAGCCCGGGATTTGAATTTCCCAGGCTTCATTTGCATGAAGCCAGCCGGCGCCATTTTTAAGTGCCGGCTAGTCGGACTCCGTGCCGTGCGGCTACACGCGGCACGGACTAGCTAGTTCGGATTAGGAAGCCTAATCCGAACTAGCTAGTCCGTGCCGCGTGTAGCCGCGCGGCACGGAGTCCGACTAGCCGGCATTTAAAAATGGCGCCGGCCGGCTTCATGCAAATGAAGCCCGGGAAATTCAAATCCCGGGCTTCATTTGCAAGTGCGGATGACTACATTACCCTCGCTAGTTCGAACTAGCGGGGTAGTGTAGACATACCCTTTGTTATTTCGAAATAATGTGAGTTATTTCAAAATAACACTGCTATGTATATGTGCCCTTAGTGAACATCAGTGTAAACAGGGTAGGATCTGAGGCTCAAACAGAAGAGCAAATTAAGAATTACTTACATAAGTTACTTACACACAGTTGGCAAGGCCTGATGAAGTACATACTTAAGGGTCTTTTTGAAGAGCTCTCTGAGTCATTAGTGAGTATCTCTGAGAACACATAGAGGATGGAAAAGACCCCAGAGAACTGGTAAAGGGCAAATATAGTGCCTATCTATAAAATGGGGAATAAGTACAATCCAGGGAATTACAGAAGATGTCAGCTGAACTTTTGTACTTAAAAAGATAATGGAGCAAATTATCAGTTTATGAGCATCTAGAGGAAAATAAGGTGATAAGATACAGTCAACATGGATTGGTCAAGAACAAATCATACCAGTCTAACCTAATATGCTTCTCTGAGGGTACGTCTAAACTACATGCCTCTGTCGGCAGAGGCATGTAGATTTATTTGTTCAGCAAAGGCAAATGAAGCCACGATTTAAATGATTGCGGCTTCATTTACATTTACATGGCTGCCGCGCTGAGCCGACAAACAGCTGATCAGCTGTTTGTCGGCTCGCGCGCTAGTCTGGACGTTCCCCCTGTCGACATCAAAGCCCTTTGTCGGCAGCCCCGGTAAACCTCATTCCACGAGGAATAACGGGGCTGCCGACAAAGGGCTTTGATGTCGACAGGGGGAACGTCCAGACTAGCGCGCGAGCCGACAAACAGCTGATCAGCTGTTTGTTGGCTCAGCGTGGCAGCCATGTAAATGTAAATGAAGCCGCGATCATTTAAATCGCGGCTTCATTTGCCTTTGCCTATCTGTCTAATCTACATGCCTCTGCCGACAGAGGCATGTAGTCTAGACACAGCCTGACAGCGCAGCTAGCCTGGTTGATGGGGGAAAGTAGTAAATGTAATGTATCTCAACTTTAATATGGCTTCTGATGCCGTTGCACATGACCTTACAAGCAAACTAGAAAAATATATTCTAGATCAGTGTTTCTCAACCTTTTTTTTTATAAAGTACTGTTTAAAAAATTATAAGTACCACCAGTACCTACAGTTTTCAGACACACAATTTTTTTCTACTGTTGCAACACATTTGTTTAAACAGCTTAATCATAGCCAGGTGGGCAATTAATTTTTTGGGTGTAAAAAGTACAAAAATAATAAAAATGCTGTAAAACTTAAAACAAAAATTCAGTTTTCTCCAAATTTCACTTGTGTTGATGTACCCCCCAGACTTTTCTCAAGTACCCTTAATGGTACCCATACCACCGGTTGAGAAGCACTGTTTTAGATGAAGTGGGTTTTGCCCACAAAAGTTCATGATTCATATTCTCTCTCTCTCTCTCTCTTTGTAATTATGTAGCTTAAGTCGAAATATCTTATTTTGGTGCCATCCACACTGCGGGAAGTCGAAGGGAAAACACTCTCCCTTCAACTTCCCTTACTCCTCGTAGGAGCAAGACTACTGATGCCAACAGGAGTGCCCCTCTCAGTTTGACTTAGTGTGTCTTCATCAGACCCACTAATTTGAACCCCAAAGATCGACTATGGCTGCTTCGATCTTATCTGTAGTGTAGACATGACTTAAGTTGCTACAGGACTACTTGTTGTTTTTTTAAAGTTATAGACTAACACAGCTACTGCTCTGAGACTTCCACTATAGATTGGGTGCACAACTAGCTGGAAAGCCACACTCAAAATAGTTATTGATGGTTCACAATTAAACTAGACTAGCATATCAAGTAGGGTCCCACAAGGATCTGTTCTACGCCCAGGTCTAGTCAATATGTTTGGATTTGGATAATGGCATGGAGAGTACCGTAAAGTTTGAGGATGGTACCGAATGGGAGGTGGCTGAAATTGCTTTTCAGGCAGGATTAGAATTTAAAATGATGTGGACAAACTGGAGAAATGGTTGAAGCATGATGAAATTCAATAAGGACAAAAGCAGAGTATTACACTAAGGAAGGAATAATCCATTGCGCAAATAAAAAATAGGAAATGACTATATGGAAAGAATTGCTGAAGGAAAGGATCTTGGGTTACAGTGTGTCAACAATGTGAATCAACTTAATGCGAGTTAACAATGTAATAATGTTGCAAAAAGTGAACATGATTCTGGGATGTATTAGCAGAAGTGCTGTAAGCAAGACACAAGAAGTAATTCTTTCACTAAGCACTGGTAAGGCCTCAACTGGAGTATTCTGTTCAGTACTGGGCTGCATAATTTGAGAAAGATCTGGACAAATTGGAGAAAGGCCAAAGGAGTGCTGCAAAAATGATTAAAATTCTGCATGATCTGTTAAGAAAGATTGAAAAAACTGGGTTTGCTTAGTCCGGAGAAGAAAAGATTGAGGCAGCACATGATCCCTGCTTTCAAGTACATAAAAGACTATTATGAAGAGGAACATGATTAATTATTTTCTTTAGTCACTGAGGATAGGACAAGAAGTAATGGGCTTACATTGCGACAAGGGAGTTTTAGGAAAAACTTCCTAATTATCAAGGTAGTTAATCTACTATAGGAACAAATTACCTAGAGATGTTGTGGATAGATGTGTATCTGCATCTGATCCATGGTCTGCAAATGTGGATGAGGATATCCATGGGTATAAAATGGATATCCACAGATTTGTATGGATCTAGTTGTGCAATTTCCATCACTGGAGATTTTAAAGAAAGGGTTACAGAAACACCTGTCAGGGATGGTCTACTTAATGCTTAGTCTTGCCTTGAGTGCAAGGGACTGGAATATATGACCTATTGAGATCTCTTCGGCTACATCTACACTGCAGAGCTATTTCGGGATACCAAAAGTATCCCAAAATAGCTATTCTGCGTCTTTTGAGACAGCCCGTTATTTTGAAATATCACGGGCTTGCTATTCTGACATCTCTGTAAACCTCGTTCCACAAGGAGTAAGAGATATTTCTAAATAAGCTATTTCTAAATTAACTAAAAATAAGTTATGCAATTTGCATAGCTCAAATCGTGTAGCTTATTTTGATCTCCAGATGCAGTATAGACACACCCTTTCAGTCCTACATTTCTATGATTCTGTGATTCCTCTCTGCATCCATCTAATATTAATTTCTCTCCAGGGGTGATCTTCAAATAGCTGGCAAAATATAATAGCAAATTCTGAACTGATATAAGTAGTCCCAATCTTGCAAGTACTGATGCACATGTTTAACTCAAACATGTGAGTTGTTTCACTGAAGTCAATCAGACTAATCACATAAAGTTAAATACATATATAAGTGCCTGCAGGATTGAAGCCTTTGAGTGCACACTGAATTTAGTCCTTAGTTCTAAAAGTAGATGGAGTCAAAGCCATTCTTTAAAGAGCAGCCAGAAATGTAAGCAATACATGTTAGTCAGCTGTTCACCCAGATAAAAAACCACTGCAAAAATGGCACTCCCAAGAAAATAAATGTATCACACAAATAAATAACATAGGGAGCCTTCAGTCATAGCTATCCCATCCATATGACAAATCATGGCAGTTGCCCCAGGCCCTGCGCTTTTGGGGCCTCTGCCGTGGCTGCATCAATTGTTCTATGGCACTTAGCACACAGGACGGAGGGGAGGCAGGAGTGGCCTAGCAGCCTGCTCCCCCATGCTGTGCCACCCTCCTGGACTGCTGCACTCAGCTTCTCCATGGCGGGAGGAAGTAGAACACCCTGTCCCCAGGGTCTTCCTGTCCTCTGACATTTCAACCTGTTAGTTTGAGTGATACACAATAGGGATAATCTGACTTCTTTTCTGCCACGTCTTTTGCCTTACCTACTAATGCCCCAATTCAAGGGCTTAACCATGCCCTTACATGTGTATCTAAATCCATCCCTATGTAGGACAGCACTTAGGTACATTCATGGATTGATGCCTCAGACTAAGCTGTTTGTAACAGGGAGCGTCCTTTCCTATATATATGGAGAACATAGGCACAATGGAGCCTCAGGTTTGGTTGAGGTCTGTAGGTGTTATTGAAATATAAATTATTAATGATAAAGTGTTAAGGGGAAAGATATAACATAGTTTCAGATTTATTGCTTAGTATCCATGCAATATAAACTCCCCACCTCTCTTGCTAATAGCATTCATCTAATCCTTCAGGGAAGTAAACTTGATTAATTTTACACTTTTGGGGTATTACATTTATCTTTTTACTATAATAATAATCAATAAATAATAATTAATAATACATTAATAACATTCAACCTACAATTCATTCTTGTTGGACTTTTAATGGGATCCATATTGGAATATGTTAATGTGACAATACCAGTGGGGATTTAATTTGGGGGAATTAAAGTTTTTGAAGTATGAAAGTTTTACAAACAAGCCACTGAGTCTGGAATTTCTTTCAGAGGAAAAAAAAAGCTGCCCCTTCCCATCCTCACCCCCCAAATTAGTTAAAAATCATATATTTAAAAAAATATTATAGTGAAACCAAAATGCTGCGAGAACACATAGTGTAATCAAATTTCAGAGGAGTAGCCATGTTAGTCTGTTTCAGCAAAAAACAAGGAGCTTTGGCACCTTAAAGACTAACCATTTTATTTGGTCATAAACTTTCATGGGCTGGAACCTACTTTGTTAGATGCACAAAGTGGAAACTTCAGTTTGGCAGAGATATATCATAGAATCATAGAATCATAGGGCTGGAAGAGACCTCAGGAGGTCATTGAGTCCAGCCCCCTGCCCAGAGCAGGACCAACCCCAACTAAATCATCCCAGCCAGGACTTTGTCAAGCCTGGACTTAAAAACCTCTAGGGATGGAGATTCCACCATCTCCCTAGGTAACCCATTCCAGTGCTTCACCACGCTCCTAGTGAAATAGTTTTTCCTAATATCCAACCTGGACCTCTCCCACCACAACTTGAGACCATTGCTCCGTGTTCTGCCATCTGTCACTAATGAGAACAGCCTCTCTCCATCCTCTTTGGAACCTGCCTTCAGGAAGTTGAAGGCTGCTATCAAATCCCCCCTCACTCTTCTCTTCTGCAGACTAAATAAGCTCAAATCCCTCAGCCTCTTCTCGTAGGTCATGTGCTCCAGCCCCCCTCCCCCCCATTTTGGTTGCCCTCTGCTGGACCCTCTCCAATGTGTCCACCTCCTTTCTGTAGTGGGGAGCCCAGAACTGGACACAGTACTCCATATGTGGCCTCTCCATTGCCGAAATATATAAATACATGCGAAGATGGGAGTGTTAAAGATGATGCCAGAGGATGTTGCAAAGGTCTGATCTTTAACTGGATTAAAAAAAGAGCTAGCTAAATTCATGGAGGGTAGATCCATCAATGGCTGTTAGCCAGGATGGGCAGGGATGATGTCCCTAGCCTCTGTTGGACAGAAGCTGGGAATGGATGACAGGGGATGGCTCACTTGATGACTACCTGTTCTGTTCATTCCCTCTGGGGCACCTGGCATTGGCCACTGTCAGAGGACAGGATTCTGGGCTAGATGGACCTTTGGTCTAACCCAGGATAGCTATTCTTATCTTCTTATGTACATTACTATCAATGTTAACGAAGCCAATTAAATCAGGGTGGATGTGCCCCCTCAACTCCCAACAGTTGATGAGACAGTATGAATACCAAAAGGGGGGAAATTGCTTTCTGTAGTGTGCTAGCCATTGCCAGTCCCTATTCAGACCCAGTTGGATAGTGTTAAGTTTGCACAAGATTTCCAGTGCTGCAGTTTCATGCTGCAGTCTGTTTTTGAAGGGGTTTTTTTGCTCAAGTATGGCAACTTTCAGGTCTGTTATCAAGTGTCCATGGAGCTTGAAATGCTCTCCTACTGGTTTTTTAATGTTACCATTCTTAATGTCCATTCTTTTACATAGAATGATTTGTGTCCATTCTTTTACATAGAGACAGTCGGGTTTGGCCAATGTACATGGCAGAGGGGCATTGCCTCACACTTTTAGTGTAATCAAAGCATGTTAGAGTGGGTTAACACTATTCAGGCAGAGTGAGTGGCAGGGTGAGAAACTATTTGCATTTCCCTTCCCCTGATGAAGCAAAGAGGCTGGGTGCCCAGGTTGTTTCAAATGAGACAGGGTTTCCAGATGCAGCAGCTGTGAATAAGGATTACTGTCCTTAGATAGGGCCATAGGTGCCCAACATACTTTACAAAATAAGACAAAGGATATATTTTTGAAAGTGACAGGCACTTGAGAACCAAATTCCTATTAACTTTCATTGAGACCATAATTGCTTAATTGATATTGGAAATGGGCCCTAAACTCTTGAATCACTTTGAGATGCTTTTGAAAAAATATCCCATATTCCTACCACAACAAATCTTTCAATCTAACTTAACCCAGGAAAGCTGGCACTGGAAAGATGTGGAGAAGACAGGGGAGATGTTGGCATAAGAAGGCATTATGAAAGAAATGGGATTTTAAGGGACATTTGCAAGCCAGGAAGGATGAGTGCTTGTGAAGGCAGCGGGTTGTTCCAAATGAGTAAGTTTCCCTTTTCTGTGATTTGATGGAACAAATGGAAGAAGTCCTGGAAACTGATTATTTGCTAGCAGGAGGACTAAAAGCTCAACTAAAGGCTGAAATATTGTCCCAGCTGCTCTGCCACGAGCCACTAAACTTACTGTGAAATATGAAAGTGCCACTTGGGGCCAGATTGGATTAGTGAACCAATTGCAGCCATTAGCAAAACCTAGAGCACAGTCAGATGCAGTTATCCTATGGAAATGAAGAGGCTGGAATATAAACTGAAGGCAATGCTGGTGCATTTGGCTTATCTGATTTCTAATAGAGTTGGAATTGCTTTTTTCAAAACTTGGATGCTTATTGAATGAGAACAAAAATCCTTTACAAAAATAAATATGAAATAACTTAAAGATCTTAAATCATTACATGGGAAATGTATCCATTGTTAGAAAGCTGCACAGTATAGCCTTGTGCATCATAACTACCCCCTGCCAGGCCATTGTCATATATGGAATCACAGATCTTCTTAAGTAGGAGGCATTTAGTAAAAGAAAGCTACTGTTACAGATACAAACAGGCTTCCACATAGTTTGAGTTCTTATGTTGTCTGCTTTGCTTTGCAAGGGCAAACTGTACATTTACTTTTAGTATATTACTCATCCAGGTAGGTGCACATGGTTATAAACTTGGGGGCTGTGTCTACACTGCACCCTTTTTCCCGGTAAAGGGATGCAGATTAGACACTTTGGAATTGCAAATCCGCAGGGGATTTAAATATCCCCCGCGGCATTTGCATTTACATGGCTGCCGCTTTTTTCCGGCTTGGGGATAAGCCGGAGAAAAGTGCCAGTCTAGACGCGATTCTCCAGAAAATAAGCCCTTTTCCAGAGGATTTCTTATTCCTACTTGAAAGCATCTTTTTGTGCTCATTGGTATAGCAGATTTCTCATCAGTTATAAAATCACAATGAATCCAATGCTTCATTATCTAATTGCTTTTCATACTTCCAAGGCTGAAGGATTATTTTAATTGGCAAGCTAAACAAGGTGGTAATTAATTCCATGGTGCAAGTATCAGAACTGTGTGAAGCTGAGCCCTTTTGTTGTGTGCTGGTTCATCTGAATGTTTTTATCTTGGTTTTATATCAGTGTGTTTGCTACCCATATGTTGCTTCAAGTTTACAGTTCTCAGCTCATTTTCACCTACGTTGGATTTATACATTTTAAGCCACCCTAGCAATGGCCAGACTGAACAAGAGAGTATGTCAAAACAACAAATACCCAAAGATCTGTGTATTTCATTCATGTATTATTAGCATACTTTTGTATGGGAAAAGAGGCTCAACAGTTTTCATTTGTGCTGCCTTCGTCAAGTCTTTGAAATTTCTTGGAGGAACAGGGTTACTATTTGCAATTCCCTTCCTCTGATGAAGCAAGGGAAGTGCTGAAGTGGGCCAGGGTACCAAACATGCAAACACTCCTCAATACCAATGCCTCTGCTGGCCTGGGCATGTGGCACCAGAGGACATCCTCTATGGTGCATTGGCATCTGGAAAAAGACCTAAAGGGCACCTAAAATTGTGTTTCAAGGAAGATCACACTCAAGACCTCAGCCTTAGGAAAGATCTTCAGAGTTATGAGAGGGAGCAGTCTGGCGTAGCAGAGGAGAAAATAACTCACAGCAGGCAGCGCCCAAAAGGTTGAAACATCACCTTTAAATGTGACACTTAAGTCAGAGATTGTCTCTCTCCAGGCAGTCTCTTCAGCCATGTTCGTGGCTACTAAAAAATCAACCAAGTAAATTCTTTACTTCTCAGGGGCATAGACCCATGGTCTCTTGAAAGTGAAAGATCCTTACTATTTATGCTAAATCTTGCATTTAGCTGCAACACTCTGAGCACCTTTCCCAGACTGAGAAATAGCTGTGAGGAGCTCAAAACCTTCTCTCTCTCACTATTTGATCTGAGGAAGTGGGTCTGGCCCACGAAAGCTCATCACCTATTAAACCATCTTGTTAGTCTTTAAAGTGCTACACAGTCCTGTTTTTTGTTTCAGCTGCACCAGACTAACACGGCTACATTTCTACCACCAAAATAAGTTGGTCCAATAAAAGATTTTATCTCATCCACCTTGTCTCTCTAATATCCTTGGGTCGATATATATACATCAACACTGCACACATACAGCCAGACGGGACTATATTGATCACCTGGTCTGACCTCCTGCATAACACAGGGCAAAGAATCTCACTCAGTAATTTCTGCATCAAGCCCAGAACTTCTGCTTGAGGTAGAGCATGTCTTTCTAGAAAGAAATCCAGCCTTAAACCCTTGAAGTGATGCAGAGTCCACCACATCACTAGGGAAGCTGTTTGAATGGGTAATGGTCACTGTTCCAAATGTGTCCCTTATTTCTAGACTGATTATGCCCGGCTTCAGTTTCAAGCTATTGGCTCTTGTGACTTTCTGCTAAATTAAAGAGCCCTCTACTACCAGAAGTCTCGGTAGATAACTGTAGACCATTCTTAGACCACCTCTTAACTGAGTCACCACCATGCCAAAATCTCTGAATTGAGTCTAATTTTAGCCCTGCAGCCTAAGTACTTTGCAACCAGTGCTACACTCTCCTTTTCTCTCTTACCTTCAAAACATCTTTCAGAGCTTGGCTGCATCTTGGTCTTTCAGGGGCAGCCACCTGTCCTGCTCCCTGCTCCTGCAGCCTTTGGTGGGTGGCAGGTTAGGTTAGCACACTCCCAGAGGGAGTGGGGGCTTCTTCAGGGGACTGAGCTGCCTTTCCACTCGTACCTGGTGGAATTCCAAACAAAGAAAGCAAACTGCTTATGTGGAGTGGGCAGCAATATATCCCATCTCCTTTTCCTCCTGTGTCTTTAACACAGGGATGGGGAACCTTTTATGGGTTGTAGGGCTGCTGACCATCATCAGTAGGGAGCCACACACAAGTGAGAAGACCCGAACAAATCAACCTGAACAAAAAATCCTCACTGATGTGGCCCCTGCCTGAGAAGGAGAAAGACACTCCCCGCACTCCCCACCCACACCAGAGTCTAGGGGGGGTCCAGCCTAGTAGATTTTGTGTGCGCCATCTCCACAGTGGGCAGTGGGGGAGAGGAAGGGGTGTAGAGTGCCAGTGTGGACTCCTCAGTGCTGGGGGGAGGGTCCTGAGCCTCAGGGGCTGGATCCAGGCAAGCCAGGGGCCAAATCTGGCCCCTCGGGCCTTAGGTTCCCTCCCCTTGCTTTAACAGATTCTCTTGTTTCTTCTCATTGCCATTCTCTGTTATGCTTCACATCCACTTCAAGAGTATCATTCATTCAGTGACGGCACCTGGCATAATCACCAGCCAGGAAAGCTGACAGCATACACGGGGGTGTGGCTCTGTGATGCTGGAAGGGGTGTGGCTTTAGGTGGAAGGTGTGGGGCCAGGCGCAGCCAGCTTGCAGTGCTGCCTGGAGTGCAGCACCTTCCGCCTCACCCCCGCCCAGTCCTCAGAGCCACATGAAACACACAGCTCAACATGACGCTCTGGAGGCAATTTAAAGGGCCTGGGGCACTGTCCACGGCCAGTACTGCAGTAGCAGTAACAGTGGCTGGGAGCCCCAGGACCCTTTGAATCACCCGGCCCTGGGGCAACTATCTCATTGTCTCCCCACTCCACCATTGGAGGGCCTATCACCAGCATCTCCACCAACCAGTGCAGTGGCCTCTTAGCCTGCTCAACCTGTTAGAGATTTTTGAGTACAAACTGGATGTTTCTGCAGTAGTTTGACACTGAAATAGACAATAAGTCTTGTGACAAGGTATCTACGCTGCCTCTTGCCTCCTGCCCCACGCAGCTCAATTATAGTCTATTGAACACCCTGCCTCTTCATAAGGAACGTGATGGTGCTTTTGTGGCTGCAGTTTTGCAGGAGCAGAGTTGGGAGCAGCAATATTCTTGGCAGATGTTATGAAATTAAAGCCCAACAGAGGATGACAAATCCCATTTGTAGCAACGCTGGAGGTTTCAAAATTTGTTTTCATTCTGTGTTGGTAGTAGCTATGAGCAGGAATGTTGGCAGAGTCTGCCCCAAAGTATTTAACATTTAAAATGGAAATCAAAACTGAAAACAAGCCTACCATTACTCTTTAATTCGGTGTTTTGACAGCCCGGTGGTGGAAACTATACAGAACTTCCCAAATCTTTGGGTTGATGATCATTACCTCTGACAGACTCGATAAGCTTCATTTCAGTGTACTTAGAAAAATGTAACCAATGAAACTCCAAAAGGCATTTTTCAAAACAGAGACCATGGGTTACTCAGGGCAAGGCATTTCTGACTTCAGCCATGCAGAACTGGGCCTTATGACATCTGCAGTGGAGCTCAGCATATAATAATTTTTTTGCTCCAATGGCTGAGCTGAAAAATCAGAGAAAAAGTCACATTCAATTTAAACCAAAACAGTTTTTAAATTTTTTAAATCAAATCAGGAAACTTGAAGAAATTCCATTTTAGATCAACTGAAATATTTTGAGTTGACCCAAAATAAAATGTCCAGTTTTTCTATTAGTTTTCAGTCACTTGAACTATTTTGGTAATTTTTTTATAGTTTTGTTTGTTTATGCCATGTCAGGTGTTTTCTCCTTTTTATTTTTGGCTTTTCAAAAAATAAAATGTGAGATTTAAAACTGAAACACCATTCCCAAACACAAAGATTTTTTTTTTTACTTTTTGAAAACAAAACACTGGGAAACAGTACAAATGACCATATTGAAGTGGTCAAATAAAGGTATTTTTCCAACCAAAATTATCTGATAAATTCAATGCAAATTTGGAGAATAGACATGAAGCCCCCAAAATGAATTTGTCAAAAAATAATTTGCCAATCATTTCCCCCTGTGATTTCTTAGCCATAGACCTCTCACGGATATACACAAAGAACAAGTGACAGAATTTCCACATAGAGGGTGTGAGAGAGATTCTATTTTAATTGTAGCATGCATGGGAAATGCAACCCACTGATTGAAATATCCTTGAAGAACATGTCAAGAACTGAAGTGTTAAGGGCTCTAGGTAGCTTTTCTTTTTGTTCCATGATACCAGTTTGAACTGTTTCCACTACTCCCTTTCTGCTGCAAGGAAATACATAGAAAGGCAGAAAAAAGCCCATCAAAAATCTAAATTGCAACTAGCCATGTGACTTGGTGATCTTTTCTCTAAAAAAATTTGGTTTTGAATGGCTGTTAATTTTGCAACTGGTGGGACTCAGATCTATATCATTACCAGTGCGCTCAGCCATCCAGACCACCACCTCCTATTCCATTTTGTTTTAAAGGGACACTGTCAAATAATTCAACTCCGTAAGAAAAGCAATAACATATATGGTCCCATTCTCCACATCCTTTTATCTTGTATGGTTATTTACACTTGTGAGTGCAGGGTCTCACAAAGTTTTAATTTGGTAGCATTTTACATCCACTTTGCTTCTTTCTTAGCTCTGGTGTCTATGAAGATTACAAGATGCAAAGAAGAGGAGAATTAAGCTCTTAAAGTGTATTGGACATGTATTAAATACAGTGTTCCATATTCTCAGCTGAAAAACATAATTTACACACAGTTCGAGTGCTGCAACAGGTTTCACAGAGGGGTATGGTCACTTTCTTTTTCTTTATGGCTAGATGGAAAGGGTAATTTCCATTTTTTTCTCTCATAATGTGTGGTCATGGCATAGAAACATGTGAGAACCATTAGTATAGTTTGATTATTGTTGGTGAGCCATGCTGATTTACACAACTTGAAGATCTGGCCCCAGAGAGCGATATATTAAATAATGGAACCCATAACTTGACTGACATTAATATAGTCATGAACTGACAGGATGTGCTATTTGATGATGTGGGGTTAGATACTTGACAAAACAGTTTTTTGATTGGCATCACTGCTGATGTAGGTAAACAAACAAGATTTTGGTTGTTTATTTCAATGTTAATTTTAACCTCCCCACAAAAAGGTGAAAAAAATCAGCGTATGACAAATGGAAACAGACAAAGTTAGTAGGAAAGATAAAGCACCATTTATTTTCAAGCTCCTAAGAGGCTATTACAAACTATGAAGAGACAAGGAAAATAAAGTTGAACTATGAAAAAGTACTTGAGTATGTCCTTTCAAGTATTCCCTTCCCTAATTTAAAAGGCTAATGACTGTAAATATAAAGAATGCTGCAAATTAGTCCTGTTTTTCTTTTTCTAGCAGAACAAGAGTCAGATTGAACCTGGCTGTTCTTTCCCAAGGGAAAAGATGAAGCTAAATTACAAAGGAGGAAATGTATTATCTATAACCTCTATCCTGGTTATATCTACCTCCTAATGACATAGAAAGGACCTATATGGGAAAGTGGTTTAATTGACAGATTTACATTTTAAAAGGTTTTAATATATTTATATTCCTCCCACAAGCCTCATATCATTCATCACCATTACTAAGCCACTTAGGAGCTTCTGGGTAACTTTTTCTTTTGCAGGTGTCAGTTATAGGTTTAGAGGTGATAACCTATTTATGTGGGTCTCTGACTTCTGGTGCCACACTTCCCAGCTTTCCTGGTCCTACTAAAGTCTTCCAGTATACACAAAACTATTGCCAGACCTACTGATGTCATTAACTAAATTGAATTTCATGGGTTGCAGAGGACAGACATTTATTTTGAGGCATCTGTTGTCTCTGTACTGGGGGAAGAAAAACATTCTCATTTACTTAGCTTACTCTCCCCGGCTCTTCCCCTTCCCAGTTCTCCATGGTCCTTCCTTCTGCCTCAAACAAGAATAATGCCATTCCTTTTTTGTTTTAAATACAAGTCATAGCTAGATGAAAGATGAGCATTCTTTTTTTTCAGAGTGCCTGCAACATTAAATACATAGAATCATAGATGATTAGAGTTGGAGGAGACCTCTGGAGGTCATCTCATCCAACCCCATGCTCAAAGCACGACCAACCCCAACTAAATCAGTCCAGCCAGGGCTTTGTTGAGTGTGGTCTTCGCAACTTCTAAGGATGGAGATGCCACCACCTCCCTACTTAATCCATTCAGGGGCTTCACCACCCTCCTAGTGAAATAGTTTTTCCTAATATCCAACCGAGACCTCCTCCACTGCAACTTGAGACCATTGCTTTTTGTTCCGTCATCTGCCATGACTGAGACTATCTTGGCTCCAACCTCTTTGGAATCCCCCGTCAGGTACTTTCAGGCTTCTATCCAATCCCCTCTCATTCTTCTCTTCTGCAGACTAAATATGCCCAGTTCCCTTAGCCTCTCCTCATAAGTCAAGCACCTCGGCATCCTAACCATTTTTGTTTCCCTGCAATTTGTCCACAACCTTTCTGTAGTGGGGGGACTCAAAACTGGATGCAGTACTCCCGATACAGCCTCATCAGTGCCGAATAGAGGGGAATAATCACTTCCCTGGATCTGCTGACAGTCCTCCTGCTAATGCAGCCCAACACGCTGTTAGCCTTCTTGGCAACAAGGTCACACTGTTGACTCATACCCAGCCTCTCATCTATTGTAATCCCCAGGTCCTTTTCAGCAGAACTGCCACTTAGCCAGTCAGTCCCCAGCCTGTAGCAGTACTTGGGATTCTTCTGTCCCAAGTGTAGGATGTTGCATTTGTCCTTGTTGAATTTCATCAGATTTCTTTTGGCCCAATCCTCCAATATGTCTAGGTCACTCTGGCCCTATCCCTGCCCTCCAGAATATCTGCCTCACCTCCCAGCTGTGTCATCCATGAACTTGCTGAGGGTGCATCCTATCTCATCATCCAGATTATTAATTAAGATATTGAACAAAACTGGCCCATAACTGACCCCTTGAGCATTCCGCTTGATACTGGCTGACAACTAGCCTTGTAATCCATTCATCCAATCCATATTTCTTTAACTTACCGGCAAGAATACTGTGGGAAACTGTATCAAAAGCTTTGCTAAACTCAAGGTATATGTCATCCATTGCTTTCCCATATCCACAGAACCAGTTATCTCATCATAGAAGGCAATCAGATTGGTCAGGTTACTCCATGTTGACAGTTCTTGATCATCTTCCCCTCCATCAGGGGTTCCAAAATAGATTCCGCGAGGATCAGCTCCATGATTTGACCAGTGACTGAGGTGAGGCTGTCTGGTTTATAGTTCCCCAGATTCTCCTTCTTTTGCCTTTTCTAAAGATGGGCATTACATTTGCCTTTTTTCAATTGTCCAGCTCCTCCCCCAGTTGCCATGAGTTTTCAAAGATAATGGTCAATGGCTCTGCAACCACATCAGTCAACTTTCTCAGCACTCTCAGATGCATTGCATCTGGCCCCTTGTTGTTGTGTATGTCCAGCTTTTCTAAATAGTTCTTAATCTGTTCAGCTCTGAAGTACCTGCTCACCTACTCCCCAGTTTGGGAAGTGACTTTGTCTGGGAAAATTGAGGCCAAAGGAAGGAACACTGAGTACTTCAGCTTTTTCCACATTAGCTGTCATTAGGTTGCCTTCCCTATTTCGTAAGGGTCCCACGATTTCACTGATCTTCTTATTGATAATGTACTTGTAGAAACCCTCAGAACCTCAGTTGGACTTTGGTCTTTCCTGCATGCTCAAGCAATATTTTTATACTCCTCCCTAGTCATCTGTCCAAGTTTCCCCTTTTTGTAAGCTTCTGTTTTGTGTTTAAGCTTGCTGAAGATTTCTTTGTTAAGCCACGCTCATCACCTGCCATATTTGCTATTCTTTCTGCCCATTGGGATGGTTTCTTCCTGTGCCCCCAATAAGCACTCTTTAAAATACAGCCAGCTCTCCAGGACTCCTTTCCCTCTTGTGTTAGTCTCCCAGGGGATCCTGCCCATCGGTTTCCTGAGGGAGTCAAAGTCTGCTTTTCTGAAGTTCAGGGTAAGTATTCCGCTGCTCTCCTTTCTTTCTTTTTTTCAGGATCCTGAACTCAACCATCTCATGATCACTGCTGCCACCCCCAACTTTCTTGTGATCTACATACAGGACCCGGTGCTCAGGAACACACCATCGAACATGGACTAACTTGACCTGTTAGCTTTTACACTGATGGGACCCTCTCCTGCATGTCTGTCTCTCTGGGTACGTCTAGACTACAGGCTTCTGTCGACAGAAGTTTTGTCGACAGATACTGTCGACAAAACTTCTGTCGACAAAGAGCGTCTAGACTACATTGAGTTCTGTCGACAAAGCAAGCCGCTTTGTCGACATGGTAGTGTAGACGCAAAGGACAGTTTACATTCAATAACACCTTCTGTCGACAGAAGGTGTTATGCCTCGTAAAATGAGGTTTACCAGCGTCGACAAAACTGCTGAGTTCTGTCGACGTTATGTCAACAGAACTCGGTGGTAGTGTAGACGCAGGTATAGTTTTGTCGACAAAAGTCCACTTTTGTCGACAAAACTCTGTAGTCTAGACACACCCTCTGTGGTGCCCAATTTCAGCCTCTCCACTCACTCTCAGTTTCACTCAATCTTGTTTCCCCTCCATTGCTCTGGCTGCCCTCTCCCCTATGTTTTAGACTCTCTGTTTCAGACTTTATTTCTCTCAGGCTCTCTCCATTAGGCTCCCCATACTGCCTGTTTTTCTCTCTCAGCCAACCCCTCTTCTTCCCCAGTTATTACTTCTGAGGGGCCATCTCCTCCTGCTTTCTCAGAGGGCGGGGCTACCTCCTCTACATAGAACAATGGGAGTGCACTCTGAACAAACCCTAAATCACATGTCCCCATACAGGCTCAAGTCCCTTTATCATATTTACACATAGGCAGTGAGGCGGGGGTGGAATGGCATGAAATTAAGTAAAGCAAGGGATAGATTAGGTATCAGAAGAAACTTCCTATGGATGAAATCTATTAAGGGAATGGAGTAATCTCCCAAGGGAAGAAATGGTGGAAATCCAAATTGCTTGTGACATTTAAAATTAGGCTATTCAAGATGCTAAAAATGATGCCAGGGAACAATCCTCCCCTGTCAGGGAGAGGAACGAAGTGACTTACAGTAATAAATTTTCTACCTCTAATGTCCGTGGTGGACACACGCGAGTGCTGCACACTGAACTTTTATGAACTCAGTAAGATTAGATGGAGTTGCAAGCAGATATTGGTGATTAAGATACGCAAAGAATAACATGTTACCTGGTCATAGACCTTAAACGTATTGGTTGAATCACTCCCAAAGTCTGAGAAGTCAAGTTTTGTGTGAGGCACCCCAGAGGGCCAAAGTCAGGCCTGCCGATGAGAGGGGGAAGGACAAAGTGGGCAACTGCCCTGAGGCCTGGTAATCCAAAAGGGCCTGGGGCTCCCCGACTGTCACTGCCATGAGCCCTTTAAATTGCTGCTGGAGTGCCACATAGCACACTCCAGGCAACCCTGAGGGTGGGGAAGAGGGCATGCTGTTGTCTGGGCGGTACTGAGGGAGGTACTGCTCCTACTCCTGGAGGTTCTGCTCCTTCCAGGAGTGTGGAGCTACCTTCTCTCCACTTTGCCCAGGCTGTCAGCTCCCCTGGCCAGAGCAGTACCCACTTCCCAAATGAACTAACTGCAGCACAAGGCTGCTATTCTATCCTTTTGTTATAGATAGGCTTTAATTAGGGCCCTCCACCCATCCAGGATTCCTCTGCAGGATTTGAAGTCACTGAATCCTTGTAAGTGGTGGTCTAGAATTCCCTTTTTTAGCCTAGGCTCAACAGTCTGTTCCATATCAGACTAGCATGCAGCCTACCCTCACCTATCTTGTCCACCAGCAGTGCAGAAGGTCTCTGCCTGGTTGCTTAGACCACAATATTGGCCCTTACGAAAGGAGAGGAAATGTAGGGCCCAGAAGATGCAGAAAGTCTGTTCAAAGCCTCTTTAAATTCTTATTCAGAATGTATATTCACTGTCTTTTTGTTCTGTGTTTGAACAGCTCCCAGCACAATGCTGTAATGATCCATGAGCGGAGCTGTAATTAATTATTTCATGCATGATGAAAAAAAGCGAAGGACAGTATGTATCAATGGCCCCTGTTGTCAGCAATGCTGTATGGACACAGAACAAACATCACACGCCTCTGAGTAATGTTTGCCATCTGATCATGCCCACTTGGATGAATGTGCAGCAAGATCCAGGTTTGTGAAATCACTTATGTGTAGCATGCAAGGTACTTATCATTTTGTACTTCTTTGGGTGACAGCAAACTGTACAATGTGCAGCCTCGGCAAAATGAGTTTGCACCATTTACTTTTGATTGCTAAGATACCGAGGGCAAGCCATTGATTTGGCGTTGGAGGGGAAGTATGCAAAGGTTAGCGGGAGCAGGCAAAGGGTGGTAATTATTGTGCAGCTCATGTATTGAAGTGAATAGGTCACAATTCCCAAAGAACTTAGGCCTTGAAATGTTTATCTCATCAGCACAGCATTCTGTGCAGGAAGCACTCCTAAGAGTCTCGCTGCAATTTGTGAGCCACTTCATCAGGTGAATTGGAGTTTACCTGTTCCAAAGGGAGACAGCTGAACTGGAA
This sequence comes from Pelodiscus sinensis, assembly GCF_052426305.1. Classification (NCBI taxonomy): domain Eukaryota; kingdom Metazoa; phylum Chordata; order Testudines; family Trionychidae; genus Pelodiscus; species Pelodiscus sinensis. The sequence goes on along the minus strand of NC_143053.1, from coordinate 246,080,613 downwards.
TTCATTTGCAAATTCAGCACTATCAGCTTAGAAAACAATAAGTGGTCTTGTGGCACCTTGTTTAAGCCCAGGGTAATGGTGCCAAATCTGTAGAAAAATTCCAGTTCTGCAGACTTTCTCTGTAATTGGTTAGTAAATTCCTTTGTAGAAGAATGGCTACATTTAAATCCATGATTGAGTGACGTGGCAGGTTAAAATGTTGCCCGACAGGTTTATGTGTGTTACCAGTTCTGATGTCCGATATGTGTCTATTTATCCTCTGTTGTAGAGACTGTCCGGTTTGGCCACGGCAGAGGGACATTGCTGGTACTTGATGGCATATATCACATTAGAGGATGTGCAGTTGTACGAGCCCGGATGTTGTGGCTTGTGTGGTTAGGTCCTGAGATGGTGTCTCTAGTATAGATGTGTGGACAGAGTTGGCAATGAGATTTGGAAGTATTCTGTTGGCAAAAGTGACAAACAGCATATACTCTACCCAGCCTTTTGTGACATAACCATGCTGCCAAAAGCTGTGCAGTATAGACAAAGCCTAAATCTCATGGGGTGGGATGCATTTAAGAGGACTTAGATAATGCTCCGTCTTTTTGCTAAATACTCTTTCATCATTAATATAGTTCTAGAGATCAGAGACTGAAAAAAACATTGGACCTAATTCACCTCAGGCAAAAACCCCATCAACTCCATCAGCCTCACTGTAGTTACACAATGGATAATGATGACCCACCCTTTCAAAAAGTGCCCCCTAATTTTGGTGGCTTAGTTTTTGGGTAGATAATTTGAGACACCCTGGGGGCTGCTTCTCCAAAGTTCTGAGCACTCACGACTCTGCTTGAAGTTGGCAGGAGCTAAATCTGCTCAGTTCCTCTGCTAATCAGGCCTTAGTGTGGCAGTCCAGCTCCCTTGCAGGAAGTGTTTTCCTACCATATGTTTTCTAACGTTGTTCATTATTTGTATAGTGCCAGCAGTGTTAAGTGCTCTCTAGGCTTTGTTCAATCCACCTTGACACATCACAAGCAAGCAGGCTTATTTAGTAATGAGCACCTGTTTTAAGGATCAGTAAAACAGTCAGGGTCCTCCACCAAATCCCATGTTAACACTCCATTGCCCTCATACCTAAAACTCCACAAACTAAGGAGAATCACCCAACAATGGTTAGGGCAGTAAAGAGGTGCGATTGCTGCTTATCCCACTGTGCCTAATCATTCATTCAAGTACTTTATACTTTTTTTGTGTCAGTTAAAATGTATTGGTGTTCAAATTTCCTCCATTAACATTTCTATGGAAAACTTCAATGAAAAGTATTTTCCCTCCATTTTTATCAAATTGTTTTGGGGTGCAGACCTCCCATTTTTGATCAACTCTATGGTTAGGCAGTACCACAGTGTCAATACTGAATAATAATAAATGTTGGATAATCATGCCATCCTGCACCATATACAATCCAGCTGTTGTCAGTTCCTCTCCTATTCACACGTAACACATTCTCCCAGGAAACCAGGCCTTTCTGTGTTCATTCCTCCAGCTTTTGTTTAATCTTATGGTTAATATGTTTGATCCCATTCTTTTCCCATATAATATGCAACACTGCCAGCTGATCTTCAAGACATATAAATGTTTTCTTGTATGTGCTCGCTCGGAACTAAATGTAGTAGACCCAGGCCTTAGCTAGCATAAATCGCCTAACTGCACTGAAGTCAACAGAGTTTAGACCAGTTGATTATCTCTCCCTGGCGCAAGGGGGAAAAAAACCTTCCCCATCCCTCCTGAATTACTGCTCACTCCCCTCTGCCCACCTGAGTAGCACTTGGGTTTGTGGATGTTTAATGTAAGTGCAGCTCAGCCCCTAATAAGAAGTTCCGTGGACACAGAGAAAGAGCAATTGTAAATGAAAGACGGTTACCAGCAATTAACAGCAGCTGTAGCCAATCAGTCAATGAGGCAGCGCACTCTTCCCATGCAATTAGCTCCAGCTGCAGCAAACCGCCATAATAAGGATAACGGCAGTGGTAATAAAAAAGATAAACAAACCGGTTGGAATCACAAGCGCATCGCGCCTCCTCTCCCTCACCCCAGGGAGCTGAACAGTTTGTCAAGTACAAAGGCAGCCTTGGGCTTCCCTCTCCAAACACAGCAGCATTGCACCATGGTCCTCTTTTTCCCTAGTCAGGGGCAGTTAAGGCAAGTCTTGGATCTTCAGCAAAGCTCATAATTTAGGCCTGGTTTTAAAAGTGGTCACTGAGTTTGAGGACCCTGGCACACCTTACTTCAGAAAAAGAGCTTGTTTTGTAGACCAGCTGTGGAGGCATTTGTGATTCCCCATCCCTTTGATCAGAGCCATGGGTACTCAGTGTAATCTCAAAATCAAGCTTAAGGTGTCATATTGGGTACCCAAAATCAGGGGCCAGTTTTGAAAATGTGGACCTTGTTCTGAAGTCTGGTTCACCCCCTACTCACACTTCAGGTCTTCTCACAAACCATTCACTCCTTAAACGCTGCTGTCTAAATAGAAATCCAGACAAACAACTGCCTCATCCAATCAGCTAAGATTATGGCAGAGAAATAAGCAAATGTACGATCCAGACTTTAGCTGGGAAAGTCTTTTGTTTTGGAACACCACAGAAATTATGCAAGGCCTTTCTCTTCCTACACTGCCATATATCTGTAGATCCCAAGAGCATTGTTTCTGATTTCCATCAGTTTCAGTGAGATCAGAATTGGGATTCCAAAGGTTACAGAATCATTACCCAAAGAGATACAACCTGGTAACACCTTGGTGACATTGTGGCAAGCAGGAGGAACCTCTGAGATTTCCATTTTCCTTCTTTGCTCACCCTGCTATTCTCAAGCCAGCCATTTCATGATGACCTTCCCTCTGAGCACCAAACTTCAGCCAGCCAGAAGAGCCATTCAACGTCAGATTGCAAAGTCCCAGACCTTACGCCATAATAATCCCTAGTGGAACCTCCCTGCTACTAGTAGAATTACACCAGAGTGAATCTGGCCCACTGGGGGCACGTTAGTGAATGTAAAATGCCATGTGAAGCAGAGACACTTCAGAATAATAGCAGTAAGGCACAGCCTCTCCTTAAGGTACCAGCATGCTGCTTGCCCAGGGTTCCCACAGTTGAGCTTCTGAAGCTACAGAGAGGGCTGGACAATCTGACTGTGGCATTATCCCTACCAGAGACAAATTTGGAATATATTATTCCCACTCACTTCCTGGTACCATGGGGTACTGAGGAAAGCCCAAAGCCTCAAATCCTTTGATTTCAGTGCAAGTTAGGAGCCTACATACCTTTGGGGATCAGGACTTCCATTTCAATCTCCATCTCTGGAGCTATTCAAGAGCAGGTTAGACAGACATCAATGAGAGATGGTCTAGACGGTGCTTGGTCTTACCATGAGGGCAAGGGACTGGATTCGATGACCTCTCAAAGTCTCTTCCAATTCTAGTGTTCTACGATTCTATGGTTCTATAACCTAAGAGCTGCTGCACAATGACAAGGAATTGTGGGGAATAACCTAAGGCCCATAGTGAATCAGGTTCCTGTTGGCCCTGGAAAGCAGAGCTATGGGACAGACACACTCAAGACCATTGGGATAGCCAGTTGCAAGCTATTACAAACTACAAGCATGTTCCTAGCAATGTGCCAGATCCATTTGTGTTGCACAACCACAGTAATTTCACCGCACAGATCAGTTTCTATTTTAGAAAATTATACAATTAAATCAGTGGATAAAATTGATAGACGTTAAAAGGTGGATATCATGAAAGTAAATTGAGGTGAGTAATGTCAAAGCAGGCTTTTCCCCTGCTATTGGCTCCCAAAGGCTTGTTAATTCCAAGCCTTTGTCACCTACAACTGACTCACCTACAACAGTCACGGCCAATAACTAGGGCTGTATTGCTGATGCAAAGGAAAACCTATCAGAGATCCTATATAGCTGATGAAGTTCTTGCTGCAGCAGCATTCTTGGAAACTGGAGACAGAAAGAAAAGGTAATTAATGAAGATTCTTCCTTGTCATTAGTCAGTGATTATTTAAAACCGCTCCGCTGTGAAAAGCTGGATCATGTGCCAAGAAGTCTGTTTGAAGAACTGAAAATCTTGATACAACAGGGAATGAAAAACATCTGGCCAGCTCCTCGGTGGAGTTGTGATGATCTTTTCTTTTTCTATCACAACAAATAAAGCCCAAACGAGGTGTTGATTGGCCAAAACAGTGGGACTCCAAACCTGGTTGTGTTTACTAGGGTTTGGCATCTGTCTCTCTCTCTCTCTCTGAGCGTGCTGCAGTTTTTCTGGAATATGCCTAATTTTTATTTAGGGCAGGGGCTTGTGTCCAAAATAAAAATGAGTCATATTCCAGTGACTTGTGCTCCGTGCTTCTCAGAGGGATGGGAGAGAGCTCACTCTCAGTGCACTGGCCCACACTATAGACCCAAGAGGACAGAGCAGAGGCATATGTGGTCTTATCTCCTCTCTGCCCATTCTGAGTGAGTTGCTCCTTGGAGACATGGAGGACTCAGCAGGGACGACTGTTGCGTAGTGAGGAGAGGCTTTTTGCGTGCTCCCCGCATCTCTTGGGCATTCATGAAAAGGCCAGTCAGGATCTAGCTTTCTGTGTGCACATGACTTGTATTTTGGGACTGTCCTGTGCAATGCCAAGGGGGCCTTTTGAGTCCTGTTCTGATTCTGATCTTGCCTGAAGCCAATGGGATACTTCCTGGGACTGCAGAATCTAACCATCTGTCAGTTGCCTCCAATAGGTCCTTCAGGGTGTGTCTATACAGCAGGGCTTAACTCGAAATAAGCTACGTTCATTGAGCTATGTCAGTTATGTAGCTTATTTCAAAATAGCTTATTTTGAAATTGCGAGTGCCTACACAGCACTTATCTGGAAATAGAGTACTCTTCCTCTGACTTTCCTTACTCCTTCTACAATGAGGGTTACAGGATTCAGAGTATGAAGTCCTCCAGCTTGACAGTATTTCGACATTATTTCGAAATAACTGCCTGCTGTGTAGACGCGGACTAAGTTCTTTCAAAATAACACTAGTTATTTTAAAATAATGTTGCTGTGTAGACATACCCATAATTAATGGGGAGGTGTTAAAATGTAGCTCACAATTGCCACACATTTTGGAGAGGAGTATGGAGGAGGTTAATGATCCATGGCTTGGAAAAGGGTAGACCAGGGACATGAGGGGAAAGACCAGGGCTGGCAGGATGTGCATCCTCCCCCACAAGCCCAGAGGAAAGTTGGTGAGGAGAGCTAATGAAACTGGGGGGATCATGCAGCAGTAAAGGGAGGTTCTTGGGGCAGCAGTGGTTGGAGGAAGTTCTGGCCCACTGCTTCACTTCAGAGAGAGAATTACAGAGGACCCCGAAATGGACAAAGAGATAACACACCACTGAGAGATGATGGCTAGACCAGGGGAGCTTAGGGCTTGGGAGACAAACGTCAGGTCTCTCCTCTGCCACAGTGTGGTGTGACCTGGGGCAAATTACCGAGGGCCAGATTTTCAAAGGTATTTAGGCATCAAATGGGATTTTCAAATATACCTAGAGGCCTATTTCCCATTTAAACCTATAGGCATAAGGCACCGAACTAATTTTGAAAATCCCATTAGGCACCTGTCTGCAACTTTAGGCAGCCAGACACCTTCAGAAAGCTGGCTCTTCGTCTCTTTGTGCCTCAGTTCTGATGTGGAGGTGATGAGACTCCCCTCCTGCACCAGGGATTGTGAGAGAAGTGGCAATAAAGATTCTGAGATGCTCAGATACTGCAGTAGCAGGGGTCAGATAGGTACTATAGACCCACAGAGCCCTGGTCTCCTTTGTATCTCTTCTGTACCACTGCCCAATCCTGGGGGAGGATGTGGGAGCCTATCGCAGGTTCCTGCCTGCCAGGTTCCCTCTCTGCAGCAGAGAATCATCTGGGCCAGTGTAAAAATTTCCCAAGAGTCCAGGCTGGTATGTAAAGGGAAAGGTTTCAGGCAGCTCTGCTTCACTGTTTCCTGCAGCACAGTCACCAATGGTAAAGCAGATTTGTTGAGGGTGCACTGCTGAGCCGCATAATGCACTGCATTGGTTTGCCTGGGCTTTTGATAAAGTCTTCTAAGAAGGGCACAGCTGGTCTACTTGTTCATCAGGAGAGTAGTAACAGGACAATAACTGCTCTGCGGTAGGTAGGTTTTTTTTATGCTTCTCTTCAAACAGCCAGAACTCCTTGATGAGAGCCCAGGTTCAGAGCCTGTTGTTTTACGATGGAGAACTGATGGGTTTTGTTTTCCTTTAAGTCATCACTACAAGGCTCTCGCATTCCTTTCTGCTTTCCCCACGGTGAGATCTTCAGAAGCCTTTTGGGAACTATTATCTCTCAGGCTTTTTGCAGAGCTGCAACTGAGCCTCCCTGAAAAATAGGACACAGCACAAAGTAGGAGTCTTTATGGGGACAGATTCTCATGTTGGCTTCAAGGGAGGGAATTTTTCCTCTTTACACGCCTGTTCTGAGCACCAAGTGCAGATGTGAGTGTTTTTATTTCAATCAAGCTTTGGTGCGGGGAGCTCACTGGTGCCATCTGAACCCCACTGTTTGAGAAATCTGCCAAAGCAACATTTTCCTTCTGCTTTAGGCTTTCATTGAGGCTGACAAGATACTGCAGTTTCTGAAGTTAAAGTGCTTTATGCTTTGTGGAGGGGTTTAGGATCACTGTGTCATGCAATAACTGTTCGGAATTGCTGAGCTTGCTACAGCTAGAACACTTTAGTTTTGAACCTTGTTAACATTGCAGTTTTTTTACTCCTGAATTCAGAGCTCTACCTTTGTTTGCTTCAGCTCTCCACCAGACATGTGCATGCTTTGAAAAACAGGCAGCGGGTGAAAGGCAATTCTCAAAATGCCATTTAAAGTGCTGAAATGTTGTGTTCAGTAGAGGCATTGAAATAATATTCCAGACAATCTCAGCAGGGCAAATAAGGGCAACAAGAATCATTTGGCTTATAATGAACATGATAGTTTACAAATATCAAAGCTGTGCAGTCCTGTGGAGAAGAGGCTGAGTGCTTTGCTTGTGTGTCATGTAGCCCTATTCTGGGTGTCAACAGTTTGAGCACTTAAACTGGACAATAATTTCTGCATCGAGAATAGCTGGGCTAAGAATGGTTCAGGCAGAATAATCAGCTGGAGAATGATAGAAAATATCTGACCTCTGAGTTCTTCATCCTGCAATGAACCTGTGTGGATAGACCCACCTGGGTCAGCTCAGTGTGGAGAATTTTTCCATAGGGCCTGCCAATGCAGGGCTCGTAGGCCTTAGAAATTAGACCAGGTCATTAAAGAAAAGGAAGAAACGTGGCCAGAGCAGAGGCATGATTAGACATTACACATCAGGGAGAGGAAGACGTGACAATCTGGGTAAAGGCAGCAAGTGTAAATGAATAATGAACCATTTCCAAGGAGTGTGTAAAACTTAGGCCTAAAAGCCAGATAGACAAGACTGTGTAGGTCAGGCATAAAATAGCTGCATCAGCATTTTACATAACATCTAACATGGGCCAATTCCCAAATCAATCAGTTTAAGCCATCTTAATTACCTTTGTTCCACGCTGTAACTCACAGTGATGGACACTACCCAACACATTCAAGAAGATTTACACAGTTATTCCCTTCTGCCATAGTAGAACAGTTTTCAATAACATGTCTCTCTCTGGAGGGTTTTTTTTAATTTTCTCCCATAACCTGGCCATGTCCTGAAGCCCTTACAGAATCCCAACTCCTGGTTCCTATTCAGCCTTTTACTCAGGCAAAACTCACCCTGAAGGCAAAGGATCCAGTCTTGAATTCTTGAAGGTCTCACCCAGTTTTTACTTTCTTTTTATGCAGGTAAAACTCTCATTGAGACCAAATGAGACTTCATGACTTCAGTGGAAGTCAGAGGTGTTCAGCCCTTCTCCACATTTGACTCTGATTTCCATGGAAGGAATTTCCAGGACATCTGTCCAGTAAATAAATCAAATTTCCACCTTAGAGACTCGTGAAAAGAGTTGAGAGAGCATGTTGTTATTGTGGCATTTTAAATGTGCTTTATACGTTTATACCTTATAACAGCAATGGGCAACCATGATTAGTGAGTGCTTCATCTCTGGGGGCTGAAGCAGTCCCTGTTCCACTGGAGTTCCACCTGTAGCCCATGGACCCCCTGTCTGCCCTTCCCCCATGCCTTTCATGCACTGGGGCACTGGAGCCCCACACTTCCTACTCCACCCTCTCCCTCCCAGCCCTTTCAGAGAGCCATGAATCTGCTGGTTTGTGCTCCGTTCCTGCTCTTCCTCTCCCTTCCAGAGGAGCAGGGATCACAGACTTGACAGGGCCCTGAGCAAGGTGGGGAGCCTGGCTCCATGCTCCTGGAAGGGGTAAAGCCTCGGGTGGAAGGGGCAGGGCTGGTGCAGACAGCCCTCAGCGCTGCCTAGAGATCACCATGCTGGCCCCCCCAGCCCTCAGAGCCATCCGCAGCACACCGTGCAGTGCTCCAGCAGCAATTTAAAGGGCCCAGGACTCCGGCTGCCACCATTCCTGTAGAAGCAGTGAAAGCTCCTAGGAGATCCAGGCCTTTTTGAATCACTGGGCCCCAGGGCAACTGCCCTCTTTGCCCCCCACCAATGGGCTTGACTATGCAAGACACAGTAGAAGACACAGTCTCTTCCCTGAAGTGTTTACACTGTGAAGAGTAAAATACACTAAGATACTTTCTACCTAATATCAACATTTTTTGTAATCTGTCCTGTATATGGTGCTGACATATGCACACCTCAAAGCTTAACATAGTAGATAAGACGCTGCTCAGTCTACTATATATGAAATAACTAATTAGTAGTACCTCCTCAATCTCTTCTTGCACCACAGGCATTCTTGCTTGGCTCTTCCATTAACTTGCCTCTCTTTGATTGTGCTGCTGTGTATTAGCAGGCATTAATGACTGTGCAATAATATGGTAGAATTTGTCAGGGGAGAACGCAATGGCTGGAAATATTTAAATTTGACGTGAGTTGTGCTAATTTACATTCCATTGCTTGTGCTCCGTTGGGCGGCAATTTTGTTAAACAGCCTTTCTGCCAGGCAGTGTGTTACAGAAACTCCATCCCTGGGGGAGGAAGAGATTGCTAATTTGTAACTACAACTAAAGGAAGAACTAGGAGTAAACAAGACTTATTTTATTTTCCCTATGGTTGATTTTCTGTGAAATAAGAAAATGTGTAAACTTTAATGTTTGGCACATGTTGTTTAATCAATAAGATATGCCAGAATCTGCATTTTGGGGTGTTAGTGCACCTTGGGTGGTATGGTATTTATTTCCTTATTTATTTCAATTTCAATATACATAAACAGAACACTTCTTCCTGGCTCTGGGCACTCTGCCAGAGACTTAAAAACTCAATCAAACAAAGACAAAAACAGCACTAGCAAATGGAGACAGACCTTCCAGACCAAAACAGTCATCCATATAAACAAACTCTTGTCCTTCCCCCAAGTTGCATAGACCATCTAAACTTTTTAATGAAAACAACCAAACATCCACCACACCCTCAAGGCCTTCCCAAATACATGAGATTTGCATTGTGCCCTAAAGATCCACAGATTTAGAATAATTAAGACGCAAGTGTGGAGTAGATTCCAGAAGCCAAGACTCTTTGAGTGAATGCTCTTAGGGGCAGCTCCATCCCTTACGTAACAGGGAAACTCTAGTACCTCTGCTGATCTCAAATGTGGCAGTATGGCACAGTGGGGATGGGGGAGGTGAAGCTGCTAGCTTGGAAAGAGGCTGAATGATGTGTTCACAGTTTACAATGATGAATTACTTTCTATCCCTTAGGGAGGTTGTTGAGTCAAGTAACCTTTGGCAAAGGCTGAAGTTTAAACATTTTATAATATGTAGATCTCAATAACTTGTTCCAAAGAATTTTAAAAGAATCGTCTGAGGAGGTCTCTGAGTCGTTGAGGTCAATATTTAACGAATCTTGGAACACTGATGTGATGCTTTATCAGGGTGTCCAAACCTGTAAATCACTGTGTAATTCTACTGCTGCAGCGAGAGAGCTTTCCTGCTGCTATCTGGGTGACAATTCTCTATCACCCTAGTTGGATAGCCACTCCCACACTTCTCAGGATTCTGCCAGTCCTTAGTATGCCTTTCAGATTAACACCCCATTCCCAAACTTCCCAGAAGTGTCTTTGAGTGGGGAGAGGGCACTTGTCACTGAACACAAACATTACTGACCTCGTCCACTGCCTCCAAAGAGACAGCATCCACTCCAGGTTACTTGATTCAACTGAGAATACAAATGCTACTTAATACCACAGTACTTAAAAAGTGATAATAAATGGAGAATAAGGTTCTTAACAAAGAACAGAGAGTCAGAGTCAAATGATTACTGAGTGTGACTAATGGAATAGGAATGGTTAAAATAAAAAGTATAACATTTATCTAAGAGACTCAACATACTTTTAACTGTCTAAAACCTTTGTCTAAGGAAGTTTGTCATCCAAATTAACCTCTCAGTATCACCATCTTCCCCAGAGCAAGGTCCAACTTTGGTAGATTCAAAAAGGGCTATCCTTTCCTGCTCCCTCAGTGATGGATAAGAAAAAGGTTCTTTTCCCTTCCTATGTTATGCTTAAGAAGCACATGGGATTTTTTTCAGGGGAAAAGGCACTACACCATATTTGTTGAAAATACAGCATGAAAAGCAGCAGGTACTGCAAATGGTCTTACGGTTACTAATCTGTCATGGCTCAAGTCAATCTAATGGCCAGTTAGAGTGAACATGCATGAAGAGCTGGGCTCTGTCAGTCACAATCCGATGCTCCAAAGCTTAGCAGGACTGAACCCAGAGTTCCATGGCAAAACACACGATCTGAGTCTATCAATTTTGTAGTGTGATACTGCAATCATTAATTCTTCAGTGATGATAATCTTGGGTTTTCCACTGTTGATCATTTGATGGTTATTGTTTGGCTTCCCATGGTTATCTTTTTCTTGTTGTCTTGCCTTTGGGAATGTTTGCCTCCTCTCCAAGATTTTCAATTCTGCTAACTCATTTAGCATTAGACACAAAGGATGTTTTCTGATTACCACTTGGTGTCTCCGAGTCTCTCACTTTTTCTTGACCATCTAAACATTTCTGATGGCTTTCACATTTATTCTTAATTATGCACACATCCTTCATTCACACCAAACAATTTTACAGAGGATTTCAGAGAAGATTACATTTTAGGAGAGCTTATATAGTTACTAAAGAAATTACAAAAGAACCTTCCACACCTTAATTTGCAATGCAGGCAAGAGGCACAATTTAATTAGGAATGCATACAAGAAGCACTGCCTCATAGCAAATATTGTAATAAAACCTTGTCCTACGGTAAAAGAAATGACCATAATAAGTCATGGTCTCTTCTTGCCTTAATATCAGGGTGTGCATTCATCAGCTTACCTGATGCATATCTACCAATGGCATAAGTCGTTCCTTCCGGCTAATCATGAAAGGTGGCTAGCAGGGTGAAACAGAAGCATACAGAACTTATAAGCAAAACATTATATAGGACTTATTACCTTCATTATACTTACTATATTTTTAAACAAATACTAAAATAATACAGTTTAGCTACAATTTATACTATAGAAAGCCTTTGAAATGGATCCTTCTTAATGTACCTCAAGATAAGATTCTTTTCCCCCACTGCTTGTGCTCTGGCATGCTACAAAATTATCCTCTTCTTGCCTCTTCCTGTTTACTTCACATACAAATGATCTCCCGTTGTGTGTGGCTTATTTTGCTTACTTAATAGCCCAGATCTAGGCAAAAAAGTGAATCAACATTCCTTTGTCTGAAAAAAAATATTTAATGACCTCACTGACTAAATAGTTTCAATATACTCTAGTAACTGCTTACAATCTCTTGAATAATACCTTTATGCATAGTACCTCAGATGACCACTATGATAGAAGCTTCCATTTGCTACCCTATGCAATATGCCTTATAATAATACAATGACAGCAGCATATTGAGTTTAGCAGTCCTGACAAGAATTGCTGAAAGAGTAGTGAACCACCAATGGGCCTCTGTGTCACCACTGCAGATATTTCAAACTCCTTACCAGTGGGGATGATCCTCAAACAGCAGCTGGAACATAAGAACATAATTATGGCCATATTGGCTCGGATGAAAGGTCCGTTTAACCCAGCATTCTATCTTCTGACAGTGGCCAATTCCAGGTGCCCCAGAGGGAATGAACAGAACAGGTGATCATCAAGTGATCCCTCCCCCCCTTGTCCATTTCCAGCTTCTGGCAAACTGTCTAGGGATACCATCCCTGCCCATCCTGGCTAATAGCCACTGATGGACCCATCCTCCAACTACTTATCTAGTTCTTTTTTGAACCCTGTTATAATCTTGTCCTTCACAACATCCTCTGGCAAGGAGTTCCTCAGGTTGACTATTCGTTGTGTGGAAAAAAAAATCTACCTTTTGTTTGTTATAAATCTGCTGCCTCTTACTTTCATTTGGTGAGCCCTCGTTATGTGACACACATCCTTATTTATTTTATCCTCACCAGTCATGATTTTATAGATCTCTGTTATATCCCCCCTTAGTCATTGCTTTTTGAAGCTGAAAAGTCAGAGTAATTTCTTTTCATATGAAAGCCATTCCATACCCCTAATCATTTTTTAACCTTTTCTAATTCCAGTAAAAGTCTGGCGAGACTGCCCTTCTCCCCTCCCACAATTGTAACTCACCTGAAATGGGGAACAATATTTTCTGCATCCTCCAGTTGCTTCCCCCAAACTACCAGCATCATGTTAGTTCTCCATCCATGCCCCAACTCCATGGGTAATCACTGGAATAAACTGCCTCCGGAGGCTTTGGAATCTCTATCACTGGAGATCAATGGCAACAAACACGGCAGGACAAGGGGGCACATACCCCAAAAGCCAGGGGTGGGAGGAACAAGGGTCCGGCAGCAGCTGGCAGGGGAACTAGTGTGAGGAAGGGGTCTGGTGCCCACAGCAAGGGGCAAGCAGGGCAATGGCTCCAGCTCTCCGCTCTCC